>NC_140642.1:9664329-10303079 GCF_978046115.1 Saccoglossus kowalevskii
CCAACAGCTACTACTCAGTGAACGAGAAGAACATCAGGATTATTTCAATTACAATATCTATTTCTAAATCATCTACTTGCAATCTGTAATCAACAATCTGAACCGTGAACATCATAACAAGCTAAGATCTGAAGATGTTTTATGTAGCAGTCTTAACTGCACATTTCAAAACCAAAATTGTATACTAGTTTTGTGATTGAGTTCGGTCGGCCACATTCGAACTTGAGTTAGGATTTCAGCAGAACAACTTGAACTCTCACGAATCACCTGTTAACATGAACTCCATTTATTGGCGAACGAAGCACTTCAAACAAAAGTGTAAACTTTGGATAAATACATAAACTTGTAGAATGCCATAAAACACGATAAACTAACTGACCCACAGTAATGGAATAACAGTCAACATTATGGTTTCAACGATAAGTTTGACTACACACCATTAAATAAATACTATGATCACAACCACTCAATATTGTAGTGCCGAGTCCTATACTACATGATCACACAACCTCTTAATATTGTAGTGCCAAATCCTATACTACATGATCACACAACCTCTTAATATTGTAGTGCCGAATCCTATACTACATGATCACACAATCTCTTAATTCCTAAGCACCAATCGTCATCAAACAACACTCGAGTACCGGTAGGTTTAAACTGTCTGTTGAAATCAGGTGTCGACCACACCTACAAGCAACACAGCGTATTCCAACCAACATGTAGGACACATTGTGTATTGAAACCAAATAAACCAAACACTTTTCTCTGTGCATGTTCACAATGATCACGCTCGTATACTTACAATTAGCGCAGAATAATGAGAGAATTTTTCTTTACAATGGAGTTTCAACTGAAGTATTTCAAAGTGAGTGTTTGATCAAGCAACCATGCTGCTTTCAACAATGGTGTATTTCATAAAGACATGTGATGCAACAACAGTGACAGTCTGAAACCCTGACACATGTCATACTCACCCTAGTTTTCAGAACAGCATTGTTGTATCAATTTATTGCAGTGAAAACAAAGGACTGGATACATTTGAACTGATAACAACACACAATGGGTTGGACACAAGCACTATGATATCAATGCAGGTAATAAAACAGCCTATATGCCCTATTAAAACGAGATGGCCAACCCATAGAATTAAGATTTCACCTTAGCACTGTAAAGAAACTTAATAAATGTTCGAAATGACGATTGGACCTCATTTGACTAATTACATTGCATTTGCTGTTTTATAAATTTCTATCTAAAATGCCCATACCTTCTTGAAACAACTGTAGGAGGTAGTCTGTGTTAAATATTCTTCTAGTATAAATGTCAATAAAGATGAACTGCTCACATATGTCATGACCTCCATCATATGTGAAATCAACAGGTGTTTGCATAGCCATGGCAATATTGCAAATCAATGAATTCTATAAAGCTATTATATTATTATCATGATTTATAGTGTTCTCAACACATATCAACTATCATGAGAGACATTATCAAGTAACTAAAACATAAAACAAATGTGTTATTCCATCAGAATGGGTTACTCTATTATTTGTACAATGCGTTATTACACTTTTTCAGTGCGTTTATCCGCAAAATTCACATAAAATGTAAAAATTTCTCACCTTAACAGAAATTGAACTAAATCCAATCTGTTGAACTCCACAGAATAATGCAAGGCAGTCTTGCTGACATTATTGTCTTCTATTTCATTGATGTCTACTCCAGCTTTAAGTAGTATTTCACAGCTATCTGCATGACCCTGTTGTACAGCGTATATGATCGGTGGCACGCCTTTATTGTTGGACTCCCTGAGCACCTGCGAGGAAAATTATCATAGTCAGACTCTGCAGTTTCAAGTTAAGCTTCAAAATAAAGTTTTCATGCAGGTTGAGAGATCACCTAACAAGCATTAAGACCAGTATTTTCATTACGTAGTTAGTACATGGAGATATGGGTGCATTAAATCTCACATGGCTTAGTAATATATACCGTCTATGCTCACAGCCTTCATTACCTCAATAAGACACGTTAAAGTCAAAAGTGATTTAACCTAGGTCAGCGGTTAAGGAAGTAACTGACATTCCATTCTCACTCCAATACACCTTTTATTATAGCAGTGATATTTACATATAAATGAGACACAATATACACTGTGTGTTACTTTAACTGCGAATTTAAAGGCTCTGATTACAGCGTTCACGAATATCCCTCAGTAATTTAATTAAAACAATACAAATTTAGTCATTCACTTCTGTTTACATTTTTCCATTGAAATTTAGTTATATAAATATAGAATGTTTTCAACTGTTTGTAAATTTCACACTCATTTTAACACAATTCTAAGCGATTATCACTCCACTTGTCTACAAGTAAATATATCATCACTGTATTGTTAGAAATTATGCAAGAACAAAAATTTATATTCCTAAATATACACATATGATAAAACAACTTACAAATCAAAGAACCATCATGTAAATATGCAAGTACAGCAGTAACCATTGTTTTAATATATATGATGCAGTAACCATTGTTTTTAATATGTATGATGCAGTAACCACTGTTTTAATATGTATGATGCAGTAACCATTGTTTTAATATGTATGATGCAGTAACCATTGTTTTAATATGTATGATGCAGTAACCATTGTTTTAATACATATGATGCAGTAACCATTGTTTTTAATATGTATGATGCAGTAACCATTGTTTTAATATGTATGATGCAGTAACCATAGTTTTAATACGCATGATGCAGTAACCATTGTTTTTAATATGTATGATGCAGTAACCATTGTTTTAATATGTATGATGCAGTAACCATTGTTTTAATACATATGATGCAGTAACCATAGTTTTAATACGCATGATGCAGTAACCATTGTTTTAATATGTATGATGCAGTAACACTTGTTTTTAATATGTATGATGCAGTAACCACTGTTTTAATATGTATGATGCAGTAACCATTGTTTTTAATATGTATGATGCAGTAACCATTGTTTTAATATGTATGATGCAGTAACCATAGTTTTAATACGCATGATGCAGTAACCATTGTTTTAATATGTAGGATGCAGTAACCATTGTTTTAATATGTATGATGCAGTAACCATTGTTTTAATACATATGATGCAATAACCATAGTTTTAATACGCATGATGCAGTAACCATTGTTTTTAATATGTATGATGCAGTAACACTTGTTTTTAATATGTATGATGCAGTAACCACTGTTTTAATATGTATGATGCAGTAACCATTGTTTTTAATATTATATGATGCAGTAACCATTGTTTTATTACATATGATGCAGTAACCATTGTTTTTAATATGTATGATGCAGTAACCATTGTTTTAATACATATGATGCAGTATCCATTGTTTTAATATGTATGATGCAGTAACCATTGTTTTTAATATGTATGATGCAGTAACCATTGTTTTAATACATATGATGCACAGTAACCATTGTTTTAATATATATGATGCAGTAACTACACAAATGTATGTACCCAAGAATCTATTGCCTGACCCTCATTTGTTCAAGCCATACTGAAAATGAGTCCACCCCAGAATCTATTGCCTGACCCTCAGTTGTTCAAGCCATACTGGAAATGAGTCCACCCCAGAATCTATTGCCTGACCCTCATTTGTTCAAGCCATACTGGAAATGAGTCCACCCCAGAATCTATTGCCTGACCCTCATTTGTTCAAGCCATACTGCAAATGAGTCCACCCCAGAATCTATTGCCTGACCCTCAGTTGTTCAAGCCATACTGGAAATGAGTCCACCCCAGAATCTATTGCCTGACCCTCATTTGTTCAAGCCATACTCAAAATGAGTCCACCCCAGAATCTATTGCCTGACTCTCATTTGTTCAAAGCATACTGAAAATGAGTCCATCCCAGAATATATTGCCTGACCCTCATTTGTTCAAAGCATACTGAAAATGAGTCCACCCCAGAATCTATTGCCTGACCCTCAGTTGTTCAAGCCATACTCAAAATGAGTCCATCCCAGCATCTATTGCCTGACCCTCAGTTGTTCAAGCCATACTCAAAATGAGTCCACCCCAGAATCTATTGCCTGACTCTCATTTGTTCAAAGCATACTGAAAATGAGTCCATCCCAGAATATATTGCTTGACCCTCATTTGTTCAAAGCATACTGAAAATGAGTCCATCCCAGAATATATTGCCTGACCCTCATTTGTTCAAAGCATACTGAAAATGAGTCCACCCCAGAATCTATTGCCTGACCCTCATTTGTTCAAGCCATACTGAAAATGAGTCCATCCCAGAATATATTGCCTGACCCTCAGTTGTTCAAGCCATACTGGAAATGAGTCCACCCCAGAATCTATTGCCTGACCCTCATTTGTTCAAGCCATACTGAAAATGAGTTCACCCCAGAATATATTGCCTGACTCTCAATTGTTCAAGCCATACTGAAAATTAGTCCACCCCAGAATCTATTGCCTGACCCTCATTTGTTCAAGCCATACTGAAAATGAGTCCACCCCAGAATCTATTGCCTGACCCTCATTTGTTCAAGCCATACTCAAAATGAGTCCATCCCAGCATCTATTGCCTGACCCTCAGTTGTTCAAGCCATACTCAAAATGAGTCCACCCCAGAATCTATTGCCTGACTCTCATTTGTTCAAAGCATACTGAAAATGAGTCCATCCCAGAATATATTGCTTGACCCTCATTTGTTCAAAGCATACTGAAAATGAGTCCATCCCAGAATATATTGCCTGACCCTCATTTGTTCAAAGCATACTGAAAATGAGTCCACCCCAGAATCTATTGCCTGACCCTCATTTGTTCAAGCCATACTGAAAATGAGTCCATCCCAGAATATATTGCCTGACCCTCATTTGTTCAAAGCATACTGAAAATAAGTCCACCCCAGAATATATTGCCTGACCCTCATTTGTTCAAAGCATACTGAAAATAAGTCCACCCCAGAATCTATTGCCTGACCCTCATTTGTCCAAGCCATACTGGAAATGAGTCCACCCCAGAATCTATTGCCTGACCCTCATTTGTTCAAGCCATACTGCAAATGAGTCCACCCCAGAATCTATTGCCTGACCCTCAGTTGTTCAAGCCATACTGGAAATGAGTCCACCCCAGAATCTATTGCCTGACCCTCATTTGTTCAAGCCATATCCAAAATGAGTCCACCCCAGAATCTATTGCCTGACTCTCATTTGTTCAAAGCATACTGAAAATGAGTCCATCCCAGAATATATTGCCTGACCCTCATTTGTTCAAAGCATACTGAAAATGAGTCCACCCCAGAATCTATTGCCTGACCCTCAGTTGTTCAAGCCATACTCAAAATGAGTCCATCCCAGCATCTATTACCTGACCCTCAGTTGTTCAAGCCATACTCAAAATGAGTCCACCCCAGAATCTATTGCCTGACTCTCATTTGTTCAAAGCATACTGAAAATGAGTCCATCCCAGAATATATTGCCTGACCCTCATTTGTTCAAAGCATACTGAAAATGAGTCCATCCCAGAATATATTGCCTGACCCTCATTTGTTCAAAGCATACTGAAAATGAGTCCACCCCAGAATCTATTGCCTGACCCTCATTTGTTCAAGCCATACTGAAAATGAGTCCACCCCAGAATCTATTGCCTGACCCTCATTTGTCCAAGCCATACTGAAAATGAGTCCATCCCAGAATATATTGCCTGACCCTCATTTGTTCAAGCCATACTGAAAATGAGTTCATCAAGAATCTATTGCCTGACCCTCATTTGTTTAAGACACACTGAAAATGAGTCCACCCCAGAATCTATTGCCTGACCCTCATTTGTTCAAGCCATACTGAAAATGAGTTTACCCCAGAATCTATTGCCTGACCCTCATTTGTTCAAAGCATACTGAAAATGAGTCCACCCCAGAATCTATTGCCTGACCCTCATTTGTTTAAGACACACTGAAAATGAGTCCACCCCAGAATCTATTGCCTGACCCTCATTTGTTAAAGCCATACTGAAAATGAGTCCACCCCAGAATCTATTGCCTGACTCTCATTTGTTCAAGCCATACTGAAAATGTGTCGACCCCAGAATCTATTGCCTGACCCTCATTTGTTAAAGCCATACTGAAAATGAGTCTACCCCAGAATCTATTGCCTGACTCTCATTTGTTCAAAGCATACTGAAAACGAGTCCACCCCAGAATCTATTGCCTGACCCTCATTTGTTCAAGCCATACTGAAAATGAGTCCACCCCAGAATCTATTGCCTGACCCTCATTTGTTCAAGCCATACTGAAAATGAGTCCACCCCAGAATATATTGCCTGACCCTCATTTGTTCAAGCCATACTCAAAATGAATCCACCCCAGAATCTATTGCCTGACCCTCATTTGTTCAAGCCATACTCAATAATGAGTTCACCCCAGAATCTATTGCCTGACCCTCATTTGTTCAAGCCATACTGAAAATAAGTCCACCCCAGAATCTATTGCCTGGCCCTCATTTGTCCAAGCCATACTGAAAATGAGTCCACCCCAAAATATTTTGCCTGACCCTCATTTGTTCAAGCCATACTGAAAATGAGTTCACCAAGAATCTATTGCCTGACCCTCATTTGTTCAAGACTCACTGAAAATAAGTCCACCCCAGAATCTATTGCCAGACCCCTATTTGTTTAAGACACACTGAAAATGAGTCCACCCCAGAATCTATTGCCTGACCCTCATTTGTTCAATCCATACTGAAAATGAGTTTACCCCAGAATCTATTGCCTGACCCTCATTTGTTCAAAGCATACTGAAAATGAGTTTACCCCAGAATTTATTGCCTGACCCTCATTTGTTCAAGCCATACTGAAAATGAGTCCACCCCAGAATCTATTGTCTGACCCTCATTTGTTCAAGCCATACTGAAAATGAGTCCACCCCAGAATCTAATGCCTGACCCTCATTTGTTCAAGCCATACTGAAAATGAGTTTACCCCAGAATATATTGCCTGACCCTCATTTGTTCAAAGCATACTGAAAATAAGTCCACCCCAGAATCTATTGCCTGACCCTCATTTGTCCAAGCCATACTGGAAATGAGTCCACCCCAGAATCTATTGCCTGACCCTCATTTGTTCAAGCCATACTGCAAATGAGTCCACCCCAGAATCTATTGCCTGACCCTCAGTTGTTCAAGCCATACTGGAAATGAGTCCACCCCAGAATCTATTGCCTGACCCTCATTTGTTCAAGCCATACCCAAAATGAGTCCACCCCAGAATCTATTGCCTGACTCTCATTTGTTCAAAGCATACTGAAAATGAGTCCATCCCAGAATATATTGCCTGACCCTCATTTGTTCAAAGCATACTGAAAATGAGTCCACCCCAGAATCTATTGCCTGACCCTCAGTTGTTCAAGCCATACTCAAAATGAGTCCATCCCAGCATCTATTACCTGACCCTCAGTTGTTCAAGCCATACTCAAAATGAGTCCACCCCAGAATCTATTGCCTGACTCTCATTTGTTCAAAGCATACTGAAAATGAGTCCATCCCAGAATATATTGCCTGACCCTCATTTGTTCAAAGCATACTGAAAATGAGTCCATCCCAGAATATATTGCCTGACCCTCATTTGTTCAAAGCATACTGAAAATGAGTCCACCCCAGAATCTATTGCCTGACCCTCATTTGTTCAAGCCATACTGAAAATGAGTCCACCCCAGAATCTATTGCCTGACCCTCATTTGTCCAAGCCATACTGAAAATGAGTCCATCCCAGAATATATTGCCTGACCCTCATTTGTTCAAGCCATACTGAAAATGAGTTCATCAAGAATCTATTGCCTGACCCTCATTTGTTTAAGACACACTGAAAATGAGTCCACCCCAGAATCTATTGCCTGACCCTCATTTGTTCAAGCCATACTGAAAATGAGTTTACCCCAGAATCTATTGCCTGACCCTCATTTGTTCAAAGCATACTGAAAATGAGTCCACCCCAGAATCTATTGCCTGACCCTCATTTGTTTAAGACACACTGAAAATGAGTCCACCCCAGAATCTATTGCCTGACCCTCATTTGTTAAAGCCATACTGAAAATGAGTCCACCCCAGAATCTATTGCCTGACTCTCATTTGTTCAAGCCATACTGAAAATGTGTCGACCCCAGAATCTATTGCCTGACCCTCATTTGTTAAAGCCATACTGAAAATGAGTCTACCCCAGAATCTATTGCCTGACTCTCATTTGTTCAAAGCATACTGAAAACGAGTCCACCCCAGAATCTATTGCCTGACCCTCATTTGTTCAAGCCATACTGAAAATGAGTCCACCCCAGAATCTATTGCCTGACCCTCATTTGTTCAAGCCATACTGAAAATGAGTCCACCCCAGAATATATTGCCTGACCCTCATTTGTTCAAGCCATACTCAAAATGAATCCACCCCAGAATCTATTGCCTGACCCTCATTTGTTCAAGCCATACTCAATAATGAGTTCACCCCAGAATCTATTGCCTGACCCTCATTTGTTCAAGCCATACTGAAAATAAGTCCACCCCAGAATCTATTGCCTGGCCCTCATTTGTCCAAGCCATACTGAAAATGAGTCCACCCCAAAATATTTTGCCTGACCCTCATTTGTTCAAGCCATACTGAAAATGAGTTCACCAAGAATCTATTGCCTGACCCTCATTTGTTCAAGACTCACTGAAAATAAGTCCACCCCAGAATCTATTGCCAGACCCCTATTTGTTTAAGACACACTGAAAATGAGTCCACCCCAGAATCTATTGCCTGACCCTCATTTGTTCAATCCATACTGAAAATGAGTTTACCCCAGAATCTATTGCCTGACCCTCATTTGTTCAAAGCATACTGAAAATGAGTTTACCCCAGAATTTATTGCCTGACCCTCATTTGTTCAAGCCATACTGAAAATGAGTCCACCCCAGAATCTATTGTCTGACCCTCATTTGTTCAAGCCATACTGAAAATGAGTCCACCCCAGAATCTAATGCCTGACCCTCATTTGTTCAAGCCATACTGAAAATGAGTTTACCCCAGAATCTATTGTCTGACCCTCATTTGTTCAAGCCATACTGAAAATGAGTCCACCCCAGAATCTAATGCCTGACCCTCATTTGTTCAAGCCATACTGAAAATGAGTTTACCCAAGAATCTATTGCCTGACCCTCATTTGTTCAAGCCATACTGAAAATGAGTCCACCCCAGAATCTAATGCCTGACCCTCATTTGTTCAAGCCATACTGAAAATGAGTTTACCCCAGAATCTATTGCCTGACCCTAATTTGTTCAAAGCATACTGAAAATGAGTCCACCCCAGAATCTATTGCCTGACCCTCATTTGTTCAAGCCATACTGAAAATGAGTCCACCCCAGAATATATTGCCTGACCCTCATTTGTTCAAGCCATACTGAAAATGAGTCCACCCCAGAATCTATTGCCTGACCCTCATTTGTTCAAGCCATACTGAAAATGAGTCCACCCCAGAATCTATTGCCTGACTCTCATTTGTTCAAAGCATACTGAAAATGAGTCCATCCCAAAATCTATTGCCTGACCCTCATTTGTTCAAGCCATACTGAAAATGAGTCCATCCCAGAATCTATTGCCTGACCCTCATTTGTTCAAGCCATACTGAAAATGAGTCCACCCCAGAATCTATTGCATGACTCTCATTTGTTCAAGCCATACTGAAAATGAGTCCACCTCAGAATCTATTGCATGACTCTCATTTGTTCAAGCCATACTGAAAATGAGTCCACCCCAGAATATATTGCCTGACCCTCATTTGTTCAAGCCATACTGAAAATGAGTCCACCCCAGAATCTATTGCATGACTCTCATTTGTTCAAGCCATACTGAAAATGAGTCCACCCCAGAATATATTGCCTGACCCTCATTTGTTCAAGCCATACTGAAAATGAGTTCACCCCAGAATATATTGCCTGACTCTCAATTGTTCAAGCCATACTGAAAATTAGTCCACCCCAGAATCTATTGCCTGACCCTCATTTGTTCAAGCCATACTGAAAATGAGTCCACCCCAGAATCTATTGCCTGGCCCTCATTTGTTCAAGCCATACTGAAAATGAGTCCACCCCAGAATCTATTGCCTGACCCTAGATATTCAGGATTACAATGATTATTTCGTTTAAGCAAATACATCTTTTTCTCTACTTCATTGATGATACACAATATATTATTTACAGCTTGTATTTTTGTGTCAATTATAAACATTAAAAACAAAAATGATCAGAAGTTATAATTTAAATATGGATTTCATTTGCTTAGACCACCAATTGGATGTCATTTGTCCTACAACACTTGTTTGTGGGTAACCAATGACAACAGTCACATGGCAATTGAAAAGGATTACCATCAGATCCGGTTTATTATTTGCCATGGTAACAAGTCTGTGAATCAATTACTGTATTTGTGGAAATAATTATGAGTAACTTATTGTATGCCTAGCACACTCTATGAAGACACATGGCACTGATTTGATGGTTTGGATTAGACAGGAAATGTTTTCATTTGAATGTTGCAGCTATTGAATGAAAGAGTGCATACACTTACAGGCTGCTATATCATACGGAAGGTGATGTGACCTACTTCTAAAATTAAAGAAAATCAACCTTAGTGGTTAGTGTGATAATGGATTAAACATCGGGGTAACAGATAAAGGATTAAACATGAGAAAGTTGAATAAAGGATCAAACATAAAGAACGTGAAATAAAGCATTAAATATGAGTGCAATAGGATGAAAGATTAAACACAAGGAAAGCAAAATGAAGGATTAAATCTGGGGGATGCAAGACGAAGGATTAAACACAAGGAAACCAAGACGAAGGATTAAACATGAGGAAACCAAGACGAAGGATTAAACATGAGGAAACCAAGACGAAGGATTAAACATGAGGAAACCAAGATGAAGGATTAAACATGAGGAAACCAAGATGAAGGATTAAATACAAGGAAACCAAGACGAAGGATTAAACATGAGGAAACCAGGATGGAGAATTAATCATGAGGAAACCAAGATGAAGGATTAAACATGAGGAAACCAGGATGGAGGATTAAACATGAGGTAACCAAGATGAAGGATTAAACATGAGGAAACCAGGATGGAGGATTAAACATGAGGTAACCAAGATGAAAGATTAAACATGAGGAAACCAAGATGAAAGATTAAACATGAGGAAACCAAGATGAAGGATTAAACATGAGGAAACCAGGATGGAGGATTAAACATGAGGAAACCAAGATGAAGGATTAAATACAAGGAAACCAAGATGAAGGATTAAACATGAGGAAACCAAGATGAAGGATTAAATACAAGGAAACCAAGACGAAGGATTAAACATGAGGAAACCAGGATGGAGGATTAAACATGAGGAAACCAAGATGAAGGATTAAACATGAGGAAACCAAGATGAAGGATTAAACATGAGGAAACCAAGATGAAGGATTAAATACAAGGAAACCAAGATGAAGGATTAAATACAAGGAAACCAAGACGAAGGATTAAACATGAGGAAACCAGGATGGAGGATTAAACATGAGGAAACCAAGATGAAGGATTAAACATGAGGAAACCAAGATGAAGGATTAAACATGAGGAAACCAAGATGAAGGATTAAACATGAGGAAACCAAGATGAAGGATTAAACATGAGGAAACCAAGATGAAGTATTAAATACAAGGAAACCAAGATGAAGGATTAAACATGAGGAAACCAAGATGAAGGATTAAATACAAGGAAACCAAGACGAAGGATTAAACATGAGGAAACCAGGATGGAGGATTAAACATGAGGAAACCAAGATGAAGGATTAAACATGAGGAAACCAAGATGAAGGATTAAACATGAGGAAACCAAGATGAAGGATTAAACATGAGGAAACCAAGATGAAGGATTAAATACAAGGAAACCAAGATGAAGGATTAAACATGAGGAAACCAAGATGAAGGATTAAATACAAGGAAACCAAGACGAAGGATTAAACATGAGGAAACCAAGATGAAGGATTAAACATGAGGAAACCAAGATGAAGGATTAAATACAAGGAAACCAAGATGAAGGATTAAACATGAGGAAACCAAGATGAAGGATTAAATACAAGGAAACCAAGACGAAGGATTAAATACATGGAAACCAAGATGATCGATTAAACACAAGGAAACCAAGATGAAGGATTAAACATGTGTAAACCAAGATGAAGGATTAAACATGAGGAAACCAAGATGAAGGATTAAATACAAGGAAACCAAGATGAAGGATTAAACATGAGGAAACCAAGACGAAGGATTAAACATGAGGAAACCAAGACGAAGGATTAAATACATGGAAACCAAGATGAAGGATTAAACACAAGGAAACCAAGATGAAGGATTAAACACAAGGAAACCAAGACGAAGGATTAAACATGAGGAAACCAAGATGAAGGATTAAACATGAGGAAACCAAGATGAAGGATTAAACATGAGGAAACCAGGATGGAGGATTAAACATGAGGAAACCAGGATGAAGGATTAAACATGAGGAAACCAGGATGGAGGATTAAACATGAGGAAACCAAGATGCAGGATTAAACATGAGGAAACCAAGATGAAGGATTAAACATGAGGAAACCAAGACGAAGGATTAAACATGAGGAAACCAAGATGAAGGATTAAACACAAGGAAACCAAGATGAAGGATTAAACATGAGGAAACCAGGATGAAGGATTAAACATGAGGAAACCAAGATGAAGGATTAAACACAAGGAAACCAAGATGAAGGATTAAACATGAGGAAACCAGGATGGAGGATTAAACATGAGGAAACCAAGATGAAGGATTAAACATGAGGAAACCAAGATGAAGGATTAAACATGAGGAAACCAAGACGAAAGATTAAATACATGGAAACCAAGATGAAGGATTAAATACAAGGAAACCAAGACGAAGGATTAAACATGAGGAAACCAAGATGAAGGATTAAACATGAGGAAACTAGGATGAAGGATTAAACATGAGGAAACCAAGATGATCGATTAAACATGAGAAAACCAAATCTAAGGATTAAACACAAGGAAACCAAGATGAAGGATTAAACATGTGGAAACCAAGATGAAGGATTAAACATGAGGAAACCAAGATGAAGGATTAAACATGTGGAAACCAAGACGAAGGATCAAACACAAGGAAACCAAGACGAACGATTAAACATGAGGAAACCAAGACAAAGGATTAAACACAAGGAAACCAAGATGAAGGATTAAACATGTGGAAACCAAGACGAAAGATTAAACACAAGGAAACCAAGATGAAGGATTAAACACAAGGAAACCAAGATGAAGGATTAAACATGAGGAAACCAAGATGAAGGATTAAACATGAGGAAACCAGGATGGAGGATTAAACATGAGGAAACCAAGATGAAGGATTAAACATGAGGAAACCAGGATGGAGGATTAAACATGAGGAAACCAAGATGAAGGATTAAACATGAGGAAACCAAGACGAAGGATTAAATACAAGGAAACCAAGACGAAGGATTAAACATGAGGAAACCAGGATGGAGAATTGAACATGAGGAAACCAAGACGAAGGATTAAACATGAGGAAACCAAAATGAAGGATTAAACATGAAGAAACCAAGATGAAGAATTAAACATGAGGAAACCAGGATGGAGAATTAAACATGAGGAAACCAAGATGAAGGATTAAACATGAAGAAACCAAGATGAAGAATTAAACATGAGGAAACCAGGATGGAGGATTAAACATGAGGAAACCAAGATGAAGGATTAAACATGAGGAAACCAAGACGAAGGATTAAATACAAGGAAACCAAGACGAAGGATTAAACATGAGGAAACCAGGATGGAGAATTGAACATGAGGAAACCAAGACGAAGGATTAAACATGAGGAAACCAAAATGAAGGATTAAATACAAGGAAACCAAGACGAAGGATTAAACATGAGGAAACCAGGATGGAGGATTAAACATGAGGAAACCAAGATGAAGGATTAAACATGAGGAAACCAAGATGAAGGATTAAACATGAGGAAACCAAGACGAAGGATTAAACATGAGGAAACCAAGACGAAGGATTAAACATAAGGAAACCAAGATGAAGGATTAAACATGAGGAAACCAAGACGAAGGATTAAACATGAGGAAACCAAGACAAATGATGGAAGCAGGGTAAGGATTAAACATGAATTTCTATTCAAAATACACCAATGGTGACAAAACTAAAACCTTCTTGGCTGAGGCTAAGCAATTCAGCACGATATAACAATATATAGACAAATTTTTGTTGGTAAAACAGTGAAATAAATAATTGATTCTGGACAGTATGCTGCAATTGTGGATTGATGCAATTGCTTTACAATACCTCCTAGCAACTTAGAATGTATGAACTTTTCAACCTGTAGGTTTGTCCATTAGTGACCATTAGAAGAGCAACTATTAGAGTCTGAAGGAGAAAGCTTCTAAGTGGACCTGATAAAAGCTGTATATGAAGTAGAATTATCATACAGTAGATGTATATGTCTGCAAATTACTGCCAGATAAATAAGTGATGTGATTATAGTGATGTTGGATAACACAAATTACATATCATTTGTATACGGTGAGTTATGGTCGTGTTATTACTGCAGGTGATCAGAATTACTCTAAAAAATAAACAAATGTCTTCCCAGGATTCTGTGTCACCACTCTCTCAATATTACCTGAGACTAAATTTCTCCACGTAATTTGTATTTGCCCAACGAATGATATCAGAGAGAATATATATATGTTATAATCTTCTCTTGGGATATACTATCTATTGAACAGAACACAAGTTATATATCTACCATTGGCGTATACTATCTATTCAACAGAATATATGTTATATATCTACCATTGGCATATACTATCTATTCAACAGAATATATGTTATATATCTACCATTGGCATATACTATCTATTCAACAGAATATATGTTATATATCTACCATTGGCATATACTATCTATTCAACAGAATATATGATATATATCTACCATTGGCATATCCTATCTATTCAATAGAATATATGTTATATATCTACCATTGGCGTATACTATCTATTCAACAGAATATATGTTATATATCTACCATTGGCATATACTATTTATTCAACAGAATATATGTTATATATCTACCATTGGCATATACTATCTATTCAACAGAACATATGGTATATATCTACCATTGGCGTATACTATCTATTCATCAGAATATATGTTATATATCTACCATTGGCATATACTATCTATTCATCAGAATATATGTTATATATCTACCATTGGCATATCCTATCTATTCTACAGAACATAATGGTATATATCTACCATTGGCATATACTATCTATTCAACAGAATATATGTTATATATCTACCATTGGCATATCCTATCTATTCTAAAGAATATATGTTATATATCTACCATTGGCATATACTATCTATTGAACAGAATATATGTTATATATCTACCATTGGCATATCCTATCTATTCATCAGAATATATGTTATATATCTACCATTGGCATATCCTATCTATTCATCAGAATATATGTTATATATCTACCATCGGCATATCCTATCTATTCATCAGAATATATGTTATATATCTACCATTGGCATATCCTATCTATTCATTAGAATATATGTTATATATCTACCATTGGCATATACTATCTATTGAACAGAATATATGTTATATATCTACCATTGGCATATCCTATCTATTCAACAGAATATACGTTATATATCTACCATTGGCATATCCTATCTATTCATCAGAATATATGTTATATATCTACCATTGGCATATACTATCTATTGAACAGAATATGTTATATATCTATCATTGGCATATCCTATCTATTCATCAGAATATATGTTATATATCTACCATTGGCATATACTATCTATTCAACAGAACATAATGGTATATATCTACCATTGGCATATACTATCTATTCAACAGAATATATGTTATATATCTACCATTGGCATATACTATCTATTGAAAGGAATGTATGTAATACTTAATTGCAAGCCAGCCAGCCACTGTGAGTGCAATGATTCATGTTCACTGTAAGCATTCATATTTTTATGCTGATATGAATTCCTGTCAGATTTAATAGGAATCAATGAACTTGTTAAAACATTGATTCACCTTCCTACTTGGAATCAACAAACCTTCACATTACCGGATAAGATTACCAGCCTTTCACATATGACAAGATAGGATTAACAAAATTATATATGACCAGATGGATTAACAGATGTTATATAACCAGTGGGATTAACATACTTTTATATGACCAGATACTAGGATTTCCAGACTGTTATATGACCAGATGGGATTAACAAAATTATATATGACCAGATTGGATTAACAGATGTTATATGACCAGTGGGATCAACATACTTTTATATGAACAGATGGGATTAACAAACTTCCACATGACTAGATGGGAATAACATACTTTTATATGCCCAGATGGGATTAACAAAATTATATATGACCAGATGGGATTAACAGATGTTATATGTATGACCAGTGGGATTAACATACTTTTATATGACTAGATGGGATTAACAGAATTTTATATGACCAGATAGAATTAACAAATGTTCACATGACCAGATTGGATTAACATACTTTTAAATGACCAGATGGGATTAACATACTTTTAAATGACCAGATGGGATTAACATACTTTTAAATGACCAGATGGGATTAACATACTTTATTACGACCAGATTGGATTAATTAATATACTTTTAAATGACCAGATGGGATTAACAGAATTTGATATGACAAGAATATGTGGAATCACATGATTCCAAAATGTATCTTGAGAGAAGATGAAACGTCATTTGTATGACAGCCAAGCAGTTAGCAATGAAGTTCATGTCCTGTTAGAATGTCAGTATGCTGAAGTACAAGAGCTTTTAGTAATTTTTATGAGAGAAATAGTAGTTTACATTGAAAACTTTAAAAAAAAACACTATCTACCTACTTATCTATCGATTCATCCATTCACTATCTATCTACAATTTAAAAGTAAAGCAATAAATAAACTCACATTAATGCAGTTTTATTATTTTATTATTATTATTATTTGAAATAAAAAAAAAATATTCTGAATATTTTGCAGAACTGGTACAATTAACCAGTGAGGTGAAATGCCAATAATTATTATCTACAGTATAATCATAAGATTCACTATTATAAACATCAGAGTTAGTGATAACATTGCTGAAACTATCATACTGTGATTTCCTGATATGTTGCTAGGCAACATGTAAACAATCAGGTTTGGCATCATCACATTAATCACACATCAGATAACTAGGGATTACATAATAAGGAACAATTTCTTTGAAAAGAATGTACATGTATGATTTTCTGTTTTGACAATGATGCACAACGACTTTAGTCGCAGCAAATCTTTCTGCGTCAATGACCTATCAAATTGGCTTTGAGGTCACACTAAGGACCAATACCAATATGTTATCATATTTACTATTATTATTAATTATTATTATGAAAAGACCAATATGACAGCTATGATTCGAGTCATAATTCATTCTTCACATTTCCATGTACTATCATCATGACTGTATTTTGTAATGAGAAATTTCCACACATGAATCAATGACAGCATTTTTCAAATTAATTAATTGTAAGTTTCAGGTTACCATTTGGTTTATCACTCCACAAGAAACAATGTTTTGCAATTAAGAATGTAATGTTATATTCTGTGCAGACTGGAATATACCTAGTTCAACTGAGTTAAAGTTAGATAGAAATAGAAAGGACCAAGCGTTGCTCAGTAAATTGTGTTTTATAATGTAACTGTACGTATCAGTAGAATAATATTCAATCACAAAAGAAACAGGTGACTCTGAACTATGACCTAATAATTTGCCATTGCTAGGCAACCATGATGTTGCTCATAAATAATTCATCACTTAACATAATAAATAGCATGTTTTAGGTAACACTAAGTAGCGACATATTTGTACTTTGCCTTGGTCTGTTTGTCTTGCTACTAGACTAGAAATTAATTTGCATCCAAATGTCCAGCAATTGCAAGATTTTTATTTCAATATAATCTGGAATTATTATTTCAGGAATAATCTGTGAGCATTTTGAAATATGACTATTGCCCGACTTTGAATAAATGTGCATATCAAATATCTGTGAAGTAATATTTTTGTTATTTTTTTTGATATTTTTATCAATTATTAATATAAATAAAACACATTGATTGGGGATAAAATTAGAATCCATTGATGTACCATTGATATATAGATTTACATATGTCAACACGTAATAGGAGAGTGATTATGGAATATGTCAACGCTGTACAGATGAATAAAAGCAGTAGTGTAGATAAAAAAATAGTGTAAACCAGAGTTCTGAAGATATACAGATGTTTCGACATTCAAACCACTGTATCACTTTATTAGAAACACATCTCCAATAGTAGCACATATAAACCAAAAATTTCCTATCTTGTATATTAGATCATTAAAATATAACTTACATTGACCATAGGAATATTCTGTAATTTACTTTTAAGCACATACACTAATAAGAATAATATGGTATATCAATATTGTCATTTATTTAACACATTTTTTACTAAAAAATGCAATTAAGAATAATTGGGTAATAAATCAAATTTAATTATTTGTCGATAAAAATGTTTGTAAAATTCAAATTGTTATGATAGCAAAAGGAGGTGTTATATACAAATACAGCACAACAGCATATGGTTGCTATAGATACAGTATATAAACAACTACATTATGGTTTAGTATATGGAACATACTGTAATTACACAAAGGTCAAATTGCTTGCCTTTGTTTGTCTGTCTACTCAATCATGTATGTATGCAGGGACAACAACAATTTTTTTTATAATTTAATTCATAAAATGTTTTTTATATACTGGTATATTTATTAATACGATCATAGTATAGTGAAAATGACAAATTTTTCAATATTAGAATACAGTGCCATACATGAAAGGAACAGAAAGGGGTGTTAGTACAAGTATTCAGGGTCACTTTATTAGCAAGCGAATCTGTCTTAATTATAAGTTCTGCTGTTGATTTGAAAAATAACCAAAATTTTGAATGACATTTCATTTATCTGTGAGATATTGGGACTAAGTCAACTAAGCTAACAGAGTCAAGATTTAATAAGACAAATATCCACAGAGTATTACAAAAAAACGCATTAAACTTTAAAAATTAATATCCATTTTCAGGATTCATAAATCAATATTTGGCTTTACATTGCATTTGTAATCAATAAATGAAATAACAAGGATATCCTGCCTTGTGTCAGTCACATGTACATCATATCCATTTCATTTTACACCTGCAGTCACAATTTTTATGACCAAACACCATCACAGAATTGATGAATACATTAATAATAAGCAAGAAATAAAATAAAAAATATTTATTTTCGATAAAAGTTGGTTGTGTTGAGAAATTAAAATATGTGAGTATACTATTTGTGTGTGATTTAAGTTTACGTCTATAAATAAAGTACGTGACTATTGTTTTCAGCACCATCATTTGAGTTTTCATAACATATTATTGCAGATTAGGTCTGGGGATGGATTAAAAGAGACTTAAAACTGAAATATTTCTTCTATATTACATACTAGTACTGGTCTACACAGGTACATTAGCATACTTAGACAAAGAAAACTGGCCTACAAGTCATTATGCAAACACAGGAAACATTTACTCATGGTGTCTTGATTCATTCTATTTCTATGTGTCCTTTCCAAATTTGCATATCAATGCTGCGTACGTTTCACTTATCAATCTACTTTGTATTCCAAATCTTTTCACGGAATAAATAACCACTCAATATGTGATATATTAATTGAAATAGTATCATCCAATGTACAGATTTATTTATTAGACTTTATTTAGATCTATTGTGAAGCAAGTACACTAATAATGACATGAATGTGACATAAAAATGATGTAGGTGAAGATACAAATGAAAATTTTTCTAAACTGCATAAAATAAGAGAATTAAAGAAAATGTTAGCTAGCAGCCTGTCAGCTGATATAGCTCTGCTGTTTGAGATGCATAATATGACTGCATTATTAAATTAATCAGGTTGGCTGTTTTAAAAATAACAAAAATATTCACTCAAATTTATCAGCATTTAAATGAATTAAGCTGACAAAGGAATGAATCAAATCAATCTGACAGCGGTAAAATATTAAACTAATCCCAGCCAAATAAACATCAAAATATCAAAGCAAACAGATTAACCACCTACATATAAAATATTAGCTATTTTCAATAAGTATATCTTCAATAAGTCAAAAATATAATTATTTATGGAAAATAAGAAAAACATTTTTACCAGATTTAGAGAATTAAAAGTATCGCCATGAAAAAAAAAATCTGAGAGATTCAGGTGACGGTTTGAAATGGACTACTCTAAGCTAATTAAAACAAACCAGTCCTGATGGGAACAAGGGTGCATGAAATCCAACACTACATAAACACATTCAAGAAAGTACAATGCTTACATTGTATGTACCATTTCATGTGTAATGCATTCAGTAATGCTATCTTAAAGTTATATGCTGTATTTGAGATGTATTCAGGGATCAATGTTCTCTAGTAATTCATCAATATTACACTAGCTTAAATGTCATGACTTCAAAGTTGTAATAAGAGAACTGGTGATGGTTGTGAACCATAACTGCCTCAGCACAAAGACTATTGTGTAATGTAAGGGAAATGTAATGTAGTGTTACCTCTGTGTAATTTACAATATATCTGAATTAACATGTAAGTGTTGTATAAACATGAATGAAAAGTCCAGTCTCAGCGAATACTTCTAGGGAGTCACCCTTCTAAAAACCTCTTCAAGGCCGATCACTAATGTGCGGGGTCATCAATTAAATAATAATAATTTTATTAACACTTACACATTGGCAATGGTTACAAATCTTTTTTCACACACAAAAAAAAAATACTAAAAATTCAAAAAACTAAGCTAATACATTACAGAGAAAAAAATATTAAGACTAAATTATTATACTATAAAAAGATAGAAAACAAAATGCGAAATTTGACTGTGAAAGAAAATTGTCACTAGGGCTGCTGTCTTTTTTCAAAACACTTCTTAAGTACCTTGCTACAGAGAGCGTTAGACCACTGTTGTTTAAAAGACTAGGAATATTGTGTCTTTGGTGACAAATTTTGAAAATTTTGGATATTTGTTTTTGTCATTTTAAATAAGACATTTCTACCGGGGGGTATGACTTTTGCATGACATCATAAGGTGATACTCATCTTCTACCTGATTCTGATCACAAAGGACACATAATCTATTTGTGTCCACCAGTTTCAATTTTCAAGTTATGGTCACTTAGACGGAATCTAGTTAAATTTTCGCGCATCTCAATATTTTGCAGGGTAGGTAACAAGGTAGGTTTCGAAAGCAAAATTGTTTTTAAAATCTCTGTATGTTCTTAAGTATTTTTTCATTTTGTTTTGATCGATTGTCGTTATATAATTCACCTTTCGAAGTTGATATAAATGATGTTTGTATATTTTTATTAATTTGTCCTAATTGCTTTGCTGTTAGAATTTCATTGTTTTGACCAGGTTATACTAGTTGATGTTATTCAAAAGGGAGTCTATATTAGTGTACCATTTACTATTAATTTCTTTGTTTCCTTCGAAAGCTTGTTTTAATAATGGATTTGACAAGTTCTGTACACGATTAAAATATTTTATCATTTGTTTTCCGATAAAAGTCTCCAGTGGGTAACGTCCAAGTTCACTGTATAAGCCCATTGTTGTGGTATTTTGGGATGTTCCCAAGAGAAAATGAAGATAATTTATATATACATCTTCAATTGGTGATTTAGTGCAATTTCCTCTCCCCATACATCACTACCATACGTATATTGAAGAATTATCAAGGCATGGCTTGGCTAGTACAAGACATAAAGCGAGAAAATCGAAAACATTGTAATGTTATTACTTCTACACCAGGTAATACCTCTGAAAACATCAATTTAGAATTACTGTGGGCAATGACACTGAAATCTGCTCTTCCATTAAGCAGCAGTTTCCCTCTTCAATAAAATATACCCTTGATTTCCTGGAGAAGTATTCACAACAACGACAGTCCCAAGGGATTTTCGTCTTCTCAATTCCTCAAGGTAAGCGTCCCAAAGTTGTTTTGTTTACTAGAAAGAAATGTCCTTTGGCAGCATTTCTTGTTATTAATTTCAATTCACAAAAAAGCAGCAAATAGCATCCATAGTTTTTGACACTTTGCAAATGCTATGATGGATGTACTGGGACGTATTTTGACCCCCAGATTCTGACCTTGTATTCTGGCTACATTTACTACCCTTTCATATCAGTTCAATTTCCTTTCATTATTTCATCCAGATTCCATGATATTTAATATTTAAAACCAACCTTTATTTCACAGTCACCTTTTCACCTTTCAAAAATATTTTACTGATCAAAAGACTTTTCACTCCCATCATGCAATCTCCCATAGTACTTTCGCAGACACAGCGGCGATCGCCAACATAACTACAAATAACCTCGCTCTCAGGAGCTGAGGAATCACATGATCAAATCTAGGAGATAATATATGAGCTGTATTCACCTAAACAGAGTGTGATGATGGTATGAAAATACTAGCAGGAAAACTCAGTTCAAGTCCTGTCCTGGGTATGACATATGTACTCTATATTGGAGACTAAGTTATGCCAATATTATGAAAAATAATATTTCATTTATTAAAACATATGTTTTGAGTAGGTCAATAGTGAGAAATTAAAGTTTAACCCAACACTAAATATTTAAACAAAAAAAAAGCTTGACCAAACTACTATGTGCTGAGGGTAATGGAAGCAATGATTGAAGACATGACAACGAAATATTGAACAGTTACGATTAGCCCATTGAAAAATAAGTCTGTCGGCTGACACAATTTAAAAAGTCTGTCAGCTGACACAAGAAGTCTGTCAGCTGACACAAGAAGTCTGTCAGCTGATACAAGAAGTCTGTCAGATGATATAAGAAGTCTGTCAGCTGCCACAAGAAGTCTGTCAGCTGACACAAGAAGTCTGTCAGATGATATAAGAAGTCTGTCAGCTGCCACAAGAAGTCTGTCAGCTGCCACAAGAAGTCTGTCAGCTGACACAAGAAGTCTGTCAGATGATATAAGAAGTCTGTCAGATGATATAAGAAGTCTGTCAGATGATATAAGGAGTCTGTCAGATGATATAAGGAGTCTGTCAGATGATACAAGGAGTCTGTCAGATGATATAAGAAGTCTGTCAGCTGATATAAGAAGTCTGTCAGATGATACAAGAAGTCTGTCAGCTGATACAAGAAGTCTGTCAGATGATACAAGAAGTCTGTCAGATGATATAAGAAGTCTGTCAGATGATATAAGAAGTCTGTCAGATGATATAAGAACTCTGTCAGCTGATATAAGAAGTCTGTCAGATGATACAAGAAGTCTGTCAGCTGATACAAGAAGTCTGTCAGATGATATAAGAAGTCTGTCAGCTTTTATAAGAAGTCTGTCAGATGATATAAGAAGTCTGTCAACTTTTATAAGAAGTCTGTCAGATGATATAAGAAGTCTGTCAGATGATATAAGAAGTCTGTCAGATGATACAAGAAGTCTGTCAGATGATACAAGAAGTCTGTCAGATGATTGAAGAAGTCTGTCAGTTGATATAAGAAGTCTGTCAGATGATATAAGAAGTCTGTCAGATGATATAAGAAGTCTGTCAGCTGATATAAGAAGTCTGTCAGATGATATAAGAAGTCTGTCAGATGATATAAGAAGTCTGTCAGATGATAGGATTATTTCAGAGCACCTATGTCTATTCAGTGGTTTTGAGATATCAACGGCAGAGCATACAATTGGCTAAATATGTAAATTATATATTTAATATTCACAGATTTCAAACAATCCCAGAGCACCTGAGTATCATATTTCATTAAAATCTATTGAGAAGTTCTTCAAATATCAGAGGTACAGCTGAAAAATAGGAAATTAATATGAACGGTCCGATTTCCACCAAAAACTAATCAAGTCTGAGCTAATCTAACAATTGGTATTAGAGATATCAATGGAACAGACACAAAAACATACACACAGACACACAAACCACAAACACTTGTGTGTTTCACCAATACGTTATTTCCAGACTGTGGTGATTCTTTTATACATTCATACAACTTATACCGAACACACAACTGAATTATATGACAGACTGCAGGAAGCATTATAATAAATTATATACAAGACTAATTAAAGCAAGACTTAATCGTATAAATGTTAACATTATCCGGTCCTGGCACACAATAATAACATATCGGCCTTACAAGTACATAACAAAAACATATTAAAGGTATAAATGTTGCTTGTCATCTCAAACTGTAAAACTGCCAAACATATGGGTTTTAATATTAGAACCACTATATGCTTTTAGTATGTGCTTGACCTTTGAAAGTTTGCCTATAATTTGGTGGTAATTGGAGTATTTCTAAATTTTACAAACAAATTTTTACTAGATACAGGGGACAAAGATCAGAAACCGTGTGATCAAATAAAAATATACACATACCTGACATGTTGCTGTGATTACAATTGTGGACAATACACCAATGTTATAGAAGGCACCAATCCAATAAGTCTCAAAATACTGCAAATAGTGCAGTTGTCAAGCAATACAAACTATCCAAAGCAACCATACATCCACTCTGAGACAACCGAAGCCACTACATCACAGATTCATGAAATGAAAGAAATATCTTTGCCAGGGGCATATAAGTGACAATGAATACCTATTAAGTAAAGTTACTAGTCTATACAATTATTCTGCTCTATCCCAAGGGAATACAATTCACAGCCCTGATATACCACATACAATTCAACTTTCCTCCATGTTTATACATCAATGGCATTGAGTGCATTAGGCTGCCTCAAAACAGCTGTATTTGTCAGAATCTGGCATAATTATTGAAAGTAACAGCGATTACAGATGATCCCACATGTTGAACAACTGAACAACTTATCCACTGACAACCAGTCCCTGTAGTGTTAAAAGCAATATCTAATCTAAATGCATTCCTACATTGCCTGACCCTCTATAGAAATGCTACCTAGAGTAACAGGTTGTTGAATTCCCCCAGGGCAGCAGTCACTACCCTTACTATACACTATTGTTAACAGGACTGTTTTCAGGTCACTAGCTAATGTAATCACAATACAAAGATAGAATAAAATTAAAAGTATTTCTAAATGAAGTCTTATATCAGCAATACATTGACTAATATATTCACTGTTTAGTACGGTGCTTTGACCTAGGCATTGAGAAAACTTCCACCAATGGCCGCTGAGCACAACCCCCAATCGACCCACACAGATTGATTCTGAAGAACAAAATTAGTTTTATATGTTAATTATCTATTAACACATCACCCACTGAAAGCGTCCACAGATCGTCAAAGCGAATGGAAATAAACGACATAAGCAAACGATGTGTAATTATTAACTCTTGATTGCATCAAGGTTTCAATGTTAGATGTAGCCGTGAGAGATGACAGCATAATATCAGCCATTTCTTGTTTAGTTGTGACAATATAAAGGCAGTTTACACTTAAAAAGTAATAACATTGACATGAAGTAGTTATGTGGCATTGACTATCTTCTATACATGTTAGGATGCAAGTAGTGTTTGTTTTGAGCATTCATAACAGTTGCTATGCAATGTGAAGCGGACTGTAAACACAACCAAGGAATATCAATTCACTTAAAAAGCCAATGTTATATAAAAGCAAATAACTTTAATTATATGCGCTTGTGTCCATGGAAAACTGTGGCATTTCAGAAACTATTGTTAATTCAGATTGTATTTTCCATGTCTGATCTCAGCTTTGAAATATTTGTTCACACATTAGCATTGTGCATCTAATTATTAGCATCAATGCCCCTCTAACAATTTGACAGCTTGGATTTATCACATTGAAATAAACACTCAAATTCACAAAATGGCCAGTATCTTTTAGATAGCCAGTGTCATAGTTAGTATTCACTGAAAAGCAGAGACAGTCATAGTCAGTATCCCCTGGATAGCCAGGACAGTCATAGTCATGCAGTATCCACTGGATAGCCAGTAGAGTCATAGTCAGTATCCACTGGATAGCCAGTAGAGTCATAGTCAGTATCCACTGGATAGCCAGTAGAGTCATAGTCAGTATCCACTGGATAGCCAGTAGAGTCATAGTCAGTATCCACTGGATAGCCAGTAGAGTCATAGTCAGTATCCACTGGATAGCCAGTAGAGTGCTAGTCAGTATCCACTGAATAGCCAGTAGAGTCCCAGTCAGTATCAACTGGATAGCCAGTAGAGTCATAGTCAGTATCCACTGGATAGCCAGTAGAGTCCTAGTCAGTATTCACTGGATAGCCAGTAGAGTCCTAGTCAGTATCCACTGAATAGCCAGTAGAGTCATAGTCAGTATCCACTGGATAGCCAGTAGAGTCATAGTCAGTATCCACTGGATAGCCAGTAGAGTGCTAGTCAGTATCCACTGGATAGCCAGTAGAGTCATAGTCAGTATCCACTGGATAGCCAGTAGAGTCCCAGTCAGTATCAACTGGATAGCCAGTAGAACCATAGTCAGTATCCACTGGATAGCCAGTAGAGTCCTAGTCAGTATCCACTGAATAGCCAGAGTCATAATCCACTGGATAGCCAGAGTCCTAGTCAGTATCCACTGAATAGCCAGAGTCCTAGTCAGTATCCACTGAATAGCCAGTAGAGTTATAGTCAGTATCCACTGCATAGCCAGTAGAGTCATAGTCAGTATCCACTTGATAGCCAGTAGAGTCACAGTCAGTATCCACTGGATAGCCAATAAAGTCCTAGTAAGTATCCACTGGATAGCCAGAGTCCTAGTCAGTATCCAGTGGATAGCCAGGGTCATAGTCAGTATCCACTGGATAGCCAGTTGAGTCATAGTCAGTATCCACTGGATAGCCAGTAGAGTCAGTCAGTATCCACTGGATAGCCAGTAGAGTCATAGTCAGTATCCACTGGATAGCCAGTAGAGTCATAGTATCCACTGGATAGCCAGTAGAGTCATAGTCAGTAGCCACTGAATAGCCAGGACAGTCATAGTCAGTATCCCCTGGATAGCCAGTAAAGTCATAGTGAGTATCCACTGGATAACCAGTAGTCATAGTGAGTATTCACTGGATAGCCAGTAGAGTCATAGTGAGTATCCACTGGATAGCCAGTAGAGTCATAGTCAGTATCCACTGGGTAGCCAGGAGAGTCCTAGTCAGTATTCACTGGATAGCCAGTAGAGTCCTAGTCAGTATCCACTGAATAGCCAGTAGAGTCATAGTCAGTATCCACTGGATAGCCAGTAGAGTGCTAGTCAGTATCCACTGGATAGCCAGTAGAGTCATAGTCAGTATCCACTGGATAGCCAGTAGAGTGCTAGCCAGTATCCACTGGATAGCCAGTAGAGTCATAGTCAGTATCCACTGGATAGCCAGTAGAGTCATAGTCCATATCCACTGGATAGCCAGTAGAGTCATAGTCAGTATCCACTGGATAGCCAGTAGAGTGCTAGTCAGTATCCACTGGATAGCCAGTAGAGTCCTAGTCAGTATCCACTGGATAGCCAATAGAGTCATAGTCAGTATCCACTGGATAGCCAGTAGAGTGCTAGTCAGTATCCACTGGATAGCCAGTAGAGTCATAGTCAGTATCCACTGGATAGCCAGTAGAGTCCTAGTCAGTATCCACTGGATAGCCAGTAGAGTCATAGTCAGTATCCACTGGATAGCCAGTAGAGTCCTAGTCAGTATCCGCTGGATAGCCAGAGTCATAGTCACTATCCACTGGGTAGCCAGAGTCCTAGTCAGTATCCACTGAATAGCCAGAGTCATAATCCACTGGATAACCAGAGTCATAGTCAGTATCCACTGAATAGCCAGTAGAGTTATAGTCAGTATCCACTGCATAGCCAGTAGAGT
The DNA here is from genome assembly GCF_978046115.1 of Saccoglossus kowalevskii. Lineage (NCBI taxonomy): Eukaryota > Metazoa > Hemichordata > Enteropneusta > Harrimaniidae > Saccoglossus > Saccoglossus kowalevskii. The sequence goes on from NC_140642.1 coordinate 9,692,482, forward strand.
CATAGTCAGTATCCACTTGATAGCCAGTAGAGTCACAGTCAGTATCCACTGGATAGCCAGTAGAGTCATAGCCAGTATCCACTGGATAGCCAGTAGAGTCATAGTCAGTATCCACTGGATAGCCAGTAGAGTCATAGTCAGTATCCACTGGATAGCCAGTAGAGTCATAGTCAGTATCCACTGGATAGCCAGTAGAGTCATAGTCAGTATCCACTGGATAACCAGTAGTCATAGTGAGTATTCACTGGGTAGCCAGGAGAGTCATAGTCAGTATCCACTGGATAGCCAGTAGAGTCATAGTCAGTATCCACTGGATAGCCAGTAGAGTCATAGTCAGTATCCACTGGATAGCCAGTAGAGTCATAGTCAGTATCCACTGGATAACCAGTAGTCATAGTGAGTATTCACTGGATAGCCAGTAGTCATAGTGAGTATTCACTGGATAGCCGGTAGAGTCATAGTCAGTATCCACTGGGTAGCCAGGAGAGTCATAGTCAGTATCCACTGGATAGCCAGTAGAGTCATAGTCAGTATCCACTGAATAGCCAGGACAGTCATAGTCAGTATCCCCTGGATAGCCAGTAAGGTCATAGTGAGTAATCACTGGATAACCAGTAGTCATAGTCAGTATCCACTGGATAGCCGGTAGAGTCATAGTCAGTATCCACTGGATAGCCAGTAGAGTCATATTCAGTATCCACTGGATAGCCAGTAGAGTCATAGTGAGTATCCACTGGATAGCCAGTAGAGTCATAGTCAGTATTCACTGGATAGCCAGTAGAGTCATAGTCAGTATCCACTGGATAGCCAGTAGAGTCATAGTCAGTATCCACTGAATAGCCAGTAGAGTCATAGTCAGTATCCACTGAATAGCCAGTAGAGTCATAGTCAGTATCCACTGAATAGCCAGTAGAGTCATAGTCAGTATCCACTGAATAGCCAGTAGAGTCATAGTTAGTATCCACTGGATAGCCAGTAGAGTAATAGTCAGTATCCACTGGATAGCCAGTAGAGTCATAGTCAGTATCCACTGGATAGCCAGTAGAGTCATAGTCAGTATCCACTGGATAGCCAGTAGAGTCATAGTCAGTATCCACTGGATAGCCAGTAGAGTCATAGTCAGTATCCACTGGATAGACATTGTAGTATTATTTTATAATGTTTGCTTCATATTGTCTTGAAATCTTCTACTAAGTCATTATTGTCTGTCAAATTGTCACTTTCAATAATGGCACTTTTACCGTCAAATTTCACTATTTTCCGTGATTTACTTTTCATTTTGGTTCTTGGTCAAATGATATTTTGTGATTTTTATCTAGGTGATATGGTCAACCTAAGACTAGAAACTCAAAATCCAATATTCAGTGAAAATAAAGGTGATAAAAACTTTTAGGAGCATTTTCAACCAAAAAAGTTTGTTTTTAATCTCAGTAATGTTCTTTTTTATAGACATGTTATGTTGTTATGCATAGCATTAGTTTCAAAAAACTTTGCAATTCTAGTATATTGTTACAAACAACAAACGTATTTCACAGACTGATATGCCCTGGTTTAGTTACATCATTACCTTGTAGCGTGTTACGTTATGTCCATGCATGGAAAGGTGATAACCTCAATATATTACGTATACCTTACTTTAATAGAACAAACAAAAAATGAATTGTCTACTTTCTAGAGCGAAATTCAATAGGCATGAATGTCTTTTATATAAATGTATGTCCTTCAATCATTTGCTGATTTACTATGGTCATGCTTAGGCATTACATTTGGCAAACTCATTTAAAATTTATAAAACATTTAAATATTTTATATAAAAAATTATTCATGCCTTCATGAAATTCAATGTACTGAATATTTGGATTTGAGTATTGATCATTTCAATATGAAATTTAGGTATTCTGGCTCAAATAAATCCACTTAATATTATTAACATTGACTGCCAACAGCAAGTCTACTTATTTGCAAAAAAATTTTTTTTTAATTCAATTTATTTTGAGAATTTCACCTTGAAATTAAATTTTGTAATAGTGAAAATATATGTGAGATAGTTCAGTCACTGACAGTCATAAAAATATTCTCACAAACATTCTTGTATATTTCAACAAAAAATAAGAAAACTTGAAATATAAATCGTATAATATAACATATAATACAGTGAAAGACATAATTAAAGCTGGCAATGTTATAAATGTTTTGTAAAAACACATTTTTGTAAATCTAATGACTGGTAGAATTCAAATTGACCAACTCGGAAATGATATGGCATCATCGTAGAATTTGAACGATAGCTGATGATCGTTATTTAAACATTTTCATAAATACGTTTGTAAGCAAAGTCACGGCTTTGTGCCCTTCACTGTATATCCTGTACTAGTAGTATATCCAGCTAACCATCATATAATATTATGTACACAATCTAAAAATAAACACATAATGTCAAGGTGTTTAAGTCTGTGGAAAAGGTAAAATAATACTGAGATTGTTTGCGCTAAGTGGTGTTTGCACTACAAGTTTGTTATGAAAAGGAAATATGGATTTATTAAATTAATAACGTTATTCAGTATCACTTTGGTTACTAATGAATGTTGAAGTTAAGCATTATTAAAAAGACTGGTAAACAAGAGAAATACAACGTATTGACGGTATGATGTTAAGGTTTATGTAAAGCTGACTGGGTAAAGGCCAGACTTGGTCCAGACGATTGAACACAGAATGTGAGAGTTTGCCATGGTTACTCTATACAGATAGACTTCATAGAAGCTTTATTAATTAGATACTTCAGTTCGACTGTACAATTGCGCACAATATACGCTGTAATATATGCTTAGGAACGTCACGTCCCGTATTTGTGTGTTGGTGAAAGTGTGATAAACTACTTATTCAATTACCTGTATAGGAGCCACAGGCCATCGCTTTTACGTGGCTACTTTGATGGAGAGCCTTATTTGTTATCTCGCCGTTAAAGTCCGCAAAATTAGCGCTTTTGTGAGCACACTCTCCTTGTTTCCTCTGGCACGAACTGAATGACCTTAGTCAAAAAAACGTGGTTGTGTACTCAATTTCAAGTTTAACACTATATGAACAACTGCGTGCAGGTTACATTGAGCTTTTCAGAAAGCTACGGTGTGTTTAAGTGAATGGCAAAGGGTATGAATTAATGTATTTGCATAACCATGGGTATATACACAACAATGGCAACGGGGAGGAGAAGAGCACGACACGGAAGCAATTTAAGACACTGTGGGACATGTAGTGACACACTAAAACTGTCGTGGAAGGCAATGAATTATATTCTCACCTCATTTTCAACCTGATCGCACAATACTTGGATGCATTCCACCGCATGTACTCGTATGGCGAAGTGCAACACGTTCTGACCTCCATCGTCACGTATTTTTGGATCGGATCCACAATCTAACAATTCCGAGACAAGATCGGGTTTGTTGTAGAACACAGCCCAGTGCAAGGATGTTCTTCCCAGGTGATCTCGATGATTCAGGTCAGCTCCAGCGCCAATCAACCGTTTACAACACTGTACATATTCGTTTTTGTTTGAATCCTTTGCCATGCGAGCTCCCTGTACACACTGAATGAGTGGAGTTGCACCATCGTTAGACGTACAGTTGATGTTCACTTTGCTTCCATGTTTCTTCAAAAACTTGTCCAAGGCCTTGCGTTTACCCGAATGTGCTGCGAATAACAGTTCATCTTCTAGACTCATGACTAGTACTGGTATGTTTCCACGAGTCCTACATCATAGTCGCAGTGTACCCCACTGAAGTCCACTCGAAAACAGAGAAATGTGTATTACACTGTTTATATGTTTCTCTACGGACAAGCCGTGTGAGGTCTATCGATATGGTGAATGAGATTCACAACGAGGCTAATGGTTCACGTGACTTTCTTAGGTTATCCCGGTTTAGTTTCCATGGTAACCATGACATTGTCACATACTAGCAAGTTAATGATAGATGAATATGATAAAAGAAAACAAAGTTATCTTTTATGATATTTGATCTTACAGTCCGAAGGTAACGGTCTTGAAGGAATATCATCGTTCAATGAGATAAATGTTTACAAATTGCCATAGCAACGCGATAGTGCTTGGTAAGAATGTCATTAGAATAAACGCTCTTATTTGTCCCTTTAATTTGTCCCCATTTGTCCTCAGACGAAACTCCGAACCGGGAATACGATTACCTGACATGAGAACAGGTATTGGTGTAGTGGACATCGTTGTTTGGATAACCACGTTGCCATGGATATCTAATATGAGTTGCTGCTTTATTTAAAAGACTAAATTCTAATTTATTTGAACTGTTATTTATTATCTATTTAATTTTCATTAATACAGAAAAGTACATATACGTGCATTAATTTGGTCAAATTTTTGTTCAAAAAATACATTTTGTAATAGAGAGTTGCAGAATTTGTTTCCGTAAAAAGAATACAAAACGAAAAATAATATTAAACCGACCACGTGTACATTATAACCCACCTCGTGTACATTGGAAATAGATTGGCTGTTATTTTTCGTTACAAACGACTGAATAAGAATAAAGTGCATTTCACCGGTCCATATAAATAATACAATTAACCACCTTTATTCGAAGTGCAAATAAATGTCTGAAATTAGTCTGGACACTGTTATTTTTATTGCATAGTTCATCCATTGTTCAAATACCTATTCCTATACGTAGAGTTTAGTGGTCAATGTAAGTCACCATTCACGATATAGATCGGGAATGTACAATTATTTGTACTTGATTAAAGTTAATATGACGTTTTGTTTTCACTAAGAATTCATCTACACAATGTATACATACTGTGTACCGTGACCCGTGGTTGCTATGGTGAAATTCATAAAAAGGTCCCAGCCAGTTCAGTTACTACTAGCAACTTTGTACTGATGGGTCTGGAATTATCACGCGTGTACACACAAGGCAAATAATTTAGCGTGACAATTACACAAGTATCAGTCAAACAATATGTTTAGCAATGTGATCATTATTGCAATTCTACACTGTGCATGATTATTATAAAACGTATACCAGTAAAATAACAAAATATTAATAATAATATTTTTTTTAATTTGGGTTATAGTAAAAAATGATAATTTATAAATTCAAATGAATAAAGTCAATGACGCAAGGTCCCATGATGCACAAAGTTCACATTTACACATACACCTTATTATTATTAAAAATACTAGTATATTTAGCTGAAAACAAAGCAGTGTACTTCCAGTCTTTGAGGGCGCTACTCGAACCACAAGCGTTTTGTTCCAATAGTGCTACAAAGCAATGTGTTTTCTGTTATTTCGTAATGCTTGGCATGTATAAAGCACCTAATCTATCTGCATATTGTTTATAAGCTTCACACGAGACAACAAAACTATTCATGAAACAGGAAATCAAAGGCGTTTGATATTGGAAAACTAAAATGGAAACTGAAGTTGACGACAATTCGGAGAAATGCAAATGATATAATGCGGACATCATTCAATGACATAAAACAAAACAAGAATTGTAACTTCAAAAGAAATAAATTCACCAAAAAAATGAATGTCACATTTATCTACAATTTAATTCTTATTTAATTACTTAATTCAAGTACACGTTTTAAATAGTCTAGCAGACAAATGCTCAAAATGCTCGTTTCACCCCTGTAACAAAAAGGTATTACACATTTAACAGTTAGATTTGACATTTGGCGTTCCAAAAATTGTGTTGTGGAGCTGGGTTGCTGAAAAAATTCGTGACAGCCTTTGAAGTCCAACAAATGACAAATCTGTTTTAATTGGTTGATATTCACGTAAAGAACTTCAAAAACATAATTATTTTAATGAAGATTTTAATTCTGAATCAGATATCTCTGTTTTGTTATAACATTTGTTGAATTATTCAGTGAACACTATATCCAAAATTAACATAGTATACATAAAAAAAAGGTAACTTTACCCAGAAATATATTCTGGAAGAAGATTTACAATTAGACGGATTGCTTTCTAGAATAGGAGTATTAATATTAGCAGAGTGGCTACTTCGGGCACTGATGGATTGGAAGAGAGAGAGAGAGAGAGAGAGAGAGAGAGAGAAATGATGATGATGATATTGGATAAAGCATCTGACAAAGACGTGATATTTACCGGAGTCAGTAGCATGAGCGGATTTAGAGGGGGCCGAGGGGGCCGCCACCCCCCTATTTTTAACAACCAACAGGGCTTCGCGCCATCAGCGCTCGCGAACTTGGCCTTCGGCCAACTTATCGCCCCCCCCCTATTCCAGAATCCTAGACCCGCCCCTGAGTAGAGACACCCGTTTCCATGCTGCAGGTAAACGAGAGCGGGGAAACGTGGTCGCAGCGGTGACTTAGCTGCAGATGACATAGTTCCACGTTAATTGGCTACAAACGGTTGTAATGAAACCATTCTTCATTTTCATGATATTTGTATTTTCAGGTCTGCCATATTTTTTTCAAGTGAAAAATATATGAAAACAATAACAAATTGTAGATAGCCACCCCCTATTTTGCATATTCACCTAAATGAGGTCATTATGAGCGTTAGGGATATCATTTTAATGCATCTCTTGTGATATATCAAATGAAAGGCATTTAAATGTAGAACATTATTCTGCAATGATATTCCAAAAGTAAAGTTACTGTAGTAATGAAAAGTAATGTGACGTATCAAATAAAAGAAGTTTTAATGTAAAATTCTGATATAAATTCAGGGTCAGTTAAACGTTTAAAAAAACTTGGATATGTCTATCAAATTACTCATACAAACTATCATATTCATGATAATTGATTAAAGATCCAGTGACTCACATTACAGATATGTCACTCACAAATCCACCGCCATGTATGCAATATATTAATCACTATGATTAAAATTAGATTGTCGGCAAAAACGAGCCTGAATGTCCTTTCAATTTTGAATAATTTGTTGACCTAGGACGTACGGAATGTTCAGTAATTGAAGTTCGCGCAAACTCAGTCGTAACAAGAGTACACAAATCTTCCTATAAATTCAACGAGGGACACAATCGATAGCAACAGTCTATACTGTGTGGCTATACTACAATTACAACGCCCTCTAGAGCTAGTTCACCGCTAGTTTGATCTATGAAACATACAATCCTATGTGTAAATGAATGTATTGATATGCAGTACGGTTACCAGTAGAACCGTGTATGCAGCTAGAAGCTTCAATCTGATTAAAATCCCATGTAGGTATGAAGCTCCATTTTTTTATATGATCCTTTATATAATATTTATATGTATTTTTGTTTGAATATGTCGATTTTTTGGTTTTACTTAAAAAAATCAGATTGATAGCAGCTGGTGGTTCGTTGATTGTAATGAGCAAGAATTCGATGACCATTATTTCATTAGGAAAACAGTAATATTCCAACTTAACACAAGGTTTGTAAAGTGAACATCGCATTCTCCCAAAACTCAATCGCATACACGTACACCTAAAGTAGCCAAGGAGATAATGGGTACGCTCATTTGATAACCATGCGTGGTTGTGTGAACAATGGAAACTTGTGTATATTGTGAGGTATATAATTATCAGAGAATCAGCTTGTGATATTTAAAGATTCCAACTCGGACAAATTAGAGTGTCCTGTAAACCATTAATGGCCATCAATTTTAATTTCTTACAAAAAATGTGAGATCCAGCAAGAAGTTGACCTATTACGCGCACAGTGCTAGACGATATCCAACTTATAACACTAATACAAAAGGTCTATTTTAAGATGGCAATTATATTCATAACAGATGACACTGAAATGACCATTCTAATGTTCGTTTTTGTCAAGAATCCACGACAGCTCAGCCATTAGAGGTTCTACCAAGTTTGGTTGATATATTGGGCTTCAAATCCACCCTTGGCAAACATTCCAGACGTTGCACCGAAATAAGCGGCACAGGCTGCAACGGTTTCCTAAGATTGATTCAAGTCTACACAAAGGCAAACATATGTTTACACATGATATTCAGTGGGATCTATAACTCGGGTCATAACGGTTGTCTCTCCTTTTTATCTACCTTTGCATATACTATCTGTATCATACTATATACAATGATGGTATATTCATCTATACTATATATAATGATAGTGTATCCATTCATACTATATATAATGATAGTGTATCCACCCATACTATATACAATGATAGTATATCCATTATTACTATATACAATGATAGTATATTCATCCATATAGTATACAATGATAGTGTATCCATTCATACTATATATTATGATAGTGTATCCATTCATACTATATACAATGGTAGTGTATCCATTCATACTATATACAATGATAGTGTATCCATCCATACTATACACAATGATAGTGTATACATTCATACTATACACAATGATAGTGTATCCATCCATACAATGATAGTGTATCCATTCATACTGTATACAATGATAGTGTATCCATTCATACTATACACAATGATAGTGTATCCATTCATACTATATATAATGATAGTATATCCATTATTACTATATACAATGATAGTGTATCCATCCATACAATATACAATGATAGTGTATCCATTCATACTGTATACAATGATAGTGTATCCATTATTACTATATACAATGATAGTATATCCATTCATACTATACACAATGATAGTGTATCCATTCATATAGTATACAATGATAGTGTATCCATCCATACTATATACAATGATAGTGTATCCATTATTACTATACATAATGATAATATATCCATTCATACTATACACAATGATAGTGTATCCATTATTACTATATACAATGATAGTGTATCCATTCATACTATATACAATGATTGTATATCCATTCATACTACATACAATGATTGAACCCATCCATACTATATATAATGAGTGTATCCATTCATACTATATACAATGATAGTATATCCATTATTACTATATACAATGATAGTGTATCCATTCATACTATATACAATGATAGTGTATCCATCCATACTATACACAATGATAGTGTATACATTCATACTATACACAATGATAGTGTATCCATCCATACAATGATAGTGTATCCATTCATACTGTATACAATGATAGTGTATCCATTCATACTATACACAATGATAGTGTATCCATTCATACTATATATAATGATAGTATATCCATTATTACTATATACAATGATAGTGTATCCATCCATACTATATACAATGATAGTGTATCCATTATTACTATACATAATGATAATATATCCATTCATACTATACACAATGATAGTGTATCCATTATTACTATATACAATGATAGTGTATCCATTCATACTATATACAATGATTGTATATCCATTCATACTATATATAATGATAGTATATCCATTATTACTATATACAATGATAGTGTATCCATCCATACAATATACAATGATAGTGTATCCATTCATACTATACACAATGATAGTGTATCCATCCATACAATGATAGTGTATCCATTCATACTGTATACAATGATAGTGTATCCATTCATACTATACACAATGATAGTGTATCCATTCATACTATATATAATGATAGTATATCCATTATTACTATATACAATGATAGTGTATCCATCCATACTATATACAATGATAGTGTATCCATTATTACTATATACAATGATAGTGTATCCATTCATACTATATACAATGATTGTATATCCATTCATACTATATATGATAGTGTATCAATTATTACTATACACAATGATAGTATATCCATTCATACTACATACAATGATTGAACCCATCCATACTATATATAATGAGTGTATCCATTCATACTATATACAATGATAGTATATCCATTATTACTATATACAATGATAGTGTATCCATTCATACTATATACAATGATAGTGTATCCATCCATACTATACACAATGATAGTGTATACATTCATACTATACACAATGATAGTGTATCCATCCATACAATATACAATGATAGTGTATCCATTCATACTGTATACAATGATAGTGTATCCATTCATACTATATATAATGATAGTGTATCCATTCTTACTATATACAATGAGTGTATCCATCCATGCAATATACAATGATAGTGTATCCATTCATACTATATATAATGATAGTGTATCCATTAATACTATATACAATGATAGTGTATCCATTATTACTATATACAATGATAGTGTATCCATTCATACTATACACAATGATAGTATATCCATTCATATAGTATACAATGATAGTGTATCCATCCATACTATATACAATGATAGTGTATCCATTATTACTATACATAATGATAATATATCCATTCATACTATACACAATGATAGTGTATCCATTCATACTATATATAATGATAGTATATCCATTATTACTATATACAATGATAGTGTATCCATCCATACAATATACAATGATAGTGTATCCATTCATACTGTATACAATGATAGTGTATCCATTATTACTATATACAATGATAGTATATCCATTCATACTATACACAATGATAGTGTATCCATTCATATAGTATACAATGATAGTGTATCCATCCATACTATATACAATGATAGTGTATCCATTATTACTATACATAATGATAATATATCCATTCATACTATACACAATGATAGTGTATCCATTATTACTATATACAATGATAGTGTATCCATTCATACTATATACAATGATTGTATATCCATTCATACTACATACAATGATTGAACCCATCCATACTATATATAATGAGTGTATCCATTCATACTATATACAATGATAGTATATCCATTATTACTATATACAATGATAGTGTATCCATTCATACTATATACAATGATAGTGTATCCATCCATACTATACACAATGATAGTGTATACATACATACTATACACAATGATAGTGTATCCATCCATACAATGATAGTGTATCCATTCATACTGTATACAATGATAGTGTATCCATTCATACTATACACAATGATAGTGTATCCATTCATACTATATATAATGATAGTATATCCATTATTACTATATACAATGATAGTGTATCCATCCATACTATATACAATGATAGTGTATCCATTATTACTATACATAATGATAATATATCCATTCATACTATACACAATGATAGTGTATCCATTATTACTATATACAATGATAGTGTATCCATTCATACTATATACAATGATTGTATATCCATTCATACTATATATAATGATAGTATATCCATTATTACTATATACAATGATAGTGTATCCATCCATACAATATACAATGATAGTGTATCCATTCATACTATACACAATGATAGTGTATCCATCCATACAATGATAGTGTATCCATTCATACTGTATACAATGATAGTGTATCCATTCATACTATACACAATGATAGTGTATCCATTCATACTATATATAATGATAGTATATCCATTATTACTATATACAATGATAGTGTATCCATCCATACTATATACAATGATAGTGTATCCATTATTACTATATACAATGATAGTGTATCCATTCATACTATATACAATGATTGTATATCCATTCATACTATATATGATAGTGTATCAATTATTACTATACACAATGATAGTATATCCATTCATACTACATACAATGATTGAACCCATCCATACTATATATAATGAGTGTATCCATTCATACTATATACAATGATAGTATATCCATTATTACTATATACAATGATAGTGTATCCATTCATACTATATACAATGATAGTGTATCCATCCATACTATACACAATGATAGTGTATACATTCATACTATACACAATGATAGTGTATCCATCCATACAATATACAATGATAGTGTATCCATTCATACTGTATACAATGATAGTGTATCCATTCATACTATATATAATGATAGTGTATCCATTCTTACTATATACAATGAGTGTATCCATCCATGCAATATACAATGATAGTGTATCCATTCATACTATATATAATGATAGTGTATCCATTAATACTATATACAATGATAGTGTATCCATTATTACTATATACAATGATAGTGTATCCATTCATACTATACACAATGATAGTATATCCATTCATATAGTATACAATGATAGTGTATCCATCCATACTATATACAATGATAGTGTATCCATTATTACTATACATAATGATAATATATCCATTCATACTATACACAATGATAGTGTATCCATTCATACTATATATAATGATAGTATATCCATTATTACTATATACAATGATAGTGTATCCATCCATACAATATACAATGATAGTGTATCCATTCATACTGTATACAATGATAGTGTATCCATTATTACTATATACAATGATAGTATATCCATTCATACTATACACAATGATAGTGTATCCATTCATATAGTATACAATGATAGTGTATCCATCCATACTATATACAATGATAGTGTATCCATTATTACTATACATAATGATAATATATCCATTCATACTATACACAATGATAGTGTATCCATTATTACTATATACAATGATAGTGTATCCATTCATACTATATACAATGATTGTATATCCATTCATACTACATACAATGATTGAACCCATCCATACTATATATAATGAGTGTATCCATTCATACTATATACAATGATAGTATATCCATTATTACTATATACAATGATAGTGTATCCATTCATACTATATACAATGATAGTGTATCCATCCATACTATACACAATGATAGTGTATACATACATACTATACACAATGATAGTGTATCCATCCATACAATGATAGTGTATCCATTCATACTGTATACAATGATAGTGTATCCATTCATACTATACACAATGATAGTGTATCCATTCATACTATATATAATGATAGTATATCCATTATTACTATATACAATGATAGTGTATCCATCCATACTATATACAATGATAGTGTATCCATTATTACTATACATAATGATAATATATCCATTCATACTATACACAATGATAGTGTATCCATTATTACTATATACAATGATAGTGTATCCATTCATACTATATACAATGATTGTATATCCATTCATACTATATATAATGATAGTATATCCATTATTACTATATACAATGATAGTGTATCCATCCATACAATATACAATGATAGTGTATCCATTCATACTATACACAATGATAGTGTATCCATCCATACAATGATAGTGTATCCATTCATACTGTATACAATGATAGTGTATCCATTCATACTATACACAATGATAGTGTATCCATTCATACTATATATAATGATAGTATATCCATTATTACTATATACAATGATAGTGTATCCATCCATACTATATACAATGATAGTGTATTCATTATTACTCTATACAATGATAGTGTATCCATTCATACTATATACAATGATTGTATATCCATTCATACTATATATGATAGTGTATCAATTATTACTATACACAATGATAGTATATCCATTCATACTACATACAATGATTGAACCCATCCATACTATATATAATGAGTGTATCCATTCATACTATATACAATGATAGTATATCCATTATTACTATATACAATGATAGTGTATCCATTCATACTATATACAATGATAGTGTATCCATCCATACTATACACAATGATAGTGTATACATTCATACTATACACAATGATAGTGTATCCATCCATACAATATACAATGATAGTGTATCCATTCATACTGTATACAATGATAGTGTATCCATTCATACTATATATAATGATAGTGTATCCATTCTTACTATATACAATGAGTGTATCCATCCATGCAATATACAATGATAGTGTATCCATTCATACTATATATAATGATAGTGTATCCATTAATACTATATACAATGATAGTGTATCCATTATTACTATATACAATGATAGTGTATCCATTCATACTATACACAATGATAGTATATCCATTATTACTATATACAATGATAGTGTATCCATTATTACTATATACAATGATAGTGTATCCATTAATACTATATATAATGATAATGTATCCATTCTTACTATATAAAATGATAGTGTATCCATCCATACAATATACAATGATAGTATATCCATTCATACTATATACAATGATAGTATATCCATCCATACAATGATAGTGTATCCATCCATACAATATACAATGATAGTATATCCATTCATACCATATACAATGATAGTATATCCTTTCATACTATATATAATGATAGTATATCCATTCATACTATATACAATGATAGTATATTCATACAATGATAGTGTATCCATCCATACAATATACAATGATAGTATATCCATTCATACAATATACAATGATAGTATATCCTTTCATACTATATATAATGATAATGTATCTATTCTTACTATATAAAATGATAGTGTATCCATTAATACTATATACAATGATAGTGTATCCATTCATACTATATACAATGATAGTATATCAATTAATACTATATACAATGATAGTGTATCCATTCATACTATATACAATGATAGTGTATTCATTCTTACTATATACAATGAGTGTATCCATCCATGCAATATACAATGATAGTGTATCCATCCATACTATATACAAAGATAGTATATCCATTCATACTATATATAATGATAATGTATCCATTCTTACTATATAAAATGATAGTGTATCCATCCATACAATATACAATGATAGTATATCCATTCATACTATATACAATGATAGTATATCCATCCATACAATATACAATGATAGTATATCCATTCATACTATATACAATGATAGTATATCCTTTCATACTATATATAATGATAGTATATCCATTCATACTATATACAATGATAGTGTATCCATCCATACAATATACAATGATAGTATATCCATTCATACTATATACAATGATAGTATATCCTTTCATACTATATATAATGATAATGTATCTATTCTTACTATATAAAATGATAGTGTATCCATCCATACAGTATACAATGATAGTGTATCCATTCATACTATATACAATGATAGTATATCCATTCATACTATATATAATGATAGTGTATCCATTCTTACTATATAAAATGATAGTGTATCCATCCATACAGTATACAATGATAGTGTATCCATTATTACTATATACAATGATAGTATATCCATTCATACTATATATAATGATAGTGTATCCACTCATACTATATACAATGATAGTATATCCATCCATACAATGATAGTATATCCATCCATACAATATACAATGATAGTGTATCCATTAATACTATATACAATGATAGTATATCCATTCATACTATATATAATAAGTGTATCCATCCATACTATATACAATGATAGTATATCCATTCATACTATATATAATAATGTATCCATTCTTACTATATAAAATGATAGTGTATCCATCCATACAATATACAATGATAGTATATCCATTCATACTATATACAATGATAGTATATCCATCCATACAATATACAATGATAGTATATCCATTCATACTATATACAATGATAGTATATCCTTTCATACTATATATAATGATAGTATATCCATTCATACTATATACAATGATAGTGTATCCATCCATACAATATACAATGATAGTATATCCATTCATACTATATACAATGATAGTATATCCTTTCATACTATATATAATGATAATGTATCTATTCTTACTATATAAAATGATAGTGTATCCATCCATACAGTATACAATGATAGTGTATCCATTCATACTATATACAATGATAGTATATCCATTCATACTATATATAATGATAGTGTATCCATTCTTACTATATAAAATGATAGTGTATCCATCCATACAGTATACAATGATAGTGTATCCATTATTACTCTATACAATGATAGTATATCCATTCATACTATATATAATGATAGTGTATCCATTTATACTGTATCCAAAACATTCTTTATTGACTCAAAACAAGAAGTTGCATACATATTTAGATACACGCTGTGCTTGTACTAGTTTTTAAATTTTAAACTTAATGAGATAACATTAATAGTGTTCCCTTCAACACATTTTTAAATAACCAAACCTCCAAAAAACACACTTAATGTAACTTGAAAAAAATCTTCTCGGTTAATCCAAGGTACATAAAGTTGTCCAAGTGAAATGACCATGCAGTAATTACTCCATGGTAATATATCGCATACAACATCTAGAAAATAATCTTCATGGCCAACAAAATGTATGTATACGATGATTTTTCTCATGACCATAGTTCACATTATTCATAGTGTGATGTGAAATATGATGAGTTGATAGGGTACAGTAAATGCTACTAACATTGTTCTAGGCATGTGGAGAAAACAAATCGTGTAACAGTATTATTTCTTTTCACAGTGAAAAAAGAATTTCAGACTAGATAACACCAATTACTCACATGGTGCATGACAGTAACTAAAAGTAAATGCCAACTGAAAATTTATTTTGCAAAAATATCAATAAGGATATTTGTCAATTGACGAAAACCACTGGCTGCAAATGCATGTCCACTGATAAGCTTCCGTAAAATGCCTAATTACCATATGTTTTGTCAACATTGTTCTGTAAACAATGACACTCAGAAGTGGTCATGTGATAAAAACATTATTACCTGGTATCACTTATTCATAGAGCTGGTGGACAATTGTGGTACCCATGACGACACTCGTATAAACCAGCCAAGTGATATCCAATGATATAGCCAGATTACAACAAATCCAACAATCATGTCAGGTACTAAGTCTACATCTATGTAACCTCATTTTTACATCACAGAAGAGTCAATTTTTTAAATCAACATAATTTTCATCCCTTGGTATGTATATAATGACATAGAAACAAAAAGCATTTCTTGATTAATTATTTTGATTAAGTGGACATTTACCGTATTTATTCTAATTTGTAGGTGTCATTTTTTGAACATTTCCGCTTTACTATTTTTCATCATCAATGACACTACTCAAGAACAATGTTTAAATGTGCCATCTATTTCACCATGGCCTGTGTCGGCATTCACGTCTGTGACATGCATGCATGATTTTAAAACATGGCAAATTTTGTAAATATGTGAGAAAATTTTTTCTCCCCAGATTGACAAGACATCAAGATTGATAGGCAACTATGTGTAGCTGGAGCCTTGAGTATGTCAAAATATAAACAAGAAACTTTTTCTATAGTGTTTATTAACTCATAACAACCTACTGGAGGAGGTTAAAGCATAGACCTTTTCTAAGGTCTATGGTTAAAGGTTACAAACGAAAATTACAATGGCTATGTTGTGACAATAAGCTTTTATCACCATGAGTGTTAAATAATTCAATCATCGATGTTCAGTTTGTCTTCGGAAAATAATTTTGTGTGTTTCAAAACCAAATAACTATTTTTATGACTAATCAACTGTTTGTGATGCTGATTTTAGAACCAGTGAAAGCCTTTCACTCTCGCCTGATGTCTAAATTAGAGTGACACCTAAACTAAAATAAATACGGTATATCTTACAGAAATATTTAACACTATATGTTCTATGTAAATACTTTAAGATTTGCAATTAAATAGGCTGTACACGTTGCCTATCAGAGCAACATTTAGAACTACTGTATTTGCTCTATTAGTAATGCATGCCCTTTTGTAAATTACAGAGGAGTTTCGATGGTCAAAATAGGTAATATTTCACTGATTAGTATATTGGACATACGCTTCTTATAAAACAAATACGGTATACATTGTGTGATTGGGACTTGACATGACATGTGATATAAAGTTAAATCACATGACACACACACACACTTACATTAACCGTAACAGTATTTCTTGAAATTGAAACAACATTTTGAATTTTATTTAGAGTGGGAAAAGTTGTTACTGTAACGTACTAAGATGTTGAGTAATAAGTATATACCAAGCTAAATACAGTATTTTATCAACTACCAAACCACCAAATCTATCTCATTGCCAAGGAACCTGCTGCATAACTCACAGAGCTCTCTCGTGGATTTCTACACTGCTGTGACTGTGAATAATTTAAAAATTTGAAAGACATATTTTGGCCATTCTTCTCACGTAATACACCAACTGCCTGTAAACAAAAAATCTGCAGGTTATAATTCAGTCAAATTATCACCAAAAAAATAATTATATCATTTTACATAAATCACATGTATTACCAATACATATTCCCATTTTACTCAAATTACATGTAACACCAATACATATTCCCATTTTACTCAAATTACATGCAACACCAATACATATCCCTATTTCACTTGCATTACACGTAACACCAAAATATCTCCATTTCACTTGCATTACACATACCATCAAACATATCCTCATTTCACTGAAATTACATAGTTTTACTAATACATATTCCCATTTTACTCAAATTACATAGTATTACTAATACATATTCCCATTTTACTCAAATTACATGTAACACCAATACATATTCCCATTTTACTCAAATTACATGTAACACCAATACATATTCCCATTTTACTCAAATTACATGCAACACCAATACATATCCCTATTTCACTTGCATTACACGTAACACCAAAATATCTCCATTTCACTTGCATTACATATACCATCAAAAATATCCTCATTTCACTGAAATTACATAGTTTTACTAATACATATTCCCATTTTACTCAAATTACATAGTATTACTAATACATATTACCATTTTACTCAAATTACATGTAACACCAATACATATTCCCATTTTACTCAAATTACATGTAACACCAATACATATTCCCATTTTACTCAAAATACATAGTATTACTAATACATATTACCATTTTACTCAAATTACATGTAACACCAATACATATTCCCATTTTACTCCAATTACATGTAACACCAATACATATTCCCATTTTACTCCAATTACATGTAACACCAATACATATTCCCATTTTAATCAAATTACATGTAACACCAATACATATTCCCATTTTACTCAAATTACATGTAACACCAATACATATTCCCATTTTACTCAAATTACGTACATGTAACACCAATACATATTCCCATTTTAATCAAATTACATGTAACACCAATACATATTCCAATTTTAATCAAATTACATGTAACACCAATACATATTCCCATTTTACTCAAATTACATGTAACACAGATACATAACTATTTCACTTGCATTACACGTAACACCAAAAAATATCACCATTCTACTCAAATTTCATTGTATTACAATAATTATCCCTATTTCACTCACATTACATATGAAAATGACTTTGCCCTGAATTCTCCTCTTGTATTTAACTATGTTTAGACATGTAATTTAATACAACATATGATACTTACATTAAGAAATACTCCAATAGGGTGCCTACCACAGATGGTATTCCCATACATTTTGAGATACTTTGAAAATCCAGATGGATCTAAGTTTTCAATATGATTCATTCCCTGAAAAACAGAAATTAATTGGAAATTGCAATTTGATAGTATGGAAGTTCTCTAAAACAACTATATTAGCCAAATGCAGATCCACCCAGACCAATCTTGAGGCAAGTTCACCTAGATCAAGCTTTTCAAAAGCAACAAGACATGAAATGTCACAGTCCCCGTTATTTGATTATAAAGTTGTACAAGGAACATCTGCAAACAGGTGAATGAATATGTACTCTTTGTGGTTACAACTCATCATAAAGTGATTTCCAATGATCTAGTTTTGTATTGACAACTAAAAACTTCCACTGACCCATGTTCAGAATCTCAGAGTACACAAGTGCAACAAAACTATTTGTCATACATGTATACTTGCTCAAGAAACTGCATTCATAAATCTGAGTGAACCTTGATGTACCGGTACATGACTTCTTTGTTAATCAGGTCTTAGTATATTACCAAGACCTGGGTTTGTTTCAACATCACCACTGGGCATCAGAATCATTCTCATGTTGTCAAATACAATTTGTTATTAACACAGTAAGGTTTATTATTTAAAATGTATTCATTGTACATAGAACAACATCAGAGCAAGTACATGTAATAATTAAGAAAGCCAGTTGCGATAAAGGTTGGTCTGCTCATTCCCTTCAATGGAGAAGAAACAAATAATTGTTTGAAGTCTTTTTAGTGCAGTGATATTATTGCATTTCAATCATTTTTAATGGGTATAAAATACTGTAAACCATTTAATTTTCACTTCTAGATATATTCAGGATTTTGTGAAATTTGTGTACAATATTTCAATAAAGTCCCTGACACTCCATGTTGTAGGAACCCAGAAAAAATTGCCTCGCGAAATTGAAGCAGTTCACAGCATCACTGAAAAAAAAAAAAAAAAAAAAATAAATAAGTTAAAATAAGTATAGTCAAAGACATACACATGTGGGTTCATAAGACATATGTCCCAATCTGAGTGGTTCTAGGGATTAGTATCACCAGATTTTACTCTCCGTGATTCAATATCAGTCCTATGTATAACGCTGTGTTGATCAGGCGAACTAATTGACAATGGCCCTACAGGTATCGCTATGAAATCACAGTAGTTTTGTATTCTTCTAGCACTTTGACTATGGAAAAATATTTGTTTTTGAAAGTGGACGAATTATTAGAAGAAAAACAGAAACTATTTTTTTAGTATGAATTCTAGTAACTGAAATGCAGGATTGAAAAAGAACAAGACAATACGCAGGATTGATAAACCTTCCGCGAGCACTCCTGAAATTTCAGATCATTGGTACCATGTTTTTGGATACATTCAATGACCTAATATATAAAATCACATTTGTTATCGCTCAATCACTTGACCCTGTATGGCACAAGATTGCAAGCTTCAATCATTAAATTGGGTTATTTATTTGATGCAACGAAACATGCATTCACAGCAGACGGAAATTCGTTTGAGATATTACTGGGTTTTTGTATTCAGTTTTCCATTTCAACCACAATCATCACTTAGTAAGCTGTGATCGCGCATTGGGATACTGACTGTGCATAAATGCGCAGTGTAGTGTCATCAGAAGACTGATTGTTTGAGAATATTTTGCACCATTACGCCATTTCAAATATTATATTAATTCACAGACAACAAAATAAAGATTTTGAAAAGAAATGAATAAATAACATCATAAGTTTTCCCACAGTTGATGATTGTATGGCAATTACAAGGCTTCGCCAGTTTTACTTTGGAAGAAGTTGAAAACAGGTAACAGGAAGGGGCTACATGACTACATCTTTTTTTTTGAATTTTAATCAAGCATGATTTTTTTAATTTTTTTTTTTTTTTACAAATGTCTATTTCAGGGCAACAGAAACAAAAACAATAAATGTGTAGGTAGGCATTTTAACAATTGCACAATTAATATTGGATGAAAACGTCATTACCGATATAAATCATAATCATAATTAAAAATAAGATCACATTTAATTTAGTCAGTTTTCATAATGAAATACATAATAACATGTATTTATAAATTTGAATAAGGTTCAACGGCCTTTTCATTTAGTGCCAATTTATACACCATAAAACCTCTGGTTTAGGTGTCACACTCAGAGAAGAGTGAAAGGCCTTTGGTTCATAGGCATCGCGAAATGTTGGAATTGAATCCCCCCAAACAATTCACATACTGTAACATCCATTATTTTTTTTATAATCTTGTTGATAACGAAAAGTAAAGTATGTTCTAAAAGAAGTTTCGAATAAATACAAACACGAATACATTGCTTAGTGGTTAGTACCGGTAGCGAATGATCACGGTAGCACAATCTGGTCATTCTGTGTTTCGCAAGTGAATAACTTGCTTGTTTTCGAAGTATTGCAATTGTTGATAATTATTCAGTAATGATTATAATAACGCACAAAAATTTAATTCGTTGAATTTATATATAATTTGGAAGTAATATTCAACTTAGTTTCATCGTAAACGAATGATTTCGGTCGAATGTAAATGCGCGAAGCGATAGATATCCGCCTTGTTCTCATTTACACGCGGCTCATTTAAATATGTTAATGACGGTTCAGTGACCTCGTGGTGAACGCAACGCGGTAGTAGATTTACCGATGTTCTGGCAAGATCTTTATGCTTTGATTTTGACAGGGAAAACGGCATGATTTTTTTTTTAATCAAAAAATTAGTTGTTTTCAAAATATAAACTGAGCATTCAAAGAATAATTTAACATTGTTCACAGAAATAACAGCTCATTGTCGAAACGAAGCTTACCCATTCGGGCTATTCACAATAGGTGTCAATGACTACGGTAAAATATAAATTAGACTCTTTTAGGCGCCAGGAGTGAATGAAATATCTAAAATATTTAAAAAAAAAAACTAAAAAAAAAATGCCGAAAAAACGCCGGGCGATTTCATGGTCCGTTGCAGACTACTCGACCGAACGTCCATACACGTGTTGTCACTGCACATCGGCCATGTTGAATCGTACGAGATCGGCAAAATCTTCATTACAACTAACAGTTTAATGCTCACAACATAAAAATACGAATATAATCATATGCAACCTACTATTATATAATGAATAAATTGATCGACACAGGGACATCCCCCCCCCCCCGAGTTGTGGATATTTCAGAAATCGCGTCACAAGCAAAAGACCGGATAACGATTTACTAACTTACTTGAAACTATGTCCAGATGAATTAATCGTCCGTGTACAGTAATTTGACAGGGTATACAATTTACAAACTAGTTGCGTAGATTGGAGACAATTGTTTGCTTTTTTGGCTTTTCACAAGAATATAAAGCTGGCAATCATCATAATATTCACGTCCGTACGTACATCACGGAATGTACACCAATCGCACCCCAAAATACATTCAATTTTGTAGAAACTGGAGAACTTACCTTTGCAAACACGTCTCTTATGCCGCCTTCTTGAAGTTCTTGAAATTAAATAAGGTTACTAGTTCTTCTAGTAACTAGTGAATGAGACCACTGAGCCGAACAGAATACATGTATAAACAATACTATAATAAATTGCACGCAATGGAGAAATCACGTGCTGTAGCGTTACTCACAGATCTAATCTACTGTAAAATATTTTATTTCAGCTGGAATTATCATTCGCTGAAAAGACTTTTTCTGGCTGTTTTTGTATTGAATTTATTTTCATTGATTTTTGACAAGTTTGACTGTAAAATATAGGAAAAAGGGAATATTCGCTGGATTTTATTTTAACTGAAACATTCCTTCAGCGAAAATAGCAAAAAAATGTTGCAAGCAAAAATAAAGTATTTTACAGTAATTAATTTATTCTGAGCATGCGCAGACGTTCTTTCAATGTTGCCGGGAGAGGTAATTTTTGATAAAAATCGTGAAAAAGACCCACTTGGGATTTTCAGATCTGGAAAAAAAATTACGTGCATACTCGGAAGACACTTGTTCATCAACCTGCCAAGTTTCACTGATACCTGCTATAGAATTTCTGAGAAAATGTTGGAGACGGGAAAAAAGACAAAACCTGAATTATAAGTCCCCTTTTCAGGCTGCGCCTGAACGGGGACTAATTACACCAAGACAAAGGCAAGTATACCAAAACACGCTTGCTAAAATAAAGTCCAGCCAGACCAATCTCGTTTAAGTCAAACAAGACCAAACTTGTGAAAGGCACTTCCAAGAAGACCAAGCTGATACAAGACAAATTTACCTAGTAAAATCTTTGTCAAAAACAAGTCTACCTGGACAAATTAACCTAAGCTCCAAAAGTAGCTGAAGAGCAGATTGATTCTAAAACATCCTACAACATCTACATCTTGGTGTAGAACTTCCCATACATACCATACATGTCAAAGTTAATTTCAGCTCGGCTACTATAATCAGATATGTAGCATACAACACATGAAAATTTTAAGCTTCCCAGTGGATAAACATAATTTGTGAGTATATGCCAAATGTTTTAGGCCGGGGTCACAGTGCTAATATGATGCACATTCATGTCATACCTTATGATCTAAGACATCAATGGATTTGTAGATTTCACCACACGATTCATCATAATAGGTGTAATGGAATCGCTCACCTGCAATTAACAAAAGCATGTAAACATATTGAAACAAAAACTGCTTAACTTACACTGAATAATATTCAATGGTTTCTGTGTTGTCATTTGAAGCTCATATTGTACAGTAAAGGACAAGTCCCTGTATGTGGTCAGTGAATGAGAATGTATATCACCCACAATATTTATTTACTTTAGATGAATATAATCAGTTAAGAAAAGTTGCTATTCTAGGAAGTATCATGCACACATGCTCAACTCCCTACTTGATTCTCATTTACAACTAGAAGTCAGCCATCTTTAATCCTTATCTGGTCAAGTCAATGTAAAAGTACGTGGGACTGGCAGGACAAGGGTAAAGGTAGTTGGCTACCATTAAAAATTACCTTCAAATTTTCTTGACTTCAAACATATGGTTTTATTTTATGCTGTTGCTCACAAAACCCTGATTAAATCAAAGAAAGCTTAGAAAGAACTCCCATGTGCTGAGAGTATTGGAGACACATTAAATATAATTCGAAATTACTTAGCTGAAAACTAATTATGCAAATCAGAAAATTAATATGACCAGATTTGAGTGTAAAACTAATGAGGTCTGCGCAATGTAACAGAAAATCTATGTCTCCAAGTTTAATTGAAATGTGATTAGAACCAACAAATTATGAATTATTATGCTTATTAGGGAATTAATATGAACAGATTTTTACCCCAAACTAATTAGGTTTGTACATTGTCCTAGAGCATCTTTGTACTAAGTTTCATTGAAATGGAATAATTAGTACCGTGAAAACTCCAAAATTTCGACCCCTCTAAAAATTCGGCCGCCTATTTATTTGCCGGGTTTCGGTGTTTTATTTACCTCCAAATTTTCGACTCCACTAAAAATTGACGACTCATTCTTATTCGAAAATTGCGACCAGTTTTAGTTTTCCCTCAAACGAAAAAAAACCCGATGTGAGCGTTCAAACGGCACCTTCCTCGAAGGCATGAATCCGGGTTTCTGATTGACTGAGAGATTTTTATTTTATTGGTAACGAAAATATATTCTAAATAAACGAAGTTTCAAATAAAAACGAACACAAAAATCTCGGCATGCTGCGTTTCTGAATTGTTGATTATTACTGTACTCAGTAGTGATTATAATAATGTACACAAAATAAATTTGTTGAATGGTTATGAAATACAAATAAAAGTCAACTTAGTTTCATCGTAAGCGAATGATTCCGGTCTCATATAAACGTTTGATGCTGTAGGATATCCGCCATGTTCTCTTAGGTCAAATAGGTCAAATCGCTAATTAACCAATCAAAAAGCTGGATGATGCCAACGTGTTCAAATTACCATAGCTTATTTAAATATGTTAATGTTATTGAACGCAATGCGGAAGAGATTGATGTTGTAGTACGATATTTTGGCTTGGATTTTGATGCGAAAACGGCATGATTTTTTTTAAATAAAAAAATTAGTTGTTTTTAAAAAATAAACTGGTCATCTGAAGAATAATTTAACATTGTTCACAGTGATAACAGCTCATTCTCGAAAGGAAGCTTACCCGCTCACGCTAGTCATGATAAAAATCATACACGTGTACTCTTGAATAGACAGACGTCAATGACTACGGTAAAACTTAGACTCTATTTTAGCCGGCAGGATTGATTGAAATGTCCGAAAAATGACGCCAAAATACACCTTAAAAGTCCCATTTTATTTTCTTAAATCCCATTTTATTTTTTAATCCAGGGGCGAATTTACGGCAGAATTTGGTCCCTCAAATAAGGGACACGTGAGCTTTGATTCTAACCGGATACATTGCACTGGGTCGGGGAGATCGTTTGCTAAACTTCCATGTATCTTTTGTCCAATGGGTACCTGTACTTCGAACATTCGCAAGTTTTCCTAGGTAGTGCGAGACAGCTTTGTCTTTTGACCTATTAGTTTTGTGCTGACCTCTTCTCCGCGTCTTGATGTTTTGTTTTGCTTGTCATAATACTGATTGATGACTTTGTTTAGATTTTGAGTTACAACTCGGCCACGACCTTTGCTTTTACCGTGAAACATGAGGAAGTTTACGTCAATTGACGGACATTGCATTTTTTAAAAACTAATGAAGCACACTGTCTATCATCCCCATTTTTTCATTTGCTGATTTCTATTCTGAAAAATTCGACCGTCCGAAAATGCACCTTAATTTTGACTCTAAAAACACGTCACATTTCTAACACCAATTATTTAAAACCGGTCGAAATTTTGGAGTTTTTACGGTACTTTAGATATCAGTGTGAAAGCTTAAAATTGGTTAATTATGCAAATTAGGTAATTAATATGTACAGATTTTAACCCACAATTATTCAGGTCTGTCTATTGTCCTACAGCATCCATGTACATTCATTGATATGTGATGTATAGTACCTGAGATATCAATGTGAAAGTTGGTGAATTATGCAAATTAGGTGATTAATATTCACAAATATTTACGGGAAACTAATTGGGTCTGCATAATTCTAGATTCATTGAAATGTGATGATTAGTACTTTAGATATCAGTAGAAAAGCTGAAAATTAATTATGCAAATTAGGTAATTAATATGCACAATTATTTACCCTAAAACTAATCAGGTCTCTGCATAGTCCTAAAGGATCTATGTACCAAGTTTCATTGAAATGCGATGATTAGTACTTGAGATACCCGTGGAAAAGCTGAAAATTAACTAATTATGCAAATTAGGTGATTAATATGCACAAATATTTATCGAAAACAATCAATCTCTGCATAGTCCTTGAGTATGTAAGTACCAAGTTTCATTGAAATGTAATGCTAACTACTTATATCAAATGCTGAAAATTAATTAATTATGCAAATTAGGTAATTAATATGTACTGATATTACCATAAAAACTATCAGGACTGTGCAGTGTCATATGACATCTATGTACCAAGTTTCATTGAAATGTGATGATTAGTACTTGAGATATCAGTGGAAAAACCGAAAATTGACTAATCATTATGCAAATTAGGTAATTAGTATCCACGGATTATTACCAAAAACTAATCAAAACCTAGCATTAGTTCAGAGCATCTATGTACCAAGTTTCATCAAAATCCAATGAGTGGTTGTTTAGATATCAGTGGAACAGTCATGGAACCACTAAAAATAGCTAATTATCATGCAAATTAGGTAATTAATATGCACGAATTTTTACCAAAAATTAATCAAATCTGCGCATATGTTCAGAGCATCTATGTACCAAGTTTCATCAAAATCCAATGAGTGGTTCTTTAGATATCAGTGGAACAGTCATAGAACAGCTAAAAATTAGCTAATTATCATGCAAATTAGGTAATTAACGAGCATGGATTTTTACCAAAACCTAATCAAATCTGCGCATATGTTCAGAGCATCTATGCACCAAGTTTCATCAAAATCCAATGAGTGGTTCTTTAGATATCAGTGGAACAGTCATAGAACAGCTAAAAATTAGCTAATTATCATGCAAATTAGGTAATTAACGAGCATGGATTTTTACCAAAACCTAATCAAATCTGCGCATTGGCCCAGAGCATCTATGCACCAAGTTTCATCAAAAACTGATGTATGGTTTTTGAGATAGCAGTGGAACAGTCGGACACACATACACACATACACACACACATACACACATACACACATACACACATACACACATACACACATACAGACACACTAACTGCAAAGACTCCCATTTTGTGCTTCACACATGGGAGTCAAAAAGTAGAGTCAACAAACTGCTTTCTGCACTTAAAAATGTCAACAACCATGAAAATGGCAATTTTGGAGACATTCACTATTGGTAACATGTAAAACAGTTTCGTCATACCTCAAAAAATCACATATAAGATGATCATTTCTCATATCATTGAGAAGATCTATAATATTTAGAATACTATATATTTGTTATGCTTTGACATGGATTTTTAAGGGAATAGTTACAAAAATTTCATTTTGGCAAGTTTGCAGATATATTTTACATTGGGAAAAGAAATTTCAAAAGTTGATGACCATCGTAATCGACAATTATTTAACACTTATGAAACAAAAGAACAAATTTTTTGTTCACTTTTATTTTATTAAGGTTGAATATCCATGAACAATCTTAATAAAATTGCTAAATAAAATTCTTGTGTATACATATGTATTATTTATGTGTAATATTTGAAGGGAATCTAAAAAGAATCCAGAGAACACAAATTTTGAAAAGAAAATGGCTGCCAATTGGCCATATATATTCAGATCTGTATGTATACTAATAATCAGAATACTGAAGGTACATGTAAATTCATTGCATCTCCTGCGGTTGGTTACATACACAGAGAAGTAGAACTACACAATAATTATTGTTAATTCTCAAGATAGATGTTAGTGAATTGGTAGTAGGTATACTTACCCCAATGACAAAAATCTGAGCTAATAACAAACAGGTTGTGTGGGTCTTCCAAGTATTTGGCCAAAATTCTTCCATACTTCTGCTCTTTGTCGGTACTCAAAGCTCCAACAAGAATAGGAACAATGGTAAACTGATCACGTTTACTGCAATATGAAGACACTGATTGAAACACTGTGTATAATTCATACATGACATTTAAATTTAAGAGTATTGCATAGCAAAACATTACATTGTAGGCATGATTAGAAACAATCTGTAAGCCAATTTCACAATGATATCAATGAAAAGACCTAATATGTAAGCCAGTTTTAGACTGACACTCAGTGAAAAGACTCACATCTACATGCCCATTTCAGACTGACACTCAATGACAAGACCCAATCTGTAAGCCCATTTCAGACTGACACTTAATGACAAAATCCAATCTGTAAGCCCATTTCAGACTGGCACTCAATGACAAGACCCAATCTGTAAGCCCATTTCAGACTGACACTCAATGACAAGACCCAGTCTGTAAGCCCATTTCAGACTGACACTCAATGACAAAACCCAATCTGTAAGCCCATTTTATAATAACACTCGATGACAAGACCCAATCTGTAAGTCCATTTTAGAATGACACTCAATGACAAGACCCAATCTGTAAGCCCATTTCAGACTGACACTCAATGACAAGACCCAATCTGTAAGTCCATTTTAGAATGACACTCAATGACAAGACCCAATCTACATGCCCATTTCAGACTGACCACTCAATGACAAGACCCAATCGGTAAGCCCATTTCAGACTGACACTCAATGACAAGACCCAATCTGTAAGCCCATTTTATAATAACACTCAATGACAAAACCCAATCTGTAAGCCCATTTTAGAAAGACACTCAATGACAAAACCCAATCTGTAAGCCCCTTTTCAGAATGACACTCAATGACAAAACCCAATCTGTAAGTCCATTTTAGAATGACACTCAATGACAAAACCCAATCTGTAAGCCCATTTTATAATAACACTCAATGACAAAACCCAATCTGTAAGCCCATTTTAGAATGACACTCAATGACAAAACCCAATCTGTAAGCCCATTTCAGAATGACACTCAATGACAAGACCTAATCTGTAAGTCCATTTTAGAATGACACTCAATGACAAGACCCAATCTACATGCCCATTTCAGACTGACCACTCAATGACAAGACCCAATCTGTAAGCCCATTTCAGACTGACACTCAATGACAAGACCCAATCTGTAAGCCCATTTTATAATAACACAAAATGACAAAACCCAATCTGTAAGCCCATTTTAGAATGACACTCAATGACAAAACCCAACCTGTAAGCCCATTTCAGAATGACACTCAATGACAAAACCCAATCTGTAAGTCCATTTTAGAATGACACTCAATGACAAAACCCAATCTGTAAGCCCATTTTAGAATGACACTCAATGACAAAACCCAATCTGTAAGCCCATTTTAGAATGACACTCAATAACAAAACCCAATCTGTAAGCCCATTTTAGAATGACACTCAATGCCAAAACCCAATCTGTAAGCCCATTTCAGAATGACACTCAATGACACGACCCAATCTGTAAGTCCATTTTAGAATGACACTCAATGACAAAACCCAATCTGTAAGTCCATTTTAGACTGGCACTCAATGACAAAACCCAATCTGTAAGCCCATTTTAGAATGACAATAACAAAACCCAATCTGTAAGCCCATTTTAGAATGACACTCAATGACAAAACCCAACCTGTAAGCCCATTTCAGAATGACACTCAATGACAAAACCCAATCTGTAAGTCCATTTTAGAATGACACTCAATGACAAAACCCAATCTGTAAGCCCATTTCAGAATGACACTCAATGACACGACCCAATCTGTAAGTCCATTTTAGAATGACACTCAATGACAAAACCCAATCTGTAAGTCCATTTTAGACTGGCACTCAATGACAAAACCCAATCTGTAAGCCCATTTTAGAATGACAATAACAAAACCCAATCTGTAAGCCCATTTTATAATAACACAAAATGACAAAACCCAATCTGTAAGCCCATTTTAGAATGACACTCAATGACAAAACCCAACCTGTAAGCCCATTTCAGAATGACACTCAATGACAAAACCCAATCTGTAAGTCCATTTTAGAATGACACTCAATGACAAAACCCAATCTGTAAGCCCATTTTAGAATGACACTCAATGACAAAACCCAATCTGTAAGCCCATTTTAGAATGACACTCAATAACAAAACCCAATCTGTAAGCCCATTTTAGAATGACACTCAATGCCAAAACCCAATCTGTAAGCCCATTTCAGAATGACACTCAATGACACGACCCAATCTGTAAGTCCATTTTAGAATGACACTCAATGACAAAACCCAATCTGTAAGTCCATTTTAGACTGGCACTCAATGACAAAACCCAATCTGTAAGCCCATTTTAGAATGACAATAACAAAACCCAATCTGTAAGCCCATTTTAGAATGACACTCAATGACAAAACCCAACCTGTAAGCCCATTTCAGAATGACACTCAATGACAAAACCCAATCTGTAAGTCCATTTTAGAATGACACTCAATGACAAAACCCAATCTGTAAGCCCATTTTATAATAACACTCAATGACAAAACCCAATCTGTAAGCCCATTTTAGAATGACACTCAATGACAAAACCCAATCTGTAAGCCCATTTCAGAATGACACTCAATGACAAGACCTAATCTGTAAGTCCATTTTAGAATGACACTCAATGACAAAACCCAATCTGTAAGTCCATTTTAGATTGACACTCAATGACAAAACCCAATCTGTAAGCCCATTTTAGAATGACACTCAATAACAAAACCCAATCTGTAAGCCCATTTTAGAATGACACTCAATGCCAAAACCCAATCTGTAAGCCCATTTCAGAATGACACTCAATGACACGACCCAATCTGTAAGTCCATTTTAGAATGACACTCAATGACAAAACCCAATCTGTAAGCCCATTTTAGAATGACACTCAATGACAAAACCCAACCTGTAAGCCCATTTCAGAATGACACTCAATGACAAAACCCAATCTGTAAGTCCATTTTAGAATGACACTCAATGACAAAACCCAATCTGTAAGCCCATTTTATAATAACACTCAATGACAAAACCCAATCTGTAAGCCCATTTTAGAATGACACTCAATGACAAAACCCAATCTGTAAGCCCATTTCAGAATGACACTCAATGACAAGACCTAATCTGTAAGTCCATTTTAGAATGACACTCAATGACAAAACCCAATCTGTAAGTCCATTTTAGATTGACACTCAATGACAAAACCCAATCTGTAAGCCCATTTTAGAATGACACTCAATAACAAAACCCAATCTGTAAGCCCATTTTAGAATGACACTCAATGCCAAAACCCAATCTGTAAGCCCATTTCAGAATGACACTCAATGACACGACCCAATCTGTAAGTCCATTTTAGAATGACACTCAATGACAAAACCCAATCTGTAAGTCCATTTTAGACTGGCACTCAATGACAAAACCCAATCTGTAAGCCCATTTTAGAATGACAATAACAAAACCCAATCTGTAAGCCCATTTTAAAATGACACTCAATGACAAAACCCAAAGTGCAAGCTCATTTTAGAATGACACTCAATGACAAAACCCAATGTGCAAGCTCATTTTAGAATGACACTTAATGACAAAACCCAATCTGTAAGCCCATTTTAGAATGACACTCAATAACAAAACTCACATCTGCAAGCCCATTTTAGAATGACACTCAATGACAAAACCAATGTGCAAGCTCATTTTAGAATGACACTCAATGACAAGACTCTATCTGTAATTCTATTTCATACTTGTTTATTCTGTCATGTTATACTTGATTACCTTTCCATAACTTTGGCAACATAAGGTAAATGCATTTCAATACTGTGTTCATCTTCATCTGTCTCAATTGACATCTTTTCAAACTGTCCAGTTGACATTAACTCACCATAAACTGCAATGAATAGAACAGGGACATGTATGTACAACTGAGAATATATATTATATTCTTGATTGTTACACAACTTTGTAATTAAACATGTTTTTAACATAACACATCATCAGGTAGCATACATACACCACAGGGTCTAGGTAGGATACCCACACCACAGGGTCAAGGTAGCATACCCATACCACAGGGTCTAAGTAGGATACCTACACCACAGGGTCAAGGTAGCATACCCATACCACAGGGTCTAAGTAGGATACCTACACCACAAGGTCAAGGTAGGATACCTACACCACAAGGTCAAGGTAGGATACCCACACCACAGGGTCTAAGTAGGCTACCCACCCCACAGGGTCAAGTTAGGATACCCACACCACAAGATCTAAGTAGGCTGCCCACACCACAGGGTCAAGGTAGGATACCTACACCACAAGGTCAAGGTAGGATACCCACACCACAGGGTCTAAGTAGGCTGCCCACACCACAGGTCAAGGTAGGATACCCACACCACAGGGTCTAAGTAGGCTGCCCACACCACAGGGTCAAGGTAGGATACCTACACCACAGGGTCTAGGTAGGATACCCACACCACAGGGTCAAAGTAGGCTGACCACACCACAGAGTCAAGGTAGGATACCTACACCACAGGGTCTAGGTAGGATACCCATACCACAGGGTCTAAGTAGGCTGCCCACACCACAGGGTCAAGGTAGGATACCCACACCACAGGGTCTAAGTAGGCTGCCCACACCACAGGGTCAAGGTAGGATACCTACACCACAGGGTCTAGGGAGGATACCCACACCACAGGATCAAAGTAGGCTAACCACATCACAGGGTCAAGGTAGGATACCTACACCACAGGGTCTAGGTAGGATACCCACACCACAGGGTCTACTAGGTAGGATACCCACACCACAGGGTCAAGGTAGGATACCTACACCACCCACAGGGTCTAGGTAGGATACCCACACCACAGGGTCAAAGTAAGATACCTACTCCACAGGGTCAAGGTAGGATACCTACATCACAGGGTCTAGGTAGGCTGCCCACACCACAGGGACAAGGTAGGATACCTATACCACAAGGTCAAGGTAGGATACCTACACCACAGGGTCTAGGTAGGCTGCCCACACCACAGGGTCAAGGTAGGATACCTACACCACAGGATCAAAGTAGGATACGTACACCACAGGGTCAAGGTAGCATACCCATACCACAGGGTCTAAGTAGGCTGCCCACACCACAGGGTCAAGGTAGGATACCTACACCACAGGGTCAAAGTAGGATACCCATACCACAGTGTGTAATTGGGATACCCACACCACATGGTCAATGTATGATACCCACACCACAGTGTCTAGGTAGGATACCCACACCACAGTGTCTAGGTAGGATACCCACACTACAGGGTCTAGGTAGGATATCCACACCACAGGATCTAGGTAGGATACCCACACCACATGGTCAATGTATGATACCCACACCACAGGGTCAAGGTAGGATACCCACACTACAGGGTCTAGGTAGGATATCCACACCACAGGGTCTAGGTAGGATATCCACACCACAGGTACTCCAGGAAAGTATTCTATGTTCTTCGTGTAACTAGATATTTGTATGCAAGGGATTTTTCCACACAAAAACAATGAATTCGCCTTAAAGTTGCCCAAACAGATCATTTCTGAAAACTTGGTATTTTTTCCTGACTGGAATGTGAGAAACCTATTTTTCAACTCTTTAGTTTTAAGCTATATTGACATGGCTGCTCCCATATAGTAAATATCAGTATCACATTTTATTTTATTATCATTTGTACGCCAGCTGACTGTGACCCACACACAGGGTCTGGTGTAAGGATACCCATCCACAGGGTCTGGGTAGGATACCACACAACAGAGTCTAGATATGGAATTGACCAATGTTACTTACCCTGTGTATCAATGGGTAAATTATACAGAGGTGTGTCATAGGTCACAGTCCTAGACAGTGCACATCCACTCAATCTCACATGATGGGATGGCCCAAGAATGAACACTTTTTTCCTAAAAAAAAAACAATCAACATTATGGATGAGTCATTTTAACCTATTATCCATGCAATAATAGCCTTTTAAGTCTATTGTCTTACATTTCACTTCATGTTTAGATCTCCATTGTAGATACCCTCATGATATAAATCCTTTACCCTATATAAAAATTCATAAATCACCGTATTATGTTTGTATACTTACACATTGGTTGGATCCACTTGTTTGTAAGCATGGGCGCCACATTTACCACAATATGCATAACCAGCATGTCTGCAAATAAAATGGTACTTAACAAGACAAAAGAAAGACATGCCTGAATGATGCCACATTGGCCAGTAGTCACACTCACACAATATTTGAAAGCTAAATTTGGTATTTAAAGTAATGTACCATGCATTGACAAAGTAAATACATATTAGGTGTGCCATGCAGTGATGAGATAAACACATCTCTTCACATAGAAATGTTCCATCTATTTGTATTAATTTTATAATTAATTCAATCAGTTTATTTTGTGTCGCTGTACACTATATCATTGGATTACAACTGATATTAATGTTATGAACACCATATAATATAACACTGCTTGTCATATCAGATACTCACGGTGCTATAATAGCCCTGGCAGGACTATAGTGAGAGTCAAGGGGGGCTCCCTGTAACCATTGGTCTAACTCGGCTGATAAGTCCTTCCCTGTAAATAAAACAAAATATATATAACTATTTTAGATACACATCTACTTCAAGGCTGAAGTTGATTTGCATACAAAGCAGATGCTGCAAACACAATAGTTATCATGAGAGGGCACCCTTTACTGTTCATAATAAAGTCATCACACTGTGAATATGTTGGAATTGTTGTGCTTAATTAAATAAAGTTATTATTATTATTATTATAATGAGACAGTTCATATTTATCTAAATATCTAATTTTTTTTACAGAGATACTTGTTCACTAAACTTGGGCAAGAACCAGCTAAGATCGTAACAGAACCAAGTTTGATACCGTTTGGAATAGAAGTAGATCTTACACTCAAGTTATCTTATACACATTAGCAATTAGTAACTACAATAATAATAATAACTTTATTACACTACTAAAAACCTTCAGAGGGTTTTTGTATGGTTAGGAACATAAATACAAAGAAATACAAAAAACAAACATACAATACAAAAGAGATAAAATAAAATGCTAGTAAAATAAAAGAAAAAATTAATTAATTACTTTCTGTGCTCTTCAAATATTTTGCTAAGGCTATATTATTCTCCATAATCTTTTTAAATATGGAATTCACATCCATTGTGTAAATAATTATTGCACACTCATCAAACAGTTTTTTTTAATAATGACGACAACAGACATTATCCCCTAATATACCTTTCCCTTCTATCTTTGATACGAGCACAAGCTTTTCACAATATACACAATACACTATAAACCATGAGCATTTTTTGTGACGTGGCAAAATTTTTACATCATCAAAGAATAAATGTGCATCTCAAAGACATCTAGCTCCAGCTTCCAGCGTTTCTGCTAACATGATTTGCATATCAATCATAAATCAACATACATGAATATCGCCAATGAAAATAACTATCAGTCAAACACGTCATAACTATCAAAAAAGTTTAGGTTGTCAAAATAGGACTTGCAATCACATAACCATGGGTATTCAATCCGGGTGCTGCACTCCCCCCTCCCACCATCTCAAGAAACAAAATCTTGTGAAAAATACACAAGAATTACATATACCATAAAATCTGTATTAGAAGCTGCATCCCTAATAGAAGTCGCACCCATTCTTTTTGAATAATTGAGAACAAAAAATTTATCATGTCTCATATGTGCAGATGCTCTAATAGAAGCCGCATCCCCTCTGTTGCATTGTACCATTTTAATAGAAGCCGCAGTTTCTAATAAAGATTTTACAGTAATTGTTATATACATTTTCAATAAAAGTCAAACAGCCAAATATTAGTCACGTGATCATAAGTCACTAACCATAAAATCACAACATCCAAACACGCAAGGTCACAGCCGAGGTCGCTGACCTAGATTGACCTAGCCCGCTAAAATAACACAATTCCAAAGAATACACATTTGATATGGTTTTGTACCATTAGAGAAACTACTACAAAGCTGATAAGACCACATCCGCGGAAAATACAACATTTCAATAATCTATGCAAAGACCAATGATTTATAACAACAAACACAGCGCGGAATTCATCATTCATGACTCACTGACGGACAAAAGAGACAGTGAATCGCCGTTACCTGAGCGAGTATACCAGCTACCAGCATGCGTAGCTCTTCTAGACTGAATCGACATTTTCTGACCTATTTTGACGGGAATTCGAACACGATTAAATTGATGGAAATTGAAGCCTTCACAGACACAATAATGAATCAGCTGAGTGAGACCGGCAAATTAAATATGGCAGTCGCGACAATGCTCCCTAGGTTGTTGAAAAATTGCAAATAATAACCACCCGAAGGTGCATGTTATAGAATTCTTTATAATGTGTCACGAATAGCTAGGAATCAACAATACATGTACCTTTATACTGTAATTGTTCTAATGTGCGGCGATAGAGGTAATATACACACATGTGAAGATTTTGTTATGAAAATTTCCAAATTACATATTGAAAGAAGCTCATCCCAGATAAGATATGCCACCCGTTATAATTTACTCATATTTCTACTCCACCCTCCGCGTTAACGTCAACCATAGTGTGTCGATCTTTTCGCCATATATTCAAAACAAGAGAGAAAAAACTGAAAACAATATACTAGTAGTCAGCAGAGTCAGCTATCACAAGATAAGGTCATGTACAAGCATTAGTAATCCAAACATTCCCCAACACAAATATGGAAAACAATCCAATTTAAATTTTGTCAGTTTTTATTTTCCTGTGTGTATTTTTATTCTCACTTTAATTGTTTGTTTGTCTTTATTCACATCTGTATTGCATTTTAGTCAAAATTCTAATAGGGATATGAACGCAATAAAGATAATTATTATTATTATCTTGTATATTAAAGGGCGGTGGTCGTCGCGCCGCGCATGTGCGACATTTGTGCTGATAAACATTGATTTTCCCACAATGCAATGCGTTCTTCTAAAGGAAGTCACAAGTATGAGGTTTGAACTGGGCGCGACTTGCACTAATTACCGCCGGTGACTCCTTCTATACCTTCCAATCACCAAAAATATATTTAATTAAAGCTTGATATCATCTCAGTTTGTACTCTTAGATCTGCGAAACCGCCAAAGTCGCCATCTTTGTTTATATAAGACCCATATGTCTTGCCCTTTAATTACATTTGAAAATTGGTGGTACATATATTTGTTTCATGAAGGTTTTAGTCCAATGCTTTTGTTGAAAATATAATCGATGGAATCAAGATGCGAATTACTTACATCTCTAACGTAGATACCAAGCTTACGGCCACTTTCATAAACCCCTGCGTCATGCATCCAAGGTGCTAGAAAGCCCGTCCATTCCATAATTCGTTTCATTACGAGTGTTGTCATTATTCTTTTTGTTTCAGTGTCATAGTGTTTTACTGAAATTGGTTCCATCTTTATTCAAGTTTCATTGCAAGTGATATCAACATTGTTTGTGTTTCAGTGGGGGAGATAGTGTTTTACTGAAATTGGTTTCATCTTTATTCCTGTTTCATTGCAAGTGATATCAACACTGCTTGTGTTTCAGTGGGGGAGATAATGTTTTACTGAAATTGGTTTCATCTTTATTCATGTTTCAGTGCAAGTGATATCAACATTGTTTGTGTTTCAGTGGGGGAGATAGTGTTTTACTGAAATTGGTTTCATCTTTATTCATGTTTCAGTGCAAGTGATATCAACATTGTTTGTGTTTCAGTGGGGGAGATAGTGTTTTACTGAAATTGGTTTCATCTTTATTCATGTTTCAGTGCAAGTGATATCAACATTGTTTGTGTTTCAGTGGGGGGAGATAGTGTTTTACTGAAATTGGTTTCATCTTTATTCATGTTTCAGTGCAAGTGATATCAACATTGTCTGTGTTTCAGTGCAAAATATATCAATCGTACTCGCACTTAATTAGTGTAAACATGAACTTCCCATTTCTCAAGACAAATCACACTTCAGGCATGAGATGTTTTATTGCGCAAAACAAAATCATATAATGAATATTGAGGAATCAATGTACAAGAAATAATGCCTAGTAAATCCATCTAAATTATAGTTACGATCATTTACGATATTGAGATATGTAAGCAGCTTAGAAATTAGCATATGGTATTTATGAATTGTATGTACATAATTATAACATGCGCAAATGAGATTCGTACTGGTAACTTGTAACTTCCCTGGGAAAGTCTTCAATGTTCTAATAACCCCACTAACTTCTCTCAGTTGGGTGAAGCGAACTTTTTATTGAAATAACAATGTTGCAATATGAATACAGACAATAACTTAGTCATAGTACGTACCAATTAAGATAGCAAAATGTCTACCTGTTAATAAGATCTCAATGAGTATGACTGGAAAAACGATTTACAATATTTAAATCGATACCACGATGTATAAATAAGACGTAACTATAGAAACAATTCATAGACTACTAAATTGGAATTGTGCGAATGTGTGGTATAACATAAGTGTGCACCCAGCACAAACACCGTCTTTCTAAAATTCTGCATAATATATACTACCTTGGGCGCTATTCAAGTCGGGGTCGGAGTAAATTCCAGTATATAATGTGCAGTAGTTTGTGCCATCATCCGTTTGCAAAACAAAACTCAGACAACCAGAATAGGACACACATTCAAAAGCACAGTCAATTGATGTCTTTACTGACGTCGTCATTACGGGCGGTAGACTTGGGACATAGTCAATGAAGCGTTCCAAGTAATTCCCATATCGGTAGTGATTCAAGGTATCTGTGAAGAACATACACGATCATTTGTACAGATAGAGTTTGTATGGTTTTCATTATTTCGTGGGTATTGGTCAAGTCGGTTTTTAACAATACTTGGATACTCGTTGCCATGGATAATGCCAATATTGCATCAACATATTCAAGTTCGACTAACTTTTCTCGTGATTCCGACAATGCCCCCCTCGTCATAGTACTAGTAAATTAATTAATACATAAAAGTCACTCACTCACTCACTCACTGAACACTATGAACAATATCTTGGTATATCATACAATGTCAAAGATATATTGAAGATAATATTTGGTAATCGTAGTCCTAAATAACTATTAAAAATAGCTAGACATTTCGAGCAATGGCTCTTTATCGATAGCATAGAAGCAAGTGTGATATGCTATCGATAAAGAGCCATTGCTCGAAACGTCTAGCTATTTTTAATAGTTATTTAGGACTACGATTACCAAATATTATCTTCAATATATCATACTTATCAGTCCGAGCAGCGTTTATTTATTTAATGTAAAAGATAACAGTAATTGTAATTCTATGTAAATTAATGATTAATTACCCAATTCTTTCTTGCAAACAAAATTCAAGCGGCTTCCACATTGTCTATCATAAAACCCCACGGTGCTGAGATCTTCGTAGTTCGAAACGCAAACACAATTCTCGGTCTTAGTGCCAGTTGGTTGTGAAGCTGCTGTTCTCCATGCTAAGTAAGTTGCAGTGTCACCAAATACTGTTTTGTAGACGCCTTCTTTGATTTTATCGTTAATACCTACCCACATATAATGGCTGCAGGGCAAGAGAACAAAGAAAATAGGAATATGAACACTAAATGGTTGTTTTAACGACATTTTAGAGACAGTAAAAGATATGTAAGCAACCTAGTGTATTGAATCTTTTTTTAAATTATTAGTATTATTATTAATAGCAACGTACCCTATTCCCAGTGAGTTGAAATGACTAAATCCAATAAAATCTCTAACAGCGAGGCCTTCATCTAGATCGCTCAAGACAATTAAATTTCCAAGGTTTTCTTGGATGCAGTAATCTACTGCCTCCTCCCATGGCAACGCCTGGACAACCACTGTGTATGATGATCCTTCGTATTCAAACGTATTCTGTGGGGTGTCAACTGCAAGACAGTGGAACATGTATAGACAAATCTTAAAGTAAACAATGTTTCCTAAAATCATCTCAGCTGTTACGGCAAATAGATCTTTCCATTTTAGCCGGCACAGGCTTTTATTAATCTGTACAATGGTTTTCTTTCAGTTGACGAGTTTTACTAACTTACAATGTTTGTCTAATAATGTAAGAACAGGATTTTTTGTTCGATTTAAAAAAATATGCACAACGAGACTGAACAGTTTGAGTTTCAACGAAAGCATGATGCTTGATAGCAGATACACTTTATAATAAAAGAAAAAAGGTAAGTGACCACTTACTAAGTAACAATTTGCAAATAAAACTGAGCCTATCATCACAAATATCATCATAAATTCCGACTTCTCCCGAAACGTAACTTGCCGAGAGGCTACAACAATTTTCAGTTGTCTTCCCAGTTGGCTGTGAAAATTCTGCTGCCCATGGTAGATACGTAGCTATATCGCCTTCAATCGTCATGTAAACGCCCTCGGTGGTGCTATCGTGAATACCTACCCACATACGACTACTGTTGGGATGAAAACAATATACGAATATTTAATGATATGCATGTATCATATCCATGATGAAAATGAAACCAAATACGTGTGCAAAAATGAGCAATAATGTTACTGACAAGTACTTTATTTTTGCAGAAGGGATGGATTAGTGAAAACAAATTCCAGTGAAAATACCCCTTTTCCTATATTTTAAATTTAACGCATCGTCAATCAAAGAAAATAAACTTCATACAAAACAGCCAAAGTGTCTTTTCAGCGAAAATGAATTCCAGATAAAATAAAGTATTTTACCATATACCTTATGTTCAGGTGATTTGCATTGTCATAGTCGACAAAGTCTATACACTTGGTGGCTTCCATTTCGTAGTCAATGACATAAAGTTGACCAATATTATTCTCATTACAATAGTTGCGTGCTTCAATCCAAGAAAGTCTTTCGTTAATTATAGTATGTTGATATCCGCCGTATTGAAAAGAGTTTAAAACTGAAATACAAAATCCATTGTGCGGTTCAATATCACTCCCAGTTCAAATTCAGTCCATCCATCATATGAAGAAATAACAGACAATAGCGTACAAATTATACTAGTAAATACAGCAAATGGTTAATTGCAAAGCGTCCGAGTGAAACACTAAGACATGATAGAAACACAGATATGCAAATGACCATGGTAAACATTCTGTCCAAATACATTGTTTAAATGTGATAGTACTTACTAGATGGTTGTGCACGACATGCAGCCATGCACAGCAGCCATAAATAGATTGCATACATAGTGTGTGTCTTAAGCTGACTTATACTGCAGTCCTATATCAAAAGTAATACTATAAACGACGTTCTATATTGATTACATTGATTGTAATAATTTATTGATACGTCGTAAGTGCCTCACTGCAGACAAATATCGATTACATACCTAATGAGATGAATGACGTTATTGCCAAACAAAAAAGTCTAAGTGTCAATTTACCATCAGTTTGGTTAGTTTATCATAATTTATTATAGCAGAGTAAAATGAGATGTCCACACTTATAATGTTGCTATTAAGTAATTCATAATGGATGTAATTATGAATGGAATTCGTCAGTGAAATAAATCTGAACACTTTAGTTTTTGTTTTCTGTATAACTATTCGTCTACTTGAATATGTCACTTTGGAACGCACAATTTATCACAGACTAATCTAACGTGTATCGAGGGCGATCCATCGCCAATAAATGGCCAATCCTTTGCAAGTCAGGGGCCAATTTAACACGTATCAAGAGGCCAATTCAATGCCAGTCAAGGCGATTCCAATTCCAAATTCACAAGGTGATGTCGGATGAAATTACAATTATTTTCAATTACCGGTACTTGCGGTGTAGTCAGCTATGCACTCGAGAAGATAGTGTTGATGTATGCTACTGAGCTAATTAATACACCTCAGGTATGCAAATAATAACGTAAATCAATACCCCTCAGGTGTATGAATAATAACCAAAAATGTGTTGCTTGATCAAATTATAGGAGGTAATGTAGTGATGGCACTGTTGAATTATAATGGAGGATAGGAGGTAGAGTAGTTGTTCTAACATTTTGTGGTTAAGAGTCACATAACTAGTAAATTCTACCCTTGTTGTCAGTCATAAACATTGTTATCGTTTTTAGCCATACGTTTTCTTACCAAGTATTTGACGGCGCTGTTAAGCTCTGATCGAACTGAATTAAACTCTATGGCAGATCTCGGCTCTCGTTCAGCCCAGACCGAGTAAACATTTAGAAGATTATTGTTTGGCGGAGCAGCAGTTAGGCTCTGCTAGAATGTACCATGTAAATGTAGCAATTGCAGCCAATCAGGTCACAACTTGCACATTTTTAATCTTTCACACAAATGATATCAACAAAGAGAAAAAACAGCTCATTTATAAATATCAAATATCTTGTTATTGCAACTATGTAAAAATATCCATTAATATTTACAATGTAGAAAGAATTGTTCTGCATTT
The DNA here is from genome assembly GCF_978046115.1 of Saccoglossus kowalevskii. Classification (NCBI taxonomy): domain Eukaryota; kingdom Metazoa; phylum Hemichordata; class Enteropneusta; family Harrimaniidae; genus Saccoglossus; species Saccoglossus kowalevskii. The sequence goes on from NC_140642.1 coordinate 9,735,558, forward strand.
ACATAATAAATCAGATTATTGAACCTGTCATATAAATTAAGTTATAAATAGCCTTTTAATTATTTGAATGTAATAACTACACATTATAATTTAATAACTGAGCACCAAGCAATATCACATATTTACATATCAGACAGAATATTGCATATTAAGTTATATTTATTTAGGCCAAACTATCAGTAATTGTGTGGTTTTAAATAACTCTACGTAGGTTTTAGATACTGGCAAACTGACAATAATGTATGTGTCTCTCCAGCATTGACATGTGACTATGTTGATAAGAACATCTGATGCAAATGGTACCCCCACCAAAAGTAATTACTATCAACAAATGATGAGTCATCACAAAATGAATGGGCAACCATTAAAATGCTATACCTACAATTTGCTGTAGCATTTTCTCTACTTCATTATTTATTGATGTTGAACGAAATAAACATAATTTCCCATTTTCTGAAGGTCTTGATATATTTTTACATATCAAAATTTCATCATCAATCAATGAAAGTAATCTAACTATGAAGATTTGTTAACAATGCAAAAATTCAATATAAAAGCTGAGTCACTACTGTCTACAAGCAGGCTACATTGATTTATCTGTCCCAAATTTTGAATGACAGATTACAAAAACCACACAATTTTTGTAGATGAATCAGGCAATTATTCACAGCAAAATAAATTACACATCTTCTCAATTATATTTACAATAAAAAAAATACTAAAAGCAACAAGCAGCCAAAATGTCTGAGTGTCTGAAAATTCTGCTCCCTTTGAGGATTTTTGTGACAAAATCAAAATAAAAGCACAATCTTTTACGACAATTTCAAAATCGTAAACAGCTTACAAAAAATATGTGTACTGAGGCATATGAAGTAGAAATAGAAACTAATTAAAATTAATTATAAATTCAAGAATAGTCTTAAATAAGAAGCCTGTCAACTAATATGTGTCTGCTCCTCGGATGCTCTATGTGAACACAATCTGGTCTACAGAATTGAAATGTACAATACTAATAAAAAGAAATTGTATACCTTTGGTCTGCAATTTGTGATTTATCTGAAAATAACCTGAATTATGCAAATTAGATAATCAAAAAGAATAGATTTCAAGTCTTCTCATTGTGCAGATGGGTAAGTTTTGTTTAAATCTGTTAAGTGGTTCTTGAGATATCAGTACATACATACATACATACAGACAGAGTAACTGCAAAGATTCTCACTGTGTAATACTGCTTGCACACTGGAGTCTAAAAAGTGGTCAAATTAGAATGCATCATCTGAAAGTTTCAATTCAGAGTAAGAACTGACTGTCCTGTATTCACTGCTGTCTAGATGACTGTCCTTTTTGTTTTCCTCTGTAGTGGGTGTGGATGTAACAGGTTGATAAGTTGCAATGCCTTTTGCGATGGTCTTAGGCATACGTACAGGTGACTTGGCAGAGAGGGATGGCATTGGTACGCTCGGCTGATATCCAGTACCAATATCACTAAGGTCAGACTCACTTCTGCTACTGCCAACGGATCGTTCTGATGTGGAAGATCTTTGTGAATGATATGAAGCACTAGATGATCTTTGACTTGATGAAAGCAATTCATGGCTTCTTTCAGATCCAGAAATCTCCTCTTGCGATTCTTCAAAATCCTCTGAATACCTTTCTGATTGGTTGTCTTTGACATCCCCATGCTCATCATTATCACTATCATGTGGGAATCCGGGTTGGTTTGGTCTGAACTCGTCATCGGACTGCTCTGATACAACAGAGCTGACATCAGTGAGTTGATCTGATGCATCAACCGACACTGATGGAATATGAACTTCAATACTTTTAGTACTTCGGTTACTGGAGCTACCACTCTGGCTTCTTTCAATTTCTTTGCCAACTGAAATTTGAAATGTTCAAATTTAAAAAAATTATCATCAAATATTTGGGGGGGGGCTTATATTTTCATTGAAAAATCCACCTACGCAGATTTTCAACACCAGCAGTTAGACCACCCAAAACAAAAGAAACTATTGCAGAAGCTAATCTAAAATTGTATACATTTTTTTCTAGCTGGATTAAAAAGTAGACCGCGCATCTAATTCTTTCTCCAAAAAAAATCACATTAATGAACCTTGTGTGTCAAATACAATTGTTTTTTTATTCATTTTATTAGTAACAAAAGTATATTCTAAATAAAAGAAGTTTCAAATAACAACGAACGCAACTGCATTGCAAATGATCGTGGTAGCGCAATCCGGTCATGCTGCGTTTTACAATTGTTGATTATTACCTAGCAATGATTATAATAACGTGCAAAAAATAAATTCGTTAAATTGTTATAAAATACAAATAAATTTTCACTTATTTCATCGTAAGCGAATGATTCTGATCGCATTTTCAACGCCCGATGCTGTAGAAATGAATATCCGCCATGTTTGACCTGAGATGGTGTTCTTTGACCTGACAGGTCAAATCGACAATTAACCAATGAAAACGATGGATGATGCCAACGTGTTCAAATTACCATAGAACATTTAAATATGTTAATGTTATTGAACTCAGCGCGGAAGAGATTTGTCGATGTTGTACGATCTTTTGGCTTGGAGTTTGATTGGAAAACAGCATGATTTGTTTTTAAATAAAAACATGAGTTGTTTTCAGAATATAAACTGAACATTTAAGGAATAATTTAACATTAATTACAGCAATAACAGCTCATTGTCGAAACAAAGCTAACCCATTCACGCTAGTCGTAATAAACATCAATACTCTTGAATAGGCATCAATGACTACAGCGAAACTTTTAGGCATCAAAAAAAATTAAAATAACACCTTAAAAAACTGCCGAAAACTCGCCCTGGGCAGTTTCTTGGTCCCATTTTATTTTTTTTAAAACCCGAACTGCCGTTAAACGGCCCTGGACGAATTTACGGCAGAATCCGGTATATGCATAAGACTGCGGCAAACCATGGTTACTAAGAATACCAGAATTTGTTAAACTATTTTGTTGATCTAAAATTATTACCCCCAATACAGTAAATAATTGAAAAATGAATATGATACAAGAATGACCAATACATAGATTTGTGAGTGAGAATTTCGCAAAACTTGGTAAAACAAAAATTGTTTTTTAAATAAATGACAAACACAGTGAATATTCAACTCATCAACATTTGAAATATTGTTTACTTTTAAGACACTACTTGATTTGGAAAAACAGAGAAACGGATATTTGACAATACATGGATTCTGCTTGGTTGTACACACGTGCAATACCTTTTCAGTCGGTTGTTACTATTATTTATAAGAAATGTGATGAGTGTGATTTTTGTGTACCTACCAGCCACAAGTTCTTTAAGATCTATATGTTCAACTCGTTCTGACTGTACTCCTGTTGTTTCTTTCTTCTCAGCAATCATTTCAACTGACATTCTCGGTGTGGGTACAGGTTTCCTCTTTGGTGACTGTGGTTGTTCCAAGTGTAAAGTTCTTGTTTTACCTTAAAAAAAGAAATCAAGTGTCATTAAATTTATATAGTAAACCATTCAGGTAAGTACTGTAAAATAATTTATTTTTAGCTGGAATTAATTTTCATTGAAAAGGCAGTTTTGAGTTGTTTATCTTCTCTGATTTTAGATGATTTGACTGTAAAATACAAGAAAAAAGTATTTTCACTGACACTTTTAGTGAAAATAAAGTACTTTACTGTAACACCAAATTCACTATTTGTGAAAAATTAAACAGAATTACACCATGTATATTTCATTGCTTTGCTTGCAGACCTTTCAATTTCCCCACACATCTAAAAGTACATACCAGTATATAGCATTATTGCATAGTCAAGGAATAATTCTTACCAAGTGGTAGGTTGTTATCTGCAATTGTTGGTTTGTTCACTGAACTGTCACCAGCATCACTGTACCATTCATTTTGTCTCACTTCCCGCTCTTCTAAATGTTTAAATAGTTCTGGATTATTTTTCTGTAATCTTAATCGTTGAGTGTTAGTCATTCCATACATAAGTTTTGTTTTTTTCATACCATACAGTGGTTCTTGTCTCAACCAACCAACATGTGGAGGAACCCTGCCAGGCAACTGTGCGCATTTCTTGTGTTTGTGACGTTCTCTGGGTGGCTGTTTTGGGGTAGCTAACTTAATACGAGACTTTACATTTTCTTTTCCTCTGGTAGGAGGTCTAACAAAACCGATAGGTGCAGGTTTCACAGGTGACACCTCCTGTGCAGATGATTGCACTACTTGTAAACGTGAAATTTCTTGCATTAACGCATTCAACAGTGGAAGAGTTTCTGGTGCTACAGCCTGGGGTTGTACTGGTTGTCGTGGCATGGAAGTCTGTCTTAAAGGTTTCTTTTTTTCACCCCATGCATGCCTAGTTTTTCTAACACTAGACACTGGTGGTGTTTGGGTTTCTTTATACTTGTAGTGAGATTCAATGACAGCGATACCAGAAATATCACTAACTACACTCTCAGTATCTGAAATGTCATCACCATCATACCACAAGGGGGTACTGGTCACATCTTTCAATGGATGTACTTTGGTTACCTCATCTGCTTCTTCTGCTTGTGAGTTAAAATACAATGGTGGGGGACAGATCATATCAGCTACATGAAACTCATCATCAGGAATGAACTGCACACGACGTGGAATCTTTGTTCGTTTTTCTGTTTGAGTCATGACAGGTTTTACTTCAGCTTTTATCTGTGACTGTTCATCAACCTTTGATATAACTAATGCTGTTCTCTGCATAGGTGTTTGGATATCTTCAAGTACAATGTCAGCAGCTGCTTTGACCTTCTCAGCTTCAGGACTAGCTGCTCTCTTTGCTGTAACACCTGCTCTCATGATAGCTTTATCAGGAATGTGTTGCATGAGACCAGGTCCAAGACTCAGTAATCTGTAACCCATTGTGATATAACCTATTTCTGATGACATAAGATTATACAGTTTGTATCTGCCTTTCTCACCCTGGACTGAGGGCACATTGATGCCAACTTTTTCGATGTCGCTGCAAATCTTCTTCATGGTCGTATTTAAAGGAATGGTACTGTTGCCAACTAACTTTGGTATACTTGGCCACATATCGATTAACATCATGTATAACGGTGTATTGTCAAGGTGAGCGCTAAGTGTATCAACGTCAATCTTAAACAGACAAGATTTGCCCTTGTTTACGTTGAAAATTCCCCACCTGTCTTTCAGTTCGCTGAGCTGGGGTGGCACTTCTATCGTCGGGTCCATGCTGAGTTTAGTCTTGATTGTTTGAGCCATGTCTGTTTCTATGTGATGTATAACCAGAGTTGGGAAATCCAGGAGTCTGAAAGCTATAGCTGGCAACCGACACGGGGTTGCTGATGACAACACACACACTTCCTCAACGACCACTTCCAACGAAAATAGCGTTTCGCTTTCCATTTTGCGATCGATCAAACTGGAAAGTATATTTAAACATATGCTCCGACCTTGTATAACGCTATATTTGAGCTATTGGTGGCAAAAAATATAAGAGAACAGTATTTTATCAAAAACAGCAACAGCGGCAATTTATGTTACTACAGACAATCCGCCATTTTGGTTTTCCCGCTGAGGAATCCCGCGATGAATTGTGGGTAACGGCGAGGCGCCATATCAGATAGACATGTATTTACTTTTCAGTACGCATTTATGCATTCATTTGTGTTGTTTGCGGGTTTTCAAATAAGCGGGAAAAGCGCAGCTGTATTCCCAAAGTAACTAACATGTATGGGCAAGTGCCACACGCCACTATTAAATATGGACATTAGAATCATAAGGCGACAAGGAGGATTCCAGAAAAAACAAACAAGCGTTCAAATTGACCTTTTGCCTTAAATGTTGATACTATTAGTAATGCATATACTACTAGTAATGTACAAGTAATCTTTGCTAAATGAACAATCTCAGTACTAAATCGCGAAAACAACGCACTGTATTCTCCAACCCATCCAGGTTCCAAATGGTCCACCCCTTAAAGTTAGTAGTTCTACGCAGCCGTGACTGAACGGGTGCAAGTAAACAAAATGGCGAACAGGAAGTTTGTAAATTAAGGTAATATTACAGTTGAGCGCTCTACTGTTAGGATATTAACAATCAGGGATATTCGTATATATTGAAAAACACAATCAAAGGGCAGGAGTTTGCAGGGTTTTGTTGTCGATGTATTCAATGGTAATTTCAGACTCTGTTTTCAGCGGGGCGTGTGGCGCAACGGATAACGCGTCTGACTACGGATCAGAAGATTCCAGGTTCGAATCCTGGCACGCTCGGAAGCCCCAATTTTTTTATTTGTAATTTTTATTTTGGATTAGCTCTATATTTATGATATCGGAAATAATTGTGCATGGTCAGTTGATGTCGTTTGTTTTTTCATTTGTTTGGTTGGACCAGGCGTGTATGTCTGTCACAAAAGTTTTGTATGTGTTTTCTGTTAATTAAATATTTCAATATTTAAACCACCATACAATTCTTTGTATATAACACATGTAAAGAATGTGTGCAACTTTGCATATCATCACTGAGCCAGAAATACGAGTGTATGTTCCATGTTGTACCGGTTAAAAAACTAAAGGGGTAAAATATTACTATGTCGGTAGGTAGGATTTTTATTATTTTATTTATAGTCGCTTTGTTACTACTAGAAAATTATCATGGTTTTCGATTAATAAAGATGTCAAAAATACTCCCAAATTGAGTCATGTTGAACTTTCTGGGCATCCACTTACAAAAAGTACAAATACCAGTTCGTTTCCGGTGATTTATTTGCATAAAATATAAATTAAATTTTGCCAATTTCTATTTCAGTTCTATTTCTATTTCAGAGTTGGAGCTTAAAGTTCTCTGACTGAAAATATATGCCCTGATATGTATATGCCAGAGAAAGGCTTTGTTTTGTACAAAACAGTTGTACTGCAGAAGGTATTCAAACAGATGAACAACGCTCAAGTGTCACGAGTGTATGATAATGACCGTGACCTCAGTGACCCTGAGTGAATGAAAATGAAACAGTAACAGTGACAGCGTTTACTACTAATAAAGAACTATGGTGCGGAAAGTGCTAAATCCAATTTATATATATATATATATAGAAACATTGGATATATTGATCAATATTGACGATTTGAATCTACGTTCCAATGTCAATGCAAGTTTCAAGAAAACCTGGATATATTGTTTATATCGTTAACGATTTAAATCCAAGTTACGTTGTCAATATCATTTTCAAGATTTAAATAAACGTCGTACTCTCAGTGTACTTGAAAATGGATGAAAATTAACGTTCATGCGACGTATTACCCCCAACTCCCTGACTTGTGATCCATGTATACTCATGCCTCTGATTGAAATCAACTACGTAATATAATAACAACCTTTATTGATATCGTACCCCCTCTGGGATCTAGATTAGAATACAATAAGGATTATAAGGAACATGCAAAACGCTGATAAATCCGATTTCAATCATCAATATTGACTTACAAGTGGATATACCCAGCGTAATCTGAATGACAAAATACGGCGTGGATTTAAAATGTACCATAATAACGATTTAAATTTCCGTAGTTGAAATGACAATAGCAGTTACTAAATGTGCACTACATCATATATATTGATGTATTTTGGGAGGGGTGTTACTCGACATTTTGAATAGGCGGGGGAGGGTGCTCACTATAGGGCGACACGGGTCACTGAATTTCTTTTGAATATTTTGGTAAATTATTCCACGACAGATGATAAATAATGACTGGTCTATTGTAGACTCCTTGTGGGATGGATAGAATTGGCAGAAACAATACTTACCACGACATGTAGCACCCAGTAACATGTTGTAGTTTGTACTGGGCTGTACTACACATGGATATAATAATAATAATAATAATAATAATAATAATAATAATAATAATAATAATAATAATAATAATAATAATAATAATAATAATAATAATAATAATAATAATAATAATAATAATAATAATAATAATAATAATAAACTTTATTGATATCGTATCCTTTATAGGATATTGAGTTAAATTACAATAAAGTGTGGATGAAAGAAAAAACAAGAAAGACATTAAGATAAAATAACATAAAAATGACGATAACAGAAAAAAAACCTTGCAGATATGCCTTGATGTTAATATTGTTGTTTATTTGGATGAGAATGAAGGCTTTTTCATGTTATTTTCTCTAATTTTGAAACATTCATATATGTGTTTAGCTAGTTTTATATATTTTTTATTTTCATTGTTTTCATCATAGCTATCATTTTTTCTTCATCTGTCGTGTTTGGGAGTGTTTAGTTGGTTTCTTTCATTTTCATATAATTTGCAGTTAAGAAAATGTATTCCATCTTCAATTTCGTCTAGGTCACACATAGGGCTTTTTCTTTTGCATGCATCTATTTTATTGTAGCGACTCATTTCTATTTGTAGAACATGAGCCCTAATTCTTAGTTTTTGTTAGTGCTGATCTATGTTCAGAGTCTTTTATTACTGAAAGATACTCATGTATTCATGTGGTTTTGTCCCTTTTCTCACAAAATTGTTTTTCCTTGTGGAAAGAATCGGTGTGCCTTTTCACTTATTCTGAATGTTTATCCAAATTGTTTATATGCTCTTAACTTACTTTCTCCATCTGTTTCAGAAATTTCCTGTAATTTATTCACACACAATTGTTTTTTTCGTTTTAAATACATTTCGCAGCCAACTTCCATGATATATTCAACATTTCTGGATCTATTGCGAATACCAAATACACCTACTGTAAAACACGTTGAAATAGCTACATGCAATTTTAGCAAATTTGACTTTATGCATGAATTTACAGAATCTTAATTTAGATAAATTGTTAACTATGGCATTGTGCGAATATGCTTTATTTTAATTTTAAATTAGTGACATCACGATTAGCGAAATTACAGATTAGCTAAATTAGCTAAAATAACATGCTAGCTAATTCAGTATTCAAAATGGCATATGATTTTAGAGTGCTGTAGTCCGGTTTGATTGTCCTTTCAAATTATATCACAAGAAAATCACAGTTTTTTCTTTCTATACAGCTTTTATATGAGACTGCATAGGGGTGTTGCTATATCATTAACAACTTTATTAAAATATGGCGTGTGGGTTTTGGTTTTGGTCGAAAATTGATCGTGTGATTCATAAGGATCCAGTCAATTTCAATCCCTTGCCGTCATAAAGACGCCATGTAATGTAATTTACGCGGATATACAATTAATGTCGTACATAACAATGAACTGGTGTATTATTTCAATGCATATCATGTTTTCTGTTCACGTCATCTCATTGTACCAATATTCCTGGGTTAATGACCGATGTCGCGTGTAACAATATCTGAGTATTCTTTAGTATTGGCTTTTGCATGTCAAATCTTGTACTTTCATCATAAAACGTGTCTCATATATTGGCATCGTCATTTATCTATGTGATGTTAACAGTTAAAAAAAACAATTATGACAATATCAAAAAGACAGATGCAGACTTGCTTTACAAGTCTTATTGTTTTTTCGACAATAAAATAGACGAAAATGGCTAACATAAGAAATAAAGCAGTGTCAGTGAGTTTTACGCGTTCATTTCGTTTTTTCCATTTTTGCTATTTTTTTTTTTTTTATTTTTTTAATTTTTTATTATAAAAAACAATATGACTTGTATGCATGTATAATCTACACGTAGTAAATAACGGGCGCAGCCAACGAGTAATGTGCCTTAAAAATGTTCTTTTCATGACGAAATATAGGTCTAAAAAGTTGGGCTGACTAATTTTAGACTGAAAAGGTGAAATAGAAAGCTGTTCAGAACCTACTCTAGATTTGTTTGCCCGCTTTTTACAAATTTGGGGGACCTAGTCCCCCTCCCACTACACATCACTTCTTTAGCTAAGTTTTCTGTGAATTTTCCCCTCTGCCAAGAAATTTCTATAGTGTTCCCTTATTTTAAAGGGCGCTGATCGTCGTCCACATAGTATTCGATATGGGGCTCATAATGCATGTAGAATACATCAGCGAAATGTTTACTCCTTTATAATTTATTTCTACCCTCACTAAAGTTTTTAAAATGCCCATCCTTTTAAAACAATCTCAACATTTCTTCTACCCTCAAGAAATTGCAAACAATTTCCCCTGCCCTTTTACAAACTTTTCTCCTGCTCCAAAACAATCTTCTTGTAACAGGCTTTTCGATGAACATATCCATTGACTGCACTTGAAACGGTCGTTGTTTATTCAATTATTATTTTCATCAAGACTCAAGAAAGATATGAGTGATAATGAGTTATTGGTGAAATACTAATTCACCGTGTTTCTTAAAACTCACACCCTAAAATGTAGGACATCATATCTCCGCTTATTACTAGTAATGTAACGACACCGTCTTTCCGCTTATTACTTAGAATGTAACGACACCGTCTCTCCGCTTATTATTCAGAATATAATGACACCGCCCTCCGCTTATTACTTAGAATGTAACGGCACCGCCCTCCGCTTATTACTTAGAATGTAACGACACCGTCTCTCTGCTTATTACTGAGAATATTACGACACCGTCTCTCCGCTTAATACTCAGGATGTAACGACATCGTATCGCCTCACCGCTAATTACTCAGAATGTAACAACACCGTCTCTCCGCTTATTACTTAGAATGTAACGCCACCGTATCTCCACTTATTACTTAGAATGTAACGACATCGTTTTTCCGCTTATTACTTAGACTGTAACGACACCGTTTTTTCCTTCTCAATTATAATATAGTGACACTGTTTCTCCGCTTATTACTTAGAATGTAACGACACCGTCTCCCCGCTTATTACTTAGAATGTAACGACACTGTTTCTCCGCTTATTACCTAGAAGTAACGACGTCCTTTTTCTCCGCTTATTACTTAAAAGTAACGACACCGTTTCTCCGCTTATTACTTTGAATGTAACGACACCGTTTCTCCGCTTATTACTTACAATGTAACGACACCGTTTCTCTGCTTATTACTTAGAATGTAACAATACTGTTTCTCCGCTTATTACTTAGAATGTAACGACACTGTTTCTCCGCTTATTACTTAGACGTAACGACACCGTCTCTCCGCTTATTACTTAGACTGTAACGACACCATTTATTCCTTCTCAATTATAATATAGTGACACTGTTTCTCCGCTTATTACTTTGATTGCAACAACAATAACAACACACTATATCTACATATTATTTTAAACAAAACGGCATTCCCTATCCTCATATTATTTCGAATGTAAAAATACGCTATATCCGTATATTACAATAATATTACAACACAGTGCTGTTCCTGAGTATTGTGTATTACGTGAAATAAAACAGCATTCTCTTTGGACATTTCCAGGAGTGTTACGATACCTCCTTCCTCATATTTGTATTTGTATAGTAGCGTTACAGTATATTTACATATTATGTATATTATGTCTAATAACATAATGTAACGTTGACATATACGTACATACTAAGTTTGCCAATTTTACAGGTCATGTGCAACCCAGATTTGCTGAGTTGGGATTATGTGTCCTGCATCTCAAGTGTAAACACACCGTGTTTAATCTGATATACTAGTACCTATCGCATATAGTTTCAAAACAGCAAACTGCTTCATTGTGCAGCGATCGTGGTTGGTATTTTTAACACAATCGATCGCGTCGCTATGGCAATGGTATATCACATACAATATACGACTGTTAGAGCTATGTCAACGTATTAAAATGACAACTTGGTAACATCAATATCAGTTTTTGTCCTGCTCCACTGTGAATTCTGATTCCAAGTACTGTAAGCAGTTTAAACATCCAATTAGTTATATTTTACGTCGCGTCGTTGTATGAAGTTTCCTCTGTGTACAAATAAATAGAAGCCAGAACGATAAATTACCAGCAAGAAACTGTCGTGGTTGGTCTTGAGTCGTCTTCAGACGTCTCTGGATGTAACGTTGGAAGCCGTACAGCGGTGGGACGTTTCTTTCTCCGTACCAAGGGCGCGCTTTTCGTCGTTGCACGTCTCTTTTTAACGTTGTTCTTTTTATTGTACCTGTCCTCGTCCTCGCTGTCACATACACGTACATTGTCGGCGAATCTGGTACTTGTGGGCACTCTCTTTTGAAGCCTGTGGCTTGACTTTCGTCCAGGTGGGCACGTACTTGGTCGTGTTCGAAAGTGAAGTTCACTCAGGCTTTCATCATCACTGCTGTCAGTCGATGGTGACATTTTGCCAAAAACAATAGTTCTTTTCCTCCTTATTTTTTTCTGCCTTATCCTGTCCCCATACATAATCAGTCGCGGTTTCTCTCGTTCCTCCCGAGTTTCCTTATACCATGGAGGCCTGCCTTCTGGACTTTCTCCACTCGAAATGCTAATCTTTTTGAGCGACGCCTTCAACAATCGAACATCGTTATTAAGGCATCGAACTATATGAAGACGTTCCCTGTCGATAAGTTTCATTCTGAGGCGTAGGCGAGTTGTCTCGGAGCAGTTGACCCGCTGAGCCTGTTGGAACCGTTCTGAGTAACAGTTCGGTTTTTCTTGTTTTCCTACCATCGTCATCTAGCTATCAAGCAGGCACATATGACCAATATGGTAGTGGCAACACGTATTGCAACTAGTTTTACAATTCGATACCCCCACGCCAGCTGTGTTGCTTCTATTAGTCGGCAAAGTATACCATTAAAAGTAACCAAAACGTTTAAAAGGCTTTTGTGAATCAGTCAGTGGTGGCCACATACTTGGTTGTCATATCATGCACGGCTTCAGTGCAGCTGAATGGGAAATGGTTAGTGTTACAGGTGAAAAATCACATGTCGTACAACGTGCAATAACAATCTCGGTACCACTTACAGTTACAGCACCTAACAATGTTACCTAACACTTTATAAAAACATTGGTTATTATTCTTCTTATTCCAAATACATGAATGTCTCTATGGAAACAACCTATACCAGTGTACTATTACTACAGTGACGTCAATACATACTTTTAATTTTCTTAATGGCGCTGTATTTTTAGATGACTGTTACACACTTCACCGTGTGTTACAATGTTGCACACTTTACTCACTCACACTTAACATTCAATCATATGTATATAAATGTAGGGATATTATTGGATATAAGTCATTGTAAATGAAATACTTCCCGTCAATAATGTTAATTCCTTTAACAGTTTTTAAAACATATGAAACACAGAAGTTACACTGGAAAGTACATTATTTTGATAACAGAGAAACAGGTCGAATATCTCGAATCGCATTTCGAAAATTAAAGCAAGTTGCATCCACAATCCGACATATATATTATCATCATATCAAATTTGATTGAATTAGTCCAATGATCCCCAAGAATCGGTCGCGGGCATGGTGAGGTATTTAGGGTTATTTAGGCCCGTTTTACTCATGAACGAACAGAGACTAAAAACTATCGGGGTGGCTCTCTTTTATCTCTTTATTCCGATTTCACTGACCGTGGTACCGGACACAATCGCAGGTGGGAAACCATTTGCTTTGAAAATGCCATCACCTGGCCGATAATACACATTGAGAAGCTGTTTTCCCCAACACCTTAGATGTCTAGAAGATCACTGGTTCGATTTGATCGATCAGATTTCAGTCTGTATCCCATCTGTGCCATTCAAGATCACTATTTTGCATGCTGCCATCAACGGTAACAGTAGTACGTCTACGAGGGCCTTCACCGGGTACTCTAAGAGCGTACCATAATCGAATGGATGTAATGTAGGAGGGAGAAAACAATCAAATTATTAGTGTCAAGTCATCTTACAATTTTTTTTAGAAAATTTACGCGGGCAATCCATGTACATGTATGTTTTATTCTAGATTATGGAAACCACTGTTAACGTATTAATTTACTTTGTGCATATTATTAAAAGCAGATTTACAGTGACAAAACAAACTGTATTATTGTTGACTATTACGGAGCTAACTAATTATAATAACTTTATTACACTACTAAAAACCTTCAGAGGGTTTTTGTATGTCAAGGAACATAAATACAAAGGAATACAAAAAACATACAATACAATAGATATTAGATATATATTGCTATATGTGTATTAAAATGTAACTAGTTTTCAACCACATAAAACACCACACTAATATATCAAGAGGCTGAAAATCAAGTAAATTATTTCGGTGTCATTGACTTATTTGTTTCAGAGTTTCTTGTGAAAAGCTTTACTGTTGATTGTGTAGTCGATATTGTTCTCATGTCATGTTTTATAACCATGCGACAATATTAAAATATTACATAAAGATAAATACGACCTGAACTTTCATTTCCGTCGTAAGTGGCGCCCAAGACGTGTGTGTTTTTTTATTTCATATATTTTTGTTTTGATAATTTATTTTCGTTTCTATTGCATAAATCTTACCTTCCGGTATTTTAATTATTGTCACATACGATCATAGTAGACTTTCGTGATCGTGAAAAAACCCGTATGCAAACAAGAAATTAAAATCTAATACAGTATTTAAAGACTAAAAACTAAAAAACACAAAACTAGGATCTTATTATAAAGACACTGATCATACTTGGTGTCAATAGAAATAATGATAAACTGAGAATATGTAACATGTTTTAGTTTATTTATTCGTTCAGTTTCTAACAATAATTTAACAAAATATGTGGATTTTAATATTAAAAAAATGACTGTGTTTTAATAGAGAAGAGAGTAGTTGGTGGAGAACAATTAACACACGTGTATTTATAAATACAAAGTCGTACTTTAAATGACGTCATAGCTGGGAACAATCGACTGAAATTTAAAATATAATTCTGAGTTAAGAAATCTGCAAACAGCGCCACCTACTGTCATTAGAGAATGATCCCCTGAGTATAAATAACATGGACGGAATAAGGGGACCAAATCACTATGTTTCATTTGAATAATCAGTATAGTACAATAGTCTGATCATACTAGCACCGGTTATTGTGGACCGATGCCATCATCACACACTATTCCTCTTCGCCAACAGACCCCAGGATTTCCTCTGGAATGTCAATTCCTCCAACCACAAAACTTACTAACGAATCGAGTTTTTCCTTCTCTTTTACAAATTCAGCGGCAACTTTAAAAGTCATCATGCGTCCGCGATTTTGATATTTTTTGTGTAGCTCTTCGGACGTAGGTAAAGACTCGCATCCGTCACCATTGACGTTATGCTTGCGTGGACTGAATTTATGGAACTTTATCGGACTCATCAAACCACTGAGTTCCAACTTATCTTGGTTTGTATACCTTGTCAATTTTCGCGGGCTTTTAACGATCTGGTTTCTAGGGTAACTATATTTCTCTAGTTGGTGTTCCGGTATCTGATCGCAAACAAGTTTAGGTGAGTTATTCCCTAAAGTCAGCCTCTTTCTCATAGGCGAAACAACGATCCTAGGAGGGGCGCTGTTCGAGTTGTTGTCCTCCGAAATAGTTTGACTGCAAATATGTATTGAATCGGTCGTCGCCGACCTGACGACTTCCGTTATCGGAGCCTGTCGTATGGCTGGCCGATATGCATCCTGGGAAGAGCTTACAGCATCAATTGCATCATTAAAAATGTCTTTCTCATATTCCAATATTCGCACTGCTTGTCTGTTTTCCTTTCCAAACGCACCTGACTGAGTGAAAGGACGACGTTCTATTCTCGGCAAACCGACGCTAGATGGGCTACATGATCTCGAATCTTTTACTGTATAGCGTTTAATTGGACAACGCCTTGTTGGGCTTGAATTAACGTTTCCATTGGAGTTATCTATACGTTTGAATAGTAGTTTATGTCGTTTCACAAATTCCATCCTTTCTATTTTCAGCTGTCGATTCTGCCTATTTAATTCCACGTGTCTTGCCTTGTCCAAGGTCTCCATTTTTTGTATTTCTTCTATTATTTCTCTTCTTGCTCGGTGAGCGATTTCTCGTTCACGGAATATCTGAGAGGGTATCCCAAGTTCTCGTAATTTCATTTCCGGTGTAATCCTGGTATTCACATTAGGCTCAAACCTGTGCATTTTTTTATCTGTCAGGTACACATCTTCTCTCACCAGTTGTTTGAACATTGGTAGATAATTATAATCCAACTGACCAGTACCCTCTCGTTCCTCCTCTTCCGGGGACATGCTTGCATTTGACGACCCACGGAAGTCTGTACTGAGAAATGGACAAAATATCAGCAAATATTTCAGGACATATGCCATGGATCAACATAGGTTATATGCAGCGATGTTGTCTTTAGGATACTTTCTATCATAATGGGGCTCTCGTCTCCTGTACATTGCACAGTACTTTGCAAAACTGTTAGATGTAATCAATATATAAAGAAAACGAGTATTTTACTTGCGGCATCAATCTTTATACAAAAATATCGAACATATCAATGTCTTACCACAGGTGTTTTGCTTCAATTCAAACCTTTTCTGTATTTTGAGTTCTTTACAAATGCGGAACAGTACTAGTGATACAAAAGAATCTTGAAATCTTGCAATGTTTGCAAATGTATTGACATGTATCCACGATACCGTCGGTGTTTCAAGCTCTGTGCGTGACTTCTCATTAATTAACAAGTAACGCCATAGTTCTATACTATTCTTGATTCATATCTCTGTAAAATTATAAATCAATTATGTGAATTAGTCGCCAATTCTAGGATGCTTAGTAGCTTTAAGCATGGGTCAGCGTGTCCAGCAAGTAATTGGACAGAGTATTGGGTTGGGTGTAGGACAGAGTGGCGACCAACGAATGAAACCACAGTCCCTCTATAGAGTGATAGAGGAACTGTGATGAAACTGAATGTCGGGCAGGGCATGGGACGGAGTGTCCAGCAAGGTGTACGTCATAGTATTCTCTTGTATTTTCATTAGTAATTTGATTGTACGAAGGTCTCGTATTGAAAAACAACAACTAAACTATCGTCATTCAAAACAAAGTACCCAACAATTAATTAACATCATAACACACGATACTCACAATAAACGTGACAACGAAGTAATTGTATGTTGTACTAATGATGAACAATTACTTGCTATTATGAACTGGCAAATTAGTTTTGTCTTGAAAATAGATGTAACCGAGAAACGATACAACACATTGCTACCGTAACGCTTAGAAAGTGCCGAGACTGTATACCTTTTAATGCATACACATCCAGTGAATTAAATATGAACTAAACGTTTCAGTACGGAAGGAACATGAACTACGCCCGCTTCCTGAATTATTTAAGAAAATACAAACAATGAACTCGACATGAAATGGAACAACAGGGGCGGAACATATGGAAAGATAACACATCAATGCATTGTGTCCGTATTTCCCCTTCCGTGCGTTAATGATTAAATTGCTCTTTTTTGTTGTCCCTGGCGACGTCGACATTAATACTTACAGACACCTTATGGCATCTAAATCACCGATCTGGCCCATACTTCAACGAATATACATACTTTGTTTTTAACAACGCAAATATTATTTTTGACTTGTTGTGAACAGGAAATAACTATTATGACGTAACGCTGAAATATATTGTCACAACATAATACTTTTTTGAATCAATTGACGTGAATAATTCTACAACAACTTAATAAGTGAATTTGTCAAAATGCGTTGTTGTATGAATATCAGGTCGCGATGGCGGTCAAGTCGAAACATTCTTAGACATACTTACCATAAGGATAATTCTACATACACCTGTTAATAACAAGGCGACCCGAGTCTGTCATTTGGAAAACTAACCATGATTTATTGAGCAAACACATCTTACCTGAACTGTCTTGAGCTCCGCTAGTGCATGTCATCGGCGAACTAACCAATTTCTGATACTACTCAGAGCTCGCCAATTACTACACATTGTTCTAGTCATGTAGTCACGACAATGGGCTTCCAGTTTGCAAAATGTAACTTTTCTATACATTGTTTACACTGTAACAATACATCTTTCTCCTTGCAGGCAGCAGTTTAATGAACCATGTTGACCATGTCTTAGCTAATGGATGGGTCCTATTTTCACATACCACTACACGGTGTTCACAGCCTCAATCTCGCTCCATTTGTCACATGAGTATTCACACTGCGATGCATCATGCCACATTGTTGCCTAGCAACGAATATTCTACACATTGTTAATTTTCCTCTGCATAACGAGCAACGTTACACTTCAACAATAAAGCAACAATATTATTGATAAAAACTAATATTACGGCTCGTAACTTGCGATTCACATCTCCGTTAACTCGATGTCATTTTAGATACCATCTCTTAGACTATTGTCGATTACAAGGAGTAAGCCGGTACTCTAAACCTGCATAACACTGTACGCATCTTGATTTGTTCTATACGCGTCACGTAACAATAGTGTTACTATGGCTATCTACAACTCATGCCAGCATATGACTGTCGACTTGTTTGAGACTTTCACTTACACCACGGGACCCTTGACCGAACCATTGTTGTCTAATCGCTTTGTTTAGACAACATCACTGAATTTCCAGTGTTACCGTAGAAAGCCCTAGACGTGGGAACCCAATTCGCTTGGTTTGCTACACTTAGAGATACTGGGTAAAACGACTCAAAGAATGCATCTTTGATGCAAGATAGACAGCTTTATTACCAGCCAGCCTGTAACCAACGCTTCCAGCTCCAACTTCCAACTCCAATTGCTCACATCACTGTTTAATATCTAGGCGTGACAAAGAAATGTTTTATAAATTAATCGCTGCAAGTATTATACCTTGCCAGCCTCGTCCAGCCCATACGAAAATAACAGCTGTAAAGTCTGACACAATTGATATTGTACAGTGGACATGGCTCAATATTCTGAACCAATGCTATGATGCATGCATGTATTTGCGAAAGATTCATATATTGGGAATATTTTGGGATAATAATTCATTTATTTTATCAAATTGCCAACTCAATTAATTATCATTTCAAACTAAAAATGTCGTTATCAGTTGAATCTAAAAGTAACTTTTGTATCTTATACTGACGTACACTTCAAGGGTGGTATCCGCGTCCGCAAACAATAATTTCACTGTATTAAAGATACGATTTGATCCGGACTAAACAATTTAAAGTGAACGACGCAATGATGTTCCTTGGTACAACATACTTACGGACAAAATCTATAGAGGCTAAACTCTATTTCACAACTTTACTAATCACGGGTTTAGCACTAGAACATATCGGTATTCCCATAGTGTACCCCATTGTATTACGTACAACTACCTGTTGAATGCGACAAACGACATAATAACCTTACCGTCAAGGTGCATTTTTTGGTATTACGCGTCCAACATAACACTCGGTACGACAAATAGCGTCTCTAAGTATCTAAAAACCAGAGTGAAAAATTGTTCTTATCTAAAATTCATAGATGGGCTAAATTCGGTCGTTTTTGAAATAGGGTTTTTTGCTCGCATTCTTTTGAGGAACAACTCCTTAAAATGATGGAATGATCCAAAAGTAGTCTTCCGTTTCTTTGGGGGAAATCCTAGTTACCCCTAATTACACATTTTATCAACGTTTTTTTCTCCAGAAAAATATTTCCCTCTAAATAATTCCGATTTTAAAATCTAATTCCCAGATTCTCGGATTACTTCTCGTGGCGTTACAGGTAAGATGTAACACTGTCGTCAATGTAAGCAAATAATTGTTCTGTATTGAATAACAAATCCTTCAAGTTGACTACAAAGCCTCATAAAACCCCTCTAACCCAATCTTAAAGTTGAAGTAGACAAGTTTTTGAAATCAATACAACGGAATGTCATCTGTATTAGTGAATACATTTACACCGCTAGACATAAAACAAATTTACCAGCTGTTTAATATTTTTATTTCTTTTGTTTTTCTGTTATTTTCATTGTTTTTGCAGTTTTGTTCAAACTTTAGTGATTTTTTTAATTTAGATTCCGAATGAGAATATGATTTTAATGAAGTTTTTATCATCCATACTTACTGAGCGTGTACACAGACTTTGAATCGTGTCTCAGACGCTCAGAAGACTTGGAAATATTAAAGGACGGTGGTCGTCGCGCCGCGCATACAGATATTCCCACAGTCCAATGCGCTCTTCCAATGAGTACGCGTTTTACCTTGGTGCAACTTGCCGCAGTTGACTTGGACTCCTTCCATACTTTCCCCATCACCAAATAAATTATCTAGTTAAAATTTGGAAACGTCTCAGTTTGTTCTCGTTGGCCTGCGCAACAGTCAAAGTCACCATCTTTGTTCATAAGAGTCCCATATCTCACACATGCGTGGCGCGACGACCACCGCCCTTTAAGAAGAAAACTAGTATAACCAACAAAGTATGACGAAGCTATCTGCCGCGTGAAATCATAAGTGGATACGCCGTCTACGGGCAGACTCAATATTGTTGTTGAGTTCCTGGAGGGTGTTTCGCACCCCAGTACACCATTTCCTTTTTAATGAATCAATGTTATTAATTAAAAACAAAGAATAAGTCATAATATTATTGCATTCAATGCCAAGCTGACATTCCCCCCCAAGTTTTGAGAAGCAATTCCGAAAATTTAATAAAATATTCCTTTCACACATCAAAATATTTTCTAATTATCTTTGGAAAGAACTATCGCGTGTTGAGTATTGGAGGTATATTTAAAGTTGCATTAAAATGTGATTACTTTTCGAGATGTCAATGGAGCTCACAAGTCAGTTATTTAACTTATGTAATCGATTCAGTCAGTAGGCTCACAAGTGGGTAATTTAACTCATGCCATCAATTCAGTCAGTAAACTCACAAGTCAGTAATTTAACTCATGCCATCAATTCAGTCAGTAAGATCACAAGTCAGTGATTTAACTCATGCCATCAATTCAGTCAGTAAGCTCACAAGTCAGTAATTTAACTCATGCCATCAATTCAGTCAGTAAGCTCACAAGTCAGTAATTTAACTCATGCCATCAATCCAGTCAGTAAACTCACAAGTCAGTAATTTAACTCATGCCATCAATTTAGTCAGTAAGCTCACAAGTCAGTAATTTAACTCATGTCATCAATCTAGTCAGTAAGCTCACAAGTCAGTAATTTAACTCATGCCATCAATCCAGTCAGTAAGCTCACAAGTCAGTAATTTAACTCATGCCATCAATCCAGTCAGTAAACTCACAAGCCAGTAATTTAACTCGTGCCATCAATTCAGTCAGTAAACTCAAGTCAGTAATTTAACTCGTGCTATCAATTCAGTCAGTAAACTCACAAGTCAGTAATTTAACTCATGCCATCCATTCTGTCAGTAAACTCACAAGTCAGTAATTTAACTCATGTCATCAATTCAGTCAGTAAACTCAAGTCAGTAATTTAACTCATGCTATCAATTCAGTCAGTAAGCTCACAAGTCAGTTATTTAACTTGTGCCATCAATTCAGTCAGTAAACTCACAAGTCGGTAATTTAACTCGTGCCATTATTTCAGTCAGTAAACTCAAGTCAATTATTTAACTCATGCCATCAATTCAGTCAGTAAGCTCACAAGTCAGTAATTTAACTCATGCCATTGATTCAGTCCGTAGGCTCATAAGTCAGTTATTTAACTTGTGCCATCAATTCAGTCAGTAAACTCACAAGTCGGTAATTTAACTCGTGCCATTAATTCAGTCAGTAAACTCAAGTCAATTATTTAACTCATGCCATCAATTCAGTCAGTAAGCTCACAAGTCAGTAATTTAACTCATGCCATTGATTCAGTCAGTAGACTCATAAGTCAGTAATTTAACTCGTGCTATCAATTCAGTCAGTAAACTCACAAGTCAGTAATTTAACTCATGTCATCAATTCAGTCAGTAGACTCACAAGTCAGTAATTTAACTCATGTCATCGATTCAGTCAGTAAACTCACAAGTCAGTAATTTAACTCGTGCTATCAATTCAGTCAGTAAACTCACAAGTCAGTAATTTAACTCATGTCATCGATTCAGTCAGTAAACTCACAAGTCAGTAATTTAACTCATGTCATCGATTCAGTCAGTAAACTCACAAGTCAGTAATTTAACTCATGTCATCGATTCAGTCAGTAAACTCACAAGTCAGTAATTTAACTCGTGCTATCAATTCAGTCAGTAAACTCACAAGTCAGTAATTTAACTCATGTCATCGATTCAGTCAGTAAACTCACAAGTCAGTAATTTAACTCATGTCATCAAATCAGTCAGTAAACTCACAAGTCAGTAATTTAACTCGTGCTATCAATTCAGTCAGTAAACTCACAAGTCAGTAATTTAACTCATGTCATCGATTCAGTCAGTAAACTCACAAGTCAGTAATTTAACTCGTGCCACCAATTCAGTCAGTAAACTCACAAGTCAGTAATTTAACTCGTGCTATCAATTCAGTCAATAAACTCAAGTCAGTAATTTAACTCATGTCATCGATTCAGTCAGTAAACTCACAAGTCAGTAATTTAACTCGTGCCATTGATTCAGTCAGTAAACTCACAAGTCAGTAATTTAACTCATGCCATTGATTCAGTCAGTAAACTCACAAGTCAGTAATTTAACTCATGTCATCGATTCAGTCAGTAAACTCACAAGTCAGTAATTTAACTCATGTCATCGATTCAGTCAGTAAACTCACAAGTCAGTAATTTAACTCGTGCTATCAATTCAGTCAATAAACTCAAGTCAGTAATTTAACTCGTGCTATCAATTCAGTCAGTAAACTCACAAGTCAGTAATTTAACTCATGTCATCGATTCAGTCAGTAAACTCACAAGTCAGTAATTTAACTCGTGCCATCAATTCAGTCAATAAACTCAAGTCAGTAATTTAACTCGTGCTATCAATTCAGTCAGTAAACTCACAAGTCAGTAATTTAACTCATGCCATTGATTCAGTCAGTAAACTCACAAGTCAGTAATTTAACTCATGTCATCAATTCAGTCAGTAAGCTCACAAGTCAGTAATTTAACTCGTGCTATCAATTCAGTCAGTAAACTCACAAGTCAGTAATTTAACTCATGCCATCAATTCAGTCAGTAAACTCACAAGTCAGTAATTTAACTCGTGCTATCAATTCAGTCAGTAAACTCACAAGTCAGTAATTTAACTCATGTCATCGATTCAGTCAGTAAACTCACAAGTCAGTAATTTAACTCGTGCCACCAATTCAGTCAGTAAACTCACAAGTCAGTAATTTAACTCGTGCTATCAATTCAGTCAGTAGACTCGTAAGTCAGTAATTTAACTCGTGCCATCAATTCAGTCAGTAAACTCACAAGTCAGTAATTTAACTCGTGCTATCAATTCAGTCAGTAAACTCACAAGTCAGTAATTTAACTCGTGCCATCAATTCAGTCAGTAAACTCACAAGTCAGTAATTTAACTCATGCCATTGATTCAGTCAGTAGACTCACAAGTCAGTAATTTAACTCATGTCATCAATTCAGTCAATAAACTCAAGTCAGTAATTTAACTCGTGCTATCAATTCAGTCAGTAAACTCACAAGTCAGTAATTTAACTCATGCCATTGATTCAGTCAGTCGACTCACAAGTCAGTAATTTAACTCATGTCATCGATTCAGTCAGTAAACTCACAAGTCAGTAATTTAACTCGTGCTATCAATTCAGTCAGTAAACTCACAAGTCAGTAATTTAACTCGTGCTATCAATTCAGTCAGTAAACTCAAGTCAGTAATTTAACTCATGTCATCGATTCAGTCAGTAAACTCACAAGTCAGTAATTTAACTCGTGCTATCAATTCAGTCAGTAAACTCACAAGTCAGTAATTTAACTCATGCCATTGATTCAGTCAGTAGACTCACAAGTCAGTAATTTAACTCGTGCTATCAATTCAGTCAGTAAACTCACAAGTCAGTAATTTAACTCGTGCTATCAATTCAGTCAGTAAACTCACAAGTCAGTAATTTAACTCATGTCATCGATTCAGTCAGTAAACTCACAAGTCAGTAATTTAACTCGTGCTATCAATTCAGTCAATAAACTCAAGTCAGTAATTTAACTCGTGCTATCAATTCAGTCAATAAACTCAAGTCAGTAATTTAACTCGTGCCATCAATTCAGTCAATAAACTCAAGTCAGTAATTTAACTCGTGCTATCAATTCAGTCAGTAAACTCACAAGTCAGTAATTTAACTCATGCCATTGATTCAGTCAGTAAACTCACAAGTCAGTAATTTAACTCATGTCATCAAATCAGTCAGTAAACTCACAAGTCAGTAATTTAACTCGTGCTATCAATTCAGTCAGTAAACTCACAAGTCAGTAATTTAACTCATGTCATCGATTCAGTCAGTAAACTCACAAGTCAGTTATTTAACTCGTGCCATCAATTCAGTCAATAAACTCAAGTCAGTAATTTAACTCGTGCTATCAATTCAGTCAGTAAACTCACAAGTCAGTAATTTAACTCATGCCATTGATTCAGTCAGTAAACTCACAAGTCAGTAATTTAACTCATGTCATCAAATCAGTCAGTAAGCTCACAAGTCAGTAATTTAACTCGTGCCATCAATTCAGTCAGTAAACTCACAAGTCAGTAATTTATCTCGTGCTATCAATTCAGTCAGTAAACTCACAAGTCAGTAATTTAACTCATGCCATCAATTCAGTCAATAAACTCAAGTCAGTAATTTAACTCGTGCTATCAATTCAGTCAGTAAACTCACAAGTCAGTAATTTAACTCATGCCATTGATTCAGTCAGTAGACTCACAAGTCAGTAATTTATCTCGTGCTATCAATTCAGTCAGTAAACTCACAAGTCAGTAATTTAACTCATGCCATCAATTCAGTCAATAAACTCAAGTCAGTAATTTAACTCGTGCTATCAATTCAGTCAGTAAGCTCACAAGTCAGTAATTTAACTCATGTCATCGATTCAGTCAGTAAACTCACAAATCAGTAATTTAACTCGTGCCATCAATTCAGTCAATAAACTCACAAGTCAGTAATTTAACTCATGCCATTGATTCAGTCAGTAGACTCGTAAGTCAGTAATTTAACTCGTGCCATCAATTCAGTCAGTAAACTCACAAGTCAGTAATTTAACTCATGCCATTGATTCAGTCAGTAAACTCACAAGTCAGTAATTTAACTCATGTCATCGATTCAGTCAGTAAACTCACAAGTTAGTAATTTAACTCGTGCCATCAATTCAGTCAATAAACTCAAGTCAGTAATTTAACTCGTGCTATCAATTCAGTCAGTAAACTCACAAGTCAGTAATTTAACTCATGTCATCGATTCAGTCAGTAAACTCACAAGTCAGTAATTTAACTCGTGCCATCAATTCAGTCAATAAACTCAAGTCAGTGATTTAACTCGTGCTATCAATTCAGTCAGTAAACTCACAAGTCAGTAATTTAACTCATGCCATTGATTCAGTCAGTAAACTCACAAGTCAGTAATTTAACTCATGTCATCAAATCAGTCAGTAAGCTCACAAGTCAGTAATTTAACTCGTGCTATCAATTCCGTCAGTAAACTCACAAGTCAGTAATTTAACTCGTGCCATCAATTCAGTCAGTAAACTCACAAGTCAGTAATTTAACTCGTGCTATCAATTCAGTCAGTAAACTCACAAGTCAGTAATTTAACTCATGCCATCAATTCAGTCAATAAACTCAAGTCAGTAATTTAACTCGTGCTATCAATTCAGTCAGTAAACTCACAAGTCAGTAATTTAACTCATGCCATTGATTCAGTCAGTAGACTCACAAGTCAGTAATTTAACTCATGTCATCGATTCAGTCAGTAAACTCACAAGTCAGTAATTTAACTCATGTCATCGATTCAGTCAGTAAACTCACAAGTCAGTAATTTAACTCGTGCCATCAATTCAGTCAGTAAACTCACAAGTCAGTAATTTAACTCGTGCTATCAATTCAGTCAGTAAACTCACAAGTCAGTAATTTAACTCATGTCATCGATTCAGTCAGTAAACTCACAAGTCAGTAATTTAACTCGTGCCATCAATTCAGTCAATAAACTCAAGTCAGTGATTTAACTCGTGCTATCAATTCAGTCAGTAAACTCACAAGTCAGTAATTTAACTCATGCCATTGATTCAGTCAGTAAACTCACAAGTCAGTAATTTAACTCATGTCATCAAATCAGTCAGTAAGCTCACAAGTCAGTAATTTAACTCGTGCTATCAATTCCGTCAGTAAACTCACAAGTCAGTAATTTAACTCGTGCCATCAATTCAGTCAGTAAACTCACAAGTCAGTAATTTAACTCGTGCTATCAATTCAGTCAGTAAACTCACAAGTCAGTAATTTAACTCATGCCATCAATTCAGTCAATAAACTCAAGTCAGTAATTTAACTCGTGCTATCAATTCAGTCAGTAAACTCACAAGTCAGTAATTTAACTCATGCCATTGATTCAGTCAGTAGACTCACAAGTCAGTAATTTAACTCATGTCATCGATTCAGTCAGTAAACTCACAAGTCAGTAATTTAACTCGTGCCATCAATTCAGTCAATAAACTCACAAGTCAGTAATTTAACTCGTGCCATTAATTCAGTCAGTAAACTCAAGTCAATTATTTAACTCATGCCATCAATTCAGTCAGTAAGCTCACAAGTCAGTAATTTAACTCATGCCATCAATTCAGTCAGTAAGCTCACAAGTCAGTAATTTAACGCATGCCATCAATTCAGTTAATAGGCTCACAAGTCAATAATTTAGCTCATGCCATCAATTCAGTCAGTAAGCTCACAGGTCAGTAATTTAATGCATGCCATCCATTCAATAAGAATTCATCAAACCAATAAAAACAACTTTGATGATTATATTTTAGTAGAAACTAAATCAGATATAATCAGTCAACAAATAGTTTTCTACTGTGAAAATCGGACAACCTGTCAAAACACTTTCATTGAAAATATAATTGCACAAATGTCATATTCACTATTACTGTAAAACATGATATATGAAAGAAACAAGTGATTGTAATCTTTATACATACATAGCTATCACTATCAGTATATTTGAACATATCAATTTGAGAACCTTTGAGGTTTAATACGATTCATTTGATATTATATTTTCATAACCAACATATTCAAACTAGATCAAGCACACTTGCTGGTATGAAAATACATAGTGCATGATACATGCATCTCTACACTGTTCTCAAATACATTTTCATTTATAATATTTCAAATTATTACTTTATAAAATTTAAATGACCCATTAATCAGTGATATTGAATCACATAATACCAATTATAACTTTGAAAAATGTTTTCAACAGCATAATTGCTAATAAGTCTACAGTACATACAAATGAATGAAGAAAAGTTTAAATATGCACATTCTTGGAAGACTTGTATCAAAGCATACTGCAGTATTTTATCAAGTGTATATGTATATATTTGGTAAAATAAACATGCATAAAACTATATTGCAGCGTATTATTGGAATTCATAGTGTTATAACGAAATAACTGATTAGCTGGTGTCAAGAACATAAATCCTGTTTTCCTGACTGTCGTCAAATTAATCTTCATAAATTTATGAAGTCATTCATAAACATAGTTATAAACCTGAAAATTAAATATTTACCCCAAAAATGACAATGTTTGATTTCATAATTGCATTCAAGGAGAAGGTAGTATCATGTGTAAATGGAATATTTATTAGTGTTTAGTGACAATACATTGCAGTAATTTTCATAAAAATAATAGTGTCAGTAGACAGCTGTCAACAATTTAATTTATACATCAAATCAATTTAGAATGTTTTTATATTTGTTCAATAAAAGTGCTCAAATATACATGAATACAAAAACAGAATAAATAGAATGGAAGACCAAATATTTTATTGTAAACCAGAAAATGAATAAAATAATGTATTATTGCACAGTGACTCAAGGCAGACCAGACTGTAAATACTGACGCAGATATGCTATACTCAGCGGGATTCTTTTGGAGAGGAAATTAAAGAAACTTGTTGGTACATCTTTACCTCCAATGTCAATCTGGAAAAGATACAAAGACGATATGAAATGTTCGAGATTACACGATGACTGGTAGTAAATTGAGATATGCTAATGTGTCTCAAAAGTCGTAATCTCATGATTTGTTTTGTTTTGTTTTCTATACTGTTTATTCGTATATTTTGTTTATTGAAATTAAAGCCAACTTGTGTGCATCCCATATATGGGAATTCATCGACACTGAGACATGGATGTCTGCACACCAATGGTAGTGGTATTCATTATGTCTAATAAAAAATCATAAAGATGCTGCGCTGCGATTTCAATTTTTAAACAAGCAGCCTCTCGGCTGAGATAGCTCCACTGTTAGCAATGCACATTTCAATTAAAGAACAAAAGATATCATCAGAAAATGAACAATATGTATAGTATCAAAGCAATCAGACTTGCTGTTTTCAACAAGAAGTCGAAAATATCACTTTTTACCAAAAATGACAAAAATATTCACCAAAATTAGAGAATTAAAGATATCATTACAAAAGGAACAAATCTGAGAGAGGGCCACATGTAGTACCTATATATGTAATATCAAAGCAATTGGACTTGCGGTTTTTAACAAGAAGTCAAAAATATCACTTTTTACCAAAAATGACAAAAATATTCACCAAAATTAGAGAATTAAAGATATGATCACGAAATGAACAAATCTGAGAGAGGTCTACCCAAGGTACATATACACCAAGTATCAAATCATTCAGGCTTGTAGTTTTCAAGAAGAAGTCGAAAAAGTAAAACATTGACACGGACGACGACAGCGGACAACGACGGACAATCACTCATATGATAAGCTCCGCTTGACAAAGTCGACAGCGAAGCTAAAAAAGGAATGTCACTGTTGTCCTCTCCTGTAATGTGTAAATTGTAAGCGCAGGCACATAGTGCGATGTGACACAGAAACAATATACTATGTTTGAGAGTATGACAGCATGACAATTTAATGTTCTACGATGTCTGACATTTCGAACACAGCAGCAAACTGTACTGTACTTACCTGTACCATATATGTGACCATAGACTGTACTTTTCGATTCCTAAATGCTGGTTCTATCACCCACCCACTGGGTTGAATAGAAGAACGAAAGCAACCCTCCTGAGTTTGATAGTCCTCACAATCAACAGAGGTCAAAGCAACAATGTACAGATCACCCTATTGACAAACAAATAAAAAATATATTTGTATGCATTACTATTAATATACTTAATTGCAAATCAGAGGAATTGCAAATCAAAGCATTCAGATCTAATTTCTGTCATATTCGTTATGTAGTTGCTATTACTCAATGAAACCAGAGTCGTATCTGGTATGAAGTACAACCGAAAACCTGACATGTACTTCCCGGTCATGATATTAGTTGTAGTGTATATTTCAGTGTTATTGGTAGGTTCAGCAAACCAATACAAATGTATAATTCATAATAATTCATTCATAATTGAAGATATCATCGAGAAATGAACAAATCTGAGAGAGGCCTACCTGAGGTACCTATATGTATAGTGTATTACCAGTAGCTATCATGCAATGGGGGGGTCTATATATTTTAGTAAAAACTCAAACAAGCAGCCTGTCGGCTGAGATAACTCCGCTGTTAGCAATGCACATTTCAATTAAAGAACTAAAGATATCATTAGAAAATGAACAATATGTATAGTATCAAAGCAATTGGACTTGCTGTTTTCAACAAGAATTCAAAAATATAACTTTTTACTAAAAATATTCATCAAAATTACATAATTGAAGATATCATCGAGAAATGAACAAATCTGAGAGAGGCCTACCTGAGGTACCTATATGTATAGTATCAAAGCAATCAGACTTGCGGTTTTTTACAAGAAGTCGAAAATATCACTTTTTACCAAAAAAGACAAACAATCAGCCTCTTGGCTGAGATAGCTCCGCAGTTAGCAATGCACATTTCAATTAAAAAACAGAAGATATCATTAGAAAATGAACAATATGCATAGTATCAATGCAATGGGACTTGCTGTTTTTAACAAGAAGTCGAAAATATCACTTTTTACCAAAAATGACAAAAATATTCACCAAAATTAGAGAATTAAAGATATGATCACGAAATGAACAAATCTGAGAGAGGTCTACCCAAGGTACATATACACCAAGTATCAAATCATTCAGGCTTGTAGTTTTCAAGAAGAAGTCGAAAAAGTAAAACATTGACACAGACGACGACGACAGACAATCACTCATATGATAAGCTTCGCTTGACAAAGTTGACAGCGGAGCTAAAAGTATTCATTAAAATTAGAGAATTGAAGATATCATCACGAAATGAACAAATCTGAGAGGTCTACCTGTAGTACATATTATATACATGTATAATATCAAAGCAATCAGACTTGCGGTTCTCAACAAGAAGTAGAAAATATCACTTTTTACCAAAAATTACAAAAATGTTCACCAAAATAGAATTAAAGATATCATCACAAAATGAACAAATCTGAGAGAGGTCCATATGTAGTACCTATATATGTAATTTAAAAGAAAAATGACTTGCGGTTTTTAACAAGAAGTCGAAAATATTACTTTTTACCAAAAAAATATTCACCAAACAGAATTTGAGATTTTGACATGAAATTAACAAATCTGAGAAAGAACCATCCAAGGTACTTTCGAGGTTCTGCAGTTTCGAAGAAGAAGTTTAAATTGTAAAGTTGGCGACGATGATGACAGACGACGACAGACGATCCGTAATATGAACAGCTGCGTTGACTTTGACGACTAAAAAAGGGTTCATGTTCATTGCTAAGGATTTAGATGAACTCAAGTTTGCCTAGAGTGGAAAGTCAGGATCTGGTGGGGCAACCTGACTGATTTTTTATATCACTAAATACTCACATCAATTCTACTCGTCTGCAGTACAAAAAAATCTCTGGAATCTTTACGAAATAATTGAGTAGTTTCATGAACCATGTGTACTAGTAAGAAAAGAACACAGAACAATTACATTTAGGATAATTTAAAGAAATTTATATATCAGTGTATATATCAACTTTAAAATCGTGATGCCCTGAGCAAATTTCCTGGTACAAAAAATGGATTTTTTAAGAGGGTACTTGTGCACAAAGTGAGGTGTTAAATACGCTTAGGGGCAAAAAACTGTATTCATAGACCACAACAGCACATGAATATGATTAATTGAACTAGAACACAATAAACATGACAAGTGGGATTTCATTGAAAGCAGATAAACAGGAATTAAATCTCAGTTATATGTAACAGAATACTATGCACATGAACAGTAAATCAAATCAACATATGGTGGAAAAGAAAACATTATTGCAAACAATGAAATAAAAACTTACAAATCTGTAATCCAGTACCAAGGTTAGATACAACATCCAGTTTCTTTAAAAAGACAAAAATGACATTATTAAAATAGATGACAGGTTTCTAGCCTTCATGAATTAACATGTCAGAGTTTGTATAGAACAATTAAATGACAGGTAGAGTATATATGCAAACAAAGCATGACAGACTTTCACAATACTGTGAAGGGGTTAATTATTCACTGGGTTTTAATTTTGTTTATTTCGCTGACTGGAAAATGCGCTAAAGCAAGACCCAGTGAATATGTAAAATTTAGCATAGAACACAGTATCTAAATGATAAAACTGAATATGTGAATTTTAAACCCAGTGAAAATTTATAATAGTCATTTTACAGTAACATATCTTCAAGCATTTTTTGATTCAGTAGAAATAAATGAAAAATAGAATCAGAATTCACGCCACAATATTGAATAGTAATATTACCTTAAGCATGTTGTCATATGTAAATCTCGTTAATGGGTTCTTAACAGCCTCATAGACAGCTTTA
The DNA here is from genome assembly GCF_978046115.1 of Saccoglossus kowalevskii. Classification (NCBI taxonomy): domain Eukaryota; kingdom Metazoa; phylum Hemichordata; class Enteropneusta; family Harrimaniidae; genus Saccoglossus; species Saccoglossus kowalevskii. Next base: position 9,767,406 of record NC_140642.1, read on the forward strand.
GGTGAAGCTTTGATTAAACCTTTACCAAGGAAACTAAAATAAAACAAAATTTATTGTTACTATCATACTCTTCACCTTTGTGTTAACATTAGGTCGTGAATTAATTGGAAGATTTCTTCTACTGTAATTACAACCATAATGTACCTTGGTGAATTCATTAGGTCGTGAATTAATTGGAAGATTCCTTCTACTGAAGTTACAACCATAATGTACCTTGGTGAATTCTAATAAAATTGGATTTGAAAAGTGAAGTAAAATAAAAATCATGAATGTTGAGAAAATCATTGTTTTCCTCAGGTCTGGATTTTCGGTATGTTAATTTTGATGTATTATCGGTAGCATTGTATATACTGTGCATGTCATCAGGGATTGAGTTGCGTGTACTTACCAATGATATGGTGTGGAATCAGCATGTTTTCTTAAAATAACCACCTCTTTTTCAAGTCCTTGGAATCTACAATATAATATGAGGTTATTATGAGAATATTGCAGAATGTGCACGAACACAGTACAGGGAGGTTGGTGCAATCCGGTACTGCCTGAGTGCATACTTTACAGCATTCGATAGGGTAAATTGGAGTGGACCAAAAGGAGAAAAACAAAATGGTCAACCTAGTTTACCCTACCTCAAATGTTTGCTTCTACACACAGCTTTAGCTATTGTATAAAGCACATAATAATGTGTATATGGACATACAGGTACTAACAAACAATAAAAATACATTATTCCAATTATTTCATTAGACCAATAGATTTTCCAAAACAAAAACCATGTTTGAAGTTGTTATATGAAATGGTACAAATATACAAGTATTTTTAATCAGAATATTAAAATTGAACAAAAATATAATATTTGTCTACAGTATATTTTATTCATAGAAAAATAAAATTGTGCAACTATCACAGCATCAAATTACTCTGACCAGCTAGGCTGCAATCCAGCTTAGTAATCAGATCCTGCATTGATTTTTTTTTACTTACTGCCATCCTCCGGTTTGTCTTCGTTGGTCTGCTTCACTACTAGAGACATCGATAGCCGCTGCTTTCAATGCTTCCGCTAACACCTCAGCAGCTGATTGGTTAGCTAATGTTCTGTAATATTTCACCTCTACGGCTGAACATAAATTAAATGTAAAATAATGCACAGATTATCACATGACCATGGTAAATAACATTTAAAGATGTAATGTTTTGCTGAACACGATATTCGCAATATGTGTTATTCAAACAGTATGTGACGTGTATATGAAATTTTTATCATAGTGAAAAGATTTTCAGATTACTCATATTATATAACCCTATTATTAATAATATTGACTACCAAATGTTTATTCGAAAATTTTTTTGTAAGATAGCATAATTGTCTACAGAATATAGAGACTATAGCTCAGTACGATAATTGGTTAGTGGTTAATACAAGTTTATCATTTATATCACCAGACCTGAACACGCGATATGAATCGTTTACCTCTTATAAGTATATAGAATAAGAATACTGTCAAAACCATAGTGACATGGTGACAAGGGTAAATAGGTTGGTAGCTGAGAATAAGACAGCTTACCTGGAGATAATGTAGAACTAGTATCTCTTGAAAGTGGCTCATCTAAACTTTGCGTTTTTCTTAGCTGTGCAGCCTTAATGCTCTGTGTATCACTTGCTGTACAGTCACTGTTACTTCTAACAGTACGAATATTTGTAGACTCGGCCTTTTCCATTGATGACCTCCGATTTTTAAACCTCTCTGCAAACTCTCGGAATTTATTCCCAGTACTTTCTTTTTTGGGTTCTTCTTTCTCTACAATTTTAGTTTCTTTCTCCTGACTTTTGTTGATTTCGTGTTCTGAATCTTGACTGTTTTCCTCTTCTATTGTCTGGACAAGGGAACTCTCCCCACTGTCAGTTTCCAACAAGATCTCTGCTGCTTTATTGGCAGCTCTTTCTTTTGTCATGGATTTGTAGAAATCAAAACTGATCTTTCTGCCAAACTTCTTTGGTTCATCCGGCTTCTTACCAGTATCCTGCGTCTGTTCCTGTTTTGATTCAACATTTGTGGCCTTTGACTCAACATGTGCAGCCTGCAAATCAGACACATCAATCTGATCCTTTTTAAAACTGAAAGTTTGTGCTTTCTTTCTCAGTGATCCAGCAAATGCTTTTAGTTTGTTCCCGATATTTTCTTGCTGAGGAGGTTGGACTTTCACTTTCTGCATCATAAAATAATCTCTCAAAGTAGCTAACTGTGTAACTGCCATTTGTGCGGTGTGATTATCAATTATCTCTGGGCAAACAATAATAGTGAGAAGACTCCCGGGACTATCCTGCAAGGGTCTGGCTTGTACATAAGTCCATGATATATTGCTGAGAACTGTACTCGGGCATTCAGAGAACATCCAAATAGATTCATCATGTTCTAGTTGCCAGCATCTAGTAAAAAATTAGCAGTATACTATATTATTATTGGTTAGAAGATTACATGTGACTTCATACAATGCATCATGGGAATGCCTTTAAATAATTCCTACACCGTATTTGCTCTATTATAAGTGCATCTTCAATAGAAGTACATATAAACCAAAGATTATATTTCTTGTAGACTGAATCATTAAAAATATGACTTCATTTTGACGATAGAAACACCTCTGTAATTTGTGTAAGCACATGCACTATTAGTTGAGCAAATACAGTGCATGGTATCTTTATCAAAGTAATGCTTTTGCTGTCAAAATTATCATACAAGAAATTATAAATTTGTCTATATTAGGTCTTATGAAATTACGCATTTGACACAGAATTGAGCATGTGAATGTAAAACTGATTGTTCAAAACAAATGAAATCAACAGGTGTCCAAAAATTTGACATATTAGTTTTCATTTTGTATTTAGATGTTAACAAGTCTGAATGAATTAATAATTAAAATAATGAGGGTATATTCATAATTAGTGAGCATAGATTTTTGTTTGTTTTATCTTTGTTTTTAAATTATTTTTTCTTTATTGTGATGTATCGCCAAGTTAACCTTACCAAACGTGTATATTTACTATACATGTACAATGTATGTATATCTATATGTACATCAGATTTCTGTGTCAATATAGGAATCTTTTCATTATTTTTATCATTACAATGAGTCACACACACAGCCACTCATATATTACTCTAGGTCAGTTAATAGTTAATTCAAAGCTATTTTTATATGTTAATATCACATTGTGACAATAAAATAATAAATATATATATATTCATTTTTTGATATATTGTTTAGCATTTAATGGTATATTGAATTGTAAGTAAATTTAAAACATAATATGTATGCAAAAACTAAATCAATTAAATGATATTACAGATAACTAATAATAAATTATATACAGTCTAACATAAATTAATCTATAAGAGGGGTTTCAAGGTAATTAAAACATTAGGTGACAGTTTAATATAATTTTTACAAATTACAAAATGGTGACTTGTGTATTCTAAATCGATTAACAAACACCATGTGTGCTTATATCCTGCAATCAACATATGTGATGGTTATTATTACATGACCTACCCCCTGCACCCAATCTCATTATCTGGTTATTGTCTGTCTTTGTACATAATGCTGTTGAACAGATCCAAACAATGTGCTCATTCAACCCAAATCTGGTACATTGGGCAGGCAGGATAAGGAATATCATGACAGTTTCCAAACCAACAAATAACTCAGTACATGCACTGAACATTTTTATAATGTTTTACCATTTGTGTATTGGTACTTTTTGTAGAGGTGAATTTTAATTTATATTAATTGCTATCATTCCATGGGGAGTGTAATAAATGAACCACTACAAGAAAGATTTTTTCTGAAAATTACAAGTAATTGCAAAATACATAGTCCCTGTGAGTTATCAAGTTTAAAGCTTATATAAAGCTTGAACAAAGTGCAGGAAGGTAACATTATGTTCAATATACGTGAGAAATGTGTCCATGCACATCCTGCTTCAAAATGGCAGAACTGCTTGATTTGGATGCATTTTTAACATTAAAATGGCTGCCATTCGGCCATCTTGAATCAAATCATCAAACAAATTTACAGTATGATGTATGTATAAAATTTAAATGTGGTAAAGGCAAGTCAGATAAGGTTCTGGAATAGCATTCACAACATGGCCACCAGTCAGACATTTTGAATGAAGTCTGATAAACAAAATCAAGCTCCCATGATGCCTAATGTATATACCAAGTTTAAATGAAATGCATCTATAGATGGAAAAAGATCCAGTCCCGAAATAGCAGAACAACAGTATTGCAAATACCGTATTTCATGTTCACCCTTATACTCGGGATATAATTGTTGAGCAAATCTAGAAGTACTGTCGGTAACCAAAAACAGTTTAGTTAGAATGACAATCAATTTGCATGTGTAAACAGTTTTCCTGTGTATAACTAAGTTTGAGTCTCAAGTTTTTCAGTTCCACATTTCAACAGCTTAGGACAAGTAAAAATTATGCCTACTAATAATAAACCTTATATCCAGCAAAATATACCCTGGTAAACTATATTGTTAGAATATTTTGACAAACTGTAACATCACCCTTGTAGGCAAATTCAGTATTTAGCAGTAGTGTAGGTACTTGAATTAATGTCATATCAAAACAGTTGACAGTCTTAAGATGGCACATTACATATATTTTATGAGAATTAAATAATAAAATTAACATGAAATCATGATGATAATTACCTCATTACATTGATTGACAGGTTTTCATGTTCAATCACTTTAACTCCTGGGATACAATTTGACAGTTTAACTATCATCTTTCTCCACTGGTATTTAGCATTGTATTTAGGAACCACACATATAGTATCAAACATCATAATATGTTGCATTTGCTGAAGTTGATGTTGTGATGTCTGACCCTGAATATCAGATAATTCCAGTCCACCATTACTACTACAAGGACTTAACACATTCTCACTGTGTTCAATGTATGGGTTCCATTCCTTCATTTGTTTCACATCTTTCAATGTATTAAGAATCTCCTACCAAAAGAAACAAATATCAGCAAAATTGACTTCTAACAAGTGATTCACTATTACTTCAACATGATTATTTACTTGTCATAAAATAAAGTTGTTACCAGTTACCATTATCACTATTGTGTATCTCTAAAAGAAGTTCACATAAACCCAAAATTGCATTTATTGTATATTGTATCATTAAAATATAATTATTTTGACCATAGCTACCCTTCTGTTATTTACACAAGTACATATGCTACTGGAGGAATATGGTATTAGTAATTCAAGATACATAATTTTCTATCCATTCTAATTTTAGCGAAAATCAGCTAGTCTTGAAATGGCAGACTGTTACAGGTACAGTGAGTAGTCAGCTGAGTCAACTTTTCAAATATTACCAATACTAATGTACATTTAGTTGAATCAGCTTCATTTTTAGCATTTACTATTTCATTTTAAAAACTAGACAACTCACTCTTTAATTTTTTTAAATTGTAGGTGTGTTAAATAGGCCTGTTTTGAATCTATTTAAATTGTCATATGGGTGGTTTAATTATAGTAAGAGACCTACAAGTCACAACTTAATATATGCTTCGCTATAAATAATGGCATATTGAAATATGAGCATAAACAAATAGTGTACAATTTATTCAATTACTTGAATTGATATTTTAAATAAAAATTAACATTATGTTGTGTAACGAGACAGTAACTCACAATGAAATGCAAGTCCTAAAATGACAATAACAAATTAACAAAATAAAATGGCATTGCCAACAAAAATACTCAAACTGAATTGTAATTCCTAAATACAATTAGTTATTTCCAAAGAACTGTAATTTTCAATGAATTTAAAAAATCTAATAGTGTAATATTTTCGCTTGGAATTAATTTTCGCTGAAGGAATGATTCAGTAAAAATACAATCCAGCGAATATACCCTTTTTCCTATATTTTACATTCAACTTCAGTAAAAATAAATTTTATACAAAACACCCCAAAAGTCTTTTCAGCGAAAATTAATACCAGCTAAAATAAAGTATTCTACAGTATTGATTGGTACATTATACAATTTTTAAATAAAAATATTAATTATTATTGATCACTAAATTGTCATACTTGTTTTTGACAAGAAAAAATATTTGCCAATGAATTGGCTATAAATTGAAAAAAAATATTAACCAACATATTAAACTATATCAGTTTTAAATTATCACATCTATAAAAGAAAAAGAATTTAAGTTTGAAGAATGTTAGACTATGTTCTATCAATAACAAAGATAACCCAGGGCAGTGTTTGAAGTTAGAAAAATTAATACAAATACTTATCAAAATGGAATTTAATAATAAACTGTTTTATGATCACTTATTTTTAAGGTAAATAATGTAAAATGGACTGATCTGATTTGTGTGTGTGTCAACTCCCAAATGAGAATAGAAATACTGTAAAAGGGTTAATTATTCACTGGGTTTTAATTTTGCTGACTGGAAAATGCGCTAAATTAAAACCCAGTGAATAGGTAAAATTTAGCATAGAACACATTATCTAAATGATAAAACCGTGAATTTAAAACCCACTGAATATGCCTGAAATGGTAAATCAGCGAAATTTAAACCCAGTGAAAATTGAAAATACAGTTGGGAATATATACATCCCTCTCAAATTATTTCATTACAGCTGTGTACAATTATTAAGTAATTGTCTTTAATCAGTGTTATGAAACATAATGACTAGACAATATTATTATTTTACCTGTGTTGTTGCCTGGACAACAGTATTGCATCCATATATGAAATGATCAACTGATAATATTACAAAATTATGTTTCCATAAACGTATTCCATGTTGGATACCTTCCAGCGTCCATCCAGTGTCAGAACTGATGGGGAAAACCTGTATGGCAAAAAGTCATATTTTTATTAGCTATAATTCAAAAGTACCATACATTAAAAAAAAATCACACTATGTGTGTGGTTTTGAGGTTCAGAAAAATGATTTCAAGATTTTTAATCCAACTCTTTGTATTCTATGAATACAATTTACATATCTATAAATCTAATGTTTCTGTCAACATTTGCAACATGGCTGCATTCCACAATTACCATAAGCCTCTATCTATCATACCACAGTGGAGTAATGAACAACAGACAATTCTCCAATATATTATTTTCTCAGACACACATACATTTAATTTCATATAGTTTTACTTGATTTGTGAAAAAACGTCTGTTATTTTTACACCTGAAAAATTAGAATAGTGTAAACCCTGCTGATACACTCAGCATTTGACAAAATTGAAAAATAGAATATGTATCGATTGACTTGCACCTGTCTTATGAAAAAGAGAATGAAATGATTGAAGTGTTGCACTTCTTACCTGACTGAGAAGATTATACAGTTATTGGCCTTGTCTGATGCAAAGTTTTAATAATTATTGTCCCCAAGTGGCTGTTATTGGTCAAGAACAATAACTGCCAAAACACAAACTTTTAAAATCAAAATAAAAATTTCAGGAGAGAATTCATTCGAAAATGCCATTCATGCATTCTTTTATCATCTGCAACAATGTACTAAAAGTGTTCTGAATGTTCCAACATCCAAGGAGAATAAAACATAAAGTGACTTCAGATGCAAAAAATATGATGGGAGATTTAAATATCAATATTTATCAAATGATTATGTGATAGCTTTTGAACAATAATATTGACTTAAATATTGATAAAAATCACCAACCTTATCCTGTTGAAGGACTTGATGAAGAGCTGATCCTGATGTCCTACCCCTCTTTCTCTGCAATAAAAAGTAAACATCGATTTAAAGCTCATACCTTATGGTTTATGTTCAATAAAAATAACTGTCATGACTCAGTTCATATAAAAACATAAACATGTTCATGAACCTATTCTCTTCGGGCAAATTCACGCTAGATCTTGCAACCATTTCCTGGGGCCTACTTGATGTTAGTGCACACTTGGTTAAAACTATACATTATTAATACAAAAATTGAAAGATTGTAGATAAGACTAGTTCTGGGTTTATTGCTGTAATATATGCTTGTTCGAATACCAGCATATTTCGTAGTTACTCTGTGTGTACATTCTTAAAATAGCAATGACATCACCGTTTAGTATAATAATTAATGCTGAGGTTTTCAGGAATATTTATTTGAATAAAATGCATAAAAAAAGAGGATGAATTGAGAAGCTGATCAACTAGTGGCAACAGTAAACACGGATATACCATGTCGTGATCAAAAGCATCCAGCTACTTGTGTCACGGTGCTTCAATGTATGTCCCCGCCCATAAACGTAATCTGTCGCGTACGTGATCTCGCAATTTATTTTCAACCAGGAAGTCGATATAAAAATGAAACAAAAAAGTGCTTTTATACTAATAGTACGAGTTCTGTCTTGCAGTTGAAGCGAATGTGAACATCACATTTATTGCCCTTCACCTACCTTCCCTCGTATGAGGCTTGTGAACAGAAACAATAATGCAACTGTCGATGCGAAAACTAGGCATATTACGGACCATAAATACGACATGATAACATGGCATGTTACCATCGAATTTCGCCTGGTTTTAGTGATGGCCGTCATTCATTTAACCAATCTTACGTACAGCATTGTGCAAAATGGCATGAATACTTCTAATACAAGGCACAGTCACAAAAGCTGTTCCGTGGCAACATATGGTACGCAGTTATCTTTAGGAGCAAAAACTGTATGCAAATTTTCAAACAGTGAAAGCAAATCGTAAAACGTTCTGCAACAAATCAGGTGACTTGAGGTCATACAAAGGTCGTGTGGTACGAAACGTTTGCTTATACGTAAATGATTTTGTAGCACATTTTTCATAATTTGTGTTATCATATACATGTATCTTGACAAGTTTGATGACTTTAGAATATTTGCTTGTAAAATCACATGAAACTTAGTAAATATACATATTTTTACGAACACATTTCCCATGAGACTTTGCGAATATAAGATGGCGACTATGTGCAGAAAAGTCTTGAAGTAAATTATCATTGATGATTTGGTCTGTCATTCACACATTTTAATAATGAAAAGGTAATGTTACTTTTTGTATCTAAAATGTCTACATTTATTAAAATGAGAAGAGCGACTAACTTTCTTTTAACAGTTTACTGTTATGTAAAAGCTTGTGAAAAGTGTTCGCATCATTCACCAAATATCAACAACTGGCTCTGTCACACATGTCTATTGTTATGCCGGTAACATGGCCGTGAACACAGTCGACTGGCGGTGCATAGAGTTAGTGCGAAGTTGTGAAATCAGTTGTATGAAACAAAACACAACGATCGTACACAATTATAAAAAGAAAGAACAACAATTCTGTCAACAGTCGTGTCACACAGGGCACTGCTCTAATCACATTTACCAGCAGTCATCATTGCATATTTTGGCGCATTTTTCGCTGATCGGTGATTATCAGCGAACTGGGGGCACTTTGTAAACAAACATTTACAAATATGACACACCCCCTCCTTAAGCTTGAGCTTGTAATTGCATAAAGAAACTGCTTCGTTGGAACATGAAGCTCTATTCTTAGCTCCATGGTTAGGAGATGTACCAATGCCAGAAGTTAGAACAGACATCTCGACCCAAAAAAATCTCGACCCATTTTTTATTGGACAACTCGACCCAGGACCCCTAGACATCTCGACCCACCTATTTCAGACGACCCGCTGCCTTGACCCGATCCCAATAGTCGTACTTTTCCCAATAGCGTTGTACTTTTCCCAGTGCGCGTAGACCACAGTGTTTATTTCACTGATTTGTTATTTTTTGCTGCTTTCGCTGTTCATTTCACAAAGATGCATACGGTACTGATGTACGCTGTATATCCTTTCAATTGGAAAAGTACTATGCCGTACTGTGTAAGGAGACATGGCGTACTTATATATATTTTTGCTGTACAAAATAAAAAATGCCGTACTGAGGAAATGTATTCGTGCCGTGTCGACGTGTGTCACATCGATGTTACGTTATATACACCTACCCACCGCGTTAAATGGTAGAACCAAAAATGGCGGTCAATTTGCGTTTAAGGTTCGGTTCGATCATGTTCCCTGTTTTCAATGTTTCGAATCAATAGATGTCGTTCATTCAAACACAGCATTCATATACAGCACGAAACGCAATATCGCGAGAATTTTAAGTTATCAAAGGGCAACATTATCAACGTTGAACTAGATAGAGGTTTGCGTCGCCACACTTAGATAGGGTCGGATCGGGTCGGGTTGATGCGGTGGGTCAAGATGCCCAGGGTGTCTGGGTCGAGATGTCCAATTTGGGTCGAGAAATTTTTGGGTCGAGATGTCTAGAAATCGAACAGAGGTTATCACAGTTCATTAGTAAAAGCTTTGAAGTCAGGAAGCAGGGATTTACTTGACATCTTAATGCCTGCTGTCAATTTAGTAATTTTATATAGTTAGTATTTTAGAGATATTGTATTATTTAGTAATTTAGTGATTGTATTTGTTATTTAGTATATTGTTTTTTTATATATATATTTTTTTCTCCTTGTACTTTGTGACCATTTGTTTTCCTCTGGGGATTGTGTAAGAGTCAATAAGTAAATAAATAAATAAAAAAATCAAGTTTTTTTGACCACATTGCTTTTACTTGTAAAAATAACTTGTCTCTCAAACATCAGGGAGAGGCCATAAAATCAACTATTATTTTTTTTTAGGATTTGATGACTTTTACCTGATATCTGTCCATCACTAGCCAGAATGACGTCCATTATAAAGTTAACAGCCTTGTCTGGGGCATATAGTGAAGGTCCACTGTGCTATCTACTACAGGTTGATGAATTCAAATTCTTATTGGACTGTGGTTGGGATGAAAATTTCACCATGGGTGAATATATGGAAAGCTTAAAGAAGTAAGATTTGTTTTTCAAAATTTGTTAATTCTTCTTATGTCTTCATACAACTGTAGATAGCCGCCAGCTATTATAGAACCATATGTCATGCTAACATATCTGGTTAGCTCCAGTATGTGCGAATATGTTTGTACTGGTAATGTAACAATATTCTTTGTCTCTTTCTGAGTGAAAACACCACAAGTGTATTTGGATGCAATTAAATTCTGTTCAAATAAAGAAAATGTATTCTCAAAGTATGGGGAGATAATAGGCACTAATATCTATACCTTGCTTGTGTCATCAGATATCTTTACTGACTGTTATAGATTTAAATTTTTAAAGATTGCATAATTCTGTATTCACTCACGGTGTATGAAACATGTACGCTGTGAGAGGCTTTGGGTTTACTTCGTATGTATGTGTATGTGCGTGTGTTGTGTGTGTGTCTCAAGACCTGCAAAAAGAGTTCTATGAAACTAAAGCTTATATAGTGTCAGGGTAGAGACTATAAGTTTACTTGTATGTGGGATGGTTCCTCACCTCTGTTGATATGACCTATACTGAATATCCTATTTACTTAAACCATTTAATTTTTGTGATATGACAACTTGATGACATTCTTTGGGACAAAATTACAATTGTCCCTGACTTGTTCACTGCTACAAAATTCACTGTAACTCACTTTTTTAAAAGATCCAAACTAAATGTTAAGTGCTACAAAAGTTACTGTAACTCACTTTTTTAAAAGATCCAAACTGAATGTTAAGTGCTACAAAAGTTACTGTAACTCACTGTTTTAAAAGATCCAAACTGAATGTTAAGTGCTACAAAAGTTACTGTGACTCGCTGTTTTAAAAGATCCAAACTAAATATTCACTGCTACAAAAGTTACTGTGACTCACTGTTTTAAAAGATCCAAACTAAATGTTAAGTGCTACAAAAGTTACTGTGACTCGCTGTTTTAAAAGATCCAAACTGAATGTTAAGTGCTACAAAAGTTACTGTGACTCGCTGTTTTAAAAGATCCAAACTAAATATTCACTGCTACAAAAGTTACTGTAACTCACTGTTTTAAAAGATCCAAACTAAATGTTAAGTGCTACAAAAGTTACTGTGACTCGCTGTTTTAAAATATCCAAACTAAATATTCACTGCTACAAAAGTTACTGTGACTCACTGTTTTAAAAGATCCAAACTAAATGTTAAGTGCTACAAAAGTTACTGTGACTCGCTGTTTTAAAAGATCCAAACTAAATATTCACTGCTACAAAAGTTACTGTAACTCACTGTTTTAAAAGATCCAAACTGAATGTTAAGTGCTACAAAAGTTACTGTGACTCGCTGTTTTAAAAGATCCAAACTAAATATTCACTGCTACAAAAGTTACTGTAACTCACTGTTTTAAAAGATCCAAACTAAATGTTAAGTGCTACAAAAGTTACTGTAACTCACTGTTTTAAAAGATCCAAACTAAATATTCACTGCTACAAAAGTTACTGTAACTCACTGTTTTAAAAGATCCAAACTAAATGTTAAGTGCTACAAAAGTTACTGTGACTCGCTGTTTTAAAAGATCCAAACTAAATATTCACTGCTACAAAAGTTACTGTGACTCACTGTTTTAAAAGATCCAAACTAAATGTTAAGTGCTACAAAAGTTACTGTGACTCGCTGTTTTAAAAGATCCAAACTAAATATTCACTGCTACAAAAGTTACTGTAACTCACTGTTTTAAAAGATCCAAACTGAATGTTAAGTGCTACAAAAGTTACTGTGACTCGCTGTTTTAAAAGATCCAAACTAAATATTCACTGCTACAAAAGTTACTGTAACTCACTGTTTTAAAAGATCCAAACTAAATGTTAAGTGCTACAAAAGTTACTGTAACTCACTGTTTTAAAAGATCCAAACTGAATGTTAAGTGCTACAAAAGTTACTGTAACTCGCTGTTTTAAAAGATCCAAACTGAATGTTAAGTGCTACAAAAGTTACTGTGACTCGCTGTTTTAAAAGATCCAAACTGAATGTTAAGTGCTACAAAAGTTACTGTAACTCACTGTTTTAAAAGATCCAAACTGAATGTTAAGTGCTACAAAAGTTACTGTAACTCACTGTTTTAAAAGATCCAAACTGAATGTTAAGTGCTACAAAAGTTACTGTGACTCGCTGTTTTAAAAGATCCAAACTAAATATTCACTGCTACAAAAGTTACTGTAACTCACTGTTTTAAAAGATCCAAACTAAATGTTAAGTGCTACAAAAGTTACTGTGACTCGCTGTTTTAAAAGATCCAAACTAAATATTCACTGCTACAAAAGTTACTGTGACTCACTGTTTTAAAAGATCCAAACTGAATGTTAAGTGCTACAAAAGTTACTGTGACTCGCTGTTTTAAAAGATCCAAACTGAATGTTAAGTGCTACAAAAGTTACTGTAACTCACTGTTTTAAAAGATCCAAACTGAATGTTAAGTGCTACAAAAGTTACTGTGACTCGCTGTTTTAAAAGATCCAAACTAAATATTCACTGCTACAAAAGTTACTGTAATTCACTGTTTTAAAAGATCCAAACTGAATGTTAAGTGCTACAAAAGTTACTGTGACTCGCTGTTTTAAAAGATCCAAACTAAATATTCACTGCTACAAAAGTTACTGTAACTCACTGTTTTAAAAGATCCAAACTAAATGTTAAGTGCTACAAAAGTTACTGTAACTCACTGTTTTAAAAGATCCAAACTGAATGTTAAGTGCTACAAAAGTTACTGTAACTCGCTGTTTTAAAAGATCCAAACTGAATGTTAAGTGCTACAAAAGTTACTGTGACTCGCTGTTTTAAAAGATCCAAACTGAATGTTAAGTGCTACAAAAGTTACTGTAACTCACTGTTTTAAAAGATCCAAACTGAATGTTAAGTGCTACAAAAGTTACTGTGACTCGCTGTTTTAAAAGATCCAAACTGAATGTTAAGTGCTACAAAAGTTACTGTAACTCACTGTTTTAAATGATCCAAACTGAATGTTAAGTGCTACAAAAGATACTGTGACTCGCTGTTTTAAAAGATCCAAACTGAATGTTAAGTGCTACAAAAGTTACTGTAACTCACTGTTTTAAAAGATCCAAACTGAATGTTAAGTGCTACAAAAGTTACTGTAACTCGCTGTTTTAAAAGATCCAAACTGAATGTTCACTGCTACAAAAGTTACTGTAACTCACTGTTTTAAAAGATCCAAACTAAATATTCACTGCTACAAAAGTTACTATGACTCGCTGTTTTAAAAGATCCAAACTAAATATTCACTGCTACAAAAGTTACTGTGACTCGCTGTTTTAAAAGATCCAAATTAAATGTTAAGTGCTACAAAAGTTACTGTAACTCACTGTTTTAAAAGATCCAAACTAAATATTCACTGCTACAAAAGTTACTGTAACTCACTGTTTTAAAAGATCCAAACTAAATATTCACTGCTACAAAAGTTACTGTAACTCACTGTTTTAAAAGATCCAAACTGAATGTTAAGTGCTACAAAAGTTACTGTGACTCGCTGTTTTAAAAGATCCAAACTAAATGTTAAGTGCTACAAAAGTTACTGTAACTCACTGTTTTAAAAGATTCAAACTAAATATTCACTGCTACAAAAGTTACTGTAACTCACTGTTTTAAAAGATCCAAACTAAATATTCACTGCTACAAAAGTTACTGTAACTCGCTGTTTTAAAAGATCCAAACTGAATGTTAAGTGCTACAAAAGTTACTGTGACTCGCTGTTTTAAAAGATCCAAACTAAATGTTAAGTGCTACAAAAGTTACTATGACTCGCTGTTTTAAAAGATCCAAACTAAATATTCACTGCTACAAAAGTTACTGTAACTCACTGTTTTAAAAGATCCAAACTAAATATTAAGTGCTACAAAAGTTACTGTAACTCGCTGTTTTAAACATCCCAATTTTCACTGCTACAAAAGTTACTATGACTCGCTGGTTTAAACATCCCAATGTTCACTGCTACATAATTTTGTGGTTTCCTGCTTCGTTGAAATGTGTCTGTAGTGAAAATACCTCATTGTGTTTTGTTTTATTACATATTTCAGACATATCGGCCAGATTGATGCAGTCCTGTTATCCTATCCAGATGGCTACCACATAGGAGCATTACCATACATAGTTGGTAAATGTGCTTTAAACTGCCCAATCTATGCTACCATTCCTGTATATAAAATGGGACAGATGTTTATGTATGATTTATTTCAGGTAATGTAGTGCATTATATATGTATCATAGTTTTTACCTGTGCATATGAAATCAGTTGGTTGTTGTATTTGCTCTAATGCCTAAAAACTGACATATTTATGCATACTCTATTTGCTCTAGATATTAAAAGCACATTTCAAATAGCTCACATACACCAAAAATTACATTATGTATGTTGGATCATTAAAATCTGACTTATTTTTGCCTCTGTCATTTATTGATAAAGTAAATGTGCTTCCAGTGGTACTACAGTATCAATAGTTCCTGAGACATGCATGTACTTGTATTGCTGTATTTGCTATATTTGTAGAATATCCACTTTGTATGCTTGATATGACAAATAAGCAAGTGACTAAGATTGGGTAGATAAACTTGCTTGTGTCTAAAACACATCAATGCATCAGTGCAATCTATTATTAGCCAAATTTTTATCAATTTATAAAATATCAACCAAATATCGATGCGACTTTCCAAGATATACATGACAATTTGGCTAAAATAAAACATTTTTCAAGACAAAGGAATAAGTGCAGAGAACGAAAACATTATAACTGCTGATCAGAAGAGATCTGTTACTTAGTATAGTCACTGAACATGTTGTTTCTTATTATGTCGTATGAATCAAAACAATTTGTATAGATATCTATACAAATTAATTTGTATTATTAATGGTATAAAATGTCATAATCACCAGTGTGATAAAAACATACCATTCAGTCTATCTTGTATCTATCTTGAAATCTGTTGTTATTCAATAATCTAGATTCTCAATAAGAAAGGTCGTAATAGTGGTGTTATATTATTTGTTTTCAGTCCCGACACAACACAGAAGAGTTTGATTTGTTTACACTTGATGACGTGGATGCAGCATTTGATAAAATTATTCAATTAAAATATTCCCAGATTATAGAAATGAAAGGTCAGTAATAACTTATTTCAGCTTTACATCCTGTTGTGGTGAGATAAATGTGAAACATCATGGAATGTCTTGTTTGCAGGATGAATATGGGATATCAACAACTGTGTTTTGTTGTGAAGTTGTTTGGCTAATTATAATAAAACAGTGAGGTATATGGGTATATGGTACCTTTCAATAATTGTAATTGTAATTGCCAATTTATTTATCGTGATTATATTTGTAGGGAAAGGTCATGGTTTGACAATCATGCCCGTACCAGCGGGTCATATGATAGGAGGAACGATATGGAGGATACTGAAAGAAGGAGAAGAAGATATTATATATGCTGTTGATTATAATCATAAAAAGGAAAGACATTTAAATGGTGGTATCTTAGAATCTATTAATAGACCAGCACTTCTCATTACTGATGCATTTAATAGTACATACTTTCAAGCAAAACGGAAAACCAGAGATGAACAACTCATGAGTAAGTTTACATTGATACTCTACTGTTGTCATATTATGTATCAGCGAGTTTAGTCCCACCTGTTGATCTTGTAAATTAACTAAAGTACCATTATGTGATCTTCAGAAATACGTTACATATGAAAAAAAGAAACAGGCACATTAAGTGTTAGGAGAAATTTCATGAGTTATAAAAAAAAAAAGTAAACCAAAATAAGTAATGTTTGTATTGACATCATTTGATTGTTTTTGTTTTTGTTTTTTTCACTCAGCAAATATTTTACGTACAATGAGGAAAGGTGGTAATGTTTTGGTTGCCGTGGATACAGCTGGTCGAGTGTTAGAGTTGTGTCAACTCTTGGTATGTCATTGCAGTAAAAATTGTAGTAATGTCTGTCATTTTATAGAATGTTGTTATTCGCTAAAAATGAAAATGATCACATCTCAATGCATGAGAGCGCTTTATCAGTGTGGTGGGAGTGTTTCATTTTTTGGTTACTTGCTAGTGAATAGTATTCGACTTGCTGTTTGTTTGAAAGATAAAATTCATTATTACTGTGTCTTTTAATTTTGAATTATGATATACATATGGAATAATACTGATATTTATTCTGGTTTCATAGGACCAAATGTGGAGAACTCAGGAATCTGGTTTAGGCACCTACTCTCTAGCATTGCTAAACAATGTCAGTTACAATGTGGTAGAGTTTGCAAAGTCTCAAGTAGAGTGGATGAGTGAGAAAATTATGCGATCTTTTGAAGATCGACGGAATAATCCATTTCAGTTCAAACATCTACAGTTATGTCACAGTTTGAAAGAACTCAGTAAAATACCTGATCCAAAGGTAAGATTGCTCACAGAGAACTCAGTAAGATGCCTGATCCAAAAGTAAGATTGCTCACAGAGAACTCAGTAAAATACCTGATCCAATGGTAAGATTGCTCACAGAGAACTCAGTAAAATACCTGATCCAAAAGTAAGATTGCTCACAGAGAACTCAGTAAAATACCTGATCCAATGGGAAGATTGCTCACAGAGAACTTAGTAAAATACCTGATCCAATGGTAAGATTGCTCACAGAGAACTCAGTAAAATACCTGATTCAATGGTAAGATTGCTCACAGAGAACTCAGTAAAATACCTGATCCAATGGTAAGATTGCTCACAGAGAACTCAGTAAAATCCCTGATCCAATGGTAAGATTGCTCACAGAGAACTCAGTAAAATACCTGATCCAAAAGTAAGATTGTTCACAGAGAACTCAGTAAAATACCTGATCCAAAAGTAAGATTGCTCACAGAGAACTCAGTAAAATACCTGATCCAATGGTAAGATTGCTCACAGAGAACTTAGTAAAATACCTGATCCAATGGTAAGATTGCTCACAGAGAACTTAGTAAAATACCTGATCCAATGGTAAGATTGCTCACAGAGAACTCAGTAAAATACCTGATCCAATGGTAAGATTGCTCACAGAGAACTCAGTAAAATACCTGATCCAATGGTAAGATTGCTCACAGAGAACTCAGTAAAATACCTGATCCAATGGTAAGATTGCTCACAGAGAACTCAGTAAAATACCTGATCCAATGATAAGATTGCTCAGAGAACTCAACTGATCCAAAGCATAATCATACCTAGTGTATAACATAACATAAGCCTACCTAGTGTACTTGAAAAACAACTGAAACATAATATAAGCCTACCTAGTGTACTTGAAAAACAACCGAAACATAATATAAACCTACCTAGTGTACTTGAAAAATACCTGATCCTAAGACTGGGTGTACTTGATCCAAATGGTAACTGCATTTACCGGTACAGAGGGAATTATGTCATTGACTTGTGTTTATGTTGATTTGCAGACTGTGTTAGCCAGTGTACCAGATTTAGAATGTGGTTATTCAAGAAGTCTGTTTCTAGATTGGTGTGGTAATCCTAATAATTGTATCATACTTACAACGAGATCATCACCAGGTACATTAGCGAGAAATCTTATTGAACAATCCCCAAAGGCAGTATCTTTAACAGTAAGTATTCTTCAATTTTATGATGCAAGATAACATTTCATAGACACATTATTATAGGTCTCTATTTTTGTTGACATAACAATTGCATTTTTTTAAGCTCCACTGTCTTTGAAGATGACACAGTGAAGTTGTCTCCTCATAGCTTTCAGTTTAGCAGAGCTGCCTGACAGATTTACGTTTATCAGTGTCACTCCTTAGATCCCAGTTTAGCAGCGTCTCCTTATAGCTTTCAGTGTAATAGTGTTGTCGCTTCTTTTCTATTTAGCAGTACACATCCTTATTCTATGTATTATGTCTACAGGTGAGGAAGAGAGTCAGGCTAGAAGGAAGTGAATTAGAAGAATATTTGAAAAAAGAAAAAGAAAAGGAACATGAAGCCAAAATGAAAGACAGAGAAGCAGGGTAATTTCTGTTATTGTTTAAGTGACAAACTACTGTGTATATTTCAGATTGAATGCTTGGTCAGATTCCTTGTAATTAAGCTTCATAATGTAAATAATAATATGTGTTAATTTTAGTTTGTTGTCGGGTGAGTCAAGTGATGAGAGTGAAGATGAGATGGAAGTGGATGGAGTCTCTTTAGGTGCCAAGGCTAAACATGATCTCATGATGAAAAGTGAAGTAAGTAGTCATGTAATATTATGAAATTGATAAGCTGTTTTAACTATGAGTACATTCCATATTGGTTGTATGTTTGAAGTGCATCTCCCCTGTGAAGCTGCTGTGTACTCTACAGAAGCTTGTGTTGCAACCTGCACTGTCGCACGTTATGCAAATAAATATGTAAAAGCTGTTATAGTAAAGTCATTAAGTTTATGTATCCCTCCCAAATTTGACATAAACATTTGGTACACCTGTGTTGAATTCAGAACAACCATGTTAGATGCGCCAATACACATGTACAGTAATTTTGCACTACATAAAATTCATATAATGTTCAATGTAATAACAATATTCATATAAACTTTGTTATTAAAGTGACAATCTGATTTTAACATGTTCTTAACACTATAAAGCTTATTGTAATTGTTTCATCATTTCAGGGAAGTAGAAAGGCTGGTTTCTTCAAGCAAGCCAAAAAAGCTTATCCAATGTTTCCTACCCACGAAGAAAGAATAAAGTGGGATGATTATGGTGAGATTATAAAAGCAGAAGATTACATGGTATCCGATTTAATGGCAGTAGATGATGACAAGAAACTGGTATGAATAATAATATTTATAATATTATGTTATTGTCAGTGGTATATAAGCCACACCCACTGTCGTCGTGATGTTTTAGTGACACCCACTGACTTAGTGATGTTTTAGCCACACCCACTGACTTAGTGATATTTTAGCCACACCCACTGACTTAGTGATATTTTAGCCACACCCACTGACTTAGTGATGTCTTAGCCACACCCACTGACTTAGTGATGTCTTAGCCACACCCACTGACTTAGTGATATTTTAGCCACACTCACTGATTGTCTGTTGATAATGGTAAAATTATAAGATTAATGTAGTGGATTTACTATTTTTAAAATGTATCCACAGGATAAAGAGCTTGGATTGAATGGAGATGCTGAAATGGAACCTGGTAACGTATTATGATTTATTTATTCGATTTTATGATTTCATTTTTGTTATCAAGTGTACATGTGTTCGTATTTACTGTATTGAAATGATGCAAATTAAATACGAAATTAAAATGACACTATTAAAATACAGTGACATCACTATTAATATTATAATGTGTTATGTTAATTATTGATTAATCTTTCAGATATCAGTGATGTACCTACAAAGTGTATCTCAAAAGATGTTACCCTGGACATCTTGTGAGTTTAAAACTTGTCTGTTCTTTATAAAAGATATTTTATTTGGAGGTCCACAGTGAATAACATAATGCCTTCAATAATATCATATAAAAAATTTATATTGTTAGAAATGAAAAAAGCATCAAATATAAAAGCATGTTCCTGTTGTTGTGGATGTTGTACTGGATTTATCGCTTTGCATTTTTACCATAAGTTGTGATTTCATGTTTTAAATCTTACTGATTTGGGGAAAAAAATCAATTTCAATAAATAAATATTTCACAGACAAGGAAGGCATTGTTAGTTGTGTGTCACGAAAAATCTTAAAACATTGTACTTGGTAAATAGGTACCCAACCATCATGCAATGATGCTGTTTAACTGTATACACTCTACTGTTCTATTAGGTGTCCTGTTATTTTTATTGATTTTGAAGGCCGTTCAGATGGAGAGTCTATCAGAAAGATTATTTCAATTATGAAACCAAAACAAGTGGTAAGTCAATATTAATACACCATATATATTTGACTTGTCACTCACATGTGGTAAGTTGATATACCGTATATCTTTGATTACAATTTAGTAGTTTAATTTGAGTTCAATTAAAAAAAATAATTACAGCAATTGATTTCTCTTCTCCAGATTATTGTTCATGGTACAGAGGAAGCTACTGAATCATTTGGTGAATACTGCCGTGTTACTGCTGGTATTAGTAAAGTATTACTGCCACGTGTTGATGAAACTGTTGATGCTACCATGGAAAGTCACATATTCCAGGCAAGTTGCTGTTGCTGTTGTCATATTGCAAACACACATACCATGATAGGTGTCATGTGACAAACACACATATCATAGCTAATGTCATGTGGCAAACAAACCCATATCACAGTCCATTTTGTCATAGTCAGTTTAAATTGTCTTTACATTTTTAGGTGAAGCTTAAAGATGCCCTTGTCAGTTCATTAGAGTTTGCTAAGGCTAAGGATGCTGAGTTAGCTTGGGTCGATGGTCAGTTAGATCTTATGGTAAGTGCAACTGAT
The DNA here is from genome assembly GCF_978046115.1 of Saccoglossus kowalevskii. Lineage (NCBI taxonomy): Eukaryota > Metazoa > Hemichordata > Enteropneusta > Harrimaniidae > Saccoglossus > Saccoglossus kowalevskii. The sequence continues at coordinate 9,788,786 of NC_140642.1, forward strand.
ACTGGTATTTTGTTGGAAGAAGGAGAACTCACAGAAGAAAATGAAGATACCGTTATTACTACTGGGCCAAAACCTATCACAGGTAATAACTCACTTCATACTTTATTAGTCCCCGTTCGGACGAAGTCCGAAAACGGGGACTTATAATTCGGTCTCCGTCCATGCGTTCATCCGGAGTCATATCTCAGAATCCCTCGGACCAATTCCGTTCATTCTTTGCATGTGCCTAGTACTTTATGTGGGACATATGCACATGCAGTGGTTTAGCGATTTGATTCAAAATGGCCAACTGGCAGCCATCTTGTTTTTTGAAAATGTTGTATTTTGGACAGGATTTGTCAGTTGTCATTCAAACTTGGTACATAAATTATACATGTTAGGATACATGTCAATGGCGATTTATTTCGCAATTGGATCAAAGATGGTCGACTGGCAGGCATCTTGTTTTTGTTTTTTTATGCAGTATCTTGGACGTGCTCTGTCAGTTTTCATTCAAATTTGGCACATACATGTACTTTATACATGTTAGGATGCATGTCCATGACAATTTGTTTCAAAATTTGGTCAAGGATGGCCGATTGCCAGCCATCTGACTTTTTGGCCTTACTACTATATTTCCACAATTTATGTACCATTTTCATTCGTATTTGGCACATACATCATACAGTGTGTTTCATAATCAGATCAAAGATGGCTGAATAACGGCTGTTTTTATTTTTGGCTATATTACTACTACACGGAACACGTGTTTTGATGTAAATGAACAATCTGTTGTATACGCCACTTTGAACTCAAGTTTCAAGGACACGCTCGCGACAACCCCTCCGCTTTAATATGACGAGCACAAAGAGAACTTTCAAAAATTTAAGGGGGAGGGGGTCGTGCATTGAAAACACATAAAAAGCACATATAAACCCCTGGTTTAGTTAATTGAAAGATTAGAAACATATTTACAAATTGTGTGTCAGGCAGTATTCAAATAAGATCATGATTATGTTTGCTGTAAACATTGCAGTGATACGTTGTTTATTTTGTTTGTGTCCAATATTATATGGGTCGTATGCTGTTGCTTGCGACTTCGACAGTAACAGCTTCCAAAATTATAAACTTGTTCGTCGGAATAACTACCTTCATAGATAATTTCTCTCAGTTTTCGGAAAAAGTTCTGACAGCGTCCATGTTCGCAGATCGAGCTTCGCTTTGGATTGAGACTTTGTTTATAGCGTGTCTTCTTCCATCACAAGAACCACCCTGAACTGGCCCCAAATTCAAAGTCGTCATATCTGAGTTCTGCGCTTTGCATTGGGTGATGGGACCAGAGAGTGGAGTTCCGGCAGACCGTTCTTCAAGAAACGTAAACAGCTTTATCGATGTCAACATTGTCGGACAATTTCACACGTTTTTCTGTTCAGTCCCGCCTCTTGGTCAACTTTGAAAACAAATTCCCTCTTCACTTTTTACCCACCCACGAATAGTGGGCTCACCCACTGCTAGATCACATGCAACCCTTCACTTGGTTTCACCTCTTCTTGACACAGTCGATCGCTGTGAGTTTATGGCGTACGAACAGGCTGGATAGCTTTCACTTTGACATACTGCTCAGTTGAGAAATAGAGATCAGGTAATGAATTTAACTCATTGTAGCGAGTTTTATAGAGGTATACCAAAATGGGACCGGCCGAGAAGCACGTACGATCACTACTCGACACCTCTGTTGACACCTTGAGTAAGGCCTCTGTCGCCCATTGCATCTCAGCAATTGACGGACAGTAGGTGTTAAGTTGTCTCTTTAACGGTTAGTTAAAAACACTATGCCTCGAAACATTAGTCTTTGTACTTCAGAACTGCTGTTAAATAACAATAGAAATTTTAGGAGCCATCCATGTACCCGCGACTTAGCCGTATCACAACTTACCGAGGCGCGACTTAGCAAGGGGTCACTGTACTATGTCTTGTATGTAAAGTGTTGCTGTCCACTCATTTTTGACTCCCATGTGCGAAGCACAAAATGGGAGTCTTTGCAGTTAGTGTGTCTGTATGTGTGTATGTGTGTATGTGTGTATGTGGGTATGTGGGTATGTGTGTATGTGTGTATGTGTGTATGTGTGTGTGTATGTGTGTATGTGTGTCCGACTGTTCCACTGCTATCTCAAGAACCATACATCGGTTTTTGATGAAACTTGGTGCATAGATGCTCTGGGCCAATGCGCAGATTTGATTAGGTTTTGGTAAAAATCCATGCTCGTTAATTACCTAATTTGCATGATAATTAGCTAATTTTTAGCTGTTCTATGACTGTTCCACTGATATCTAAAGAACCACTCATTGGATTCTGATGAAACTTGGTACATAGATGCTCTGAACATATGCGCAGATTTGATTAATTTTTGGTAAAAATCCGTGCATATTAATTACCTAATTTGCATGATAATTAGCTATTTTTTAGTGGTTCCATGACTGTTCCACTGATATCTAAACAACCACTCATTGGATTTTGATGAAACTTGGTACATAGATGCTCTGAACTAATGCTAGGTTTTGATTAGTTTTTGGTAATAATCTGTGGATACTAATTACCTAATTTGCATAATGATTAGTCAATTTTCGGTTTTTCCACTGATATCTCAAGTACTAATCATCACATTTTAATGAAACTTGGTACATAGATGTCATACGACACTGCACAGACCTGATAGTTTTTATGGTAATATCAGTACATATTAATTACCTAATTTGCATAATTAATTAATTTTCAGCATTTGATATAAGTAGTTAGCATTACATTTCAATGAAACTTGGTACTTACATACTCAAGGACTATGCAGAGATTGATTGTTTTCGATAAATATTTGTGCATATTAATCACCTAATTTGCATAATTAGTTAATTTTCAGCTTTTCCATGGGTATCTCAAGTACTAATCATCGCATTTCAATGAAACTTGGTACATAGATCCTTTAGGACTATGCAGAGACCTGATTAGTTTTAGGGTAAATAATTGTGCATATTAATTACCTAATTTGCATAATTAATTTTCAGCTTTTCTACTGATATCTAAAGTATTAATCATCACATTTCAATGAATCTAGAATTATGCAGACCCAATTAGTTTCCGGTAAATATTTGTGCATATTGATCACCTAATTTGCATAATTAACCAACTTTCACACTGATATCTCAGGTACTATACATCACATATCAATGAATGTACATGGATGCTGTAGGACAATAGACAGACCTGAATAATTGTGGGTTACAATCTGTACATATTAATTACCTAATTTGCATAATTAACCAATTTTAAGCTTTCACACTGATATCTAAAGTACCGTAAAAACTCCAAAATTTCGACCGGTTTTAAATAATTGGTGTTAGAAATGTGACGTGTTTTTAGAGTCAAAATTAAGGTGCATTTTCGGACGGTCGAATTTTTCAGAATAGAAATCAGCAAATGAAAAAATGGGGATGATAGACAGTGTGCTTCATTAGTTTTTAAAAAATGCAATGTCCGTCAATTGACGTAAACTTCCTCATGTTTCACGGTAAAAGCAAAGGTCGTGGCCGAGTTGTAACTCAAAATCTAAACAAAGTCATCAATCAGTGAGTATTATGACAAGCAAAACAAAACATCAAGGCGGAGAAGAGGTCAGCACAAAACTAATAGGTCAAAAGACAAAGCTGTCTCGCACTACCTAGGAAAACTTGCGAATGTTTGAAGTACAGGTACCCATTGGACAAAAGATACATGGAAGTTTAGCAAACTATCTCCCCGACCCAGTGCACTGTATCCGGTTAGAATCAAAGCTCACGTGTCCCTTATTTGAGGGACCAAATTCTGCGGTAAATTCGCCCTTGGATTAAAAAATAAAATGGGATTTAAGAAAATAAAATGGGACTTTTAAGGTGTATTTTGGCGTCATTTTTCGGACATTTCAATCAATCCTGCCGGCTAAAATAGAGTAAGTTTTACCGTAGTCATTGACGTCTGTCTATTCAAGAGTACACGTGTATGATTTTTATCGTGACTAGCGTGAGCGGGTAAGCTTCCTTTCGAGAATGAGCTGTTATCACTGTGAACAATGTTAAATTATTCTTCAGATGACCAGTTTATTTTTTAAAAACAACTAATTTTTTGATTTAAAAAAAATCATGCCGTTTTCGCATCAAAATCCAAGCCAAAATATCGTACTACAACATCAATCTCTTCCACATTGCGTTCAATAACATTAACATATTTAAATAAGCTATGGTAATTTGAACACGTTGGCATCATCCAGCTTTTTGATTGGTTAATTAGCGATTTGACCTATTTGACCTAAGAGAACATGGCGGATATCCTACAGCATCAAACGTTTATACGAGACCGGAATCATTCGCTTACGATGAAACTAAGTTGACTTTTATTTGTATTTCATAACCATTCAACAAATTTATTTTGTGTACATTATTATAATCACTACTGAGTACAGTAATAATCAACAATTCAGAAACGCAGCATGCCGAGATTTTTGTGTTCGTTTTTATTTGAAACTTCGTTTATTTAGAATATATTTTCGTTACCAATAAAATAAAAATCTCTCAGTCAATCAGAAACCCGGATTCATGCCTTCGAGGAAGGTCCCGTTTGAATGCTCACATCGGGTTTTTTTTTTCGTTTGGGGGAAAACTAAAACTGGTCGCAATTTTCGAATAAGAATGAGTCGGCAATTTTTAGTGGAGTCGAAAATTTGGAGGTAAATAAAACACCGAAACCCGGCAAACAAATAGGCGATCGAATTTTTAGAGGGGTCGAAATTTTGGAGTTTTCACGGTACTAATTATTCCATTTCAATGATACTTAGTACAAAGATGCTCTAGGACAATGTACAAACCTAATTAGTTTGGGGTAAAAATCTGTTCATATTAATTCCCTAATAAGCATAATAATTCATAATTTTTTGGTTCTAATCACATTTCAATTAAACTTGGAGACATAGATTTTCTGTTACATTGCGCAGACCTCATTAGTTTTACACTCAAATCTGGTCATATTAATTTTCTGATTTGTATAATTAGTTTTCAGCTAAGTAATTTCGAATTATATTTAATGTGTCTCCAATACTCTCAGCACATGGGAGTTCTTTCTAAGCTTTCTTTGATTTCTTTGTTTGTGTTAATAGAAACTGCTGCCAAAAGAAGAGAAACTAAAAGTGGTGAGGGTGTACCTATATTGGAAGGATTACCACCAAATGAGGTAAGTGAAATACACATTGTTATCAATACCTCTGTACATTCTGGCATAGTTCAGACTCAATGATATTTCATGCTGTTCACTTTACCCCTGATTTTGAAAGTGATTTGTCCACTGGCATCAAATCTGTAATTAAACAACAGATTGCCATTTCAAAAGTTTTATATTTTTAGTCAATAATTTGTTAAAACAATGTAATTATATATAATCCCAGGATATTTGCTTTTACTTTCATGTCAACAGACACAAGTGATTACTGCTGGAGTTTTGTATTAATTCAAGCTGCTTTTGCCACATTTTGCTTGAATTTCTTTACAATTTCAACCAATTTTTGGAGAGACTGAATAATTCAGAAAATACAAACATGAGCTCACGGAAATTAACCATTGTTACCACAATCCATAGTTATTGTATTACATCCATAAGTTACAGCATGCAATATCTGCATCCTACTTTAAGCGAGTTCCAAATATGTGACGATTATTCAATATTTTCAAGTTAGATGTTTTTGAAACAAAGTTCATAACAAGAAAGTTCCAATAATTTACACTGTTTTCATTGGAGTGTGTAATAATAAGGTTATTATGAAGATATCACATATCAGATATCGCCCCCATTGATTGATAATCGCACTGTGCTGTGCTTGTTCATATTTTGTGGTATCTTCCTAATAACCTTATAATATTTATTGTATAAAGAAAGATAAATAAATTACATAATTGTAATATTCAGGCACCAGGTCATCAAGAAGTTTTCATCAATGAACCAAGACTGATGGAGTTTAAACAGATACTGCTACGAAATGGAATACAGGCAGAGTTTGTTGGTGGAGTTATTATATGTAATAATATGGTGGCAGTTAAGAGAGTAAGTATATCTTCTAGAGTTGAACATTATTTTGTTGTGTAGCCCATCTCAATAGATCCAAACAGTTTTGTCACTGTGAGTAACGTGCCTCACCCATTTATAATTTATAGAAATGTTTAAAAAAGTTTATTTTCACTATTAATAAAATGTACTGAGAATACTTGGTTCTTGTGGTTTACATGTAAGTTCTCCAATAGAATTGTGCATGTGTACAATCACCGTACTGTTCTATCATTGTACCATTCACTGGTTTGTATATACCAAGACTTTTTTTTTTTTTTTGTGTTTACAACATTTTTTTATTGGGCTTCTTTAATGAAGTTACATAGCATATAAAACTTATGAAACCTTAGTATTTTCTAAGTGTACATTATGTGATACAAGGAATCAAGGGGGACCACTTCTTGTAATGTGCCTCTTGTTTATCATTTTGTCTTGCAATTTGTCTTTCAATTTCAAAATATCTTTTCAGCAAATGCTTGAAATTTAGGTAGTTTGGCACTGTTTTTTTGAATTTTGAGAAATAGATATGTTTTCTAGCAAGTAGACTTATAAAGTTCACTTGCCAACTATATTCAGGATTCCCCAATAACAAACAAAGTTTATTTGGCACACTACTGAGCTGAAGTGCTTCCCCTAGATTTACAAAGATATCTTGCCATAGGGACACCACATACTTACATAACATAAAGAGGTGTTCAAGCGTTTCTGGGTGATAATTGCAAAAGGTACATTTTTCTTCTGTGAAGCGTTGTGGGTTAATTTTGTGCAGTTGATAATTAGTGTACAGAATATTGTGTAACAGTTTGAATTGAAATTCTCTGGTTTTCGTGTCTGTTGTTAACTTGATGACCATTTTATACATTTGGTTCCATTCTATTACATCAGTGAATCTATTTTCAATTATTGACTGACTTCTGGGTTTCATAAAAATTCTGTTGATTAGCTCTCCTTTTAAAGATTTTCTTGTTATATTTTCTAGGTGAATTTGTTTATTTTCAACTCTAATTGTTATTTCTTTACGTTCCAGATTACTTGCCAGTTTTAATTCTTCTGGGATAGTGTTACACAATCCAATCCATTTTAGTTTGTCAATCATTGTTAGACCTCTCCTCTGAAAATCAACCCAAGGTTTCATTCTTTTACCACTGTATAGATCAGATATGTATCTAATTCCTAGTTCATCAAACTTGCGGTAATATATTGATTTTCCCCCAATTTTGATTAATTTATTGTTCCATAAAATCTGATCTATTCCTCTATGCTCGTTTATTTCTTGCCATATGTTTAAACAATCTAAAATAAATTCCGTAAATTTCACTGAGAGCAGTCTGGCTGAGAAGTTGCATTTTAATAATATGTACCCTCCAATTTTATTAATTTTGTCTTGTACAAAGAATTTCCAGGGATGGTGTATTTCGTCATTTATTAAACATTTTATCCAAAGAATCCTTTGAGTTTTCTTTGTGATGAATATATCTAACATTCCTATGCCCCCACTGCCCACCTCCCCTATCATAGTTTTTCTTGCTATTCGGTCTGTACCTTCCCATATAAAATTGTATATTAGTTTTTGAACTTGTTTCAAAACATTATTTTGCACGTATGTATTAGATAGAATATATGTAAATTGAGATAACCCAAATGTTTTGATTATTTGAATCTTCCCAAACAGGGAGAGTTTTCTACACTTCCATAGATTAAGGATTGTTTTCAGATTTCTTAGGGGTTTTTCTATATTTTTTTCTCTCATTTCCACTCTATCGTATGAATAGTATACTCCTACAATCTTAATAGGCGAGGTGGGCCACTTTACCCCGAATTTCTCATCTTTTTTGTTTCTCCATTTTCCCAGCCAGACCGCTTCCGTTTTTTCTTTGTTTATTTTCAACCCAGAGCATGTCTGAAATTTTTTCATCTTGCATAATAGAACTTCCACAGATTTACAGTCAGAGAGACAGCATGTCATATCATCCGCAAATGCGGATTCCTTAACATGCTGCCCTGCCACTGAAATACCAATAATATTTTTGTCTTCCCTTATTGCAATAAGTAATGTTTCCAGTACCAATATAAATAAAGCTGGCGACAAAGGGTCCCCTTGTCTCACCCCTCTTTGGACTTCAAAATATCCCGTGCTATAACCATTATTCATTATGCTGCTTTGAATGTTTGTGTACATTACTTTGACCCATCTACAGAAATTTTCCCCAAATCCAAATTTTTCTAAAACATGTAAAAGAAATTTCCAATTGACAAAGTCTATTGCCAACAAGATGCCAGGCAAACCCTGCTCCAGTGTATAGTTGTAAATTTCGTCTATCAGTCTTATATAATCTCCTGCAATTCTTCCCTTCACAAAAGCAACCTGAGATAAACCAATTATCTCCGGCAAGATTTGTTCAACTCTTTTTGCTAAACATTTTGATGCAAGTTTCATGTCCACGTTTAAAAGTGTGATTGGCCGCCAGTTTTTAAGTTGCTGTTGGTCTCTCCCTTGTTTTTCGATTAAAGTTATTATACCTTGACGTTGTGAGACTGAGAATTCCCCTTTATGGTACCCAGAATTTAGGGAATCAACAACCATTTTTCCCACTATGGGCCAAAAGGTCTTGTAGAACTCTGAAGTCAATCCATCATTTCCCGGGCTCTTATTTTTTGGAAGTGATTTCAACACATTGAATACCTCCCCAATGGATAGTAGTCCCTCACAAACATTTTTTGATTTTTCCTCCAGTTTGGGTATTTTGTCATTTAAAAATTCCTGCAGGTTTGGGTTCTCTTTAGTGATTGCCCTATAGAGATCTTCATAAAATGATTTTATTTCCAGAAGTACCTCTTTATGATTTTCTATAGTTCTATTGTTCTTTTTAAGTCGCGTTATAACCGATCTACTTTTTTTTGTTTTTAATAAACCCAGGAAGTATTTATTATTCTTTTCGCCTTTTTCATACCAGCTTGCTCTAGATCTAATTATTTGCCCTTCTGTGATGTAGTTGTATTCTTTTTCTAGTTCATGTCTGGCTTCCTCTAAATTATTTAAATTATTTTCAGTTGGGGTGTTGCAACATAATTTTTCCAGGAGTATAATTTCCTTTTCACATTCTCTAATTTTATCTTTACGGCTTTTGGCCTTTTTTTTACAGTATTTTATAGAGAATTCTCTTGTTTTATATTTTATGTAGTCCCAAATAAGTCCCTTGTCCTTGTTTTCTACTTCCATTTTCCACACTGAAATTTTTTCTGTTAAACTTTTTACAAAGACTTCGTCATTTACAAGGCTAGCATTGAATTTCCAGTGTGATGGACCTCGATTTAATTCGACTAAGTTAAGTATAAGTTGAACTGCAGAATGGTCTGATTGCACTCCTGGAATAATCTCAACTTTATTCACCAGGCTTTGCAGGTCATTCGATATGAAAATGTAATCTAGCCTACTTTGTATTACATAAGGTTTACCTCTCCGCCATGTGAATCGCTGTACCTCTGGGTTCAATAGACGCCAGATATCTACTACATTGTATTTTTCCATAATGTCGTTCATTTGGTTTGCTGATTTTTGCCAAAATTTGGGGTTACCTCCTCCTCTATCTAATTTTAAGTTCATTGCAAAATTTAGATCCCCTCCCCAAATTATCTCGCTTTGTGGTTCAAAGGGATTGTCCAACAGCAACTGGTCAATTTGTGACAAAAAGTGGTTATGTTCTATTTCTCTGTTAGGAGCATATGTGTTTAAAATTATAAAGGATCTTCCACCACATACAGCATGGAGCAGAACATACCTACCATCCTCCCGGTCAATAATGCATTTTTTAATGGATAAATTCAAATCTTTAGCTATCACCATCACCCCCCTGCTAGCGCTTGTACCATGGGCGAACCAGCACTGGCCTTTGAATTGTAATGACCAAAACTGTTCATCTGATGGGGTGCTATGTGTTTCTTGTAACAAAATTAGGTTAGCTTTTTTCTTGTTCAGCCAGATTGAAATCTTTTTCCTTTTCTTGTAATCCCGCAACCCCCTGGCATTGAAGGTTAAAATACTAAGTTCCATCAATCACATAATTATACATATAATCAGGTTTCAAGTTGAAATATTTTGCCCATTTTTGAAGTATAACAACAACATAACTTAAATAAAAACATATAAAAGCTAAAACAAATAATCCACACATAAATACATAACAAGAGATTGAGTTAACCAAAAGGTGGAGTGCAGGTGATACCATGTCGGTAGAAACAAATTACTTACAAAAAAACACCTATCTTACCTCCGGCCCCAAAATGACAGTTACTCACATGTAAACCTCATCGAAGCTCAAATCAATTTTAGTTCCATTTAATGTAGTATTACTCATTTAATGTCCTTAACTGTCATCTGCTTCATCTTGCCGTCGTCCCCTTCGACCATTAATGTAGCGGGTACACGCCAAGCCACAAAACATCGTTTTTGGGGTTGTTCAGCCTTCAACTGCTTCTTGTACTCGAGTAGACGTCTTCGTTCGGCTTGCACTGTTAAGCTGACGTCATCAGTGATAAATATATGATTACCTTTATATGGGTGATTTCTCAGAATGCGTGGTGCCGACATAAGTATATTTCTGGCCTCGCCTGCATTTACAAATGCCACTTTTATTGGTCTGTTGTTTGTTGTTTTTCCTTTCGACGGGTTCAAAAATGGCGGGTCTCTGTGCGCCCTCTGTAGCGCTATGTTCTTTACTGATTCTAACCCCATGTGTTGTTCCATAAATGTTCGTATAAATTCTATACATCCCTTGCTTCCTTGTTCTGACCCCTCTGGTATGTTTCTGAAATTAATATTCATCCGTCTTCCTCTATTTTCTTGATCGTCTTGTTTCCATTTTAGTCTTTCTATTTCTTTTTCGGCTTCTCGTAGTTTTTCTTCTAATTCAGTCAATTCATGTTTGGTGGCTGTGTCTTTCGTAATTTCTTCCATTTTCTCGTAGACATTTTCGATCGATGTTTCTATATCTTTCACTCTTCCTTCCATCTCTTCTATTTTCTTAGTTAATGGTGCGATCTGCTCGACATCAGACTTTATTTCGAAGATTTTCTTTAGGATTATCGTTATTTTTTGTTCTGTAGGCAGGTTCACGAGTGTTTTAAGATCTTGCTGGCTATTGCCGCTTTCCGTACCGCCATCTTGTTCCTCTCCTCGGTCCGGTGTTGTTCGCCTTGTATTTCTGGTCGATCCTGATATCATTTGGTCTACTCTTCTATCTTTGTTCTTGTAGCTGGTCTTATTACTTGCCATGGTGTATTACATTTTTCTGGTTGATGAGGTTTTCGATAGATTTTTTCTTATTTTGGTGGAGCAGATCGGTACCGATGTTTCTACTACTCACGCATGCGCACTCTCTCCATATACCAAGACTTAACACACCTCTGCATTATAAATTGTACACATTTCAAAACATAAAAAACCTACAACCAAGCACAACGCGTAATTGTTAGAATTTACAGCTCGCTTTTAAATGCCGACTGGCTATACAAGATCTCTAAAAACTGTTCACCATCAACATTGGTTGTGTGAGCCCTCCCTGTGCACATGTGAAGTTCTGACAACAGTAGTGATTTAAAATATTTTTAGAGAAAATTACTTGCAGCTATAATGAAGCAATTCTCTGTAATATCTTTTATAACTAAATAAAGTAAATGATTTCTATCTAGTGGTTATTATCTAAATGCTATGTTTAAAGCATCATTTTCAATAACATAGTGTTTCACATGCTCACTGGACATCAGTGATTTAATTGTATTTTTTCAAAATGTCCTAAATATGTTAAATAAGTTTTTCTGTTAAATTTAATGTTTTGCACCTAAAATATTGCAAATAATTCTCATGACGCTAGGTGCCACTTGAGACAACTTAATGCGATATTGGACACATTCATCATGTACATGGTGAAAAGATTTTTGCTTTTCTACAATGGAGACCTCAATTAATCTTCTTTTTTTTTCAGAGCGAAGCTGGACTAATTTTATTGGAAGGCTCCCTTTGTGAAGACTATTTTAAAATACGAGAACTTTTGTATGAACAGTATGCAGTTGTGTAATTTATGCAAGTGTGAATCAGAATATTGTGTTTCTTTGATTTGATCACAAACCAATAGTTTAGATTTGTTAAAGAGTCAATATTATATATCTGGCTGTATAAACTCTATACACGTGTTTGGGACCGAGGATTTATAAGATTCATTCTGTGTGATTTTGATTTTTGTGCGCGACAGTCAAACACATTTTCAGAGAGATTTCAGTGAATGCTTGGAAAGGTTTGATTGAGTAACTATAAATAAGTGTGATTATTGCTGTATTAAAAATGCAATACATCACAAATTCATGCTTTGTGAATATGCAAAACAGCCTGAGATGAACACAAGTACAGATGTTTTTCATGCAATTTTGTGATCATCTGTCAATATGCGTGACTCTTCAATTCATGTGATATCTTCATTGCATATCATTCCACTAGCATATATCTATCTTATAAATTGTTGTCGAGTCGTGTATGAATGTGTTGACGAGGTCTTCCTTATTTGGAAAATTTGCATCACATTTATGCCGCAACAGTGTAGCATGCTATTGCAATTGTTCAAATCATGTAAAATGTGATTTTGCTTGTAAAATTAAGACTACAAGGAGGAAAAAAATCAGGATATCACTGAGGGTGTTCAGTATACATTAAATATACTACCTGTCTGTCGATATGATAAACATCTTCATGTGTATTTTGTGTTATTCTTGAAATAAATTCATAGTATCAGGAGTATACACAGTAATTTTGTAATAATTTTTATACAGTTACCTGCAATTGTTTTGTTAACTTTTTGTTGAAAGCATGTGCGGGGTGGAGTACATGTAGAGGTGGAAGTTATGGGATGGTTCACCATAAAGATGGTGGATGTAGTTATGTACAGTAGGGTGTAGGATACATGTAGAGGTTGGGGTAGGGTGGAATACACATTTCAGTGTTGTGTACATTTAAATATACTTACACCAGTAATTATTAGGATTCAACACATTTATGTTTAATTTTTATGTGCCGAAATTTATTCTAAAGCAATTAATGCTTAAATCAGATTATTTGATTGGCTTAGAGGCATGAACACACTACTGTTGTCACCATTATATACCATTCATATTAGCTACTCTTGGAGGCTTTTAGTAGGTGATGTGTTAATCAGACAGCCTGTGACAATTTGTGATAGAGCGATACTTCCATCTCGCATACTGTTTTCAATTCAACACAGCTATCATATAAATATTTCGGTTTATAAATAATTTATATCATATTTAGCTTGTTTGAATCCATTGTATTGAAGCTATCTTCACTTTGTTACATTTTAAGTTTCAAAACTGTTGTCTTGTATTTCTTATTAATAAAAACATAAATAAACTTAATACTGCTGTTTTTTTTGTTCTTTTTATGTCGCCAAAGTATTTTCAACAATACTAGGCTTTGCAATACCAGGCACTTTAATAATAATATTTTCTTTTAATAAGAGGACAAGAATCTAGATTTGACACGTGTTCTGAACATTAGCACACATGTATACAACAGAGAATCAATAAAAATGTCTTATTGTCAAGCTATTGAGAAGTCGCGTCTGCTGTCTGGTGTAAAACAACTTTCTATGCAGGCAACAAAAGAGAAAATTTCAGACTTGTATAAATTGTACCGTGTAACCTATAATTTTTTGTGTGACGCGTAGTCTTCAATGATAAAACCGTTGCAATACATGTACTAACAGAATGACTTCCATTTACTAATATACACATCAAAAATAAGCTAGTGGCTCCTAACCTTTTTCCCCCAAGTAATACCTTTGCATTGGCTGAAATACAATTTATTCCAAAATGAATAATTTCTGGAGTTTTTTTTCCTTCTCGTATAAACCAAGCAAGGTATGTCCTCATTGTTGACTGCAGTTAGTTTATATCCAATCTATTTTTAAGGCCTAGGTCAATTTTGGCATATCTTGCAAGATATTTGTAAAAATTAACTAATTAATTGTTCTCTTCATGTGATTACAGCAAGTCAATTTTTATCTTTGCACACTTTGCAAACTTATCAATCACCATAAAATATCCAAGTTCAATTTTGGTGTAACTAGCATGTTCATGTATATCGGGGGGTAATTTTAAGATATGTACGAAAATTTGAAAAAGAAATTACTTCAGAGAATTAATTTTACACTGCTGATCCCAAAAACTAGATGTTGGTAAATATACTAAGTATGTGTCAAATAATAATTTATCCAAAAACTCTCTGCAAATCTAATTGGTGGTTTGAGGCCTGACACTAGCCTGTTAGGACTCCCTAGAATTGTCTAAAAGCAGTCCTTCAACTCTCGCGAGATTAATATAGAGCAACGAGATAATGGCTACATGTGTTCGTAATCGTGTGCATATCGTAAAGATGCACATTTTGATTTGTTAAAGATTATTACGACAGGATACATGCTACTGTCCCATCACTTTATTTGGTGAGTTATTATTTCATTTCACGTTGGTATAACGAAGTGCATTACGATCGAGAATCGCCCTTCGTCTCGCTGATCGCTCGAGTCCCGAATTTAAATCACCGTCACGATCGTGACGATCTCCTGTAATGTACGTACTCAAAGTTTCATGTATCACAACCTCCAAATTACAAGCCGTCAGCGTCTGTGTGTGCCGAAATTACCCGTTGTGAGACAAAACAAACGTCTTCTGTAAATGGGCAGCTATATTACGTAACAGTAACTATGAAGACCGAACTCTGAGTATGAAGACTCGTGCTAGTGTTTGCGGTGCCGCTATAAACATCAAAGAGTTCATGTCCGGAAAGTGGAACAAGTTGTTGACACTGCTTGAAAGTTACTAGTGTTGCCCAAAATAAAAATATACTGAATTCAACAACAAATTCAAATGGTAAGACAGATCTTGGCTTTTGATAATGACCTAAAACAAGTTGGTTGCTATGAAATGCAAGTCGTATCGAACAATCAACTAGTAATGCTTTACTTTACATAATATGACATTCAGTTTTGTTTGGATTAAGATAAAATTATGTCATACTACTCAATTCAATAATGTACAAAATATGTTTTGTCGGTTTTAGAGCCTATTAGTATTATGTTTTCTAATATGCTAGGATATGCATTTATTTCAGTATCTCAAAAATTGATGACATGTGTTCATGTGTAATCTTAAAGGGGAAACTTCCAATCCCAGGGATTGCACCAAAGAATCATGGGACACTATTGTTTATGTTGTTTACAAAGTTAATCTATCTTTTGTTATCCATTGTCATTTTAATCCAAAAAGTAAATTTTTTGTGAGATTAGGCTTAACTTAAAGTGTCCCTTTAAACTCAAAATTGATATTTGGTGGGTTTTTAATGACAATATGTGTTTTCATTGGAGTCTATGGAAACCGCTGATAAATTGTCATTTTATGTATATATAATATTTAAAGAAGAGATGCAGTTTACCTGACAGGTATTTTAATTAGCTAATTAGGAAACCAAGATGACCTCCCTTGTCCACAAAACTATATATTTTCGGAAAGCTTATTGTATGAATTTTAATATTTTGTTTTGTATTTTTTTTATGGACACTGTAGTTTGAAATATGCACAAAAATGTGCTTTTTTGGTCAAAAGTGATTTAAAAAAAATTAGCTTCTAAACCATGCTTCTGTTTCCTGTCAAAATTGGTATATGGGTACATCTGTTTACTATGAAAAAAGTGCCGTCTTGAAAACTTTTTTTTAAAGTTCTGGGATGTGCACTAAAAAGAAGCTGAGATAACTGCTAATTTGCATAACAATTCACTCAGTAAGAAGTTTGCTAATGCTCATAATTAAAATGACTGTAACAGTTCCAAATTTAAATGTATTATCATTTTGTATAAAGTTAAATATAGTGCATAATATGGAGATCCCGTAATTTCTTTTTTTCACCATGTTTCTTTTTTATTATTTATGTACAGCCTTGCTAAATCTTGCAAAGCATTCAAAAGAGAGAATGTTTGCACCTGTTATCTATATTTTAAAATCGTTTTTTGAGTATGTTCACTATTCACAATTCTACACAATTTTAACAGTCTATAGCCAAGACTGTTTGAATAATAAAAAGCAAAAAAAAAAAATTCACTCCCAAGTGACCACGAACCTGCATCTCTACCGAAAGAGTTTTCTCGAAAACAGATTGACAGAGAATTTAGTTATAGACAGATTTTGACACAAAATATTGTTACTGCCATATGCGTTGAATAGTCCTGTGTAGTTTTTTTGGCAGATCCAACTGTGCGAGTGCTACACTGAGTCATCCCAGGACATCGCAAAATATTGAACAACAAAAGTTTGCGCAGAAAATAGTAATTAATGACAGAAGCATCAATTTTATGTTATCTGCATATTATGCAAAATTAGGACCTATAGATTCTGAATGGCTTAATCTGATTGTTCCAGGAATACATGTAGTATACGTCACTTGTTAGAAATTTCAGTGGTGATGGTGCATGCAAGGGCCATAAGTTATTTGTTTTTTTCCACATTATTCCTTTATTTAACATTTTTTTTGATTTCCAAAACATTTGAACACCTGATGCAAAATATTCCTATGTTTGAATATACCAAGATAAGTTATACCACTCACACATAAACTCCAAGTTATTGTTAATATTTTTCATTGTGCAAAGGGGTTGTAGGCTAATGATTATCGACCTTGATTCCATATAGTCTCGTGCTCTTCCTCATCCAGTTTCAATGTTTATCTAGCTATGTTTCTTGATACTAAACAATTGTAGTATTTCTATGTTCTCATCATGTATTCAGTTATTTTTATCACCTATGGTGTCTTTGACATTGTATCTTGGATGGTTTTTAACACATTTAAGATTTTAAAGGGTGGTGCATGTAAACAAATGTATTTTACACATGACATGTTCTGTACATCTCTATGAGTCCCATATTGAGCAGAACACTGCACGATGACCACTGCCCTTTAACTTTTGGTGGGTTGGCTTTTTAGAAAATCTACATGTACATGGATTGCAAATGCATAGCACACAAGTAAAAAAAAATTACTTCATACATGTTATAATGTATCCTACTAGTATTATTCTGGTTCTTTTTTTTTGCTTTCTTTAGGCTCCATCTCAACTGTAACTATGAGTGGTGTTTTGTGTCAGATGTCACTGAGGACAATACATGCAAACCAAAGTGTGTGCAGATGTGGAAAATATTCAGGCTTGCGTTTCTTATCTCTACAATTGCCAAGTAGACATTTGAGGACAGTTATTCTAAATGGTGGATTAATCAACAAATATGTATTGAACAGTGTTACACAACATTATGCCATTCCACAAAGGTGTATGGCTTCTTATGCACGGAAAAAGAAGCAAATTGAGTTTGTATTTGAGGATAGAGAAGACACTGAAAAATTATTCAAAAAATATTCATTACTACGGCCAAAAAAAAGCCCACTTGCCAAACAAATTTATGTGTTGGACAGGGAATTAGCAAGGACACTTGTTGACAAGATGTGGCCAAATGGATCCTTGGCTCATGAAAAATCATTCATTCTTGACTGCTGTCCGGGTAAGTCTTATTTTCATACCTTGCTAAGTTATTATTCAGGGATTAATAGTCATGTCCATAATTGTGGGATACTGTAAAATACTTTATTTTAGCTGGAATTAATTTTCGCTGAAATACTTTTTGCGTATTTTGTATGGAATTTATTTTCACTGATTTTTGACAAGTTTAATGCAAAATAGGAAACAAATTATATTTACTGGATTTTATTTTCACAATCATTCCTTCAGCGAAAATGGCAAAAATGAATTCCAAGTGAAAATAAAGTATTCTACAGTAGCTAAGCAATCTAGAATAAGACGATTCAGATTATTATGTAACATTACGCCATGTAGTTAAATCAAAAATAAGATAAATTGCTCTGATGACAATTTACCATACTTGATGGAAACCTTTTTTTTTGTTGAATTTTTAGGTCCAGGGATTTTAACTGAAGAGTTATTGAAATCTGGTGCTCCACGTGTTGTAGCTCTTGAAAATCAAGAATATTTTCTGCCATTTATTGGAAAACTAAGTCAGCAATATCCTAATAGATTACAGTGTGTTTATGCTGATGTTAATAGATTAGATCCTGTTGGAGATGGTGATGTTTTTCCTCCTGCTAGAACATCTATAGATTTATTTCAAATAATTGGTGCTAAACCGACTGAATGGGAGTCAGGTATGTTTATATTATGCATTCCAAGCTTTTACAAGCTATTAAAGTGTGTGAGAATTATTTTTGAACAACCTTCATGGGAGATCTTGTTCAACTCCCACAAGCTTTAATAACAGTCATGGAAGGCTTTATATACATCCATGGTTGGACTTTGCCACTTTCCCACAAATGGCATAATCACTGTATACAAGGCCTTCTCTGATTGGTTGACTAATATAATTATCACACAAACAATATCTCCTATAGAGTTTGTTAAGATCTTTGAGCATTTGCAGTCAGAAAATTAAAAAATAGTGAGAAAGTAAATTTAAAAATGAACAATTAGAAGAATATTAAAGAATGAAAGAAAGCCCAATAAAATTCAATTTTAATCAGATTGGACCAGAACCTGGCAGAAGATTGGATCTTTATGCAAACGTAACTGATTTTGATAGTGATTCTTTGTAATCATTTTGAAATAAAATCTGATACACAAGTGTTATGAATCAGTTTATAATTAAATACTTCAGAAACTAATTAATATAATGCAAAATTATCTTGAAAAATTGTCTATGAATTTGAATTTTGTTTCTGTTACAACAAATATTATATTGCCTGTGTAAATTTGTTGAGCTTTCATGTGAATTTCTTCAATTAGATTCACATTCAAAAGTAATAGTTAAAATAGAAAGTATGTGCAATGAATCCCCATGAATAGGACCAAACCTTTTGATCTCTGTACTCATTTTAAACCAATTCACATTGTGCAGGTCATATGGATTGTGAATGTGCATCGTCTTACACTAATCATGCATCTGTTTGTAGATCCTGTGGTGAAAGTGATACATATGGTAGCTAATAAATACAATGAAAGAGCCTTACTCTTGAGGAATATATTCAACTTAGTCAATAGATTTTCATGGTTTCAATATGGAAGGATAGAGAATTATTTTCTTATCAGTCACAAAGATTACAAGGTAAGAACATAATGTCAGTAATATTTAATACCGGTAGGTGTGTACAGTATGCATTGGTTTGCCACTCTTATTATCGTATATATATTATTATAGTTGAAATATACTGTATAAACTGTTTTTTTGAAATGAAATTTTTGTGGCTTTCGGTTTTTATGACACTTGTGAAGACAACGTTTTGCACTACTCACTGACACTCCATGCCAGAGAACACCAGAAAAATAAGTGTTTTGGAAATGGTTTAAATCTTAATCTAGTAATATTTCATTACCTCGTCAGGTTTATGTGAATGTCTGTGGGGACTCTATAAGCATCTCAATGGCCAGTTTTAAATGAATGAATGGCATACAATAGACAGTTACTGCAGTGTGGAGTGGTACATAACTAGTGACTAAAATGAAGGTGACATTTGTATTTCTTTTTGGTCTGTAGGCTATAACACACACACCAAAACAGAAGTATCGCAGTCAATATTTACCTCTAGCAGTATTACATGATATGGCGTGTCATGTTGAGTTATTACATACAGTAAGTATTTTTACCTCTAGCAGTAATACATGATATGACGTGTCATGTTGAGTTATTACATACAGTAAGTATTTTTACCTCTAGCAGTATTACATGATATGACATGTCATGTTGAGTTGTTACATACAGTAAGTATTTTTACCTCTAGCAGTAATACATGATATGACGTGTCATGTTGAGTTATTACATATAGTAAGTATTTTTACCTCTAGCAGTATTACATGATATGACGTGTTATGTTGAGTTGTTACATACAGTAAGTATTTTTACCTCTAGCAGTATTACATGATATGACATGTCATGTTGAGTTATTACATACAGTAAGTATTTTTACCTCTAGCAGTTTTACATGATATGACGTGTTATGTTGAGTTGTTACATACAGTAAGTATTTTTACCTCTAGCAGTTTTACATGATATGACGTGTCATGTTGAGTTGTTACATACAGTAAGTATTTTTACCTCTAGCAGTTTTACATGATATGACGTGTTATGTTGAGTTGTTACATACAGTAAGTATTTTTACCTCTAGCAGTAATATATGATATGACGTGTCATGTTGAGTTATTACATATAGTAAGTATTTTTACCTCTAGCAGTATTACATGATATGACGTGTTATGTTGAGTTGTTACATACAGTAAGTATTTTTACCTCTAGCAGTATTACATGATATGACATGTCATGTTGAGTTATTACACACAGTACCGGTAAGTATTTTTACCTCTAGCAGTATTACATGATATGACGTGTCATGTTGAGTTATTACATACATGTACAGTAAGTATTTTTACCTTTAGTAGTATTACATGATATGACGTGTCATGTTGAGTTGTTACATACAGTAAGTATTTTTACCTCTAGTAGTATTACATGATATGACGTGTCATGTTGAGTTATTACATACAGTAAGTATTTTTACCTCTAGCAGTATTACATGATATGACATGTCATGTTGAGTTATTACATACAGTAAGTATTTTTACCTCTAGCAGTTTTACATGATATGACGTGTTATGTTGAGTTGTTACATACAGTAAGTATTTTTACCTCTAGCAGTAATATATGATATGACGTGTCATGTTGAGTTATTACATATAGTAAGTATTTTTACCTCTAGCAGTATTACATGATATGACGTGTTATGTTGAGTTGTTACATACAGTAAGTATTTTTACCTCTAGCAGTATTACATGATATGACATGTCATGTTGAGTTATTACACACAGTACCGGTAAGTATTTTTACCTCTAGCAGTATTACATGATATGACGTGTCATGTTGAGTTATTACATACATGTACAGTAAGTATTTTTACCTTTAGTAGTATTACATGATATGACGTGTCATGTTGAGTTGTTACATACAGTAAGTATTTTTACCTCTAGTAGTATTACATGATATGACGTGTCATGTTGAGTTATTACATACAGTAAGTATTTTTACCTCTAGCAGTTTTACATGATATGACGTGTCATGTTGAGTTGTTACATACAGTAAGTATTTTTACCTCTAGCAGTATTACATGATATGACGTGTCATGTTGAGTTGTTACATACAGTAAGTATTTTTACCTCTAGCAGTATTACATGATATGACGTGTCATGTTGAGTTATTACATACAGTAAGTATTTTTACCTCTAGCAGTAATACATGATATGACGTGTCATGTTGAGTTATTACATACAGTAAGTATTTTTACCTCTAGTAGTATTACATGATGTGACGTGTCATGTTGAGGTATTACAATGTTGGTTTTATTTTTATGTGACTTTAAGCATATCTCAAACATGCCTTAACAGATTTGGTTCAAAATTACAAATACACAACATAATTTTGTGTTCTCAGTTCTTAATTTAGCCAAATACTTACACAGTGACTTCATATGATTTCAAAATGTCAGGCACTTAAAATATTGACAGGGATTATGTCAATTACAATGACATGCTCATTTATGGATTTTTAATAACTATGCTTCTTTCAGGAACCAAGGACTTCATTTCATCCTTTCCCCAAAATGAGTATGGACCCCCCAACACAGCCTTCCCAAATACCTGTAAGTTTATCTCTGATTGCTTCATGTGTCAACTGTTTATCTTCTGTATTACAGTTACCTTTTTTGGGTGACATAATAGCTGACTGCTTATCATGGCTGACCACCAGATGACATAATAGCTGACTGCTTATCATGGCTGGTCACCAGATGACATGATAGCTGACTGCTTATCATGGCTGACCACCAGATGACATATTAGCTGACTGCTTATCATGGCTGACCACCAGATGACACAATAGCTGACTGCTTATCATGGCTGGTCACCGGGTATCATGGCTGGTCACCGGGTAACATAATAGCTGAATGCGTATCATGGCTGGTCACCAGGTGACATAATAGTTGACTGCTTTATATGGCTGGTCACCAGGTGACATAA
Source organism: Saccoglossus kowalevskii (assembly GCF_978046115.1). Classification (NCBI taxonomy): domain Eukaryota; kingdom Metazoa; phylum Hemichordata; class Enteropneusta; family Harrimaniidae; genus Saccoglossus; species Saccoglossus kowalevskii. The sequence continues at coordinate 9,811,057 of NC_140642.1, forward strand.
TAGCTGTATGCTTATCATGGCTGGTCACCAGGTGACATAATAGTTGACTGTTTATCATGGCTGGTCACCAGGTGACATAATAGCTGAATGCTTATCATGGCTGGTCACCAGGTGACATAATAGCTGAATGCTTATCATGGCTGGTCACCAGGTGACATAATAGTTGACTGTTTATCATGGCTGGTCACCAGGTGACATAATAGCTGAATGCTTATCATTGCTGGTCACCAGGTGACATAATAGCTGAATGCTTATCATGGCTGGTCACCAGGTGACATAATAGCTGAATGCTTATCATGGCTGGTCACCAGGTGACATAATAGCTGAATGCTTATCATGGCTGGTCACCAGGTGACAAAATAGCTGAATGCTTATCATGGCTGGTCACCAGGTGTCATATTAGCTGACTGCTTATCATGGCTGGTCACCTAGTGTCATGGCTTGTGACCAAGTGACATAATAGCTGACTGCTTATCATGGCTGGTCACCTAGTGTCATGGCTTGTGACCATGTGACATAATAGTTGACTGTTTATCATGGCTGGTCACCAGGTGACATAATAGCTGAATGCTTATCATGGCTGGTCACCAGGTGACATAATAGTTGACTGTTTATCATGGCTGGTCACCAGGTGACATAATAGTTGACTGTTTATCATGGCTGGTCACCAGGTGACATAATAGCTGAATGCTTATCATTGCTGGTCACCAGGTGACATAATAGCTGAATGCTTATCATGGCTGGTCACCAGGTGACATAATAGCTGAATGCTTATCATGGCTGGTCACCAGGTGACATAATAGCTGAATGCTTATCATGGCTGGTCACCAGGTGTCATATTAGCTGACTGCTTATCATGGCTGGTCACCTAGTGTCGTGGCTTGTGACCAAGTGACATAATAGCTGACTGCTTATCATGGCTGGTCACCTAGTGTCATGGCTTGTGACCATGTGACATAATAGCTGACTGCTTATCATAGCTTGTGACCATGTGACATAATAGCTGACTGCTTATCATAGCTTGTGACCACGTGACATAATAGCTGACTGCTTATCATGGCTGGCCATCATCATACACAAATCAAGTGACATTTTCATCTTTGAATTTGTGCAAAAGGTAAATTTTGACTTATGTTAGTCAGATTTTAATGCAGTTGCAGTGACACTGAATCTATGTCATTGTTGTTTACCAGCGTGCAATTTCAGTTCCACACTGGATTGATTGATAGGAATCACCCATTGAGTGTCACCAACCTAACTTGCTATGTTATGTACTGACTGCAGTGTATAGTTGTATGCTACTATTCTGATAATGTCATCAATAATTCTGTAATTTCAGGATGTTCATTTGATCAAAGTTACACCAAGGAGGGATTTCTTCAGCTACAATCTATGTAGAACTGACTATGGTCTGTTGTGTTTTATGGTAAAGCAGTTTATGAGTAAGAAATCTACCCATTTGATGACTGCTGTTGAGTAAGTTTATTGCCTAAAGCTACTTAAGATTTCTGAAAAGAATTTAAAAAACCTAAAATTTGATAAAAGTGGTCATTAACTTTTTTACCACCAGTTCCCTCTTTTCATCACAAATTCACAAAATAGTCCTGTTACAGTGTGCACTTTCCTTCAGAATATTCCACCAATAACTCTCTTAGTTATTAAGTCGCTGGCTCTTTATAATCTGATCTAACATGTGCCCGTTTTTGCTGTAGAAATTGGGCACCTGGATGTGGACATGTGGTGACCTCCCTTGGCTTGGATTCAAAGACTTTAACTGGGGACATTACTGGTAAACAGTACTTTCAGCTTTTTCTGGAAATCTGTAAGAACAATGGATTTGATGGATCATGGTTAAAAGAGGAAGCCCTCGATTTTGTAGATGGTGGTTTACTTTTATCAGATCATCCTTCAAGTTCACGCTCAAGATATCGATATGCATTTTGAAGGTATAAACACAATCTGTTCTTACAGGGAAACTATTGAAATTATGGTTATTACATTCCAATGGTGCATGACTTCCCCCAGCACATTGTCTGAGTGCTGTGTTAGTGGAATGAAATCGGTTTGAGATCAAATAAACAACAGTGTTCCATGATTTGTTTTGTGTTTCTGCTCACTCACACACAATTGTGATAAAATGAACCAATTATTGTTTTGTTCAGTATAAACTTTGAGTTTAAAAAAACACTAGATTTTCATGTTGTAATAAAAGTAAACTTTAATCAAACAAGATGTTTAAATGATGTTTAAATGCTAGTACTCAATTGTGAGATCATAGAATATTACTGAAATACCTACGGGTAGATCAATAACACTTCATGAAATGAATAACAATCATTGAACGCGTCAAAGAATGCCCATGTGCTATATGAAAGGTGTTAGAGGCTTATGGAGTAGAAGTAAGATTAACCTTTTGAACAAGACGTAATATCAGGTATAGCTCCACTCTGCTTTTGAGATGCCCAATGTGAAATGTCACAGTGTTGGAATTTATAATACTAACAGAAAACTATTAAAGAAATGTTAACACAAAAATAAATTTGATTGTATGTCATAATAAACAGTTTGGTTTATTCCAGAGTGCTTGTGAACCAAGTTTAATTTTAATCTGATAAATGGTTATTTTGATGTCAGAAAATTGTGAATTGGGTAATTAATATGCATAGCTTTCAGCCCTAAACCAATCAGGTCTGTGGATTATCCCAGAGCATTTCATGTGCTATTAAAGTTTCATTGAAATCTGATGAGTGTTTTTTTTTTAGATATCAAAAAAAAGACAGGCAGGCAGGGAAATGTAACTTGGCACAAATCCTTTGATTCCCGCAATGAAAAATATATAATGGTAACTAAATTGGAAGTACTTTATTGGAATAACATCTTGGGCTCTGTTTTCAGGAAGCCTACTACAGTATTATTGTAAAGTTACTAAAACATTGACATGAATAACAACTTATTGACCCATAACAAGTGGCCTAAAATTCACACAACAGTTGGCTATATAAGGTATACTGAATTACAATGCAAACATTGCCTCATATATTCTCTATAAGAACTTTGTAAAAAAGTTGGTGGTTGGTAGAAACTAGATAAATCAATGTATACTATCTATAAAATTTTAATTCGAAGCACGGGTAATAATTGAATATAACATGTTTCAATATCAAAAAAATAAAGGATTTCTAAAAATAAAAAAATAATTCTATAGAAAACTAAACACTAAAAAAAAAATTTTTTTGTGAAACTAAACATAATATTTGTATTTAGTTTGGGAGAGTTTTCTTTCATATCTTACCATCAGATGAGTCAGGTATGTAGTAGTTACAAATGTTATAACCATTAATTGTTACTAACAAATTGCATTGTAAACTGCCACAAAGTTAAATGTTAACTGCCACTGAGGTTAAATAATTTTGTAATCAAAATGAATTGACATGCATTTGTGTCACATATAATGCACCAACTCATGTCAATATATCAGTAGTAGCAGTATATTTGCGGCAAATTACAAAACATAATAGACATTTCTAGCATTTTTCTGTGATTATTATTACAAAATGAGAAGCACATAATTACATAACTGGGTAGGCTTTACATAGTATAGACAATTGTCTGAAACTAGTATGTAGCATACTATGATAAATATTATCCTTTAATGGGTGTCTAACCAAATATCTGTATGCAAGACATACATCATTTTATTATGAAACTGATACAGTTATCAATACAACATTTGGTCATAATCTCTTGGTTATATCTATGACATTCCTATTCAACCAAATGCTTGTTCCGAATCTTTGACAACTGACAAAATTTGGGAGATGCGCCCTTGATTGTTTAAGGTAGTTTACATGAACCAAGGTTGAGCTGAACTTACACAGCAAGATTCAGACTATCGTTATACACTTAAACCTTGCAATAAAAACCACCCACCCATTCAGACGCATCTGTAATATATGAGCTAAAATACCCCTCACATAGTGAGAATCAAATCACCATTATGGTGCCAAGCCAAGATATAAAAATAGTTAAATCTGCATTAATACATATGTTATTTTAAATGCTGTATCTCCTATGCAACATCCAGTGTGGATATCCATCTAGCGGTAACACCGGTAATACTGGGCCACTCGGGTATGAGTTGGGTACCTTGAAAAATGGGGTTTTTAATTAACTCATGCATTCAAATGAAAGTATATCTATAATATTCGTTATTGCATGCAGCATGAAAGTAAATTATATACTAAACAACGTGCTCCGCAGATTTTAAGAAGCAAAATCCCGGGGTGCCAAAGCTAAAAGCTAATCTATTATGAACAACAAACAAATTTGTGCAAGTGGCAATCTGCAGAGTAAAAAGTTAGATTTTGTTTTCTGAGGAGATTTCTGGTTTGATTGCAAATTTTACTCCTAAATGTACAAATTACCAAATGTGCTAGGTCATATTATGTTCTACTTATTCAAGCATGCATACCCAATGTTTACCCGAGTGGTCTACTTGGCTATTTAATATTCAATATTTCAATAATTCTCGTCTGTTTTTACATGACTCTTGATGAAATCTGATGATTTGAATTGTAGTACCCCCTCTTTGATCTGATTCTCACTGCATATGAGATAAAACTCTCCCACCACAATGCTCACTGATTTTTTCAGTGGCAGTACTATTTTTATACTGGCCGCTGTCTCACTTTGAACAGTTTTATTAGTCAAATTCACAATGCTTTGAGTGTCAAAGGTAATGTTGATGTTCAGGTCCTTCCCTTCTTCACACTTTTTCTCCACTTTGCCCCATATTAGTGTTGTCCATTTGGGAATGATGTTAGGCCCAGACGCTGGACACGAATCTAAAAACAAGACAATATGAATAAAAAAAATAGTGTAAATATATTGGTATTTAAGGAGGTGATAATGTTTTAATTACTCTGTGTGGTGTCTAGTATGCATTTTATTTTGTTGTACGAGAAGTTTTTAGCATGTCTGAAGTCAGTTTCAAATTTATTTTTGAAAGCATACAGATTTTCGCAACAGTAGTTGCACGGCTATTTGCCATATAACATTAATATGTTTATATGAACGCTACTTTCTAAGTTATCAAGCCGTTTTCAAAAGGCAATTCTCAAATTAATAAAATACTGAAATCCGTATTTTGGATTACTGGTTGATACTAAACATGTAAGTCCTGCTCTGTTATAGCGAATGCAAATTCTATTAATCCCCTCATTGTAGTGTAATAGTTGTATAAAAAGGTGCATATATGTTGATCTTTAACCTGTTAATGTTATATGAAACTTTTGTTAGCATTTAATTGCTTATTCTGTCACACAATAATATACAATTAAATTATCACTTAGAGGTTTAATAAATTGATCAGTCCTACAGACAAAACCTTCTAAGTGCTTGCATTGCAAATGTAGTTGTGCAGACTAGACGTTCTACCAAGTAATTGCATTGCAAATGCAGACAGACTCGTACTCAGATTGAGGTAACCAGTATTTGAGCTAGACAGTAAAAGAAAGCAGTAGATACTAGTAGTAAACCCATGTGCTGCACAGTGTGAGCAAAAAAAATGCATCATTCTGACACTGGAACCAAAGAAAATGTGATGTTGGTGATAAAGTATGAATCGAATTGAAAGAAAGATGACTACTACAAATTACTTTTATCAATTGGCACCTTCTCTGGGCGACTGTCACATCCACCAGTCATTTTATTGTACTTCTCATCATCTCCACAACACTTCTCATTAATATTGATGTCCTTGCCCTTGCAGCAGGTTTCTCTGGTAGGATCATATATGCCTCTTCCACAACATCTCATTTTGTGGTCTTCTCTGGACATTAATCGATTTAGCTTTTGATTGCAGCAAACATATTTTGTGGTGTTGTAAAGTTTGTCTCCACAGCATCCTATATTCTCTGTTTTCAACTTAAGTCTGTTTCTGCAGCAGATATGAGTTTCTGGGTTGTAGCTGCTTCTCTTGCAGCACTCAGTCATACCATCCTTTATACGAGTTAATTTGTTACTGCAACAAATCTTGCGTTTGGGATTGTACACTCTGCCTGAACAACATGCATGGGTTGAGTCATTCAAATTAAGGATGGTCTTGTCGCAGCATGTCTGACTCCTTGAATCGAATATAGTGTTTGAACAGCACTGTGAATTGTTCTTTGGGTGAAGTTCCATACCACAACAGAGATGTGTATTAATCCAAAACAGAGTACCATTGCATTGCTTGACTTCCTTCTTTGGTACAACTTGATTCTGTAGACAGGTATCAATGTGTATATTAAATTGCTTTTCATTGTTACAGCATCCCATTGTTTCGTCATCTAGTTTATAGATCTTTCCACCACAGCATCCTTCTTTGGAGGTATCATATGGTTGCTGATTACATAACTGCATAGTCAGGCGTTCATACAGCATACTGTTGCGACACTGATGTACATCAGGATCATAAAGCACATCATTACAGCACATTTGGTTGTAGTCCTTGATACAGAGTCTACTATTGTTGCAGCATTTGTACTCATCCTTATGAATTCTTTGACCATCACAGCATTCTTCGTAATTGTTGTCAATTATTATATCCCCATTGCAGCAAGATTTTCTGCTAGAATCAATCACTTGAAAACCACAACACTGAGAGGCTTCACCGAACCGCTTCCATCTTTTTTCCATGTCACAACACATGTAGTTATCATGATCAGTTATCATGTGTGAACCACAACATGTATGCTTGTCAGGATCATGATAGATGTGGTTGCAACATTTGTGTCCATGTTTTCGTGGATAAGCATGTGCCCAATCTGGATCATCTTGTGGCATACAGCATTCTTGCATCGTGGAGTTGATTAGAAAATTACCACAACATTTTAACTCTTGAGAGCCAATATTGAGTCTGTTATTGCAGCAATGCTGCGTTGGATCTGAAGGGCGATACACTAGATTTCCACAACACTCTCCATCATTTTTCTTTTGGTAAACCTGTCCTTCACAGCACAGTTCTTTATCAGGGTTATACATCTGACTAGCACAACAATTGGCATATGGGTATGGATATATCTGACCATCACATATTGTTTGTTGATTTGGTGTGTATGCCATAGTACCCTGGCAAACTTGGTTAGTGCCATACTTCCTACCATGCAGCACACCATCACAGCAAATCATGTAGTTTTCATCATATACTCGATAGGAGTATTGACCTTCACAACATGAAAGCTCTGTAATAGGAAGAAACAAGAATTAGGTACTGTTTTCACAATTTCGGAATCTACTGAATCTAATCTATTGCACACTGTCAACTTATATGTATTCACATTTGTCTAAATTTGTACAATCAACAGAACATTACCAGGAGTTCATGTTTTTTTTTTGTTTTGTTTTTTTGTTTTTTTTATATTTTATTTTATTTTTACATTAACCACATATATAAATATATAAAATCATCCCATCAAAAGAGTACAATTTCCACACGAAAACCATGGTAATGAGATAATTATAAGAATACGAGTATAAAGTAAAGAGAGAAAAGAAAAGGGGGTACCGGTATGTCAATGTCACAGCATATTAAAGGACTCCCATTTGTCAGTGTGCTTCGCTAATTTGCCTCTCCCTATTGCTATCTCTTTTTCTATATTATAAATTTGCCTGGAGATATAGACATCCATGGAAAAAAGGTTTTTTATTTCTCATTTTAGAAAAGTAGATATGGCGTTTAGCTAGAAGAATAATATGATTTGTTATATTCGAAAAATCCTTATTTCCAATAATAATATTTTGGTTGGACATATTACTAAGGGCGGGCAGATGAGCGAAACGCCCCGAAATAGTTTGCCAGAAAGTCTTCACAACTATACACTCACAGAATAGATGAATCAGTAAATCAATAGATGAATCACAGAAACTGCATTTTGGTGATGTAACCAGGCTACAGGAGTTGATGTTGCTCTAATACAAACGTTTTCCTGCAGACACTTAGTATTATGTCAAAGAAATACTCAGGGGAAGATTTAGTTGCATCCTAACAACCAATTACAAACAAGGATGACAAAATGATGGACACTTATGATGTATTCAAACAAAAATACCACATGATATGAAACCCCGCAAATGGTCTATTTCAAATTATACAATTTGTGTAACACTGGGATAATTTAGACTGATGGGCACCAATATAATTCAATACAATTACTGGTATAAATTCATATATAAATATAAACAAGAATGCATACTGGTCAATCTTACACATGTAAAGTAAATGTATACATGAAACTATAGAGGTACAACATTGCACCCCACACATCATTACTTAAATTATTCTGTTGATTGATATCTTAATGATTCAAATATACCGGTACCTGGTATCATCTCTGTGTACATGTACAATTCTACCCATCCTAAATTTCTGTTTTATTAGTAAGCATCATTTTCCATATGTCAGATTTATTTAGTTAAAATCTAGTTAGTAGCATGTTAATAGATATGTCGCTTAAAAATAGTTGGCCATATAATCATCAAGTTATGTAAGTCTTGCACCTACGCCCTGCCCGCTTTGCTCTTAACTTAGTTGCCACATCCCATGACAACAAAATCGACATATTTCAAGTGATAAATGTCTGTATGTCAATTCTGCATGGATTAATTAATTGTTATTAGACATACCTGTTCCATTTTTAGGAAACACCTCTCTACCACAGCAAATATGAGTATTGGGATTGTAACCAATATTATTGATTCCACAACATTCACCACTGTCTATGGTTGTTCCTGGTGTAGTGTAGACACGGCGATGACAACAAGTTTGTCCGTCTCCATAAATCTCTCCATTTTTACAGCATTTCTGAGTCCGTGTATCATAGAAATTATTATTTCCACACACATCTAAAAACGAATGATATTTATCTTTGGCTATCAAACCAGTTCTTCTTACACAAATGTGAGTACGCGTGTCAAAGCCATCCCTTCCATTACAACAACTGTCAAAGAAAATAATCAATTAGAGTGTTTGGATATATGTAAGCTAACTGAAGAAAAGACTAGAGGTTGGTTTCAACAGATTTCCAGTTTATATAATATTGTTAGAACAGTTTAGACAAATTTCCAGTTTATATATTGTTAGGCTAGTTTAGACAGACTTCCAGTTTATATATTGTTAGGCCAGTTTAGACAGATTTCCAGTTTATATATTGTTTGGCCAGTTTAGACAGATTTCCAGTTTATATATTGTTTGGCCAGTTTAGACAAATTTCCAGTTTATATATTGTTGGACCAGTTTAGACAGATTTCCAGTTTATATATTGTTTGGCCAGTTTAGACAGATTTCCAGTTTATATATTGTTTGGCCAGTTTAGACAGATTTCCAGTTTATATACTGTTAGGCCAGTTTAGACAGACTTCCAGTTTATATATTGTTAGGCCAGTTTAGACAGATTTCCAGTTTATATATTGTTTGGCCAGTTTAGAAAGATTTCCAGTTTATATATTGTTAGGCTAGTTTAGACAGACTTCCAGTTTATATATTGTTAGGCCAGTTTAGACAGATTTCCAGTTTATATATATTGTTAGGCTAGTTTAGACAGATTTCCAGTTTATATATTGTTAGGCCAGTTTAGACAGATGTCCAGTTTATATATTGTTGGACCAGTTTAGACAGATTTCCAGTTTATATATTGTTAGGCCAGTTTAGACAGATTTCCAGTTTATATATTGTTAGGCCAGTTTAGACAGATTTCCAGTTTATATATTGTTAGGCCAGTTAGTTTATATATTGTTGGACCAGTTTAGACAGATTTCCAGTTTATATATTGTTAGGCCAGTTTAGACAGATTTACAGGTTATAAAGATTCTAGTTTGTTTTGAGATGATGCTTATTAGCAGAGAAATCAACATTATTTGAAAATGATAAAAAACTAAGCAGGTCAATGTTCATATATGGTAAAATAGATTTCTTGATAACAACAAATCCTAACAATTGAACAACTTCAAGATGTCAATATCAATAATGTACTTTCAAACTAATTTATCTGATTTACCTGCCGTGTTGATTAGCTTGTTCAATCGGACCAGTTACTTTGCCATGACAGCAGACTTCATGCTCTGGCGTAAATACTTGATTTGGACTACAACAAACCCTTTCATGCTTATCATCATCAAATCTATCATGAATCGTCAAACTTTCATGGCAGCAGATTTTATTTTTTGGGTTGTAGACATCTGCTCCACATCTCTTATCTTCTGGTTGTATGTTTCTGAGAGCACCATCACGGCAGACCTGAATAAAATTTATTACCAACTTTAATATCATATTGACTTCGCTAATGTAGCAATACATATATATTTTATAAATTTATAAGACTTTATAAATACTTCTACAAAACTGGTGTAAAATGCAATAAAGGTGATCAGATCAATAAGAATGCAAGTTTTTCTCTTGTTTGGATTTATTTTCACTCAAACACAAATAAAATATTAAAATTTACTCTAATAGAAGAGTATTTATATAAATTATGCAATTACCAAATTTTATTATATATTTAAATTTAGCTATCTATTTAGCTAAGGAAACACAGATAATGTAGCAATTATAAATAAACTATTATCTGATGTAATATATCAGTAAAAATAGAAGTAGCAATCCAGGCAGTCAAAATAACAAGCGATGCGCTCTGGTTGTCAAAGCAGTTTGTGCCCATGCTTGACTACTGGCTCTTCCCCAACTTTGGGACATTTCTGTTTTTGTGATCCCATTCCCCCTGGTATGTTCCAAATATGACTGGCTGGGGCATAAAACCTGGTATTTGGACTTTGTTTGATTTTTCTGATTATAAATGATAAAATTACTACGATATCGATTGCGGTTTGCCAATGACATGTTAAATATTTCTTTACACATTCAATTTACACTATGTGCAGTATTCCCCGTAACCTGGCATGTGGTGAACTATAATTTTTGTTTGTATAATTTTTCGAGGGGGATATTAACCAACCCCCTTAAGTAGCTGTGTATAAAATTGAACATGGTAATCTCCTTTGCCCAAAACAGAACAGTGTGATATTGAAAGGCATACAGATGCCTGTATTTTCTTACCTGAAATCTATCGTTATAGGTCTGTGCATTCTCATACTGGCCATATCTTACAGGACACACCCTATTATCTTTGGTATGTATTTTCACAATAGGATATGCATTGTCCATACATATTGTCCTATGATTGTCAATTACGTATGAACCACAGCATTTTTTGGGTTTATCTATTTCTTGACTCTCTAGTGTGCCTGTAATCAAAATATAGTCTGTATTTCAGCGATGGCCTTGAATTTCAACTTATGTTTCCACGTTTACCATGACAGGTGTATAAAATCAGTTTGTTAACACTGGTCTCATTTACATGGTACTTATTTTTTTGTACCATGATAGGCACAGATTGGTTTACGTATTATCAGATCACATTATGTAATATCAGGTGATTTACTGTAAAATACTTTATTTTAGCTGGAATTAATTTTTCACTGATTTTTAACAAGTTCAATGTAAAATATAGAAAAAACAGTATATTCCCTTCAGCGAAAATAGCAAAAATAAATTCCAAGCGAAAATAAAGTATTTTACATTATATTGTCCAAGGTTTATAATGCATCTGTCAATGCATTTTTTGTAAGTTACAACATGGAGTAAGGTTGTATGTATTGTTTGCATCCTAGTAAATTTTGTGTTTTTCATGCAGTAACATTTTATTACTAATAAAACTTGACATGGGTTGCAACTGGTTTTATTTTGATCTTGATGACAATTGCAATGTACAACTATTTTTTACAATTGCATCAATAGATTTCTATTCCACAGAATTACAAACCTTGTTTCCAGTTGTAATTTCGCTTTGTGTGTGTCTACCTGTTTCAATTTCAAACAATGGTTCCCTAATGGAATTTTGTTCATATAGTTCAACATTTTCTAGTGTTTTCAGATAGTATTGAATTTCTAGTTCTATGTCATAAAACACTACTTACCATCACAGCATATTTCCTGATCAGAATGATAAGGTTTAATAATTATTCCATGACTGCTGTTAACTTGACAACAAGCATCACCATCATTCAATGAAAACGGTTGTTGTGAATGACCACAGCAGAACGTTTCATTCATGTTGTAAGGGGTATTTCCACAACACCCCAGAAAATCCAATGTCTTTGTATACTTTGTTCCATTGCAACAGATTTCTGTGCTGATGTTGTATGTATCTGTAAGAATCATTATGTTACATAGTTTAGTAAATTACTTCAATCAATTGATTGTTTGACCTAATTAGTAAAAATCTTAATCTCAGGTTTGTAGCTCATTAGGGAATGACCATTTATTATTCCTGAGGGGATCGGGCAAAACAGGAGGGGTCAGCATATTTTTGAAAGCCATATTTTCTTTTAAAGATTGAGACACAATTTTTTTTTTTACATTACGCCTTTTTTGAACAAAAAAAATATATATAGAGGGGGTAACAAATTTTTCATTTTTTCTAAAGGGGTGCACCCTCTTTTACGAAATGAATAAAAGGGGTCCATTAATTTTTTTGAAAAAGCACAGAGAATTGCCCCCCTAGGAATAATAAATGGTCATTCCCTTAGTACCAGTCAGATTAAGTCTGAAACGAGACTTATGTTTTGTTTATATTCTATATAAAAACAGGAAAAATTGAGATATAATATAAAAACAATAGCAATAATTTAATAATGGCGAGTGAAACTACAAATGGTCATAAACAAGAATAACAATAAAAAAAATTATATAAAAAAAATTATGTTCTATACCTACATCTGATTTTAATCAGATTGACTGATGACCATTTTGGTTTTATCATTTTTCAGATGTACTTTGATCAATTTTGTTCAAGAAAGTTGTCTGTAGTCTTTAAGTCAGTGGTTAGCATGTTTTCATGCTGTGAATACATTTAATTATAATTTATATTTTTCTCCATCCTCTGTGAATACACAGTAACTTGTTATTGACAACGACTTGTTGACAAAATGTTTTTTCTGGTTCTGGTATTTCTAACTTGATAAATTGACTTAACATATATCATTTATAAATATGCCACTAATCTTAGAAGTTGATATTGTTCTTACCTTCACCGCAACATTGTATAAATGGAGCTTTGTTGTGAAGCTTTGTAGCAGCACAACATAGTTGTTCATTGTTGAGATAAGACTCTAAACCACAGCATCGTGTAGTGCCATCTATTGATGGTAAGTAGTGATTGATATGAGACGATAGTGATGACTTTGTTGATGCAACACAACATGACGCCTGTCTAGGATTATATGCTTCACCACGGCAACATTCACCATCAGCTAAAGAAATACAAGATTTGCTATAATTACTCCTATAATATTCCTTTTAGTATATATAAAAACTTAACGTGTAGTAAAATGATAATGCGTGCCCAGCATTATGGAGATTGCCGATTGTGAATTATTGTGTGTCCAGGATCCAAGAGATTGTGAATTTTTGTATGCTTACTTACGTATGGAAAAAATTTGATTGCCACAGCAAGTTTCAGTCTGTTGGTTGTAAGACATTTTACCACAGCATGCAGTTCTACCATTTGAGTTTGATACAATCTTGTCTTCACAGCATATTTGTAGGTTTTCATTGTATTTGCTTGATCCACAACATCCTTCTCTTGAGTTTCGATCTTTCTGAATTACTATCTGAAATGTGGATAATAATATTATAACAGTTTTTGAATACATACTATAATAATACTGTATTTATTATTGGTTTGGCTTGAAATATAGCAGCAGCTTTCATTAGTTATAGTACAGTGGAAACATACACATACCCCATTGCAGCAGAGCTCATCATCCATATTGTACTCTTCCAAATAGCAACATTGTCTATGTATTTGTTCTTGTTTTGGAACTGTATGTAATCTTGTATTGTTATTGGGATCAGAACAACACATCTGGTCGGCTGGATTGTAAGAAATATTGCCACAGCAGCTTCCACCAGGGCCCTCCACTGCCTTGAGTTTACTGCCAATTCTACAGCAAGTTTGCAATTTTGTGTTGTATGTAGAAACCCCACAGCATTCAAAATCTGTGTATTGCAAAATGAAATCTCATTTTTTGTTGTTAATCTTTTGAGTGCCATCATTTTTTCCACCCAAATTTTTGTACGACATTTTGCTCATTACCGTATGTATTTTTCTACAATTTTTCACTTAAGTTTAGACCAAAGGCATATCATTTCCCATTGCTGCAGATCTTGATCATCATCATATATGTTTTGTATTTTAATAAATTTTAATATTTAGTAGTTCAACAATGTTAAACATTCATTAAATACATGTTTGAGGTATGTGTGAGGCTCGAAATTGGTACTCTGCGCCACCGGAATGCGCCAGCGCATTTCCCAAAATAAGCATTGTGCGCCACCATTCTGCGTCGTATTCTGCACCAACGAGAAAATTCATACTGTGCACCATTCTGAGTTCAAGCTTTTTAAAAATGTAAAATCATAGACGGCAATGATTTTCAAGCCATTCTAGTGGCTTGATAGTACCGATTTTGATCCCCTCACATACCTCCATGTTTTGAATACATGCATAAAAGAATTAACATATCTACTGGGATTTGCAAAGTACCGGTATTGCTCAAGAAGAACACATGTTTTCTGAATACATGCCCTATAAACATTTGCTCATTGTACCGCCCACGTGTGGTGCAAATTGTTGGACATACGTGATGACGAAAAGAAAAACTGATGACATTGTGTTTCATCTCATTATATGCCTGCTTATTGAATAGTGACATAAGCCAGGGACAAAACAAAATGTTTCATAGAAATAAATGTTATCTGCTAATTGCAAGATCTGACCATGTCCAAAGTCAGAAGTAAATGTAATCTGTAATTGCCAGGAAAATGTGATCATTATTCACATGACACATGTGTCTTTCTGTACTGCCAGTTGATTATCAAATGTAACAGGGGATGAATGTAAATATTAAAACATTTTTCTGTTCATTTTCAGAACTGTTTGAAGAATGAAGAAAATACCTTTTTGTTTTTCCACTACTATGTTGGCACAACATTGGTGTGTGTTAGGATTGTAAAAAGAACCAGTATCACCATAGTAATCAAAACAACACTCATCAACAGAATTGACATCTTGTAGTTGTCCTCCACAGCATTTGTGGGTAGTAACATCATAGGTTGAGTTGTTGCCTGCAATAGAGATTATACTAAGGTTTACTGTCAGAATAAATTTACCTTGCTCAGCATGCAGTTCGAGTTTCATTTTGTCTATATTAATGCTAGCAGGTGGTTGTAAACAATTTTACTGAATTGTCAGAAAAAGCGTGTATCAGCAGCTGTTTTTTTTTCAAGTTAGTTTCCAGGAATGGTTGTTGATTTTCTGTCCATGAATCTGGTGTGACCATTTCATACATGTATTTAAGAGATATTTGCGTCAAATTATCAGGATTGTGTGCTAATGTGCATATGAGATAATTGGTGATTTACATATTAGTAATCCTTATTCATTATTGTAGAAGTAATAAAACATGCTAACACGTCAGATCAGTGTTGTTTGTGTAATACTTGAACAGAACAATATATTAGTATACTATGCATGTTTAACAAATTATGCAAAAATGGATGTCCATATTGTAGTGAGTACCAATTTTAGAATTAAGCTAATTAATGTTACTTTGGAATGCACTCAAAATAAAGTGAAATGAATGTATACAGAGACTCTTGTACTTACAGCATTCAATGTTGCTTTCTGCAACATATAGTACACCACAACAGCACAACTCATCATTAGGGTTATAGCACACTAGTGTTTCAATTGGTAAACATGTGCCTGGCCTTGTTTTATAGCACCTTCTCTCATTATTACTGCAGGAAGTAGCCAAGGAACCTTTAAGAAAAATAAATGTGAAATACAAGTCCTCCTTTGTGTATTTACTTTATTTGTTAGGAAATTGTTAAGATTGATAATACAGAATGTAGGTGGGTTTATGGAAGACGCTTTGTCACCCATGGATTGGTATACAGTAAAGTATATTACTGAAGATACAAAGAGGTCATCTCATGAGTGACCCTACAATATCAGATTTATTAAACTCTTGCATACATAGTAAATTTCAAAATGACCACAAAAGACTTTATTAATTCTGATATTGTAGAATCACAAATTTTACATCCCATGTATACCCATATTGTAGTTAGCAAAAGCTAAAAACAAGGATTTGTTAGCGTGTATTTAATACATTGTGGTGCAACCTGGCTCATTTGCAGGAAAGATCATCATTTATAAACGCTGGTTTCTCCGATTGCCCTATTGTGATTAAGAAGGTTTTTTTTAGAGCCATCACTATATTGAGGGATTTGGGGATGCATTGTTAACATAATTACTAATTTTGGAATAAATTCAAACAAGCAGGAAAGTAAAGGTAAAGATTTCTCAAATGTATACATCTTGTTATCACATATGTGTAGCTGACATCTGAAACTACCAAATATAATATTTAATAATTATCTAAGAAATATTTTGTAAAACCACCAACATATTGAAATAATGCTGTATTTTGCAATAGTCGGCTATAATGTCTAAAGTTCAATCTGCATGAACCAATCAGACGACTAGGATTTTCATTACACAATATGAATATAGAACTTTATTACTCTGAGCTTACATATATGGGATGAAAAATGTAAGTATACAAGTATTAATAGAAACCCTTGGCATATCTCCTGACAGGAGCAGCAACCAGTCTGTTTTGTGTTAATCAAAAATCCATGCTTGTTACTTTACATACTGGGTAAGGTTGTAATAGTTAAACTATGTTATTTTTGTTTCAAATATACAAAGTTGTATGGTTCGACATAATTAAAATGATAATAATAATTAGAATAATAATGCACATTGGCTGAGTTATAGTACAGTGATTTTGTCATGTGACGAAAGTGCAAAGAACCCTGGGACAAAGAATGAGTCTAATGTCGTCAGTTTGTATTGTGTTGTGAAACTGGTTGTAACTAGTCCTAACAAAATACAACAAATTGAAACGCACTACGTATTAAAATTACGATTGTTTGTTTCCTCCACTTAATAGTGCGTTTAAAACCTAGTGAATATTCCTCTAACATCAAATCTGTTAAAATAAACCAGTGAGTATTTCTACTTTTACATTGCTGAATATCTGAGCAACCAATACTATTGTATATTATTGACCTTTGACACGGAAATGGTCAAACGAGCCGCAAAATTTCCCAATGACGGCATCGTGGACTATTTCCGGAACGTCGTTACCTTAGTAACTGGTAATGAATGCAACAATTGCCGTTAATGTTCGCTTTAAATGGCCGTATATACATTTGCATCTTATTCAAAGTAAAAAAAAAGTCACTTTCGTGGTAATCGAATATTTGTATCTTACAATCGCGGATTTACTATCGTATCGGGATCAAAGTGGAAATCAGGTTATTAGGGGATGAAGTTGGTACAAAGTTGATATCGTGTTGTGTAACAAACAAAAGACACCTGTTGTATCACAATATTTAGTAAAAAAATACGACTGGAGTATACTAACCTTGGAAAACAGTGACTACTAATGCTACCAGTGCAATGAAACATTTTTCCATCTTTGAGATAAATAGTGAGATATAATTAAAGTCCCTAAAACTACGGGAGTTTAGAGTCTGCGCGAATCAACGAATGAAGCTGTCCTACGTACGGCGCAATTAGAAACTCTGCAGTAAAGTGTCATTTACTAGTATATCAGGCTCTGATTTATATATAGCATAAGGAAATAACATTTGGGATTCCCATGACAAGGCATTCGACATCGTCATATTCATAACAACTACGATGACGACATTGTAAACAACTTTCACTTTGAAATGGTACATTCTGAGGCACCATGTCAAGGTCAACGTATGGGTCACCTACGATTGTGCCACTCATAGAAATAATTATCGTAATTTGTTGCGTCTCGTCACGTATTGTATTACATTACTAGCGCGTTTCAGTCATTGTATGCCCGTGGCTCTGTGATAATTGCGGTTTGTGGTTACAGTTATAATTAAGTCTTTAAAGCACAAACACCCACATTCAAATGCCCATAATGGTGAAATGATCGCCGTTAACGTTTAACTCTTTTAAACGCATCACCCAGAAGTATATTTGTATTGTGTAGAAATTGATAAATTAAAAAGGGTTCTTGCTTGTATCAGGTGCTCTAGTCATAGGCTAGAAATAGAACAGGGTAGATTTGTGAGACTGGAGGTAGAAGAGAGAATATGTAAAATATGTGAATCCCTTGAAATAGAGAATGAATTCCACCTCGTTTTAAAATGCCCTATGTATGAAAACATTAGAAAAACATGATTACCCTCATGATCATATACTTATCCAACATTAGAATTGTTTTTCAATTATGTCAAATAAATCTGACCAAATAATCACAAAACTAGCAATGTTTGTACATAAAAGAATGTATTAACATGAGGTGACTTTTGACCTCAGAAAAGAATTGTTATGTATTTATTTTGTGAAATGGGCCGGTGGCCATTAAGAACAAATAAAGATTCATACTGTTTAAACGCTTCAGTTGGCACTAGAGACAAAATAGAAATGATTCTATTCTATTCTATTCTATTCTATTCTATTCTATTCTATTCTATTCTATTCTATTCTATTCTATTCTATTCTATTCTATTCTATTCTATTCTATTCTATTGAAATAAATGTTGCTCTATAAAAATATGCCATGCACACCTTTCCAACCTACTTCAAGTTCCGTCTATTTCGTAAAACTGAATAAGTAAATTTATTGTATTTTATTTTATTTTGTTTAGTTTAATTTCTGTTTAATTTCTGTTTAGTTTTATGTATGTTTTTTTTAATTAAATTCTGTATTAGTGGGCAGTTAAACGGTGTCGCTTGTGAGTATAGATCATATGAATAATTTCATTTGCTCCAAACTAACATAAAAAATCTACACGTTTGGGTACTACTAGTTATAGTAGTTTTCCTTGAGTCAAATGCTACGCAACAATATACAATTGGCATTCTCTCCGTATCAGATATTTGCAAATACAACAAAACAATTAACTGGCATGAACTTGTCACTTGTTGGGCGGCTCGTTTATTATGTAGAAAGAAGTACAAGCCATGTAAGTCATAAACACATCAGAATAGTCTATATGCTAGTACAATGTCGGGTACATTTGTTTAATACACATATACTGCAGTTAAATTATTTTTTATACATATAGTAAGTGAGCACCCCAGTTCATCGAGCTACTCCGACCACATACTAGTACAGTATTTTATGTTCACCTCCTTGTGTTCTCAAATGGGAAATCCGTTACGAACGTATTTGTTTCTAGTACGCCCACCAGCCTATTTTTATCCATGTTTACTGCTCTGTCCTATCATATAGTGACGTTGAGTTATACAATCGTCTTTGCAATTGATTTTCGGTTTCTTTTTACTGTTGTCACAGTATTCTCCGTGAGTCAGTGATTGTTTACAATACCGCATGACAGTGTACTCTTATATACACTTATAACGTGACTAGTGGTAGTGGTAATATTATTACAAAACCTTATTCCCGAAAATCTGGATTACATTAGCAGAATATAAAAGCAATTAAATTATGAAAACTGATCAAGGGTTGACCATTTGAAATTGAGAGGGCTATTTTTTTCATCAAATTCACATATATCCAAAACTGTTTGTTTACATTTTATTTTTTCAGTACAAAGTGGGCAGACACGTGGGTACGTTATAACAGCTTTATAAGTTTATATAAATCAAAATGGCTGCTATATTTTAAATTGACCAATCCAGAAATAGTATTGAAATATCATCGTGATATTTACGAGATAGTTAAAATACATCCAATCAGCAATATTTGTACGAGGAGCTAGCAAAGGAAAAGCCCTATGAATATTGCAATATAGCGAGGGCCTTTATTTATTGGCGCTATCAAATGATCTATGTTATGAAAACGATTTGCTACATTTTGTGACAGTCTTACTTGCAATTAATGTTTGTCTAGGTACTTACTATAGCTAAGCTGGTGTCTGTTTTGTATATATATTGCTATGGAGGTAAGACTATAGTAGGTTATTGTAAGTTATCCGTACGAATCTTATTTGCGGTATGGGGGAAGTTGGTAAGGTTATTGGAACATGAAGTCTTTCCAAGGTAATTTACATGTTACCCGTACGAATCTCGTTTGCGTCCGCTGTAAATATCAGCTGGCTCTTACTACCCACCCCTTTATGCTATACACAAATGAAGCTTGTGCCACATCCCCTCCACCCGTTGCATTAAATATTAACAATGTATACCTTGTCATGAATAAAATAAAATGTTGAATATTAAAATCCTTTAAGTTTATAACGTGAGTCGTCCAATTGTAACTGCCGAAGAATGTTACTTACATTCAAGTTGAATACTAGTAACGAGTACTAATCCTAACGTGGTAACCAGTATCTTCATCGCTTCAGTTCAGCCTGGGTATAGCTGGGGTAGTTTGGAGATGAGCTGGCATCGATGTCTCAGGTTTAAATGAGGTTCTACACTGTTATAAAGACTTTAGTAATATATGTTTGGGAATTCCACGCCTACGCCGGGCCGCTGGACCCCGGACCATGTGTCGTGATCGTATAAGTCACGTGGTTTATTTTATGTTCAATTCTATGTAAATAGTAATCATTGCTTTATGCCAATGTTTCAGTATCTGCGAACTCGTGCACTTGTCACATAAAATCAACTTTTTATATCCGCCACGAATCTGCAAGTATTTCCGTTGCGATGATTGCATCCGGGCAATGCATTTTATTCAGCCTTTTCCAGCATCTGGCTTTGAATATAAGGATCTGTGAAAAAGTAAATAAATGCTACACATTTCTAAACCAAACCATTGATAAACGGCTACCCACTTCTAAACTAAATAACGTGAAATGACACCCCAGTCGGGCGGCACATACCCGTATTGCACTTCTATGGAAGTAGCCCCCCCCCCCCGGGGGAGGGTTCTAGCTGTCGACAATCTATATTCTATGCGTTTATAAAGTGCAAAAATGGAAACCAACGTATTTTTTATTGAATTTCCGTGTATTCTCAGCAAATATTGGATATCCCCGAGCAGACAAGTCTTCATGTTATCGGTTTGCATATTTTTACAGGTACAGACAATACACTTTTCACTTTGATGAATCATTTATTTCAAATGGATTCCGAGGAATTATAACTCTTGAATAAAAAATATGTTCACACTATTACACATTCCACGAAACATGTAATACATTACAGTTAACAGCTATCAATTAGACCCTAGACGCAGCCTGCAGCCCTCTTGGATGGGCCGTGGAGCTAAGTTTTTAGCTCCATGTATGGACTTATTTATGATGTCACAGTGTCACAGGCGTTGACGTGTAGGGAATTCCTAAAGTGACGTCATAGCTCCGGGGGAAACCCCTAACAATTATAGAGTGTTGTCGTAAATTCAAAATGGCGTCGGCGAGTAATACAACAACAGGACAAGGACAGGCTTCAATACAGAACCAAGACAAGGGTTGGTTATTTTTATATACACGCATATTATGCAATTTTAAGGATTTTCTGGACGACCATAGTTAACTTACAATTATTCGAATGGCACCAATGCCATAGGATAACCAGAGCAAATTTGTTTGCCATCAATTGTCTTTGATTCACAGCCTTGCGTAGTCAGCGCCTGTATGGACAATGTGTCGGGGGGGGGGGGGTAGTATCTAAATACGGCCAGGCGATGTGTCTGGAGGCATTATCCAGTAGTTCGCCCGATCAGCACATCGCTACATGGATACGTAGGGCATGTGATCGACGAGTGCTACCATACGGTACCGCATGACTGTCTTCTTACCGCCTTGGCAATGATGGTTTAATCACTATAGTTTTGTATCCACGCCATTATTTGCATTGATTATTCACTTAGTTTTAATACATTTAATACAATGTATTCAACGTCCATTTGAAGATTTACTAGTACCGGGGTACTATTATACATTTGTATTCATAATCTGTTATTTCGATATGCCAGATTCATTAGTCTTGAAAAAAGTGGACTGATTCACGTTTTTTTTTTATCCCAATAGCAGTAATAGTAGTGCATTCGTTTTCATGATAACTTGACATTGATTGCAGCCTCTATGTGGTTTACAGAAGTGTGATGTGGGAGGTCAGTTCTGACACACTGTTGGTACTTAGGTCCATGGTTCTGATATAAATCTCATGGACATTCGTGGGCTGACAATGAGTTCAACATTAATGGCTTTACTTGCCCCTGTGTTTAAACATGGTGAAATTTACTCAAATTTACTTTGAAATCTTGTGAATTTTTTTCTTGTTTGACTACAAAAATTTTAAGGTAGGCAATAAACACATATTTTCTTAGTTGGCCTAATCTAGAAAGATCCATTTGAAGATTGACAAGCACATGTTTGTGTCCAATGAATTACCGGTATATGTATTTTACTTGTAAAGTTTCATTCATTGTTTTGTTTAATGTGATGATTTCTCATATTCCACATATTATGAGCATTCATTTATCTACACCTCTGTCATCGTCATGGTGAATCCTTATTATGGGTGTCTAAATACAAACAATGTTTTATTTCAGATAATCCACTACATTTATCGTGGTATGATAGTGCCTGGATTCCAGTATTGAATCCAAGTAATGTCATGGATTATTTCTCAGAGCGTAGTAATCCTTTTTATGACAGAACATGTAATAATGAAGTAGTAAAAATGCAGAGGTTAAATCCAGAGCAGCTAAAGTGAGTATTATCAGAGATATATCGCTAAATAAATTGACATTTCTAATGTGGGTGGGTATAAAAAAACAAAAAAAAACACATTTGATTTCTATGTTGTAATTTGCTGTAGCCTCCTGTGTGTGAGCAAGGTGACCAGCTAAAAATGTGTTTTTTTTTTTTTTTAGCTAATAGACACCTGTTTGCATTTTAAACACATGTGGTAGTTTGTCATATTGTAAACAAATTTATCAGAATGATTCACAACTGGTGTTCATGCTACATTTTAGTATATCTTGTATGTTTGCATATCGGATAGACCGAATTGCGTCCATGCACGGGAAGGAACAGTACTTAGCATGGGCTAAGGAACGCCCAAACTTATTAAAAATATACAAAATCTTCAGTTTTTTATTTTTTCTCAAGAATTATGTCCGTAGATGTGCTCGCGTTGATTGTCATGTCGGGAATGGCATGCCAAAATCAATAGTTAATCATCCAAATGGACATTGAATATAATGGCGTTTTTGGTGCTTAGCCCGAGCTAAGTGTTCACACACACTTTGTAGCCCATGCTAAGGGTCTGGACTGGGTCTTAAAAACATGCCAGATTTAATCCGTACATTTCTTGGCCTGTGCTAAGCGTTCACGCACGTTTTCTTATCACGGGTTAGGGTATTTGACCTCTTAGCCCATGCTAAGGAGCTGTATGTGAACGCTACTAATGAAGTAAAATTAGGATTATCCTTTGTAAGTCTGTAAATCATTTCATTGTGCCGTGAGCAGTCCATAATGTAATGAGTTTTTATCGCATCTTGTACAAATTCTGTGTTCAACTATATTTCCTATAATTTGAATTACTCACATCCATCAAATAGTTTTTCATTGTAAAATTTGTTTTAAATTTCCTGTGTGGAGTTTATTAATCTCTCCTAAGAGGAATATTCTGCTTGATAATTTAGTGTGGTTTTCATCATGTTTACCTTATTCAGCTTCACTAGTTATCTCTTTACTGCTATGCAATTGTTTCCTTGTATTATACATTTGACCTTGTACATGTAATTGTTTAGAACTGTGACAATGTGTCATTTTGTTGTATACTCAAACTGTGTATTGTTTCATTTTCAGTCAGATGACAGGTATAGAGTACATATTACTCCATGTTCAAGAACCGATATTATATGTCATCCGTAAACAACTTAGACATTCACCTCAAAATGTGACACCATTAGCCAATTATTATATTATAGCAGGTATTGTGCATCAAGCACCAGATTTGTGTTCAGTATTAAATGCTAGAATGGTAAGATTTCTATCAATTATTATCATATTACGTCATATTATTGACTGTTATTGGTATGGTAAAATGCCTAATTTAGACTGCAGTCTGAAGTAGCCACTATATTTGAAAGTTGAGTAGAGATATAACAAACAACTGCACATTACCATGAACTTTTGCTTTTGAGCATTCTCAATTCAATCAAAGTTGGCCATTTTGAAAAAGTGTGAATATAAAACCTGCTGGTTTCTGAAGATAAATGTTTTTGTTGGTCTTTTTTTTGAGATGCTTTGAAAAAAAACAGGCTTACAAGTTTTATTCTGAAACAATGTTCAATAAAACCGTTATGTCCACTCTCAAAAACATTAAAAAGTCATGTCATTTCATGATCTTATTTTGTCGCTATGATTGATAGTATAGTCTATGTTATATTTGTTTTCAGTTGACTGCCACTCACAACATCCAGTCATCATTCAATGAAGCACGGTCATACTCCAGGTACTATCCCTCAAAAGGTTATTGGTGGGAATTTAAAGAATCAGAACAAGCAGGTTGGTATTTATTGTTTTTTTTCACTGTGAATATAGCAGTATAGTATTACAAAGAAGCATTGAAATACACAACTATTAATTAATCTAAATTCAATAGGGATTTCAACAAAGTTATGTATAAAATATACAAGTTATCAGTGAAGAAAATGTCTATTTCCACAGGTGATCTGCAACATTTGACAATATGTAAACTAGTGTGTGACATAATCTGTCATACATATATCTGCCCATGAGCAGTTCCTGATCATGTCAGTTTACAAAGCTAGTTGGTCTGTTAACTACTACAGTATTACATACTAGTTCAAAAACACCAATATAATACCATCACATATATCACATACTAGTTCAAAAACACCAATATATCGACCCTTAGATATATCACATTGTAGTTCCGAACACCAATATATCTACCTTTATATATAAAACATACTAGTCCCAAAACACTAATATATCTAGTTATATATATATATCACATAGTAGTTCCAAAACACCAATATATCTCCCTTCACATATATCACAATTTATTGTCAAAACAACAATATATCTACCTTTAGATATATCACAAAGCAGTTCCAAAACACCAAGATATCTACCTTTACATATATTACATAGTAGTTCCAAAACACCAATATAATACCATCAAATATATCACATACTAGTTCAAAAACACCAATATATCGACCCTTAGATATATCACATTGTAGTTCCGAACACCAATATATCTACCTTTAGATATATCACAAAGCAGTTCCAAAACACCAAGATATCTACCTTTACATATATTACATAGTAGTTCCAAAACACCAAGATATCTAGCTTCCCGTATATCACATAGTAGTTCCAAAACACTACCGTAATATATCTAGTTATATATATATATCACATAGTAGTTCCAAAACACCAAGATATCTAGCTTCCCGTATATCACATAGTAGTTCCAAAACACCAAGATATCTAGCTTCCCGTATATCACATAGTAGTTCCAAAACACTAATATATCTAGTTATATATATATATCACATAGTAGTTCCAAAACACCAAGATATCTAGCTTCTGGTATATCACATAGTAGTTCCAAAACACCAATATATCTACACTTAGATATATCACATTGTAGTTCCAAAACACCAATATATCTACACTTAGATATATCACATTGTAGTTCCAAAACACCAATATATCTACTTAGATATATCACATTGTAGTTCCAAAACACCAATATATCTACACTTAGATATATCACATAGTAGTTCCAAAACACCAATATATCTACCTTCAAATATATCACATAGTAGTTCCAAAACACCAATATATCTACACTTAGATATATCACATAGTACATAGTTCCAAAACACCAATATATCTGTGCTTACATATATCACATAGTAGTTCCAAAACACCAATATATCTACACTTAGATATATCACAAAGTAGTTCCAAAACACCAATATATCGACCATCACATATATACTAGTGCAATTTTTGATTTGCAAACCTGTGTAATGTCACCTGCTAAGTTCATTGTCACTGTCAATATTACTTAGTATGCCTGCATCATGTAAAAAAATATATACACCATGCATGCAAACTCATTAAATTGCATAGTTTCATTATATGAATTTATTTTTCATTTCACAGACAAAGCAAAGAAAAAAAATAAAACTAAGGAAGAACCCAGTTCGTTTTTTCAAAGACAAAGAGTAGATGTTTTACTTGGTGAACTTGCCAAGAAATACCCACCCAAAGTAGTACAGGTAATGTTTTAATATTTTTTTTATTTTCCACATGATAATATCATAATAGTTCACAGATACAAAATCGTACACAAACTGAAAAGAAAACCTGGCTGTGATGTGGGAATTTGTGGCGATTTTTATTTTGAACCCTTTGATGCCAGCTGTCATGTTTTGTTTGTACTATATAAACTCAAACATTTTTTATCAGTTTAATACTTTAACATTTTCAACACCAGACTTTCTGTCCCAAATTTCTCCACAGATTTTTCTTATATCCTTCAATATTTCGGGAAATGAACCTCAATTTTGGAGGCAACAGACACAATTGGGGCAATTTTTAAGTTTTCACTCAAAAAATTTGGCAAGGAAAGAGCAGATTATAAACAGGACTATTTGGTGAATTTGTGATGACAAGAGGGAGCTGGTGGTGAAACGATTGATATTTATAAAAAATGAGCAGCCTTGACTGCTGGCATTAAATGGGTTGCAGCTTCACCTTATCATGAACAGACATATCTGACAAAAAATGTCATGAAAAGAACACCATAAAGGACAAAGAACATTTTCTGTTAACATGTGATCTTTACGTGGGAGAAAGAAAAACAATTTATCAGCTGTTATCACCCCCACATTAACAAAAAATAAAGAAAAACTAAAATATGTTTTAAATAATAAAAATGAGAAGACAATAATACAAATAGCAAAATACATAAAGAACTGTTTCAAAACAAGAAAGGAAAAACTGAAAACATTATAGTCAGCTATCTCAAGATAAGGTCATGTACATGCATTAGTAAACCAAACATTCACCAACACAACTATGGAAAACATTCCAATTTACTTTTAAATTACCATTTTTTTTCCCCTACTTTTATTCGCTTGTCATTTTTATTCTCACTTTAATTGTTTGTTTGTCTTTATTCACATCTGTATTGCATTTTATTCAAAATCCTAATAGGGATACAAATGCAATAAAGATAATTATTATTATAACAATTAAATTATTAGTATAGTTTTTCTGGTCTTTCAGATCACCAACATGATTTTTCAATTAGTTTTAAAATTATTGATTTATAGATGAAGCCAGGTGAGAAGCCAGTTTCGTTGGAGAACAAAGAAAGCACAGAACAAATCGCTGAAGCTGTGAGAGAAGAAAAGAATGGAGAAAGTCAGTCATCTCAGTCGAATACTTCTACCAGTATTCGTAGTTCACTTTCAATTCCACGCAGTGCTTTCCCATCAAGTATGCAACCTCCTGGCAAGAAGAGAAAACTCAAATGAAATAATAGTTAATAATATCGTTTATTTGTTATTTTATATATTTTTGAGTTTGAAGAATACATTTTTTTGAAACTATAATTTTGTGAAGGTGTCTTCTTATTATGGCAGTTAACAATACAAATATATACATCTTGTATAAACCACAGCATTGTTAGCACAATATAGTTGCGTTCACGCACAGCTCCTTAGCACGGGCTAAGAGGTCAAATTCCTTAGCCCGTGCTAAGAAAACGTGCGTGAACGCTTAGCACGGGCTAAGGAATGCTAAGTACGGGTTAAATCTGATCCGAATTTAAGACGCGGTCTAGACCTTAGCACGGGCTAACGAAGTATGCGCGAACGCTTAGCCCAGGGCTAAGCGCCCTCTGCGGCGACCTTTGGGTGTGAAAATTGTCCCATGTTCGTATAATGACACTATTCCACCAGTCATTACTCCTCGCTCACTTCCACACTAATTGGGTCACTGTAGTAGAGCGTACAGCAGCTCCAATCGTAGACAAAATAAATTTGGTTCGCTGTCTACGACATGCATTAATAAAACGCTGTATTCTGTTACGCCCGTTGTATACTGTTTATGTGCATCCAAATAAGTGGTCCATCTTCTCTCACGTTCCTGTGCCTGTCGCTTCAAAATTAGAATGAAACATGCCAGCAGCAGAAATAGAACCTCGCGTGTGTCATCCATTTTTCGTTCGTAAATAGCGGCTTACCAAAGGTCACCGACTAATGGCACCCCTTAGCCCGTGCTAACGACTGGCCCTCCCTGTGCGTGGACGCAATTGGGTCTAGCCGAAATGCAAATATGCTAGATAAGCCTAAATCAGCTTAAATCTTAGCCCGTACTTTGTGTAACGTGAACACAACTTATCTGTAGTCCGTATTATGTACAACATTGCAACCCTGGTTTTTCGACATATCAAATATTATGAATACGAGGTTAGTACGAGGATACTGCAAAGTATTCACCAAGACAGTACAGAGTATCAACCGACACGCACCATTTCCTAATATGGTTGAATGCAAATACCCAGTGCAATACCACAAAATTACGGCATGCTGTAACTTATGGCGTTACGCTGACAGATGTATATTAATAATAAATACTTAATATAAGCAAACATTCATTGCTGATTATCAAATAATTGAATCCCAGTGTTTTTGTTGTCAAACTATACTGTGATGGCATCTACCTAAGTGTGCAACTATTTACTCGTCATATATGCAACAATTATTTCCAAAAATTGCTTTCCATTATAGAGAAATAAATAATATGTTGATAATAATTATTCTGACCAGCTATGTTAGTATAAAAATAACAAATAATTTTGTTTTCACATAATGGCGGAATAATATCAAAATCTTGTTTTTACCGAAGTATGAATAAAAAAACATGCAATTTCAATCAATGGTCAGGAAAACAAACAAAAAATAGATTAGTTACAGTGTTCCTCATTATATTATTGCAGTGAAAGGTGTATCAGATATATAGAGAGACAGAGAAATCGGTTGTCAGATTGTACCATATTTTACCCAATTTCAAGTTGATTATTGTTGTGCGTACAATACTTAGCGATAAAATTAATTGTCCCAAGCAATTGACAATGAGGCAATATTTAGTGCCTGGAAAACACTCAAGAAATTCATGAATTACTAATTCAGCTTGATGTACCGTAGTTGTCCGAGTATAAACCCCTCCGAGAAAATGGCAAATTGACGAAAAAAATTTTTTTTTCTTATAAAAGGATAAAAGGTAAAACTTCTCCGGAGCGATAATTTGTTCTAATTTATTCATAAACACATAGTCTTGTGTAAAATACTTTAGTGTCTTCATCAAATTTATAGTATGGCCTTGTACATACTGACTATTTTTTTACATGCAATAAAACATGATAGAAATAGTTTGTTCATTACATAGAAAACAAAACCTTTGCTCTGTAGGTACACGTATGACAATGAGAAGAAATGCAAACTTTAATGAAGCCGACTCTGTTGCACATTTTTGATGTTCCAAAATATGAAATTTAGTTTATATTTATAACCATGGCTACGAGTGCATAGCTTGTTATCTTGTTTAAAAACCGCTGGCAACCTGACTTTATTTTGAATTCTATAGTTAGATTTACATTAGTTAATGTGAATAATCTTAACAAATGCTGTCAATAAAAACATTTTTATTGTCAGAATGGAAAGCGTAGTCCAGAAAATGACCATTTTAGATTGATTTTAGGCTTTCATAATTCTCGCTATCGCTAATACGTAAAGGTTACATAGATGGCGCTATCACATTTAATGAGTGCTACTAAGTTCAGCTCTAGTCATTGCATTGCACGCCTTATCAACACATAAAATCTGTTTGCAAATTTTAGTGTGGAGTTATTCAAAGTGTGTTTTGTCATTAAACAAGTTTTGGATTAAATCTTCTTCAGTTACTATTTATTTTGTTTTACCAAGTTTGAAGGTGAAAGCTCTCACATTCGATCCATCACAGTATTAAAATGGGTAAGATTGTAATGCACACAGTAGTCTGGTCTTGTACTGACAGGCTCTGAATTCTTGTATCACTGATGTATTATGCTGAACCTACAACACGATCACTCAAGATTTTTCAGGAATGTACCCATATACTAGTATCTTTGTTCTCAACGCAATGCCTGTTTACTAGCAAGTACCACAGTCTATGATAGAGGGACTGTGGAATTACCCTTTCTTTGTTCCAACCTGTAACGGCTGTTTACGAGGAAAAGATTGTTATTCAGAACGAATTTGTTCTCTCAGCTCAGATAGCAAAAGATTTATACACACTCTTATCATGTCATACTCTGTGATATGCAACTAAAATTCAGTTTTTTCTGGGTTGAATACGTAGACGAATCGGACGCGATTTTCATTTCCAAGGCCATTGTCCTTCTATACAAAAGACATAACACGTACACAAAACCAGTGATGGGGCTGCAGAAAAACTACCCACAATTCCCCAAATTCGCAATACAACTTTGTTACAGTTTTCCTACTATGTCGCTATCGATGGACGGCTGTGGCTTAACGTTGAAGTATCCAGCCAACATATTGAATCACATGTACTCAAAACTGAATTGTGCTGTTGAAGGTCGTATTTCACAGATGTACTTGTACATCGTCTGTATCATTCTTTGACAAATATTCGACTAAATTTACAGTTCTCTTCTTCAAATACATGTACATGTATATGTATATGTATATGTACATGTATTTTAATTAACATATACTAGGAGCGTACATAAACTAACAAGACACTATAGTACGAATAATCTGGTGGTGTTCAACATTTCATAATGATATAATGTTCACATCTCCACAATTGTGTATACGCTTTGTCTTGTTGGTACGCACCGATAATTCAACTCAATTCAAATTATGTATTATATTGTCATGCTCACACTTTTAGTTGGCGATCACAATAAACTGTCGTACAGTGTGTCTTATCCTGACAAGGTCGCGTGAGTTGCGCCCTCCGCGGTGCTCAAAAGCCAACATAGTGGGGACTGATGCCGGCCGGCGAGGGCGCCACTTACGCCAACATGTCAGGCTAAGTATGTCTTTGTTCAAATGTTTATATGCCATTATATAAAGTACATTATCAAATCTAAGTCTGTTATACGTATACGATGTCCATCTTCCTTCACACATTGCCGACTTTAATTCATCTCCTCAATAATTATGTCCGACTGCCCCGGATATGACGTATCGTTGGAGCTGGTCTGGTTCGTGAAGTATGAATGTCTCGTGGTACGCTTTGGTTGTATGTATGCTGCATTACAAGGTTGTTTACACGGGGAATAACTAGGTGGTTCGGGTTGTGATACTGGTGTATACGTAATGGTAGCAGTGTATGCTGGTGGCTTGGCTGAAGCTGAAATTAACCATAAATACCAGTTAGAAAAACTTGTATGCACTGAATAAATAAACTGGAGAACATTATTCTTCCAAGATGGTTGATAAATTTATGATATGAAATATGATCCAATTTCCTAGCCAACACTTTTATTAACACACGTATACATAATATACGCAGTATTGTATTGTATTGTATTCTAATTACTGTATTCTAATATAATAATAATTTCACTGCAACTTAGAAATACAATGTTTCTATCAGTTAGTAGCAATACATCTAACTGAAAAAGAAACAATTTGAAAGCGCCAAGTTATTGTACATGTTAGCACAGGGAGTTGTACAAACTTATGTATTTTAATAAATTATTAAATAATAAAATGTTATATAACTTTTCTTTTACCCCCCCCCCTCCTGGCCTTTTACCCCCCTTGTTTATACCACTCTTTCCTTTATCACAACTTTAAAAAAAATTGTTACGCGCTAATATTATATGCAAATTTTAACGCGCGTTGTAGACACGCCCTAATCTAAAATAGGGTGTGTCTACATCGCGCGTTAAAATTTACATATAAAATTAGCGCGTAACAAAATTGTGATGAAGGAAAGAGTGGTATAAACAAAGATCAGTGATTACTTGAAATCGATACCAGGAAAGGGGTAAAAAAAAAGTTATATAACATTTTATTATTTAATAATTTATTAAAATACACAAGTTTGTTCAACTCCCTGTGATGTTAGATAAGATTTTCATTCATTCATTTATGTATTGACCGAAACACCAAAGTTTGTAGTATGACTTCAATCGGGAACCGCTCAATCCCATGGATTGCACCAAAGAATCATGGGACACTATTGTTTATGTTGTTTACAAAGTTAATCTATCTTTTGTTATCCATGGTAATTTTAATCTAGGAAGTAAATTTGTTGTGAGAATAGGCTTAACTGAAAGTGCCCCTTTAAGTGTATGTACCGTTACGTGTATTAAATACGCATTATCATCCACAAGATGTATACTCGTAACGTACATTGAATACGGTTTTGTAACCTTACGTGATGTATACTCGTTACGTGTATTAAATACGCATTATCCCCCACGAGATGAATACTCGTAACGTATATTGAATACGGTTTTGTAACCTTACGTGATGTATACTCGTGACGTGTATTAAATACGCATTATCCCCCACGAGATGAATACTCGTAACGTATATTGAATACGGTTTTGTAACCTTACGTGATGTATACTCGTGACGTGTATTAAATACGCATTATCCCCCACGAGATGTATACTCGTAACGTATATTGAATACGGTTTTGTAACCTTACGTGATGTATACTCGTTACGTGTATTAAATACGCATTATCCCCCACGAGATGAATACTCGTAACGTATATTGAATACGGTTTTGTAACCTTACGTGATGTATACTCGTTACGTGTATTAAATACGCATTATCCCCCACGAGATGAATACTCGTAACGTATATTGAATACGGATGTGTAACCTTACATGATGTATACTCGTTACGTGTATTAAATACGCATTATCCCCCACGAGATGTATACTCGTAACGTATATTGAATACGGTTTTGTAACCTTACGTGATGTATACTCGCAACAATACGTATTGTTACCTTACGCGATGTATACTCGTAACAATACGTATTGTAACCTTACGTGATGTATACTCGTAACAATACATATTGTAAACTTACGTGAAGTTATAATATCAACTCTTTTTCTCTTCTGCGACCTTTTTGTGCTGCTAGCACACATGATGATAACAATAATAACCACGACAACAATTATTAACACACCAATCAGTATTCCAACCATTATACTGGACCTTCAAATATAAATATTAAGCATATTGAGTTAATTTTGCCATATTTAATGTTATTTTTTTGTTCGTAAGAGAACGCGTATTTTGTCCAGTATTTGTGTTCATTTCAGCTTGTTTTGACAAGCACAAATAAAGTAATTTACAATATACAAGTGGCTTTAACAAATAAAATCACAATTTATATAGTCAAGTGAACTTTAACCCCTCCAAATATTAAATAAGCTACTGATTTGACATGTCCAGCAGACACTATCAAAAGTACGCACCAAAAGCTTTCAAAAGATAACGTCTTGTTGGTGCCAGTATGTTGCACGGCTCATTTACAAGTGACAGCGACACCAAGCCATATCTTATGTTTGCCATACTTACATTGGCGATGGCAATATCACGTCGTCATCTTGGAATTTGGCAGTTAGCCAAGTAATGTAATCACAACAATATTTATAATTATAAGTACCACAGCAGTATTTATCATCGTCCCAATCATCCTGAATAATGCTGGGACAGTCAAAGCCATTCTTTTGGTTTCCCAAGATATCAACGTAACCAGTACAGCGGTCGTTTTTTGCCTCTGTTGAATAGACAATTGTACGAGTAAATAGTTCATTTATGAATTTAAAGTGAAACTGTAGATCACGTGGGGTCCCTGAAAGTATATTATGATGGCGTAATAACAAACCGCACTATTCGTAAATAGATTCGAAATTATAGCCAAACAGTGTGACCAACCTCGTAAACATGTTTAAAAAGCTACATGCAATTTTGGCGAATTTGACTCGTGCATGAATTAACCAAATTTTGATTTAGATAAAGTGTCAACAATCTCATTGTGAGAATATACTTTATTTTAAATTAGTGACATCTTGAATTAGCGAAATTACAGATTAGCTAAATTAACATGTTTTACAGTATACTGTCCTTATTTAGACTGTAAAATTGTAAATTTAAAAATTAGGAGATATCTACCCACTAGGTATTTATTCAGTAACTACTACAATAAAGCAGCATCAAGCGAATGATTATATTAGGGAGTAGCTGACCTATTCATTGCAATCTACTACTGTAACGGGTTAAATATATTCGCTCTGAGCGAAGTTGGACCTAAATTCGATGTATGACTTACCTTTTACGACAACTAAGATGCAGACCATCGCCACAAACAATATATTAGTCATCTTTTGGACTTGACTGTGTCGTTGCCTCCGAAGAGAGACCACCAAAACAACAGTTTTTCTACGCACAAAATACGCCAATCAACATCTGTGTCACGACATGTAATTGGCTAACAACTTGCATTCACGTGCGTATAGACCAATTACTGGAACTGTATTCACACCGCTGCAAACCCACCTGGTTTACAAAGGAACATTTTATGTTGGTATCCAATGTCGCTTGAGAATACTTAACCATAAAAATAACCGTCAATAAAATCACCTTAATGAGTGCATATATTGGACAAACTGAGAAAGACGTGATCAAAGTTGCTATCAGTCCGAGACACTTGAATCATTCGTTCCCGTTATGTAGAATGATATGCCAAACATAAATACAATCCAGATTGTTCTATTTTATCTATGGGTAAGTATGTATTTTAATTTACCGAAATGTACTGAAGTTGACCCAGGTTTCAAACCTTTTTTATGCTTAAACCGATCGGGCAATTGTTAGGTCATATTTAATATATTTTACTTCTTATAGACATGATGTACATTTAAAAAAAATGTGGGATGAACATCAGATTATATAATGGTGAATGAGTTGCCCCACCTCTTCCAAAATGGAGCTGTCTAGAATATTTGTATTGATTATAGCTGGTCGGAATTTATAGGCGGTCACCGTGACTGTAAGTGTGAATTATTTAACGAACAGCCGTTATTTGGTTTAAATTGTTTTTATTTTGTACAAAAATGTAAATGAGTCAGCGTGTAACAGTAATTATATGGTTACATGAATACAAATGTATAAATAAGTTCGTTAAATATGCAAAATAGTCCGCGTTTTATTTACGCTTAAAGCAGAGATATATATTTCATAGTCTAGTATTTTGACGAACCAGCATATTTGTGTGAAATTGAGCACATCGCAACAATGCAAGAAGAAACGCCGCAATGTTTTTATGCAAGTCCATTTATATTCCCCCCCTGTCCATTATATTCACTACAGTGGAACCGGGCGGCATTGTGTCTAGTTATCATATTCCAGTAGCCTTTGCAACTAATAATAGTTATATTAATGATGAAATTACCATGTCAAAACGACAGAAGGCTGAACAACGTCAATCAATTAATTCGGTTCAAGTGAAAATAATACTGTAAATGTGCTGATTATTGCGTCACACCTTGAATAATAAGCTTTTATATTGATGAAATATCGAAGCAGTATAAAAGGGGTTCATGTCCATACTTAATTTACAATGTTTAGACAAGTGCATCGACACAGCGTGAACACTATACCCCGGATGTGGACTAAACAATACGCATTGGTCTGGTTGTATATGGCGGAGGTAATTGCGCATGGAAAAAGTCGGTTTGTAGTTGTTCTTCTTGCTGTTGCCTTTCATGTTGTTGTTGCAATGGCGGTGGTGACGGCAATGGCGCAGTTGGTGGAATCGGTGACGTATGTTGCTGATGTTGTTGTTGCTGTGGCGACGGGGATATATGTTTCTCTTGTTGCTGTTCACACATTGGTGAACTTAAAGTTGACACATGCAGTTGTCGGTAAGGAGATCCTTGTAGCTGTTCCATCGTGATGTTGGCCGTACAACCAGATGCTGGTGAGGCTTCATGTTCTAGGGAAAAAACATCACGAACGTGAAATGATGGCTAGAATGTAACTAACGAACGAAACAGTTGTTTACAGTTGCATTGTGGTCATCAGAAATTAACATCTATTGTGATAATAAATTAAATGAATTTTCAAAGAATTCAAAATCGTTATGAAATAACAGGCTTGTCCCAAGATGTTTTGAAACGAATCGTAGAGGATGTAGAAACAATATTCTATTTTTTTTACTTACGGATAATTGCAGACGTGTCGGACGAGGATGAAGAACAGCAGATCCCGGTGTAGATAAGGACACCCGCAATTGTAATAGTAATGACAACGATGAATCCAAAAACACCACATATTATACCAATTATAACTCCAACGCTATACAATATAAAACATACAAAAAATTACAGACTGTAATAAAATAGATTATAATAGTATGTAATTCATCATTAAACATTGGAGTAATTAGAATACATACTCAACAACCCCTTCTTCTTCCTCTGTAGAACCATGGAAGCCATTAAACATGTGCGTGGAAGTTATGTTATCAGCGATATTGTTCCCCGTCAGACCGTTGCCATAGATCCCCTGTGTCGCTTTATTGCTTGTATCTTGTTCACGTTGATGGTCATCGTAATCACAGCAGTACCGAGTATATGTTTGTCCGCAACAATACATATAATTGGGAGAGTTGTACTCTAGAGGACAAAAGAAACCACTCCGCCATACTCCCGCGTTGTCAAGGAAACCAGGACAGTAATACGCATGTACTATGTGAAAAAAACATGGTATGTAGTTGATATATCTCATCGTTATATACATACTACACAATCCGATACTAGTATTCTCAAAACACTCGTATAGCGTATTTCTTCTTCTAATGTGTCACATTTTGCTGGCGTTCGGTCCCCGAATCTATAATGTCGTCAAATAGTTTTGTGATTTGAAACTTGTACTTTAATTATAATTAAGCTTACGGTGTAACTGAGCTGTGAGTACCATTGTACACATCAACCGTACCGTACCGGATAGAGAAGCTCACGCAAACAAACAAAACAATACATCACCGTGGATAGAATACACCTCATTAGATTTGCGACGTTTGACCTCATTTCAACTCCATATATTTGAGGTAAATTGTGACTCTTCCCGCCCCGCACATTTCGCCATATTTTACAGACATGCCATGTACTATTAAAAATTTTGAGGGGATCATGTATGGGATTAATTGCCATGATCAATCCCCGAAATAACTACAATCCACACTAGTAAAGCCGATAGTTCCATACACGCATGTTAAGCGTCAGTCTTGTCGTTACTAATAGACCACAATCATCGGCCTCCGCCATTGTTGGTATTTTTTATGTGATCAACCTAAAGTCTCAGATCGGAAGAAAAATAAAAACACGTTGTTTACTTACCCGTCACAGCAAAAAATAATAGTATGCAAACGATCGACATGTTGCCTGAAACCTCAGTGGCCATTTTGGGAAAATGCGTTACAGCACTGGCAGCTTATTTATATATACATGTATTACTCTCACTTCTATACATTCACCGACCATTGGACAATCAGCATCACGTGACATATGTCACCTGGACTTCCTTCTTGTTTTATTCGCTCTAAATCACCTGCATTTATGGCAAGGTTCGTTTTATTCAAAAGAACAAGACTGATTGTGTACCGATACTAGTAATTATCAAATACGTGAAGTACATTAAAATACGGAAACAAATTCGCGATGAATGTTTTTATGTTTGTGTTTTACTCGCCAACGTATGGCAGGGAGAAGAATGCGCCAGTCTCTTCCATTCAATTCAGGCTTTGGTGGAGACGATTTATAACCTTTCCCAGCATGCACTTATTCCCCAGGGAAAAATAAGTGACAGATAGTGTTTAAATTTAAGTATACATTTTATTTAACGGCTTGGGTTGACATACATTTGATGTACAGGCTCTGGATTTCAACACCAGCACAGAAGTACGAAACGAGCTGATAGACAGACGTATTTATTGTCAGGAAAACAAACGAGTAATATCAATCTTAATTTTAAAACCCATTTAAAAAGACATATATTAAGTAAAACATTTCAATGACACATTTGATGTTACCATGACGATGTGTTAAACTTACAACTGTAATAATACACAACTAACTGTAGATTTGAATTATTTGACATTCAGTCGTGTAGCTGTGCGTTCGTGTTCGTGTGAACCCTTTCCATCCACACGTGTATTATTGTAGTTTTGCCTGGATATCGCCCTCTCGTGGCAATATAAGTCAACCCTTGAAATCATCCCCAACTGGCGACATTGAAGATATGAGTTAGCTACACATCCATATCATGCAGAATGGAGCAAGATTGACGATTATAGAACTCTTAACTGTAATTATAGCGGTGCTCCCCTGCGAGACAGGAGAGGGCGCCAAAACTCACATACTGCTAATTAATTTGCATATATGACATATTCTAACATACACACCGAAATAGAACATGTCCTATATGCAATACAAACTCATTAGAAGACGAGGAGCATTTTCTTATCAGATGCAAACAATAAAAATAAAGGCTGGATTTATTTAATGAGCCAAGTATGCAAAATTATCAGACAAAATGATTATCTTACCAACAAACTAAAATAATAAGCTAATCAGAGAAATCTGTAAATTGATAACTGATATCATATACGAAAATGTGTCAATTCTTATTCTGTTGAGATTTTCCTTTATCTTTCTGTCGTTCTGTATTGTCATGTAATCAAAATCCCACTGAGGATACGAGTTCAATTAACAATATATTATTACGTGTGCTGTACAATATATATATACCTTATACTGTACAATATACCTTATACTGTACAATATACCTTATACTGTACAATATACCTTATACTGTACAATATACCTTATAATGTACAATATACCTTATACTGTACAATATACATTATACTGTACAATATACCTTATAATGTACAATATACCTTATACTGTACAATATACCTTATACTGTACAATATACCTTATAATGTACAATATACCTTATACTGTACAATATACCTTATAATGTACAATATATCTTATAATGCACCTGAAATTTCACTCATGATTCATCGACTCAAATCCAGACCTCTAAAAACCTGGTACTTTTATTGGGGGTATTATTAGAATCGCATTCTAATTTGCGGGTGACTCTGATAATACGCAGTTGCTAAGATACTCACTATGCAATGCAGGCCCACAAAACATATCTCTCTGTGTGATCTCGCGAGAATCCAACAATCATGAGAATACGCTGCGAGAACAAAGAGTTAGATGATTTTGCTTCATGGTTTTAGATCACGGGCAGTGCTATACATATTTATAGAAAATACCAAATGTTGATATGTTCCGAAAAGTAACGCCTCTGGCATCTTGTCATTTGATCTACCAGGAATTCAATGTCAGTTACCATGTACTCGTGTTTGTGGTCTCATATTGGCCAATATCCGAACGAACACTACTCAGTCGGACATTATGGTATACATACTACACAAGCGTTAATAAAGATCACAAATACAAACATTGGAATAGACATAAAACAGATTTACAAGAACAGAATGAGATTTTGTAAGTAATAAAAATAATAAAATGCAACTGATAAGTATCTTAGATTACCTGACGACATGAACAGTATCACTACATTGAAACACTAAACAACTTGTCTATGAAATAGTAAATACAACAACGTCATGAAGCCTTGTGTACGAAAGAGGTATGAACACACACAGAACTGCCAAAAGTCTCGTAATATATCGGACCATATCATTTACATGAATTATTCATAGGAAATAAAAATATTTCATGCTATACAATCAAATATAACGTTCATAATCCACATCTCTGTAAAGTTCCACGATACCGCAGACATTGGTAGTTCTCATTCAGGGACTATATTGTGTTATGTCAACAAGAAAGTTCAAATGCAAGCAGAGCTAGTAATGTTAATATGAAAATATGGTCAAGAACACGGCATATCGATAAATGAAATAAAAAATCAGCGTTTTCAGCAACTTATTATATATATACATATATATATAGGCCAGTCATTAAACGACATAATTTCATTCATTAATATAGAAAACAGTCTTTTACTACATCAAATCCGCCTCCCGAGAGGAGGGTTGTCACCACATCAACCCTGCCTCCCAGGGGAAGGATTGTCACTGCAGCAATATGACAGCTTATCTAAACTTTTACAGTGTAAGCAGTCGATGAGGGCGCCTGTGAATACGAAGTATAAACCATATGTTGTTGCTGTGGTGGATAATATGCTGGTAGTGGTTGTTGATACACCATAGTTTGAGCCTGAGGCGTCCCCGCTGCGTACATTTGAGATGATGTTACAACTGCCGTCGGTGGTGGAGCTGAATTACCTGCAGCGTAAAACACAATATACTGATTCAAATACCGTTTGTAATTGACAAACATTTATTCTATGAATAAATAATTTACTCTAATACTTATAACAAGGTACTGAAATAGTACTTTAATAATTTATTCCAATATTATAATAATGTGCTCTAATACTGTAACAATAACAAGTTGTAAAACACTGTTTTGAAAAAGGTTACGTAACTACCAATCAAGCCACAAACAAGTTTGCAGAACTACTCATCAAGCCACAAAGGTTATGTAACCAATAGCCAAGCCAGCTA
Organism: Saccoglossus kowalevskii; assembly: GCF_978046115.1. NCBI lineage: Eukaryota > Metazoa > Hemichordata > Enteropneusta > Harrimaniidae > Saccoglossus > Saccoglossus kowalevskii. The sequence goes on from NC_140642.1 coordinate 9,851,903, forward strand.
CCGAGCAATGAAGTTGCATGACCACCAAAGAGAATATTTATACTACAAACACATGAATTATATACTTACGTATAATTGTGGTATCATGGGTTGATGTTCGACAACATACGCCAGTGCAGATCAATACTCCCACGATCACGACAATTATAATAATAATAGCAATTATGCCACATATTACACCCACGATAGTCAATATGCTACAAAAAAAAGAAATAACAATATATTGGCATATACATTACCGCCATATAACGAAGAACGGAATTGATTGATTGATTGATTTATTGGTTTATTTATTTATTTATTTATTTATTTATTTATTTATTTATTTATTTATTTATTTATTTATTTATTTATTTATTTATTTATTTATTTATTTATTTATCTACGTATTTATTTACAACAGCGATTTCAGCAACATTTCAGTAGATATATTTGGATGACAATTCCACGACATGAATTATTTTTAGTCACGAGATAGATTAAAATCAGATTAAGATCGATTTAACATGGTCTTACCGCCAGAAGTTGCAAAGATGTAAAAACAGTACATTCAGAATGTGTGGCGATATTTGTATTGGGAAATTGTCTACATACCTTGTAGCCATCACATTTCCCATTTCAGTGAAATCATTGACCAAATCATTCAATGAATTATTGTTATTGTTCCAATTGAAATCCAAGTTGACTTTGCTGCTTGATTGATAAGTATCATAGTCACAGCAATATCGGAAACCTTCTCCACAACAATACGTTTCAGATGGCAGGTCGTATTCCTGTGGGCAATAGAAACCCTGCTGCTCTACACCGTAAATGTTGTAATAACTCTCACAATAGCCTTGATCTGAACTTGACACTGAAATACATACGTGGTAAGTATAACATATACATAACATAGAACAATGGATAGTTGAAATAGTAGTACAGAAGAGCTATGGTTCCTCCCCTAGACTTGCGTATAAACACAAATGCCATGGGAGGGACCATAGCTCTTTTGTGTCGATACAAATTCTGCCTGAAAATAGTAGTGTATGAGAAATGAGTAAAATACCAACACAAGAAGAGTTATGGACCCACAGCTGAATGACTTCATGACGGATAATCGTGACACGTGACATTTATTATGATACGTACCTGAAACGTTCCTTTGTCCATTGCTGATTTGAAGATGACCTAAAGCAAGATGAAATGATTGCTTGATTTGAGGATCATTTTACAAATATTTATATTACATATATTCCAAGTGCTATATTACACATCATCTTCAACGAACATACACCTTCCCCAGCTCTCATCCTGGCCATGGTGATCCAGTATTATGATGAGTTATTAAATTTCTGAATACACCTTTTTTATGCATCTTATTTCTGTCATGGGGATCGATTATTACAATTTGTGAGTAAACATGTCCAAACCTATTCACGATGTCGCCCATGTAGATATGCAATTTGTGAACACACACATCCTCTACCCCACTATGATCTCGATCATAAGGATAATAAAATTCAGTTGTTTCAGTTTGTGAACACACACATCTTCTACCCCACTATGATCTCGATCATAACGATATTAAAATTCAGTTGTTTCAATTTGCGAGCACACACATCCTCTACCCCACTATGATCTCTATCATAACGATATTAAAATTCAGTTGTTTCAATTTGAGAACACACACATCCTCTACCCCACTATGATCTCGATCATAACGATATTAAAATTAAGTTGTTGCAATCTGTGAACACACACATCCTCTACCCCACTATGATCTCGATCATAAGGATAATAAAATTCAGTTGTTTCAATTTGTGAACACACACATCTTCTACCCCACTATGATCTCGATCATAACGATATTAAAATTCAGTTGTTTCAATTTGCGAACACACACATCCTCTACCCCACTATGATCACGATCACAACGATATTAAAATTCAGTTGTTTCAATTAGCGAACACACACATCCTCTACCTCACTATGATCTCGATCATAACGATATTAAAATTAAGTTGTTTTAATTTGTGAACACACACATCCTCTACCCCACTATGATCTCGATCACAAGGGTAATAAAATTCAGTTGTTTCAATTTGTGAACACACACATCCTGTACCCCACTATGATCTCGATCATAAGGATAATAAAATTCAGTTGTTTCAATTTGTGAACACACACATCCTGTACCCCACTATGATCTCGATCATAAGGATAATAAAATTCAGTTGTTTCAATTTGTGAACACACACATCCTCTACCCCACTATGATCTCGATCATAAGGATAATAAAATTCAGTTGTTTCAATTTGTGAACACACACATCCTCTACCCCACTATGATCTCGATCATAACGATATTAAAATTCAGTTGTTTCAATTTGCGAACACACATCCTCTACCCCATTATGATCTCGATCATAACGATATTAAAATTCAGTTGTTTCAATTTGTGAACACACACATCCTCTACCCCACTATGATCTCGATCAAAACGATATTAAAATTCAGTTGTTTCAATTTGTGAACACACCCATCCTCTACCCCCACTATGATCTCGATCATAACGATATTAAAATTCAGTTGTTTCAATTTGTGAACACACACATCCTCTACCCCACTATGATCTCGATCGTAACGATATTAAAATTCAGTTGTTTCAATTTGTGAACACACCCACCCTCTACCCCCACTATGATCTCGATCATAACAATATTAAAATTCAGTTGTTTCAATTTGTGAACACACACATCCTCTACCCCACTATGATCTCGATCGTAACGATATTAAAATTCAGTTTTGCAATTTGCGAACACACACGTACTCTACCCCACTATGATCTCGATCATAAGGATATTAAAATTCAGTTGTTGCAATTTGTGAACACACCCATCCACTACCCCCACTATGATCTCGATCATAACGATATTAAAATTCAGTTGTTTCAATTTGTGAACACACACATCCTCTACCCCACTATGATCTCGATCGTAACGATATTAAAATTCAGTTGTTTCAATTTGTGAACACACCCATCCTCTACCCCCACTATGATCTCGATCATAACAATATTAAAATTCAGTTGTTTCAATTTGTGAACACACACATCCTCTACCCCACTATGATCTCGATCATAAGGATATTAAAATTCAGTTGTTGCAATTTGTTAATACACACCCTTCCCCAATCCATGATATAGAATGATCAGTGTATGGTAGTTTGTTCTCTCTCTCTCGTAGAACATACCTTGCTGTCATAGTCGCTCATTAGAAAGTCAACCAGTGAGTGACTCTCCGACGCCACTGCTAATAGGTAACGATTTTCGCGTTGTATCGCCGTTAGAGATGCGACGTATTATTTGGCTATACTAGTATTCTATTTGTGGCAATGTTAAAAACATGTTTTTAGCTATGAACAAGCAATACTCACCTAAAAAGAAAATAACCACACAACCAAGCTGCATGGCAACCATTTTTGCTGCCGCCATCTTGTATGTTTGACCTCAATTGTATTGTGAGAGTTATTATTATTCAGTACGTGTATTGAACGTGCAATTTCAAAAGCGTTTTCTATACAAATGACGTATGACGTCAATCTACCTGTCTACGCATGCCCACAATCGACAAAGACAGACGACCATAGCAAGTCATTGTCGTATAATGAAGGGTATTCAGATACGGGTTTCAATTACCGTCATTTAATAAGCACTGAAAAAAACATTCCACTTACAATCTACAACACATTCTACGTAGGTAAAGGGAGCGTTATGCTTATTTACATCAACATTCTTGGTATCCACGGAAAGTCTTTCATGTTTTCATGTATTTAAATGGCCTTTACGGAACAGTTTCGAGTCGCACCCAGTTCGGCCAAGTTTAAAATGACCGCATTCATGTTAATTGACAATATAAGGTTATTCGATCATCTTTATATGAAAATTTGTGTACCGAAAACTCTGTATAATGTTGTGTACGACGAAGAACCAGTAAACATGTTGACACTCATATTCAAATAAATATAAATAGATTTATTTATTATATATTTGGAGAAAAAACAACATTTTTTCGATGCAGTTGGCGTAATATTTTTATTTTGTCTTTTTTATATTGAAAATGCTTTCTCACTCAATATTAGTGTCGTGTTGTCTTTAGTTGTCAAAATCAGGTTCTTCAAATATGTAATTCATACACAATAAATTTTGAAACTGTTTTTTTGTTTATATGATATATTTACACTGAATTAGGATTGAGTATACTTCACCCTGCCCCAGTCTAAGCCTAATATGAGCTTGTTTAGTCTTAGTTTAACATTCACGTTATCATATCTCCGTGTACCAACTGTTTTTAATAATCTAGCATAAAATATTTAAAGAAATGTCGGCGGTATTATTAGCAACGATTTTTGTTCTTTTGCATACAGATTGTTAATTTCTAAAGTTAATCACCACATTCTAAGGCAAACAAGCTAATGTTTATTTTTTTATTTTGAGAAGATACGTACAAAGACATTGTCATTGTGCGTTTTCCATTTGGGATACTGAAGACGTGAACTTGATCAGATTGATTTCATTAAGCAACAACAACAACAACAAAAATAAAATATATTTATACTTTAAAAATTTTTTTTAATGAAATTTATATATAAATTACACATCTCCTCACATCATTAACAAATACGACTCTACTTTGCCGCGCCCTTTTTGGTTTTGTGTTTGCTACGGCGATGGGAAAGTAATTCAACAGAAGTCTTTGTGATTTACCCAATAGAATAAAATAGAATAGAATACAATAAAGTAGAATATAATACAATATACTACAATAGAGTAGAATCTGATATATACGGAATATAGCATTTGCGATCAATTGCATAAAAAGACAAAAATACTAGACACAAAATTAAGAAGGAAAGATAAAACTCTCTTTTGAGAACACATTTTTGTTAGGGGTTCAGACCACTTTATAGGTCCGATGGTGGGTATGACATTTTAATGACTAAAATATGTTTTATAGATTCAAGTTAATTATTTCATCTCTAATGTGCTGCGCTGGAAAAGATGCACAGTGAGGGAGGGTCACGTGACGTCCACTGCTAAAGCACCAAACTGTAAGTAGAACCTTGAAGCTTGTGTTTTAGCTCCATCGTGGGAAGATGACACAATTTACCAATGATTGATGATCAGCAGGATCAACTTTGTTTACACTACAGGGCGTAATACACACCCCGTACAATGCATTTGTGTTCAGTCAAAACGTTGAGACAACAATGTCATTGCATTCAGCCATTGGGTTGGGCGATAAAGGTAAACGAACTATCAAGGTACTGCAGTACTCAGAATTACCTAAGTTATATATACCTTGGTATATGTTTCTGGCCGAATGTTCTCGAGGACGAGAAGAACCTGTTCGAGTATTTAGCCCGGGGTACTTAGTTACTTTACGTAGAATTTTCTCTTCAAATCAAACACTGAAATCAACGCGGTTAGGCGAAAATTAACGATGAACTCACACTCTGTCTATGATACAAGTGCCAACGGTACGTACACTCAAACACACAGGTGTCCCATGAATTGTGGAGCCACCATTGGATTAACTTTTAATATCGTTGAATTAACTTTTAATATAGTTGCGATATGAACTCGATTAAAACGCGTTCCTATATAGGGTTGCGTTTTAATTGGAGTTTAATTAAACTCAATTACAATGCAATACAATGGAGAATTGCACTTTAATTAAGTTTAATTAAACTAGAGTTGAAGATCCCGTCGCTGAACATAGAAATGTTTGCGAAGCTTAGGTTTAGTATCGGGGTAAGGTATGGTACAATTATATTAATAGTATATATAAACTGTACCATACTTTCCCCGATACTAAACCTAAGCTTCGCAAACCTGACTTAAATTCGATTAAATATTACTATAAATTATGAAACATTGTGGAGCCCCATGTTTGGGGCTCCACTTGTACAAAGTGCTCCACTTCTACGTCTATAATTACAAGTGGCAACGGTACGTACACTCACACACTCTATAATACAAGTGGCAACGGTACGTACACTCACACACTACAGCACAGTTTTTCATGAAAAATAATAAAAGATATATATTCTTTAATATGTGAATTCAAACCATATACAAAAACTATTTTACACAACCACATGTAAATCTTTTTATAATTAATGTATGCTAAACAAGCAATGATTGTCATTGTAGAATATGAAATCCTTTCTTCAAACATGACATCGGTGATCAAGAGACATTGACACGTCGTTATTCTCGGATGTACGCGGAATTACTGGATTCCAGGTTAGGTTACATGGCGTCATGGCTAAATAAAGTAAATGTGGCCACCGTAACGTCAACATTTTGAAAATCGGATCATGCTATTGACTTGACAATAATCAATCATTTTTTAAAAATCGAACGTACAATCATCCGTGCGTTAAAAGTGAGCTGCCAATTGTATGTGATTAAAAAAAGATATACTAGAAACTAAAGAAGAGTTGGACGGAATCGCTACGTGGTTCAACCCCGTTCATCCGATCACACCGGGGAGGTCTCAGTTGCCGGAGGTTGTTGATATGCCGGTTGAGCTGGCGGTGGTTGTTGATATGTTGGGGGCGGCGCCTCGCTATACACAGGAGTTGGTTGAACTGCGTTTCCTTCTGCAACGTACAAAAAGAATAATTTTAATAATTACGTTATTTTTGATAAATTCAACATTATTTGTTCGATAAAAAAAACAAGAATTAATATGAACACACAAAGTCTTGAACTTACGGACGACGGTTGTAGTAGTGGCACTTTTGCTGCCTGCAGATGCAGCTGCTCCAACACAACAGCAACAACATATTACAATGCACACAATAATGAGAACAATGAGTCCAATTACACCACAGACGATACCAATGATAATACTAGTACTATAATAAAACAACGTAAATTGGTCAGTAAATGCACGATATACTTTCATACATACTTATATAGAAATATATTCACTAAAAAAATAAATATCAGTTTATAAAACATTTTCTCGCCCATTGGCTATTATGATACGTATACAGGTGAATATAACAACCCGAAGTGTCAAGTTTGCGAGAATCTACTTTGAAGTAAGTCAAATTGTGGCATTCAAGCTCAGTTCAAAACGCTAATGCAATTCAACACGACAGTACAACAATGCTGATCATTCCACATGTCAGATCTTTTACCTTCGCATAAAGAAACACACAAAAGTAATGTGAACACTAATAAGTAAATACTCACGCTAATCCTGCCGCTTCCTCCAAATCGTCCCCCCAATCGACCCAATCCTGGGCATCATAAGAAGCCTGGTCACAGCAATAGTAGTACGTAGTACCAGTGTTGCAACAGTAAGTTAATGTTAGGGTATTACACTCCTGCGCAGGCTGAGTTGTTCCCCAGGCGTCGACATAAGAATCACAAGATCCGCCATATGCTCCTAAAATTTAAAAATACAATCATAAGTTAATATGCGCTGGTGTATGGAGACTGTGAAAGATATGAGAATTACAATTTCATTTTGATGGTCATGTTACGGCTCAGAATAATAAGCAGCTTACGGCGTGACCTTGAATCTTCGGTTACCGCAACGACCTTCGTTTGGGGAATCCTTACCTATCATCACGCGTAAATTTATATATGAGATGTATCAAGTTGCCATAGCAACGGTAAAATATCTATTTTTATTGAGTCCACCACTCGTAAAATAATTGGTGGCCACTTTTTTTCAGTGCCAAAGATTTGTATATAGTAAAACATCGTCGAGAAAAAGTGAGGAATTTCATGACACGGATTGGTTAAATGGTATGACCACAATTGCCAGCGACTAATAAACGTACACGATGCAAGCATAGATAGGGAGAAAGGCTTTATAGTTAACTATATGAGATTAAGATTATTAACTGAATCTAACTGACAGGCAATCACTCATATTTCTTACACATAGAATGATTAATAAGCGTTACTAATATACGCTACATTTCCAGCGTTGGACTTGTACTATGTTTAGCGTAGGCTGCGACCATGTGTCTCAGTGGTACGTCGTTACAGACTATATTTTACAACATCCAACCATCGCGGTAACCGACCCATGAAAAATAATTTATATAAATAACTGATAGTTGAGACTGGTATCTGAAATATAGTACTTTCTCATTTACAGTATATTTGTTTTTGTTTTTTCGTAATCCCACCTAGCAACGGCACAACTTTACACACACATACCTAATACGGTGAGAGCTATTTTTAAGGTGATATTTAATTTAGAGGATAAAACCCAAAGAATACTTGCCTCCAATATAGATGAGCATAAGACAGCATAAACTGGAACCTAGCATCTTAGCAGCACTCATTTTACCTGTTGCGCCTTGTGTACCTTGCGTAGGTCTGTCAACAAACCTGAGCTCGGTGAAACCCCCAAGGTGAAAAACCCAAAGTGAAAACGAGGTTTAGCCATTGTTTTCTTTCAATACCAGTCACAATACTCCTCTCGTTCCTACTGGGCAATCACAACCAAACAAATAGTCGTTTCCATGCAAGAGTTATAGTCATGCGCATAGCCCCTAAATTTTTTCATGTAAAATTGTTCCTATATACTCTCTTGTTAGTCTTGCATATTTTATGTTCATGTAGCTTACATTCTCCTCTTTAAAACCAGGTTACTTGTTCTTATTGAGGTTTTATGAATGTACATGAAACACTTCCACTTAGATTTGGTTGGTTTACGTTCATTTTTCAAGCTAGGACGAAGCGGCATTGGCGACGAAACAGCCTGGGACGAAATGACATTAGAACGAAACTTCGTTGAGACGACAGATCATTGGGACGAATCACCATTGGCACGAGATAGCGCTGGGACAAAACGGCATTGGGACGAAACAGCGTTGGGTTGACACCGAATCTTTCTAATCAATATAAATGTATTAGACGAATACGATTCGATCTACTTTGTTAAGCTATAGACAGATACGAGACATTACACAGAGTATGACATTATTAGTATGCTAGACCAACAGGCGATGAATGTGCGACAGAATACCCGGTGTGATTGGTAACTTGCGACAATGCTGATGCGAAGTTATCCGCTGTATCTCCTGAGACCAAGGCGTAGCTCGCAGATGAAAAGATGAGCAAGCGGATACCATTGAGGTGGTTGCGAATAGATATCGTGCATGTGAATGAGTGACCGAGAAATTTAGTGTAGCAAACAGTAGTTTGTGTTGTAGCTAGAACTGGCTGAATGCAAAAGAAACGCCAGAAAAGGAGGATTTCAGAAGCAAAGGATGAGCGAAGTGAGCAAGAAGCAAACCAAAACAGTAAGCGGAGCTGACCTACCTGCAGCAGTGAAAAAGAAAAATACCACGAATAAGAAAGAATGAGTGAACTGGAACACATCCTTAGATACATATTTTCTTAAATGCCGAAATGTGGATGGACAGCTCAGAGATTGAATTCGAAGCGTGTTTGTAGTACTGAGTCACTTAAGTGTAATAATGTGTAATTGTAATAGTTTAATTCATTAAATTCAAGTTTAAGTATATTTTTTCCTCATTTGTAGTTCATTTTTTTAATTTTCGTTTATTGTCATATATCGATTTTTATCCATTCCAATGGATGTTAAGTGATTAAATATTATTATTATTATAGCATTATTATAGAGATTATTTGTATGCGGAGACATTGCCAATTATGGGACAATTGTTTGAGTGCAACAAAGACTACAAGTAGTTCCAAAGCATTAACCCATGTTGGTAATGTGACACCCCACAGCGTGAGAGGCTTGCATCTGTATAGACAACAGTGTCTTGCGTGACCTTGATTGTGTGTGTACGAACGAAACACCTTTATAGTCCAGTAGAAAGGTCCTTAGCCATAAGAGGTCTTTAAGAATATCTGAATGTTCAAAACGTGCAGAACACACAGAAATAAACAATTAGCCCAGACGAAAAAAAATTATGACAACAGACCAATGTGTTTCTGTTTTTCTGCGTGAGAACAAGTTGACCTATTCACCCAGTTAGATAGCTCTTGATGAATTTGTGAGTCTCAACTTTAGTTTATTTTTTTCTCATGATCAAAGGCCGTAGATGTTCTCGCGTTGATTGTAATGTCGGAAATGGCATGCCGAAATGGATATAGCCGGGTCTTAAAAACAGCCCAGATTTAATCCGTACATAGCATCATTTCTTAGCTGTGCGTGAACGCTACTAATAGGGGAAATAGGGAAACTACTTCCATATACTCTCATTACACAATCAACCCCTAAATAAATAAAGGTAATTGTTTTTGAGAACTGAATAACCGTGGTGACTACAACTATAAACCATTTACCACATACTATATTCGTTTTATTTCATTTCTGCTGACTATGGTGCAGTTACCCGGAGAAAACATTTACTACATTTAGGAGAAAACATTCAGGAGAAAACATACTGCACAAACAATTCATACATGAAAACTTACACCAGAAAAATGTAAACGGAACCCGTAAACATATTATGAAAGGAAATAATTCAATCTGCTGGGAAAAATTATCTCGGATCACTAATTTTATTAAACGTTAATACACGAAAGCACTACCAACTAGTCGTACTCAGTTCCATACATGACGGCATTCAATATATATACTATTGTTGTGATTTTCGTTAGTGAGTTTATGCGTATGTATGCAACATTTTTAATCACTTCCTCGGCGAGGAGTTTTAAGCGTTTTTAAAATAAAACTAAACAGTACAACAATCATTCCAAAACACTTCTTGACAGCTTTACACAATTGGAGACTGAAACCATCCAATAATACAGACAGAATGAAATACTGAGTACTCAATATTGTCATAATTTGTAAATTGATTGTATAAGTATTAGTCACCTTCATACGTCATAGCACACCACATTTTGAGGTGTATAATTCTCAAATAAACGTGGGCATGTAGGATAGTTGAGTTGGACCTAACTCGATGTTCACGCAATGCTAACTACACCAAAACTCTATTCACAATACGTTGCGTTGTTTGGGCTGTAAAGTGTCATCAAACGAATTTTGTCTCAAAGTATATCAAAACCAAATATTCACACAATTTATCAAAATACGTCCATTCACTAATAAACTGTCAACTTTTCAATACACAAAACAAACGGAAACAAATAATAAATAACGAACTTATTTGCTAGATTATGCGTTCTAAAACAGGGGTGATCGACGTATAATCTGAGTTTATTATCCGATTTAAGACACTGCGTGATTGGTTAAGGAAGAAATATTTGCAACATTTTGTCAAAATTCCCCAACGACAACTTCAGAGTCTAATTCAGAAAATCATTGTTGTCTGTGTGCCAATGCAACCGTTATTCTCCACTCCAATCTTTAAGAGCACATAATAAAACATTTTTTATTATTTTAACAACTATCTACAAACTACACGCCTTCTTGAATAAAGACGTTTTTCAATGAATTTTAAATAAAGAAAAGTTAGAACTGTTTGTAACATTATTTGGCAACTCTATCCAAAAACGCAGTGCACAGAAAGCAATGTCTCCACATGTAGTTAATCTCGATCTAGGAATAACCAGTCTGAAAATGACATAAATTCAACTCTATATCTACCAGGAAATCTCATCAAATATTGCGTAATACGGTCATACTTCCTGCAATGTGTAGTCTGGCTGCAAAATTGTGTACTTTTTGAAGTTTTGACTTTTGTGAATTTGTTATACCAAAAAATAATTTCAATAATTTATTTGGACAAATATTTCCTGATCTCAGACCCTGAGCAGTCATGAAATGACAATATTCGCTAAAATGGTTAATCATAATAACAATCATACGAAATTCAAAATTAAAAAGTGAATTTAAATTCAATACAGAGTCTATGATACAAGCGGTAACGTGTCAATAACAAAGCCTTTACGGAATCGCAAAATTGAATATTCAAAATGTCTCTATTCTAAACAACGTAAACTATTAAAATTTTGAACAGATTCTATACTTATAGAATGAACTGCGGTAATATGTATCATCTGCTCAATTGGATATCATATCTCACAACTATAAACTTATTTTTAGTCATCTGAGTGCAAACTAAATGAAGGATTATTTGAACAATTACTGGCAATTTGTCCAAACAAGCAATGATTCTTATTGATAAATACGGTTTGGCCGTAACATATTATCATCTGCTGGACTATGTCTATATGTACGGACTATATCATATTACATTGAATGTAATACACCTTGAACAGAAATGCAACGTGGTTCAACCCTAAACTGGGGAGGTCTCGATTGCTGGGGATTGTTCATATGCCGGTTGAGGTGATGGTGGTTGTTGATATGTTGGGGGTGTAGCGTTGCTATACACAGGAGTTGGTTGAACTGCATTTCCGTCTGCAAAGTACAAAAAGAACATTGTTTTGAATAATTACGATATTACATTATTACATACAGGAATTATTATGAACACACAAAGTCTTAGACTTACGGACGACGGTTGTAGTAGTGGCACTTTTTCTGCCTGCAGATGCAGCTGCTCCAACACAGCAACAACGCCATATTACAACGCACACAATAATAAGAACAGTCAGTCCAATGACACCAAAGACGATACCAATGATACTACCGGTACTGTAACACAACAACACACATTGTCAGTAAATGATTCACATGTCTCCTTATTGCTCTACACTCACTGGACAGTATTGCTCTCTGTATACAACACGTTTAGGAAATGCACTTCCTTATCCTAATAGCTACGTAGTTTTAGCTCTCTGTTCTATACGAAAAGACAATGGTTAGTCACCGACACAGTCACTTTAGAAGATCGCCATCAATAAATGACAGTCACATGTACCTAAATATAATTACACCCATTCCACTATTGTGTATGTATAGAAATAAATAATTACTCGACATAAAATTCGCAACTCAGAATTAAACATGAATCATATAAACATTAATTGGAAACAAATGTATAGCTTTATGATAAAAATGACAACAGACACTAAAACAAGGGAATTCCAAGTTTTAAATTCTTCACAATATTTTATACAAAAATCTTTTATGAGTGTCGTTATACAATATCATACTGGAATGACTTGTTATTTTGTTAGGGGCATCCAAGCAAGCTCTCTATGGTTATTTCTGATCCAGAGGAATCACTGCTAGTGAACTTCATTTGTTTGATGGTAAGGAAACATGTATACATCAATGATGGATGGTGGAAAGCCAAATTTAATGTTTTTTGTTTTATCTTTTATTTAAATCAATTTATCAGTGTAAAAATATCAATACAGGAAACAATAACAAGTAGGAACTGTACTTTAAAAAAATGGGTTCCTATAATAACATATGTGTGATAAATCTTTGTATTTAACATGGCAACTACGGGTTTGTACTTTCAGGTTTTGTTTAATTTCTGTACGATAAACTTTATACAGAACATGTAATTTCCCAGATAATCTGTAATGTACTTATCAGAAATTATCGAAATTTACCCAATAAAACTTCTCTAAAAACAAAAAAGTACAACTAGAAATCAAGACACATGGTGAATTAAGTACCTCGTGGCCTGACGGATTTTGATAATCCGCATTTAATGAACGGTAGTAGTATTTCCAATCACATCTGAGCACTTTCATATGTAATTTAAACAATTTTCAGAAGACTGTTTTGAAACACTTCAGAAAGCAAAGTCATCGACGATGTTTCAACCCAAACCACCAGACTATAAGTGTTTTGCAAAGTGTTAATATATAAGGCACATTTGTGTTCATAAAAGTAACTAAAATACTTTTCTTCTAAATTGTTTTATCTTGAAGTACTTCCTAAAAAAACAAACAAACAAACAAACATACAATGTATCAAGGTAAAACACCCAACTATGCATGTTTTATAAGTGTTTATGTATAGGACATGTAAAAAGTTCATAAGAGTAACCAAAACACTTTTCTTCCAAACTGTTATATTTTGAAGCAATTCTAAACACACATATAACATTTCAATGTTCGAGTTAGTAAGCTGGATGACGCAGCGCTAAACTGGCGTTAATTCCATGTGATCTAATCATTATATCCATTTACTTTACAGCACAGCTCTTATTCTATTGGTGGAGCCTTAGTGTCTCTGTTACAAGCACTTGTCAATATTCAGTCTGTGTTTTGCGGAAAGTACTTTTCAAAATGTTGCGATGATAAACACATATTTCAATACATATTTCTGGTGGGAACTCTTTTCAAAATGTGTGTCTAGTGAAATCACTTTTCAAAGACTTGTGATAGTAAACACCTCATTAAAACATGTCTTCGGTTGAGACACTTTTCTACGTGTCGTGGGGACAAAAATGTGTCATATTTTAAAACACCTAGATTTACAGTGTAGAGTTAGTCAATCGAGGTGACTGGTTTCGCATATCGTAGTCTAGAGTTAATAACTCGAAGTGAGTGGTTTCGTAACCTAGAGTTAATAACTCGAAGTTAGTGTTTTCGCGTATTGTTTTAGGAGTGTTTTTAGGAGTTTTTCCACATTATGAACACCTATTATGAATTAAATTTACTTACGCTAAACCTGTATCAGCTTCAAGACTGGTGCCCTGGGCATCATAAGTTGCTTGTGAACAGCAATAGTAGAATGTGGTACCAGTGTTACAGCAGTATGTTAAAGTTTCGATATTGCAATCAAATCCAGCCACAGTATTTCCAAAGCCATCCGTATAAGAGCTACATGACCCGCCATATGCTCCTGAAAATACAAACAAAATATAAGTTGGTATTTGAGGATGTTGAGATATGCTAGAATTATAATTCTATTATGATTAAATCATGTCTTGTATCGTTTCAGACTACTAATACTGCAAATTATCAACGCGACATTATTTTTCATATAATATGTACCACGTTTGTTTATGTGATTACGATTAACAGCCGCACAAATTAACGCTATTATTATGGGATGTTCACAAAGAAAGATCAACGGTGCACAATATTATAGGCATACTCTAGGCACTCTAGGCTATGCACTGTTTCTCGTGTTTGGGTGAAATATCCCTAGAAATGCAGAAAATGCCCAAGAAAAACACGCATCCCCATACTAGAAAAAGGTATAAAATGTCTGGCAAAATTCAGGTTAAATATATTACTTTACTTTAGTTAATTATGTATTTATACTCGCCGAGTACGAGCATTGGCAGACACCAATAGCGACGTAACTCACACAAATCATACAAATTCAGTGATTTGCGATCAAAGGTTTGATAAACACATGATAGAAATTCCAGAATGTAAACGAATATTATACAAGTAATTGATATGTTCGGCAATATTCGACTGAGCTTGAAATAATGGGACGAAAAAAAGTGCAAGGGTGACACGCATTTGACCTATGTAAGCCAGACTAACCTTTATAAGATAAGTAGTCTGAGCTCTAAGATAAGCCAGACTAACCTTTATAAGATAAGTAGTCTGAGCTCTAAGATAAGTCAGACTTACCTTTATAAGTAGTCTGAGCTCTAAGATAAGCCAGACTTACCTTTATAAGATAAGTAGTCTGAGCTCTAAGATAAGCCAGATTAACCTTTATAAGTAGTCTGAGCTCTAAGATAAGTCAGACTTACCTTTATAAGTAGTCTGAGCTCTAAGATAAGCCAGACTTACCTTTATAAGATAAGTAGTCTGAGCTCTAAGATAAGCCAGATTAACCTTTATAAGTAGTCTGAGCTCTAAGATAAGCCAGACTAACCTTTATAAGTAGTCTGAGCTCTAAGATAAGCCAGACTTACCTTTATAAGATAAGTAGTCTGAGCTCTAAGATAAGCCAGATTAACCTTTATAAGTAGTCTGAGCTCTAAGATAAGCCAGACTAACCTTTATAAGTAGTCTGAGCTCTAAGATAAGCCAGACTTACCTTTATAAGATAAGTAGTCTGAGCTCTAAGATAAGCCAGATTAACCTTTATAAGTAGTCTGAGCTCTAAGATAAGCCAGACTTACCTTTATAAGATAAGTAGTCTGAGCTCTAAGATAAGCCAGATTAACCTTTATAAGTAGTCTGAGCTCTAAGATAAGCCAGACTAACCTTTATAAGTAGTCTGAGCTCTAAGATAAGCCAGACTTACCTTTATAAGATAAGTAGTCTGAGCTCTAAGATAAGCCAGATTAACCTTTATAAGTAGTCTGAGCTCTAAGATAAGCCAGACTTACCTTTATAAGATAAGTAGTCTGAGCTCTAAGATAAGCCAGATTAACCTTTATAAGTAGTCTGAGCTCTAAGATAAGCCAGACTAACCTTTATAAGTAGTCTGAGCTCTAAGATAAGCCAGACTTACCTTTATAAGATAAGTAGTCTGAGCTCTAAGATAAGCCAGATTAACCTTTATAAGTAGTCTGAGCTCTAAGATAAGCCAGATTAACCTTTATAAGTAGTCTGAGCTCTAAGATAAGCCAGACTAACCTTTATAAGTAGTCTGAGCTCTAAGATAAGCCAGACTTACCTTTATAAGATAAGTAGTCTGAGCTCTAAGATAAGCCAGATTAACCTTTATAAGTAGTCTGAGCTCTAAGATAAGCCAGACTAACCTTTATAAGTAGTCTGAGCTCTAAGATAAGCCAGACTAACCTTTATAAGTAGTCTGAGCTCTAAGATAAGCCAGACTTACCTTTATAAGATAAGTAGTCTGAGCTCTAAGATAAGCCAGATTAACCTTTATAAGTAGTCTGAGCTCTAAGATAAGCCAGACTTACCTTTATAAGATAAGTAGTCTGAGCTCTAAGATAAGCCAGATTAACCTTTATAAGTAGTCTGAGCTCTAAGATAAGCCAGACTAACCTTTATAAGTAGTCTGAGCTCTAAGATAAGCCAGACTTACCTTTATAAGATAAGTAGTCTGAGCTCTAAGATAAGCCAGATTAACCTTTATAAGTAGTCTGAGCTCTAAGATAAGCCAGACTTACCTTTATAAGTAGTCTGAGCTCTAAGATAAGCCAGACTTACCTTTATAAGATAAGTAGTCTGAGCTCTAAGATAAGCCAGATTAACCTTTATAAGTAGTCTGAGCTCTAAGATAAGCCAGACTTACCTTTATAAGATAAGTAGTCTGAGCTCTAAGATAAGCCAGATTAACCTTTATAAGTAGTCTGAGCTCTAAGATAAGCCAGACTAACCTTTATAAGTAGTCTGAGCTCTAAGATAAGCCAGACTTACCTTTATAAGATAAGTAGTCTGAGCTCTAAGATAAGCCAGATTAACCTTTATAAGTAGTCTGAGCTCTAAGATAAGCCAGACTAACCTTTATAAGTAGTCTGAGCTCTAAGATAAGCCAGACTTACCTTTATAAGTAGTCTGAGCTCTAAGATAAGCCAGACTAACCTTTATAAGATAAGTAGTCTGAGCTCTAAGATAAGTCAGACTTACCTTTATAAGTAGTCTGAGCTCTAAGATAAGCCAGACTAACCTTTATAAGTAGTCTGAGCTCTAAGATAAGCCAGACTTACCTTTATAAGATAAGTAGTCTGAGCTCTAAGATAAGCCAGATTAACCTTTATAAGTAGTCTGATCTCTAAGATAAGCCAGACTAACCTTTATAAGTAGTCTGAGCTCTAAGATAAGCCAGACTTACCTTTATAAGATAAGTAGTCTGAGCTCTAAGATAAGCCAGATTAACCTTTATAAGTAGTCTGAGCTCTAAGATAAGCCAGACTTACCTTTATAAGATAAGTAGTCTGAGCTCTAAGATAAGCCAGATTAACCTTTATAAGTAGTCTGAGCTCTAAGATAAGCCAGACTAACCATTATAAGTAGTCTGAGCTCTAAGATAAGCCAGACTTACCTTTATAAGATAAGTAGTCTGAGCTCTAAGATAAGCCAGATTAACCTTTATAAGTAGTCTGAGCTCTAAGATAAGTCAGACTTACCTTTATAAGTAGTCTGAGCTCTAAGCTAAGCCAGACTAACCTTTATAAGTAGTCTGAGCTCTAAGATAAGTCAGACTTACCTTTATAAGTAGTCTGAGCTCTAAGATAAGCCAGATTAACCTTTATAAGTAGTCTGAGCTCTAAGATAAGCCAGACTTACCTTTATAAGATAAGTAGTCTGAGCTCTAAGATAAGCCAGATTAACCTTTATAAGTAGTCTGAGCTCTAAGATAAGCCAGATTAACCTTTATAAGTAGTCTGAGCTCTAAAATAAGCCAGATTAACCTTTATAAGTAGTCTGAGCTCTAAGATAAGCCAGACTAACCTTTATAAGTAGTCTGAGCTCTAAGATAAGCCAGACTAACCTTTATAAGTAGTCTGAGCTCTAAGATAAGCCAGACTAACCTTTATAAGTAGTCTGAGCTCTAAGATAAGCCAGATTAACCTTTATAAGTAGTCTGAGCTCTAAAATAAGCCAGACTAACCTTTATAAGTAGTCTGAGCTCTAAGATAAGCCAGACTAACCTTTATAAGATAAGTAGTCTGAGCTCTAAGCTAAGCCAGACTAACCTTTATAAGCAGTCTGAGCTCTAAGATAAGCCAGACTAACCTTTATAAGATAAGTAGTCTGAGCTCTAAGATAAGCCAGACTAACCTTTATAAGTAGTCTGAGCTCTAAGATAAGCCAGACTAACCTTTATAAGATAAGTAGTCTGAGCTCTAAGATAAGCCAGACTAACCTTTATAAGTAGGCTGAGCTCTAAGATAAGCCAGACTAACCTTTATAAGATAAGTAGTCTGAGCTCTAAGATAAGCCAGACTAACCTTTATAAGTAGTCTGAGCTCTAAGATAAGTCAGACTTACCTTTATAAGTAGTCTGAGCTCTAAGATAAGCCAGATTAACCTTTATAAGTAGTCTGAGCTCTAACATAGGCCAGACTAACCTTTATAAGTAGTCTGAGCTCTAAGATAAGCCAGACTAACCTTTATAAGTAGTCTGAGCTCTAAGA
The DNA here is from genome assembly GCF_978046115.1 of Saccoglossus kowalevskii. Taxonomy (NCBI): domain Eukaryota; kingdom Metazoa; phylum Hemichordata; class Enteropneusta; family Harrimaniidae; genus Saccoglossus; species Saccoglossus kowalevskii. The sequence goes on from NC_140642.1 coordinate 9,870,814, forward strand.
TAAGTCAGACTTACCTTTATAAGTAGTCTGAGCTCTAAGATAAGCCAGATTAACCTTTATAAGTAGTCTGAGCTCTAACATAGGCCAGACTAACCTTTATAAGTAGTCTGAGCTCTAAGATAAGCCAGATTAACCTTTATAAGTAGTCTGAGCTCTAAGATAAGCCAGACTAACCTTTATAAGTAGTCTGAGCTCTAAGATAAGCCAGACTTACCTTTATAAGATAAGTAGTCTGAGCTCTAAGCTAAGCCAGACTAACCTTTATAAGTAGTCTGAGCTCTAAGATAAGTCAGACTTACCTTTATAAGTAGTCTGAGCTCTAAGATAAGCCAGATTAACCTTTATAAGTAGTCTGAGCTCTAACATAGGCCAGACTAACCTTTATAAGTAGTCTGAGCTCTAAGATAAGCCAGATTAACCTTTATAAGTAGTCTGAGCTCTAAGATAAGCCAGACTTACCTTTATAAGATAAGTAGTCTGAGCTCTAAGCTAAGCCAGACTAACCTTTATAAGTAGTCTGAGCTCTAAGATAAGTCAGACTTACCTTTATAATATAAGTAGTCTGAGCTCTAAGCTAAGCCAGACTAACCTTTATAAGTAGTCTGGGCTCTAAGATAAGTCAGACTTACCTTTATAAGTAGTCTGAGCTCTAAGATAAGCCAGATTAACCTTTATAAGTAGTCTGAGCTCTAACATAGGCCAGACTAACCTTTATAAGTAGTCTGAGCTCTAAGATAAGCCAGATTAACCTTTATAAGTAGTCTGAGCTCTAAGATAAGCCAGACTAACCTTTATAAGTAGTCTGAGCTATCACCTTTTTCGTATCATGACTCTGTTACGGTGTGACCTCGAATTTCATGTTACCGTAATGACCATTGTTTGGGGAGAAGGACACTCGTGCATATTAAAGCGGCACCGTCGTAGGAACTGCGCATGACTATCCACGGTTCTATTAGAGATGGACCACTAAATTTTGAAAGGGAGGTCAAATCTTCAACCAAATGCTGTATTAAAGTTGGCACCACGAATTGAGTTCAAAGCGTCACAGTTGTCACATCTTTGTATGATTTTTGTATGAACAATGCATTGTACACACAATTTGTAACACGAATGTGACTCCTTGCGTTGGATCCATGTTGAACTTAACACAATGCAACGATTGTTGTGTTGATTGAAGGTACTTTAACCATAGCTTCCTCATAAATTCATATTAGAAATAATGTACCATTTTGGAACCAAATTGTTTGATTGGCTCCTATAGTAAATTATTTATTAAGACTTGATATATCATTATGTTAAGACTACTAGTATTACATGAAGTAATAATAATATTGGCTCATCATACATGCTATATAGTGACTATAATGATGACGACGTTACAGACCAGAAAAAGCAATAAAAAATTCAAATAATAAGATAAGGTAAAACAAATCGAAATGCAAGATCAGAAAGTAAATATATAATAGTTATAAATATTGATCTGCCATGTGAAATATGGTCAGTAGGCAGTGCGAGAATAAAGTCATACAATTTTCTGAATTCGCACAATGAGTTCTTCAGTGTTTTGAAACATAATGCTATACCGTGTGAAGAAATATATATTGACCATTTCAAGTTACATAGTTACCTTATTTATGTCACGGCATTAAAAGCAAATTTTTAAAAAGCAGTGAAGTATAACATATAAGAATGCTCAAAAATGTTATAATCCGATTGCACGTGTATATCGCAATCAATAGTTATGTCACAATTTGTTCACTGTGATAATCTTTAAGGTGATAAATACATTCAGAATTGTCCTAAATCGTGATGATTAACAATAATACTTTGACCATTTTTGCAAAATATTGACCATAATATATAAACACAAGTCACGTCATGAGTCCCCGTTGATTCAGTAGTAAACTAAACTGAAATTGGTCAGCCATTTTGAGTCAGGCCATCGAACAAATGACATGATGTCTAATGTAGTTGTAAATTTTGGTTACGATAGTTGTCCATAGAAATATCTCAAACTGTAAGAATGTCCACTTTCTAATATTCAGTGTCTGTACAACTACCCGAGTATACTAGACAACGCTGAACTATTTGAACGACTGAGCAAATTTCAATCAGGCAACCATTGTTTTGAAATAGGAACAGACAAATGAAAAATGAAAGACATGGGTGAGAGCAAGGCTAAATTATTATTTTTGTTATTATTTGACATGTTTATATTCTTATACATTTTTATGTCATTGAGTAATATTTTATATTTTGTTTTTTTAATGAATCTTTTTTCATGTTTACATGTTTATACTTTTATACTACTTTACTTAATTCATTCTTAAGCATTTTCAAAGTAGGTCAAAGATCACCCCGATGAACATGAAATGAAAGACACTGTAAGCGAAATACTATAACACAAAGTCATGCAACTGAAAAGATATAATTCAATAAATCATCAGAGTCACTGTCACCCCTGTCGGCGTTTACAGCAGCACGTTTTTACAGAGAAGAATAAAAACCCAAATACTTGCCTCTAATGCAGATGAGCAGAAGACAGTATAAACTGGAACTTAATATCTTAGCAGTACCCATCGTTTCTGTTGCGCAGGGTTTATCTTGCGTAAGTTTATCAACAAACCCAATCCTGGTATAACACCCAAGGTTAAAACAGTGTAAAGCTATTGATACCGTTTAACGGTATTAACAATACCTTTCTAATCTAAACGGACAATACCAAACAAATAGGCATACAACAGTTTTAGTTACGCTTAATCAAAATAAATATTATAAAGATTATTACAATGCTTTCTCATAAGCAATTAAAATGTTTATTTATTTCATATTTTGTTATTGAAAATATATCGTGGGTTTCATAATGTCAAAATGGCAATATTTCTGACAGTGTAGGGCACGGTAAGCTAAAGGTTGGTAATCTTTCCTATAGAGTACAATGATAATACCAACAATGGGTGAGCGCTTGATTGGCCTAGAATATAATCGTCGGACGGCACGCCCGTTAAATATAATAAAGTGTTGATGAATTAGCAGAAATAAAACGTATACGTAGAATTTTTCTATCCCAAAACAGTTCGATCAAATAACCCCCTTGCCTAAATAACATCATAATATTAAGTAATTGTATATATATATGCCTTTGCTGTGACACATATCTGATTCATTTGCAAATGGATCTCATTACAAGGACAATGACAAAGAAAGGCGGTTGACAGGGTCCAATATCATTCTTAATGGACAGCACTGAAAACATGGTAAACAGATTGCTATGACAACAATTGTTATATGGAAATCAATTGACATCGCCGCTCGTATAAGGTGCGTTCTGTTTATACCATCAAACACACTGCTCAATTGAAAGAATATCCTCTTGTAGAAATGTCCTTATTCATGTACGCAATGTCCAGTGAGTAGTGTATAGCAAATTGCAGTACTTAATTTTAGTCCTTGGTAATTAATCAATCAGTACAACCTGAGTAGATTCGGTCAGATTCCTTACACGTTGATAGTAAACCCAAGCAAAGAATACATACGATGGTTGATACATATGATTAATATGCAGTTTTTGAAAAAAATATTAAATTTGTGTCGCGTTTTTGTTGTTAAATAAATCTACAAATGTAGTCTGCCAAAGTGATCTTATTAATACTAAGCAATCTATGGACGATATTAAGTCATAATATATATAAATTGTCGTGCATGTGTGTGAGTGAGTTAATGTTTTTTCTAGGTTCTAGCATCTATGCAAGTCGATTTTTAAGAAAAGAAACCCCAACCGCATCGACATTGTTAAACACGTTACATGTTTGGTAATTTCCTTCATCTGCATTCAGTCATACTTCAAATATAATGCAAAGATATTGAGAATGTACCAAATTATGTTTTGCTGGCATTATTCAAGTATAATCGGCGATTCTGAAAATTATTAATGGTGTGCATACGGAATACATTTCGTTATAAAATATTTTTGATTTTAATTTTTTTCAAAACAATGAAAGAATTCGCAATTCCACAACGTCGAAAACGGAAAGTCTTTATCATAGTGCTGCACAGTTGTCCAAGCGAGAACAGTCAAATAATATTCGTTACAGATGCTTAAATTGTAAGCGAATATATATACTAACTATAATATAACTATACTATATATATACTAACTATAATTATACCTCATAGCCTATTGGCCAATCGGATTCGCGCATTTAGCTGGGAATGTATTTGCATATTGACTTCTCGTTGGCCACTTGCAACGAGTTATGTTCTATGTGAATATTTGTAACCGGGAGATAATCATCAAACAACACGACTACATCTGTCGGTCACTCCGACCGTAGTCGCCGCACCGTGTACCTATGTATAGCTGACAACCTGAACTTTGCACGGTATTCCTGGATTTGTTGACGTCGTATACTGACGTATAGTGCTCCTATTTATTTCATCAAGGTAATTTGATTACATACATCTGTGTTTCATTAAACTGTTCATTTAACTGGAAATGTGTTGTTATATTTCGTTTTAATTATGTCCGAGTGGGCCGAGTGCAGTGTGATGTTTTGTCTATGTGTATTTGAGTTATGTGTAAAGATCGCAGTTTCTGAAATATCAGAAGCCGCTCATAGCAAGTTGATGCCTACAAAAATCTTAAATGTGACAGTAATTTCGGAAGGGGTTATGGAATATAAATAAATACGAACTATTGGAAGTGTAGTGAAACAAGTACTTGTGAATGGAGAACATTCTGGATATTGTCATTGAAAACCTGATCAGAAGAGACACAGTCTAATACTAACAAATTGTTTGTTTTGTTCGGTATAATAAAACAAATATTGATCCAACCCTCGGTCGATATTTACGTGTGTCGATGAGGTATTGGTATTACGCATTGCAAACTCAGCTCAAAAACTGTTTAGGGCTACTGATCGGCAACTGTATATGCTATGTAGTTGGCATGGTAACGAGTAATCAAACAGAAAACAACAGTTTGCGGAGCTTTAAAATTTATCAGTGCAAACTTGCATCTACTTTCACCCATACATAAATCGACATGAGAGTTACTTTATTTCAGATAAAATTTAGCACAACTTTTCAAAATCGTTACTAAAATAATTTAATTGAGCGTATGTAGTACATCACGGTTGCCAGGTTTATCAAGTTTTCACAACCTTCGACCAAGAGCTTGAGTATCTGCATGTGTGTCATTCACAGTACGCTTTCTGTGCATCTAGTTCCAAAGGAAATAACAAAATCTGATTGAAATAATCTGCATTTGTTCCACAACACATATCGTAAAACCAAGTATGATAACACGACCGTGATATCGCAAGTCTCGTCGCGTCTCGTTAATATAACAAGATTGCTCGTAAATACCACAATGGCATCGCGATACCGGCGAAAATAGTTTTGGCAATGAACTCTAAGTACACTCATTCATAGGTTACCCGTATGCACGCCATACTTGAGTAATACAAATATGCCTTAGACCGGGTCATCGGTAAAGCGATCTGTCAGACTGCAATGATAAGCACAGATAGAAATCTCAACAATTTTGAAAAAGAGATTAGAAAGTTTAAGATTTAGTCAATAAGTTTGCATTAGAATTATGGCGAAGAGTTAGGTAGGTATACTGCGTATCATTTTAAACCCCAACTTAAATCATGCTAATACACGTATTTTTTATAATAATTTATTTTAAGAATTGCCCAAAACTATTTTTTTTAAGAATTGCTGGTGTATAGTGAATATGAGCCCAATGAGCCGAACCTTCAACATTAACGTTCGTGGGCCGGTTATAACTGGCCGGCTTTAGCGAAACCGTGCGATTCAGACGATGCATTTTAATGGATAAAGGGTTGTTGAAAACGATTGTCGCACACCCATATCGGTTAAACATTAAACAGTGTGATCAATTTCGTTTATCAATCTTTTGTGGCTTACATCATTATCTTCCTAGTTTTACCTTGGATTTATTTTTGTTCGAATAAATATTTGAACAAATTCGAACAAGTTTATTTCTAGATCATCAAATACCCAACACATGTATACAGAAGATACCAACAAACTATAAATACTAGTATACAATTGTTGTACGGTTGTTGTTATTTTTGTTGTTGTTGTTGTTGGGAGGGGTCTCAATAACAAATAACAGGTATATATATAATAATCGAAAAGAAAAATATATATTTATATGTAAGTAAATAACACCAAATAAACGGCATGGTAATCTCTGTTATTCGGAGTTATTATACTTGCTTTACTTTCTATGTCAGAAACTTCTGATTTTACAGGAGTTTCCAATGGTCCGCCTCTTATTTGCGTCGGTCCTCCGAAAACGTTTTACTCAAGTGTGCAAAGAATAACACCCAAAACTGGAAAACATCATCTGACTGTGCTTTTCAAGGTATACATGACACATATGTGCCGGTATTGTACATGTAAATAAATGGGACTAGTATCCAGAAAAAACGAGAAACAATCTCTCCGATCCAATCACACATTATCATTATCACACAGATCTTTCATTTTATGCCCCGCCAGTCACAGTGTGGAGATAGTTGAGAGGGTATACAATGCTTACAATGCACTATAGATATTGATATATGCGTTTTGAGGGCACACAAACTACACTAAACTGGTTTAAAGCGGTTTTTATTTCTGTGTATATGTGGAATGTGCAGGTAAATGTAAATGTAAAATACGTCCTGTATTTATCGAAACTAAAATAATTCTCTACAATCTAAGTACACACACATTCTGAAAGACGCGTTGTCTCTTCAACTATTGTTAGAACTCAGACAACCAATTTACTAGTATTAGTTAATTATAAATAATTCGATGCGATATTTACATATGCTGGTCTAACGGTTGTACTGGTTCAAAACTGTTTATTTATTCTGTGTTTTTGCTTATTGTTATCATTTCTGCCCCAATAAAGAGGAGTCTGTATTGCTATTTGCCGTCGCATTGTAGCGACTTTGTTTACATTTTTGCAAATAAGCAATCTGTGACAACGTTGCCCGAACGTTGTTTTATATCAGCGAACAACGTTATTATTTTATCTTCGGTTATGACGCAAAATGAAAATAAGTGCGACGGTCATGGCTATTTTACAGGTTTTAAGGTGAAAGTGTCCTTCTCATACAGGGCATGAAGTAGGGGGTGGGTACGCAGGGTCGTTTATTGGTGCTGGTTGTGTTTGGTCTGGTTGAAATCCATATGCTGGTTGACCATACATTGGTGGTGGTTGACCATACATTGGAGGAGGTCCTGTCTGCATGTAAACAGGGGAAGCAACAGGCGCTGCATTGTAGGAGACGACCGCTGCCTGAGGACTCTGAGCAACTTGGTTGTCTAGGAGAAAGCACATGTTCACAGAGTTTAGTTTTGCCTAATATGTATATGTTATAATGCACGAGTGAGGGAAATGAGATTGAAGATAGGCGACGAAGACATATATATCTTACCACCGAGTTATTGTGGTATATTGGGTACACGGGCAAACACGCAATAAATGAACACACTTACGAACAACGGTCCTACTACTTGGAGATGATGACGATGAAATACAGCATACACATGCTACGACGGCGATAATAACGATTAGTACAATCAAACCAATTATACCACAAACAACACCAATGATTATCTTGGTTCTATGAAATAAAAAAAAATAAAAAAAAAGTTCAAATGAATGTATATACTGTACAATACATTTTTATAAATGTAGTAACATAAGATTTGAATTGGAGGTCAATCATTTGAGACTCCGACAACCAGTTTGAAATAAGGCTGGAGTTGCTGGAAGAATATGAGTGCAATTTTTGTCGCAGTGTCTTTTCTGTATATTTATATTTATTTTAATTTTTCGTGAATGTGTTATCCATTTTTTTTATCTTATCCTGATGTCTTGCCTAAATATTTTTCTTTCGGCCATCCCCCATGATTTCAAATGATCGACCTGTAACGTGTTGTTTCGCGAATCACAGTTTTCACGTATTTACGGACACAAATTGCTTACATGTGTTCTGCGGTATCTCCGATGTCTTCATTCAGGTTGTTCCAATCACTATTGAATAGGTCATCAATACCGTCTGGGTCAATGCTACAACAATATTTGTCTGTATCTGAACCGCAACAGTATGAATCACACAAAAATCCGAACTGGTATGTATTGTAGTCGTCCCAATAACCGCTACAATAATCACTGACCGAAACACCTGAAATACAGCATAGTTAGTATTATAATGATGACGTCAACTGACCATACACTTAACATCACATCACATCACGTGACCGGTCATGTCGCGTCTGCTTGCACCTCATTCACTGCTTCACGAACGTCACACTCATTGTTCCCGTTCATTATACGACGTCGAAAACATTGTTTACACAATGAAATGTAGTTAGGCCCGAAAAAAAGTATACCGACTGATAACGAATAATAGCGACAAATATATAACTTTATATAGCGTTACATTGCGGTATTCCAGTGCGAGGAGCGGGTAATAACAGCGACGGTGCTGTATTTCAACATTATTTGTGATCAGTGAACTATAACATGCAATAGTTTGTTAAACTCCCCCTTTGTCAGGTCGACCACTAGTTTGCAAAGGACGTCAATTCTACACGTATAGTAGGTGGACGATGCAAAGACAAACAATAGGCGTGAACACAGAGGCGTTGAAGTTTATTATATGTGACCTTTATTATTGTATGTCGAAATTTGAATTAAAACGGCTATAGACAAGTAGCTTGTGATGCAAGCGACTCACTAAATTAATTTTCTCATATGAGCCAATCAAAGTGCTTGTAGGCCATTCTATTTATAACTTGTATAACTATGTGAGAATCCAAACGAATAAGTTTGAAACGTAGTTTCTATTAAGTTTAATTTGACGAGTCGAGTGTCTTGAGGAATGAACAGAAGGAAATCGATTCGAAGAAAACAAATTCTCACCTGCTAATAGCAGTAAAAGTAGAAAACACGTCAACTGGGCAGGTGAACTGTGTACAGGCGCCATGTTTACAAGATTATGTTTGCTTGCATACCATGGAAACAGCTGTAGTCTTTAGAAATGAAAGCGAGGCCAGCAAGCAAGTTACCTGCAAGTGGTTTTACACACGTTTTGATTCAATCAAAGTTGTTTGGCCAATCAGATGGAATGTAGTTGGGCCAAGTATGGGGTCACAGTTAAACTAAGAAAGTCGTCCACGGCAGAATTTGCTATAGATGCTTTAGTTACAATTCTTCAAGATCAGTTAATATTAGACACATTCACAGTGTTATACCCATTAATGACTGGCCCCACGCGCTCCCAACTAAAACAACACTTGTAACGTCATACTATTACATTGTGCGGTCGTTATCTTGGGGGCGCCTGTACTCCCGGAGAGGAGAACTCCTCTTACAATTCAAACAGGGATCACCTATTATGAAGGTTTGAGTGCAACTTCCTCCTCCATATTGAAGGAGAATTATTCAGCGGAGAGTAAGACCAGGAACTGGAACCAAACAAAGATACGGAGGAGATTAGTAAATAATCTGAATAAAAACAAAGCGGGCACAGATATGATTATACATGTACGTATTAATTTTGAAACAACGTATTGCGTCTTTGGGGCTGTATCGTGAAAAATATGTGGGTTTAATTTTGCCAAGTAAATGTTCATGGCCATTAATAATAAAAAAAACTTGGCTACTAACTGAAAGCCAGCAAAAAACTAGATATTTATTTTAAGACCTTTGACAGAATTATGTTATATATCATGTCATATGGATATGAAATTTGGGATTACGAACCTCATCCCCAACTAAAAAGTATACATTCACGATATATAGGCTTTGATTCGATTATGAGACAACTACAGCGTGGAGATCACGAACCTGTTTTTCTGCTGGAATTTACAAATCGGTCTAATAATAAAAACGATTGGGGAATGGTACTCAAAGGTATGTTTTCTAGAGAAAACCGCCTGTTATAGTAAGTTTAAACTTGGTTTTGGGCGGGAAAATTACCAGAATAAATAGGTAGACACAATGACACTGGCATATATTCAAAACTATTGAGCCAGACTGAAGTGAAGTTCGTTTGCTGTTAAAATGCCCTGGTTATGATCATCTGAGATTTGTACGGGAAACAAGTGTGAGAATTTCATTCATATTATGGTATCATTAGAGTATAGAAATTAAATCACTTGCATTATTCAGTTATCATGCTTTATTACTCAGAGAGCAACTTTAATATAATTGGTGTTTATTGGCAAACTTACAATTATTTATATAAATTGTACATGTGTATTATTTATGTATATAGGCGGGTGTCTAAATACGAAGAAAATATAAAGTTGACTGAACCAAGGTGTTTGTTGAGAGATTGTAAACGAGTGACCCGTGATTAATAAATGAGTGTATCTGGTGTGCCAGATATGTACATCCGGGTAATTTTTGTTCCACTCTTCCTTACATCTACACACACAAAAAATGCACAACACATAACATGAGTTTTATATGTGTATATATCTGTGTTTGTTTGTTTGTTTGTTTGTGGGGGCTGCGTGTGTGTGTGTGTATGTGGGAGGATGTTAAGTTAGAACCCTTTTCTGACTTCATAATTACAGTGGGCCACTAAACTAGAGGTTTACCTGTTTCGTGGTTTCCCCTGTTACTTAGATCAAGATGTACACATGACAGTGGACGCAAAGGAATTAAAAGTGCAACTATCTTCCACATTGCCCATTGAAATTAATACACCATGGCTGGACGGCGTGAATAAAAGGTCAATATTTGGATCAAAATGTCTATCTTATATACGACGTTATTCAATACACATACTTATTTAATATTCCGGGTGTGATTTAATTTTTAGATTTCGAAAGGTCTTCGACAGTAGAACACAGCGTTTTTGTACACTCACTCAATAAGTTTAACTTTATTGAACAGTTCATAAAATACACCTTAACGATATACAATGACGATTGGGTTACAATTAATATACGGAGAGATATACGTTAAGCCTGCCCTCTATCGGCATTGCTATTTCATCCTGGTAATTACAACGAACGACCGTATAAACCCAGCAATGTTTTAATTAGGTGCCTCAAGTGGACACAACCGGCTTTTAATTTTCTACAAATAATGAAATTCGTTAAACGATTGACCTAATCAACGAATTTAGAAGACATGTGCTAAAAAACAAAACAGAACATGTCTGTTGCTCTCGGCGTCTGGAACGATGGGAACGAAAAAGGAAACAAATTCAGTCCTCAGCTGACAAGACAAACCAATCAAAGCACATGTATAGGTTTGTTCTGCTACAATCAGCTTATACCATAAAACTATTAAAAATATTAAAACCTTGCTGTAATATGAAAGGTAGTAAATTAACTCAACACGGAAAGGCACGGAATACCGATGAGTGATGTATACATACACAATTAAGATTAAAAGAGATATGTTATTTGGTATGTACACATCGTATAAGCTGTGGGTCCATAGCTCTTGTGTCGGTATTCAGTCTTTGTGATGGTATTTAAGTCATTTCTGATATATTTTGTGTCATTACATTTGTTATTATCAGATAATAGGGTTTTTATCGACACAGAAGATCCATGGCGTAACACAAACGCGTGACGCCAAATGACCAAGGCTTTTCTTCACAAGTTAGCAACGCCGCCATACGGACATCCCAACTATTGGCTTCATCAATCTGAGACTCGCCTATAAAAATCTGAATGAATACTTGATGATCTTAAGTTTTTGACATTTGACATCAAAATATCCACAGTACCTTCGATATTTTGGTCCATGTAATATTCAGAAGTATTTAGAGCAAATCTGGTCAAAAAAACCTTAGATTTGCACTTTTCAAAGAAAACTTTCAATTATATGGAGAAATAACAAAAAATGTGAATACAAAAAAAAAAAAAAAAACTCGCGGGAAATATGCAGATATCGGTTTAAACGGTTCATGTGGGAAATGTTCAATTACAAAATTTACTTGAAAATATTTGTTAGGCCATTGTCCCTCTCATACGAGGCCTCACCTTTCAAAGTTTACTGATTATTTTGTACGATAATTTGACAAAATCTTGATTTTCAGTTGACATCGAGATTGAACGCCTGTATAACGTACACTTTCCGAAAAGACCCTCAAAATGACCAAAAATGATTGGTCTGGCACATTTCTTTACTGGACGATCCCTTTCTCCCTTTTACATGGGATTGACTGAATTGAGATTGAACGCACCTGTAAACGTCTTTATAACATTTTCGGAATAGACACCCTCGAATTGACTTACAAAAGTCGGTCTGGCACATTTCTTTACCAAGTGACCCCTTCCCTCTTTCATAGGAGATGTTTGACATTGTGTAACCAGTATTTCCAAAATCATCACCCTAAGACTGGCCTGGCAAACCTAACGTACCTATAACAGTTGTCATTTTAAAGAAAAATAGGTATGTAGTATGCAAATCGAGAACAGTAAACACGGCTCAGACTTAGACGGCGGATTTTTGCTCCCATGCTGGTATATTCAATAATTAAAAATTCATGTCATGGGAATTGACTATGTGTTATATTTTGGGCTATTGTTTATTACACGTGAACAAAAGTCGTGTTAATTTGCTTACTTAATTTCTTTCCACTTTGTTTTTGGTAATCGTAGTGAATTAGTATCATCGTGCGACTAAATATGGGGGGGGGGGTGTAGGTTAGTATCACATTGCAGTATGATGCAGTTTGGTGAGTGCAAGTTTATTATTCTAGCAATTAAAACAAACAATACATTTATGAATTCTTGGGTAAATATGAATCTGAATTTTCATGTATTAATACAGCTTTCCACATTAAATTTCAAATAATATTTGAAGTTGATAATATAATGTGTATAATTCATGCATGGTTTAGACGATACACTGTTAGGATGCATTCAATACGAAAAACGTTTTTGCTGATTAACACCTGTCCACTTGTATAGTTTAGTTAGACGGCATACGACGGACCTTTTCCTGGCTCTGAATAGTTAGGCGGAGGCGCGTTGCTGTAGGCCGGTGCAGGGGCAGTTTCTGAAAGAAAAAAAAACAGAAACATAACAATAACATCATTCTAGTTGCGTTATCCCATCTAATAAATTTGCAATAAAGTAATATTTTCCATCAAAATTAACTTACGATGTACCACGGTGGTTGTAGCCTGGCTGCTTGATGTAGCCCCCTTGATACAGCAATACACACATACAACTATGCATACTATTATGAGGACCACAAGTGCAATGACACCACATATTATTCCAATAATGACCGCCGTACTGAAAAATAAATATTTGTTAATTATTATTACACGAGTCCCTTGAATAACTGATACCATGTCAGACAATGCGTGTACAAAGAAACCTTCCGATGTACTCGTACTTTCAATTAATTACTTATGTATTCGACAACAAGTAAAGATAACACATTGAGAAAGATGTACAAAATAATTATACATACGCTAATCCGACAGCCGTGTCGACAGCATCGTCTAAATCGTTACCGAAATCAAAAGCTGATTGATCACAGCAGTATCTGTATGAATCATCTCCACAGCAGTAGGTCTCGTCCTCAGTGTAAAGCAAGGTTGGACATTCGAATCCTTCATAATATATACCGTAACTGGTATAGCCTTCGCATGTATCACTCGATACACCTGGAAAAGACGCAAACATTCACTGTTGAAACATTCACTGATGAAAACGCAGTGCGTATACGCATCTAGTGCAATTCGAATAATTCATTATCTAAATGTATGAACAATAATTAAGTGGAAACAGAAGTGAAATTAATATCTTAATTACAATTTTAATTAAAGTGGAAGTTTTAGTTGAAGTCAAAATGGGACCATGACAGAACGGAGCCATATAAGTAACTAATTATGGTACGTTCTATCGGTTCTGGTCGTGTCCGAAAAACTGGGTGGCCTGGGTGCGTTGTTTAGACAGCGCTTGTTCCGCCCAGAGAACTACTTCATCAATAATGTAACTTGTACAGCGCGAAATGACTGTCTTCATGATTTTGGCAATAGTTTAGCTTTTTAGAGCAACTATCCAATTGTTCCCGGGAAGTCACCATGACGGTTCTCACAACCCTGGCTGACCAAGTTACAGGATAGACTCTCGCTAGTAACACTTTAACAGATCGGACACGGCTGTGAACAGTTCTTATAAAACGGAGAAAGAATTCCTTGACTACAAAGTTCTCCATTCAGTACATATTTACATTTATTTATTGACACAGTAATGACGTTGCACTAAAAAAACACAAAACAATAAAAAGAATTTAACAACAGGAGTGTAAACAAGCATTGGGAAAGAGTTTCTGTCATACCACCACCACCCCTAACACTAATCCTACCCCTACCCTCCAGCTCTCCCCAATTTAATTTTGTATTCTCTTTCTAAAAAAATTTACTAAACTAAAATCATGGAGATCCCAGGTCGTATTTTCACTGTCACTTCTATATAAAATAGCATGAGCCATACACAGCACAGCAAAACCGTTCTAATCTGAGTTATTCTGAGTTCTAATGTGACCATTCCCACGTTATAAATTGATAACCATTACTGAATACAGCTCTCATCGATTGTGACGACCTTTCTGTCGACGATTATTGAAATTTCACTCGTATAACAATTTGGGAAGCTTCACTTTTACCCCTGTTAAATTATGGGCAAAGAATTGTGAAATGTGATTTGGTGCGTTTATCTTATCCCAATCTTTGCTGTAATTTTAGCTGCACCGTCGCGTATTTAAGAACAGTAGCCTAGTAGGTCACTTATAGCTGCCTACACTTTTGAAAAACTCAGCCAATGTTTAAAAGTTTTACATTTTTGAAACTCACGTTGAATACGGGGTCTTACCTGCAATACTGATACACACCAAACACCAAATGATTGCGTACATGTTTGTGGCTGCCATTCTTCACTCGACGCAAGCTTCAATTGATTGGGGCACGGCTGTCAGCAGTTCCAATGAAAGCGAAGCCGAATTCCTTAGACTTGACAAATAGTCCACAAAGTTCACTACTCCGTCAGGCATCATTTAGAGTGACAGGTGCGTACATACCTTGTTCATTGTAATGTGCATTGTAATGTAAAATACCAAAGCAATTGACCTTCCATCAATAACAATCACCATAATTTGAAGATTCAAAGCAACAATCACCATAATTTGAAGATCCAAATCAACAATCACCATAATTTGAAGATTCAAATCAACAATCACCATAATTTGTAGATTCAAATCAACAATCATCAGGAATTAATATTAACCAATCACCAACAAATAAAACCTATACAAAAATAACCACAACTCTCCAATTTTGTTTAAAATATTAGTACACACAGACCATTTTCTACCAGTACAAAGTAAGTTTACTTCAGGTAAGGTGTGGTTCATTTGAACTCCTTAAAGGGGTTATCATTTTTGGAAAACAATTTCAATTTATGGATAGTTAAGTACAAATTATCAGTAAGTAGTATCTTCCGTCGTCCTAAAGATGGTTCATTCCATGGCAGATCTCAAACAATTTAGGTCAAATGAAAACCCTCAAATAGGAGAAAATATATGGGCGAACAGCACCATAAATATAAAATGTATTTTTTTGAAGTGATCCACAGACCAAAAGATATTTGTTGGAATATAATACAAACGTAGAAGAATTCAATCGACAGGTTTACGGTACAGTCACAAAGATTACATTTATGAGCTTTCGTGTACGGTGAGATGTAAATGTGTCACTTGTTTCCTGGTTTGTTCAGTCAAATTTATAACTATTAGCAAACCGATTCTCATATCGAACAAAATTGTATAACCCACATGTAAGCCAGTTGGACATTTTGACATAACATGTGTGCTGTTCGAATCAAGTTTAAATTCAATCATACTAATCCACAGCTGACGTAATTGAAGTTCTCCCTCAAACATCGCGTTTTAGATAAAATGTGGTGGAGGGAAACAAATAATGGCTAAAGAACGCTGATAGGCTAATTGGTGGTGTGAACCCTGTAAGCAAATTCTCATGGAATAAGGCACGAACCTAGATCATTGGGCAACTACATTAGATGGACAGCCACGGTGTATTATTATAGTGTGCCCTTCAACGTCCGATAGGCAGCAATATAACATCGATACCCGGTGTATCCAAGCCACAGTGCTGTATACTATGCATGTAATAATTCAGGGTTAAATATATACAGCACACTTAATGGGTTACTATTGTACATTATGCTTTCTGTTAACTATTTAATTTACCAATAATACTTCGTGATTTTGCAACACGTATCATTAGAAAACGGTATTTCGTTATTTTTGTGCAAACTAATTTACATACTGTCCTTAAATGTCACATTTCTGTCAGATGAACTCGTCCCTAACAAATATAATTATGTCCATACAGGTAACAACATTATCACATGGATTCAACATGGTTGGACTATAAAAGGTAATAGATTATCATTGTGAGCAACAAAATATTTCAAAACTGTACAGCGCCATCAGCGGCGGCTGTCCCAGACGCTCTGCATCAGGACATGGTAGTGTTTGTTTCACGTACTAGTGTATAATATTAATGTACACTTCCAGATAGCGAATAAGAAACTCATTGTAGGCAGCCATTTTTAATTGTTATTAGTATTCACTCGGTGCGAAATACCTGTATGGTATGAAGTATCTTGGAGTGCAGCAACAACATGGTACGAAGCTACCATATGAATGCACGAAGCTCTGAAGGTTGTCATGACATGAATGCAGTATACTGACCTCATGGATTCAGAACTGACAAAGTGTTACATATTTGATTCCACCAAGAATGAAGGATGTAAATTTACTCATGTTCACATTGCAAGATGTGGGATTAGTATGAACTGACTAGAGGTTATTCGGGTTCTGCTAAATCAGTCACAATAATAGCATATAATGTCAGCTGGACAAGGAACTGATAATTAGGTCAATGACTGTCAAAAAACAATGATCGTATCGAACATAGAGTTACATGAAACCGTTATTTATTTAGAATATATTGCTCTTATACAAGATTCTAGTATACTGACATTGACCAAGGGCGTAGGCAAAAGTACCCGGGTCAATACAATATTTTCTTCTTGGCTAAAATGAGTTATATTAGTAACATTGCGTCTTGCTCAGACCCAGAGTTTTAGAAAACGTACGCTTAGTGCGTACAAGATATGACCGCGATTTTTTTGAAAACGTTCGAATGTATGACGCTTTGAGTGACCTTATTAAAGTCATCACCCTCAATGATAATATACCTCACCATAACTAAAAACCTTCGCTGTCATTTCATGCAACCAGGTTGCAAGTAACTGCATATATGATAACGGTTGTTTTGATGAAAGCCGCCAAATACTTCCACTCCACTTAGTCCACACAGATTCAATCACTGACTGAAAAGCTGACACAATCTCAAGAGTGGCCATAACAGAGCGTTACTGTCATTTCACGCTATCACCGACATCTATGGTCATAGTAATTAATAGCTTTCAAAGTAGAGATGTGCCTGTGGAAATCGATCAATGTAGAATGATACAATTTATTTGACCTCTGAGGTCATCATTAATGTCATATTTACAATTACAAAACAATTGAAAGCAGTAATCAGGAGTAAAATACAATTACATCTCACGTTTATAATCATGTCATTTTTTAAAATGAAAAAATTAAAAGTACATTTTTCATTATCTGTAAAATTGTCTGTGTAATGTAGTCTTTAAATCGTGTTATAATTATAATGCACTCTTCTTGGTTAAATGTGCTTGTTGTTTTGGTTCAGTATTTGTCCAACAACAGTTCCTTACGGATGTACTTATTTGCCATATACCTGCGCTACTGGGTCGTATGTCGGTGGCAGCTTAGCGTACGGTGGTTGTAGTCCATACGCTGGCGGTGATTGTACAGTCCATAGCGCGCCATCTGGTGGTGGATTAAATTGGGTATCTGTAAAGTTGTAACAAATCTAGTCAATGAAGTGGAATAATCCTTGCAAGAACAAATGTAATGTCTAAGTGTTACAATTATGGCCCAAAACGGTGTGAATATTGTAACATTTGCATCATTACATAACAAATATTAATATACATCTTTCACTGTAACGCCATGAGTTACAGCGTGCCGTAATTTTGCGGTATTTTAAGGGTTTTGTTCATCCTACCATATAAGGAAATGCGAATTCCAAATATGAAATGATTACACGCGTAAACGTCCTCTAATAATAAAAACAAACACGGCTGCCACCAAGGTTTGACCGGACTCCACACAAAAAAGTTCGCTGATTCTGTTCTAAACTTTTTGGATTTCGGCATTCACATGATGTATCCTTGAAAGGCAAAGATGTATAATAATAAGGTTATTACGAGGATACCTCAAAGTATGCACTCAGACAGTACGTCTCGCATAGTGTCGCTGTACTCAGGCTGTATTCGTGCAAACTTCCTCGTAATAACCTCATAGTCAGTCTAATGGTATTTGTGAGTAACCAAAGCGGTCCTTGAAACCATTAATCACACGCCCACACGAAGTGATTCTTTAGTAGATGTTTGTTTCTTATACTTACGAATTACGTGGGTTCGTGTACTTTTGTTACTTCCTGCTTTGATACAACAACACACACATGCGGCTATACCAGCAATGGTTCCAACAATGATAAGTACAGTAATAACAATTCCAAAGATTGCAGCTGTCCTGTTTACAATGTACGAAATAGTGCCTTATTGATATATTGTAACATACAAAGGCTGTACTACACAACAGCAAAAACATGCTTCTTTGTTAAGTTTCAGGAGAAAAGACAAGACAGTTTATAGGTACCATCTCGAGGTGTAATTAATACCAATGATTGTCTGTCTTGATTGCAAAATATTATTATACAAATCTCAACTTTTCATGTAACTCCGTGGTGTGAACATGCCCTTTGAATATACCGGTGATAAATTCCATGATTAGTAGAGTCATGTACTTCATTAGCTACTATTGGATTTATGTAATAACGAAAATGGCTCGGAGTACATTTTCTCCACCCGTCATTTTCTCCACCCGTCAACGCGAATACTCATTGGTTGCCAATCATCTAATATTGTATTAAATAGACGAGTTTCGAGTTCCCGGTGTTGTTAAGTTAGTAAACGCGTGTGCCTCTGTTTTGTTCATTTGTTGATATCTCACGAAAAATTGTATTTGCATCAACTATATTGTATATAGATACAACATTCTCCAAGCTGTTATAATACGGTATCTTATAAGTTATTGTTGACCAAAAGTGAACGTCGAACGAGCCCCTCGTGATGGAATAGCAACAAAACAAGATGTGAATTCAAAAAATTATCTTATTTAAATTGTATATAATAATATTTTGTAAAGGTTATTCGGATGATCGGAAAACGTCACTGTTACCACATGTAATGATGAAAAGTTGAGTATAATATAATTGACAATCGTAATCAAAATTAAAAATAATACAAGGAAATCCCTGGCAGCTCTTTCGAGACTGTACTGAGTATGCCACCTGCCATATTGACGATTTAGCGCCCCATTACAATGAAGAGCAATGTCACCAAAATATCAATAAGATGACATAGTAATGGATTTTAGTTATTTTAGTTATAATTACAGTGAGACGTAACACATCTTTAATTTGACATGATAGTGCAAAACGTTGGGAACAATATAATATATAACAATTTTAACGTGCCGTGCTTTATTAGTCGTTTTTTGCTGCCAATAGCACAAATATCCGTCAGATGTTAATGAATATATGCTTATATGTTTAAACGATTATAGCCCCCCCCCATTCAGGCATTCTCTCGCTTTGAATTGTTATCGTGTTGCTGTGTTACAGTTACCATGCCAAGAGTAATATTTACTCATGAACGGTACTTGTGTATTTTGAGTCGGTACAAGCGGGATGTTATATGTCCTGTTCAACTACTTTTGTTAACTACGTATACTGGTACCATTGGGGTCAAGTATTTCTATGACGTGCGTAAAGTTATGACCAATTGTAGTTTTTATGTAATTTTCAACCCTCACTTGTACAGTGGCACGCCGGCTATTCGACCTTCTAGAGTAGCTTTTAACTGTGGGCGAGTCTTCCTAGGTTGCCTGCCCAGAACAAGTACGACTATTACATTATTGTGGTAGTTAAGTGAAATTAGATTGCGGACATTAACTCACCCGAGACCAGTGGGTGCACTTAATCCATAAGACAACCAGTCATCGTAACCACAACAGTATTTGTAGGTACTTGAACCACAGCAGTATGTCTCAGAACTGGAGTCAAACCATTTGGGACAGGTGAAACCTTCTGTAAAATCACCCTCGAAATCGTAATAACCGTAGCAATATTCGCTTCTTACCTCTATAGTGAAGGAACGCACACTTTCAGTGAGACTGTTCATATATATATATATATATATATAGTAATACTATAGTTTAATACTACCGGTAAACCCATGAAATAGTAAATATTTGAGCAAATTAAAAAAAATGATCGGACACATTTGTTAATGACGATGTCCTTGTTGCAGTTTGTTGTTTTTAGTGAATATGTAAAAACATTGGTACTGTGCACCTGAGATATCCGTCATACACGTCCTACGTATGCAGTACAAGCATGTACGCGCCAAAATCGATTGTGTCTGACAATTTAAAAAAAGGTTGGTTCAAGAACACGTAATTTGCTGTTATAAATTGCTTTAATTTCGACAATGCTAGTGGATGAAAGTCTTTTTTAAAAGTAAAACAATTACGTCACCAGAAGACAGTTTGACCGATACCATAAACACCTAATAAAAAATAGAAACTTAGCAATATAATCCGACGACACATTCTCCTGGATACATACCTGTGATAGTGAGTGCAAGATAACACAACGTTAACATCAGTAACTGGCGAAGAGTTTCCATATTTAACACAGTTTTGCCGTCGGGGCGTAATACTAGTGAAGTTAGAACACTGGTCGTATGACGACTACACAAACAAAGCTACAGTCAACCTTCAGGTGATTTATGTGCATAGATAAATCTGGTTAATAGTTAACAAATCCGGTTTTTGACACACTCGCAATCTAACACGATTGGATTCAGTAGAAATAGTGAAATGCACATGATTTGATCTTCCTTCCTTTCCAGCTATAAATGATACTGGAAAAGTCGGCTTACAATATTAATAGCCGCTGCAGTAACACTTCGATTTTTTTGACATTTCTTCGTTTTTATAGAGGAAAATACAGTATTTTTACCAAGTAAAACTATATTTATTAAAGTTCATACGTGAATTGTTGAACAAACTACACACTTTGTATTTTCTTTCAGCTGCCTTCAGTCATAACAAATGAAATGCAAAAATATCAAGAATATGTTTTGTATTAAATATTCACGCGTAACCGTCAATTATGAAAATTATTGTGAGCGTATTAAATACATTTTGTTATGAAATATTCTTAATATATTACCTATTTCACTTGTTAAAATCAGTTGTTTTAATTTTTCAATTTAACCCCGATGACTTGATATTCATCCACACTTTGCCAATAGTGCGTGAAAACACGGATCAAAGATTTGCTACTGGCAAGTTATCTATATCTGTAGTTTAGTGGAATTATTTGATTTTTTGATAAGATATTGATATTGTTTCATACCATGTCACCTTTTTTGTGCTGCTATTGCTTAGAAATTATTAAGACTATATATATATATATATATATATATATATATATATATATATATATATATATATATATATATATATATATATATATATATATATATATATATATATATATATATATATATATATATATATATATATATATATATATATATATATATATATATATATATATATATATATATATATATAATATTCACGAATTTTCGGTATTTAAGTTTCGAAGGATCATCTCAAATACATTTATGAGTTGGTGGCCTCAGACACACAGCAGTTATTGTTAAAATCCACAGTTAATGGCAATATAGTTGCGTAGTGGTCCGATAAATAGTTCATGACATTAACTTTGGAGAAACCTATTTGTTTGAAACACTCCATACAAGAGTCAACTTGGTACTGATGAATAAATTATATTTCTGCCCCTTGCAATTATTAAAACATTATTACTACTCAACTCTATCAGTCGTGTATCTTGGATATACCCTTTTTTAGTAATTCTAGTTTGTAAAAAATAAACACAGACACATGTAAAATGCAACCAAATCTTTTGAATGAACAGTCTCACTATTGTTCGGCCAAATTAGCACTTATAATAACTGGAATTAATTAACAAGGTTTCAAATTTGAACTTACTATTTGAATTACAAACAGTTCTAGGCTCATCGAACTGATTTAGGGTAGATTTAAGGGTCATTATAGAGGCTACAAAACACACATCTGATGGAATACGCTCATCAAGAACCCGATCGATGACCATCACCACATCCACTGTCCTTGACTGTACTTTATGATGACCATCACCACATCCACTGTCCTGGAATGTACTATATGATGACCATCACCACATCCACTGTCCTGGACTGTACTTTATGATGACCATCACCACATCCACTGTCCTGGAATGTACTATATGATGACCACCACCACACCCACTGTCCTGGACTGTACTATATGCTGGCCATCACCACATCCATTGTCCTGGACTGTACTATATGATGACCACCACCACATCCACTGTCCTGGATTGTACTATATGATGACCATCACCACATCCATTGTCCTGGACTGTACTATATGATGGCCATCACCACATCTTATGTTTTTGACTGTACTATATGATGACCATCATCACATCCAATGTCCTGGACTGTACTATATGATGACCATCACCACATCCACTGTATGGACTGTACTATATGATGACCATCACCACATCCACTGTCCTGGACTATACTATATGATGGCCATCGCCACATCCACTGTCCTGGACTGTACTATATGATGACCATCACCACATCCACTGTCCTGGACTGTACTATATGATGACCATCACCACATCCACTGTCCTGGACTATACTATATGATGGCCATCGCCACATCCACTGTCCTGGACTGTACTATATGATGACCATCATCACATCCAATGTCCTGGACTGTACTAAATGATGACCATCACCACATCCACTGTATGGACTGTACTATATGATGACCATCACCACATCCACTGTCCTGGACTATACTATATGATGGCCATCGCCACATCCAGTGTTCTGGACTATACTATATGATGACCATCACCACATCCACTGTCCTGGACTGTACTATATGATGACCATCATCACACCCACTGTCCTGGACTATACTATATGATGACCATCACCACATCCAATGTCCTGGACTGTACTATATGATGACCATCACCACATCCACTGTCCTGGACTGTACTATATGATGACCATCACCACATCCACTGTCCTGGACTGTATTATATGATGGCCATCACCACATCCACTGTCCTGGACTGTACTATATGATGACCATCATCACATCCACTGTCCTGGACTGTACTATATGATGACCACCACCACATCCACTGTCCTGGATTGTACTATATGATGACCATCACCACATCCATTGTCCTGGACTGTACTATATGATGGCCATCACCACATCCACTATCCTTGACTGTACTATATGATGACCATCACCACATCCACTGTCCTGGACTGTACTATATGATGACCATCACCACATCTTATGTTTTTGACTGTACTATATGATGACCATCATCACATCCAATGTCCTGGACTGTACTATATGATGACCATCACCACATCCACTGTCCTGGACTGTACTATATGATGACCATCACCACATCCACTGTCCTGGACTGTACTATATGATGACCATCACCACATCCACTGTCCTGGACTATACTATATGATGGCCATCGCCACATCCAGTGTTCTGGATTATACTATATGATGACCATCACCACATCCACTGTCCTGGACTGTACTATATGATGACCATCATCACACCCACTGTCCTGGACTATACTATATGATGGCCATCGCCACATCCAGTGTTCTGGACTATACTATATGATGACCATCACCACATCCAGTGTTCTGGACTGTACGATATGATGACCATCATCACATCCAATGTCCCGGACTGTACTATATGATGACCATCACCACATCCACTGTCCTGGACTGTACTATATGATGACCATCACCACATCCACTGTCCTGGACTATACTATATGATGACCATCACCACATCTTATGTTTTTGACTGTACTATATGATGACCATCATCACATCCAATGTCCTGGACTGTACTATATGATGACCATCACCACATCCACTGTCCTGGACTGTACTATATGATGACCATCACCACATCCACTGTCCTGGACTGTACTATATGATGACCATCACCACATCCACTGTCCTGGACTATACTATATGATGGCCATCGCCACATCCAGTGTTCTGGATTATACTATATGATGATAATCACCACATCCACTGTCCTGGACTGTACTATATGATGACCATCATCACACCCACTGATCTGGACTATACTATATGATGACCATCACCACATCCAATGTCCTGGACTGTACTATATGATGACCATCACCACATCCACTGTCCTGGACTGTACTATATGATGACCATCACAACATCCACTGTCCTGGACTGTATTATATGATGGCCATCACCACATCAACTGTCCTGGACTGTACTATATGATGACCATCATCACATCCACTGTCCTGGACTATACTACATGATGGCCATCACCACATCCACTGTCCTGGACTATACTATATGATGGCCATCGCCACATCCAGTGTTCTGGACTATACTATATGATGACCATCACCACATCCACTGTCCTGGACTGTACTATATGATGACCATCATCACACCCACTGTCCTGGACTATACTATATGATGACCATCACCACATCCACTGTCCTGGACTGTACTATATGATGACCATCATCACACCCACTGTCCTGGACTATACTATATGATGACCATCACCACATCCAATGTCCTGGACTGTACTATATGATGACCATCACCACATCCACTGTCCTGGACTGTACTATATGATGACCATCATCACATCCACTGTCCTTGACTGTACTATATGATGGCCATCGCCACATCCAGTGTTCTGAACTATACTATATGATGACCATCACCGCATCCACTGTCCTGGACTGTACTATATGATGACCATCATCACACCCACTTTCCTGGACTATACTATATGATGACCATCACCACATCTACTGTCCTGGACTGTACTATATGATGACCATCACCACATCCACTGTCCTTGACTGTACTATATGATGACCATCATCACATCCACTGTCCTGGACTGTACTATATGATGACCATCACCACATGCAATGTCCTGGATTGTACTATATGATGACCATCACCACATCCACTGTCCTGGACTGTACTATATGATGACCATCATCACTTCGACTGTCCTGGACTGTACTATATGATGGCCATCACCACATCCAATGTCCTGGACTGTACTATATGATAACCATCACCACATCCACTGTCCTTGACTGTACTATATGATGACCATCATCACATCCACTGTCCTGGACTGTACTATATGATGACCATCACCACATCCAGTGTTCTGGACTGTACTATATGATGACCATCACCACATCCAGTGTTCTGAACTGTACTATATGATGACCATCACCACATCCACTGTCCTGGACTGTACTATATGATGACCATCACCACACCCATTGTCCTGGACTGTACTATATGATGGCCATCACCACATCCAATGTCCTGGACTGTACTATATGATGACCATCACCACATCCACTGTCCTTGACTGTACTATATGATGACCATCATCACATCCACTGTCCTGGACTGTACTATATGATGACCATCACCACATCTACTGTCCTTGACTGTTCTATATAATGACCATCATCACATCCACTGTCCTGGACTGTACTATATGATGACCATCACCACATCCAGTGTTCTGGACTGTACTATATGATGACCATTACCACATCCAGTGTTCTGAACTGTACTATATGATGACCATCACCACACCCACTGTCCTGGACTGTACTATATGATGACCATCACCACATCCACTGTCCTGGACTGTACTATATGATGACCATCACCACATTCAATGTCCTGGACTATATTATATGATGACCACCACCACATCCACTGTCCTGGACTGTACTATATGATGACCGCCACCACACCCACTGTCCTGGACTATACTATATGATGACCATCACCACATCCAGTGTTCTGGACTGTACGATATGATGACCATCATCACATCCAATGTCCCGGACTGTACTATATGATGACCATCATCACATCCACTGTCCTGGACTGTACTATATGATGGCCATCACCACATCCACTGTCCTTGACTGTACTATATGATGACCATCATCACATCCACTGTCCTGGACTATACTATATGATGGCCATCGCCACATCCAGTGTTCTGGACTTTACTATATGATGACCATCACCACATCCAGTGTTCTGGACTGTACGATATGATGACCATCATCACATCCAATGTCCCGGACTGTACTATATGATGACCATCATCACATCCACTGTCCTGGACTGTACTATATGATGGCCATCACCACATCCACTGTCCTTGACTGTACTATATGATGACCATCATCACATCCACTGTCCTGGACTATACTATATGATGACCATCACCACATCCACTGTCCTGGACTGTACTATATGATGGCCATCACCACATCCAATGTCCTGGACTGTACTATATGATGACCATCACCACATCCACTGTCCTTGACTGTACTATATGATGACCATCATCACATCCACTGTCCTTGCCTGTACTATATGATGACCATCATCACATCCACTGTCCTGAACTGTACTATATGATGACCATCACCACATCTACTATCCTTGACTGTACTATATGATGACCATTATCACATCCACTGTCCTGGACTGTACTATATGATGACCATCACCACATCCAGTGTTCTGGACTGTACTATATGATGACCATCACCACATCCAGTGTTCTGAACTGTACTATATGATGACCATCACCACATCCAATGTCCTGGACTGTACTATATGATGACCATCACCACATCGACTGTCCTGGACTGTACTATATGATGACCATCACCACATTCAATGTCCTGGACTGTATTATATGATGACCACCACCACATCCACTGTCCTGGACTGTACTATATGATGACCATCACCACATCCACTGTCCTGGACTATACTATATGATGGCCATCGCCACATCCAGTGTTCTGGACTATACTATATGATGACCATCACCACATCCACTGTCCTGGACTGTACTATATGATGACCATCATCACACCCACTGTCCTGGACTATACTATATGATGACCATCACCACATCTACTGTCCTGGACTGTACTATATGATGACCATCACCACATCCACTGTCCTTGACTGTACTATATGATGACCATCATCACATCCACTGTCCTGGACTGTACTATATGATGACCATCACCACATGCAATGTCCTGGATTGTACTATATGATGACCATCATCACATCCACTGTCCTGGACTGTGCTATATGATGGCCATCACCACATCCACTGTCCTTGACTGTACTATATGATGACGATCATCACATCCACACTCCTGGACTGTACTATATGATGACCATCATCGCATCCACTGTCCTGGACTGTACTATATGATGGCCATCACCACATCCACTGTCCTTGACTGTACTATATGATGACCATCATCACATCCACTGTCCTTGACTGTACTATATGATGGCCATCACCACATCCAATGTCCTCGACTGTACTATATGATGACCACCACCACATCCATTGTCCTGGACTGTACTATATGATGACCATCACCACATCTACTGTCCTTGACTGTACTATATGATGACCATCACCACATCCACTGTCCTGGACTGTACTATATGATGACCATCATCACACCCACTGTCCTGGACTATACTATATGATGACCATCACCACATCCAATGTCCTGGACTGTACTATATGATGACCATCACCACATCCACTGTCCTGGACTGTACTATATGATGACCATCATCACATCCACTGTCCTTGACTGTACTATATGATGGCCATCGCCACATCCAGTGTTCTGAACTATACTATATGATGACCATCACCGCATCCACTGTCCTGGACTGTACTATATGATGACCATCATCACACCCACTTTCCTGGACTATACTATATGATGACCATCACCACATCTACTGTCCTGGACTGTACTATATGATGACCATCACCACATCCACTGTCCTTGACTGTACTATATGATGACCATCATCACATCCACTGTCCTGGACTGCACTATATGATGACCATCACCACATGCAATGTCCTGGATTGTACTATATGATGACCATCATCACATCCACTGTCCTGGACTGTGCTATATGATGACCATCACCACATCCACTGTCCTTGACTGTACTATATGATGACCATCATCACATCCACACTCATGGACTGTACTATATGATGACCATCATCGCATCCACTGTCCTGGACTGTACTATATGATGGCCATCACCACATCCACTGTCCTTGACTGTACTATATGATGACCACCACCACATCCATTGTCCTGGACTGTACTATATGATGACCATGACCACATCTACTGTCCTTGACTGTACTATATGATGACCATCATCACATCCACTGTCCTGGACTGTACTATATGATGACCATCACCACATCCAGTGTTCTGGACTGTACTATATGATGACCATCACCACATCCAGTGTTCTGAACTGTACTATATGATGACCATCACCACATCCACTGTCCTGGACTGTACTATATGATGACCATCATCACTTCGACTGTCCTGGACTGTACTATATGATGGCCATCACCACATCCAATGTCCTGGACTGTACTATATGATAACCATCACCACATCCACTGTCCTTGACTGTACTATATGATGACCATCATCACATCCACTGTCCTGGACTGTACTATATGATGACCATCACCACATCCAGTGTTCTGGACTGTACTATATGATGACCATCACCACATCCAGTGTTCTGAACTGTACTATATGATGACCATCACCACATCCACTGTCCTGGACTGTACTATATGATGACCATCACCACACCCATTGTCCTGGACTGTACTATATGATGGCCATCACCACATCCAATGTCCTGGACTGTACTATATGATGACCATCACCACATCCACTGTCCTTGACTGTACTATATGATGACCATCATCACATCCACTGTCCTGGACTGTACTATATGATGACCATCACCACATCTACTGTCCTTGACTGTTCTATATAATGACCATCATCACATCCACTGTCCTGGACTGTACTATATGATGACCATCACCACATCCAGTGTTCTGGACTGTACTATATGATGACCATTACCACATCCAGTGTTCTGAACTGTACTATATGATGACCATCACCACACCCACTGTCCTGGACTGTACTATATGATGACCATCACCACATCCACTGTCCTGGACTGTACTATATGATGACCATCACCACATTCAATGTCCTGGACTATATTATATGATGACCACCACCACATCCACTGTCCTGGACTGTACTATATGATGACCGCCACCACACCCACTGTCCTGGACTATACTATATGATGACCATCACCACATCCAGTGTTCTGGACTGTACGATATGATGACCATCATCACATCCAATGTCCCGGACTGTACTATATGATGACCATCATCACATCCACTGTCCTGGACTGTACTATATGATGGCCATCACCACATCCACTGTCCTTGACTGTACTATATGATGACCATCATCACATCCACTGTCCTGGACTATACTATATGATGGCCATCGCCACATCCAGTGTTCTGGACTATACTATATGATGACCATCACCACATCCAGTGTTCTGGACTGTACGATATGATGACCATCATCACATCCAATGTCCCGGACTGTACTATATGATGACCATCATCACATCCACTGTCCTGGACTGTACTATATGATGGCCATCACCACATCCACTGTCCTTGACTGTACTATATGATGACCATCATCACATCCACTGTCCTGGACTATACTATATGATGACCATCACCACATCCACTGTCCTGGACTGTACTATATGATGGCCATCACCACATCCAATGTCCTGGACTGTACTATATGATGACCATCACCACATCCACTGTCCTTGACTGTACTATATGATGACCATCATCACATCCACTGTCCTTGCCTGTACTATATGATGACCATCATCACATCCACTGTCCTGAACTGTACTATATGATGACCATCACCACATCTACTATCCTTGACTGTACTATATGATGACCATTATCACATCCACTGTCCTGGACTGTACTATATGATGACCATCACCACATCCAGTGTTCTGGACTGTACTATATGATGACCATCACCACATCCAGTGTTCTGAACTGTACTATATGATGACCATCACCACATCCAATGTCCTGGACTGTACTATATGATGACCATCACCACATCGACTGTCCTGGACTGTACTATATGATGACCATCACCACATTCAATGTCCTGGACTGTATTATATGATGACCACCACCACATCCACTGTCCTGGACTGTACTATATGATGACCATCACCACATCCACTGTCCTGGACTATACTATATGATGGCCATCGCCACATCCAGTGTTCTGGACTATACTATATGATGACCATCACCACATCCACTGTCCTGGACTGTACTATATGATGACCATCATCACACCCACTGTCCTGGACTATACTATATGATGACCATCACCACATCTACTGTCCTGGACTGTACTATATGATGACCATCACCACATCCACTGTCCTTGACTGTACTATATGATGACCATCATCACATCCACTGTCCTGGACTGTACTATATGATGACCATCACCACATGCAATGTCCTGGATTGTACTATATGATGACCATCATCACATCCACTGTCCTGGACTGTGCTATATGATGACCATCACCACATCCACTGTCCTTGACTGTACTATATGATGACGATCATCACATCCACACTCCTGGACTGTACTATATGATGACCATCATCGCATCCACTGTCCTGGACTGTACTATATGATGGCCATCACCACATCCACTGTCCTTGACTGTACTATATGATGACCATCATCACATCCACTGTCCTTGACTGTACTATATGATGGCCATCACCACATCCAATGTCCTCGACTGTACTATATGATGACCACCACCACATCCATTGTCCTGGACTGTACTATATGATGACCATCACCACATCTACTGTCCTTGACTGTACTATATGATGACCATCATCACATCCACTGTCCTGGACTGTACTATATGATGACCATCACCACATCCAGTGTTCTGGACTGTACTATATGATGACCATCACCACATCCAGTGTTCTGAACTGTACTATATGATGACCATCACCACATCCACTGTCCTGGACTGTACTATATGATGACCATCATCACTTCGACTGTCCTGGACTGTACTATATGATGGCCATCACCACATCCAATGTCCTGGACTGGTCTATATGATAACCATCACCACATCCACTGTCCTTGACTGTACTATATGATGACCATCATCACATCCACTGTCATGGACTGTACTATATGATGACCATCACCACATCCAGCGTTCTGGACTGTACTATATGATGACCATCACCACATCCAGTGTTCTGAACTGTACTATATGATGACCATCACCACATCCACTGTCCTGGACTGTACTATATGATGACCATCATCACACCCATTGTCCTGGACTGTACTATATGATGGCCATCACCACATCCAATGTCCTGGACTGTACTATATGATGACCATCACCACATCCACTGTCCTTGACTGTACTATATGATGACCATCATCACATCCACTGTCCTGGACTGTACTATATGATGACCATCACCACATCCAGTGTTCTGGACTGTACTATATGATGACCATTACCACATCCAGTGTTCTGAACTGTACTATATGATGACCATCACCACACCCACTGTCCTGGACTGTACTATATGATGAGCATCACCACATCCACTGTCCTGGACTGTACTATATGATGACCATCACCACATTCAATGTCCTGGACTATATTATATGATGACCACCACCACATCCACTGTCCTGGACTCTACTATATGATGACCGTCACCACACCCACTGTCCTGGACTATACTATATGATGACCATCACCACATCCAGTGTTCTGGACTGTACGATATGATGACCATCATCACATCCAATGTCCCGGACTGTACTATATGATGACCATCATCACATCCACTGTCCTGGACTGTACTATATGATGGCTATCACCACATCCACTGTCCTTGACTGTACTATATGATGACCATCATCACATCCACTGTCCTGGACTGTACTATATGATGGCCATCACCACATCCAATGTCCTGGACTGTACTATATGATGACCATCACCACATCCACTGTCCTTGACTGTACTATATGATGACCATCATCACATCCACTGTCCTTGCCTGTACTATATGATGACCATCATCACATCCACTGTCCTGGACTGTACTATATGATGACCATCACCACATCTACTATCCTTGACTGTACTATATGATGACCATTATCACATCCACTGTCCTGGACTGTACTATATGATGACCATCACCACATCCAGTGTTCTGGACTGTACTATATGATGACCATCACCACATCCAGTGTTCTGAACTGTACTATATGATGACCAGCACCACATCCAATGTCCTGGACTGTACTATATGATGACCATCACCACATCGACTGTCCTGGACTGTACTATATGATGACCATCACCACATTCAATGTCCTGGACTGTATTATATGATGACCACCACCACATCCACTGTCCTGGACTGTACTATATGATGACCATCACCACATCCACTGTCCTGGACTATACTATATGATGGCCATCGCCACATCCAGTGTTCTGGACTATACTATATGATGACCATCACCACATCCATTGTCCTGGACTGTACTATATGATGACCATCATCACACCCACTGTCCTGGACTATACTATATGATGACCATCACCACATCCAATGTCCTGGACTGTACTATATGATGACCATCACCACATCCACTGTCATGGACTGTACTATATGATGACCATCACCACATCCACTGTCCTGGACTGTATTATATGATGGCCATCACCACATCCACTGTCCTGGACTGTACTATATGATGACCATCATCACATCCACTGTCCTGGACTGTACTATATGATGACCACCACCACATCCACTGTCCTGGATTGTACTATATGATGACCATCACCACATCCATTGTCCTGGACTGTACTATATGATGGCCATCACCACATCCATTGTCCTTGACTGTACTATATGATGACCATCACCACATCCACTGTCCTGGACTGTACTATATGATGACCATCACCACATCTTATGTTTTTGACTGTACTATATGATGACCATCATCACATCCAATGTCCTGGACTGTACTATATGATGACCATCACCACATCCACTGTCCTGGACTGTACTATATGATGACCATCACCACATCCACTGTCCTGGACTGTACTATATGATGACCATCACCACATCCACTGTCCTGGACTATACTATATGATGGCCATCGCCACATCCAGTGTTCTGGACTATACTATATGATGACCATCACCACATCCACTGTCCTGGACTGTACTATATGATGACCATCATCTCACCCACTGTCCTGGACTAAACTATATGATGACCATCACCACATCCAATGTCCTGGACTGTACTATATGATGACCATCACCACATCCACTGTCCTGGACTGTACTATATGATGACCATCACCACATCCACTGTCCTGGACTGTATTATATGATGGCCATCACCACATCCACTGTCCTGGACTGTACTATATGATGACCATCATCACATCCACTGTCCTGGACTATACTATATGATGGCCATCACCACATCCACTGTCCTGGACTATACTATATGATGGCCATCGCCACATCCAGTGTTCTGGACTATACTATATGATGACCATCACCACATCCACTGTCCTGGACTGTACTATATGATGACCATCATCACACCCACTGTCCTGGACTATACTATATGATGACCATCACCACATCCACTGTCCTGGACTGTACTATATGATGACCATCATCACACCCACTGTCCTGGACTATACTATATGATGACCATCACCACATCCAATGTCCTGGACTGTACTATATGATGACCATCACCACATCCACTGTCCTGGACTGTACTATATGATGACCATCATCACATCCACTGTCCTTGACTGTACTATATGATGGCCATCGCCACATCCAGTGTTCTGGACTATACTATATGATGACCATCACCACATCCACTGTCCTGGACTGTACTATATGATGACCATCATCACACCCACTGTCCTGGACTATACTATATGATGACCATCACCACATCTACTGTCCTGGACTGTACTATATGATGACCATCACCACATCCACTGTCCTTGACTGTACTATATGATGACCATCATCACATCCACTGTCCTGGACTGTACTATATGATGACCATCACCACATGCAATGTCCTGGATTGTACTATATGATGACCATCATCACATCCACTGTCCTGGACTGTGCTATATGATGACCATAACCACATCCACTGTCCTTGACTGTACTATATGATGACCATCATCACATCCACACTCCTGGACTGTACTATATGATGACCATCATCGCATCCACTGTCCTGGACTGTACTATATGATGGCCATCACCACATCCACTGTCCTTGACTGTACTATATAATGACCATCATCACATCCACTGTCCTTGACTGTACTATATGATGGCCATCACCACATCCAATGTCCTCGACTGTACTATATGATGACCACCACCACATCCATTGTCCTGGACTGTACTATATGATGACCATCACCACATCTACTGTCCTTGACTGTACTATATGATGACCATCATCACATCCACTGTCCTGGACTGTACTATATGATGGCCATCACCACATCCATTGTCCTTGACTGTACTATATGATGACCATCACCACATCCACTGTCCTGGACTGTACTATATGATGACCATCACCACATCTTATGTTTTTGACTGTACTATATGATGACCATCATCACATCCACAGTCCTGGACTGTACTATATGATGACCATCACCACATCCACTGTCCTGGACTGTATTATATGATGGCCATCACCACATCCACTGTCCTGGACTGTACTATATGATGACCATCATCACATCCACTGTCCTGGACTATACTATATGATGGCCATCACCACATCCACTGTCCTGGACTATACTATATGATGGCCATCGCCACATCCAGTGTTCTGGACTATACTATATGATGACCATCACCACATCCACTGTCCTGGACTGTACTATATGATGACCATCATCACACCCACTGTCCTGGACTATACTATATGATGACCATCACCACATCCACTGTCCTGGACTGTACTATATGATGACCATCATCACACCCACTGTCCTGGACTATACTATATGATGACCATCACCACATCCAATGTCCTGGACTGTACTATATGATGACCATCACCACATCCACTGTCCTGGACTGTACTATATGATGACCATCATCACATCCACTGTCCTTGACTGTACTATATGATGGCCATCGCCACATCCAGTGTTCTGGACTATACTATATGATGACCATCACCACATCCACTGTCCTGGACTGTACTATATGATGACCATCATCACACCCACTGTCCTGGACTATACTATATGATGACCATCACCACATCCACTGTCCTGGACTGTACTATATGATGACCATCATCACACCCACTGTCCTGGACTATACTATATGATGACCATCACCACATCCAATGTCCTGGACTGTACTATATGATGACCATCACCACATCCACTGTCCTTGACTGTACTATATGATGGCCATCACCACATCCAATGTCCTCGACTGTACTATATGATGACCACCACCACATCCATTGTCCTGGACTGTACTATATGATGACCATCACCACATCTACTGTCCTTGACTGTACTATATGATGACCATCATCACATCCACTGTCCTGGACTGTACTATATGATGGCCATCACCACATCCATTGTCCTTGACTGTACTATATGATGACCATCACCACATCCACTGTCCTGGACTGTACTATATGATGACCATCACCACATCTTATGTTTTTGACTGTACTATATGATGACCATCATCACATCCAATGTCCTGGACTGTACTATATGATGATCATCACCACATCCACTGTCCTGGACTGTACTATATGATGACCATCACCACATCCACTGTCCTGGACTATACTATATGATGGCCATCGCCACTTCCAGTGTTCTGGACTATACTATATGATGACCATCACCACATCCACTGTCCTGGACTGTACTATATGATGACCATCATCACACCCACTGTCCTGGACTATACTATATGATGACCATCACCACATCCAATGTCCTGGACTGTACTATGTGATGACCATCACCACATCCACTGTCCTGGACTATACTATATGATGACCATCACCACATCCACTGTTCTGGACTGTATTATATGATGGCCATCACCACATCCACTGTCCTGGACTGTACTATATGATGACCATCATCACATCCACTGTCCTGGACTGTACTATATGATGACCACCACCACATCCACTGTCCTGGATTGTACTATATGATGACCATCACCACATCCATTGTCCTGGACTGTACTATATGATGGCCATCACCACATCCATTGTCCTTGACTGTACTATATGATGACCATCACCACATCCACTGTCCTGGACTGTACTATATGATGACCATCACCACATCTTATGTTTTTGACTGTACTATATGATGACCATCATCACATCCAATGTCCTGGACTGTACTATATGATGACCATCACCACATCCACTGTCCTGGACTGTACTATATGATGACCATCACCACATCCACTGTCCTGGACTGTACTATATGATGACCATCACCACATCCACTGTCCAGGACTATACTATATGATGGCCATCGCCACATCCAGTGTTCTGGACTATACTATATGATGACCATCACCACATCCACTGTCCTGGACTGTACTATATGATGACCATCATCACACCCACTGTCCTGGACTATACTATATGATGACCATCACCACATCCACTGTCCTGGACTGTACTATATGATGACCATCATCACACCCACTGTCCTGGACTATACTATATGATGACCATCACTACATCCAATGTCCTGGACTGTACTATATGATGACCATCACCACATCCACTGTCCTGGACTGTACTATGTGATGACCATCATCACATCCACTGTCCTTGACTGTACTATATGATGGCCATCGCCACATCCAGTGTTCTGGACTATACTATATGATGACCATCACCACATCCACTGTCCTGGACTGTACTATATGATGACCATCATCACACCCACTGTCCTGGACTATACTATATGATGACCATCACCACATCTACTGTCCTGGACTGTACTATATGATGACCATCACCACATCCACTGTCCTTGACTGTACTATATGATGACCATCATCACATCCACTGTCCTGGACTGTACTATATGATGACCATCACCACATGTAATGTCCTGGATTGTACTATATGATGACCATCATCACATCCACTGTCCTGGACTGTGCTATATGATGACCATCACCACATCCACTGTCCTTGACTGTACTATATGATGACCATCATCACATCCACACTCCTGGACTGTACTATATGATGACCATCATCGCATCCACTGTCCTGGACTGTACTATATGATGGCCATCACCACATCCACTGTCCTTGACTGTACTATATGATGACCATCACCACATCCAATGTCCTCGACTGTACTATATGATGACCACCACCACATCCATTGTCCTGGACTGTACTATATGATGACCATCACCACATCTACTGTCCTTGGCTGTACTATATGATGACCATCATCACATCCACTGTCCTGGACTGTACTATATGATGACCATCACCACATCCAGTGTTCTGGACTGTACTATATGATGACCATCACCACATCCAGTGTTCTGAACTGTACTATATGATGACCATCACCACATCCACTGTCCTGGACTGTACTATATGATGACCATCATCACTTCGACTGTCCTGGACTGTACTATATGATGGCCATCACCACATCCAATGTCCTGCACTGTACTATATGATAACCATCACCACATCCACTGTCCTTGACTGTACTATATGATGACCATCATCACATCCACTGTCCTGGACTGTACTATATGATGACCATCACCACATCCAGTGTTCTGGACTGTACTATATGATGACCATCACCACATCCAGTGTTCTGAACTGTACTATATGATGACCATCACCACATCCACTGTCCTGGACTGTACTAAATGATGACCATCACCACACCCATTGTCCTGGACTGTACTATATGATGGCCATCACCACATCCAATGTCCTGGACTGTACTATATGATGACCATCACCACATCCACTGTCCTTGACTGTACTATATGATGACCATCATCACATCCACTGTCCTGGACTGTACTATATGATGACCATCACCACATCTACTGTCCTTGACTGTTCTATATAATGACCATCATCACATCCACTGTCCTGGACTGTACTATATGATGACCATCACCACATCCAGTGTTCTGGACTGTACTATATGATGACCATTACCACATCCAGTGTTCTGAACTGTACTATATGATGACCATCACCACACCCACTGTCCTGGACTGTACTATATGATGACCATCACCACATCCACTGTCCTGGACTGTACTATATGATGACCATCACCACATTCAATGTCCTGGACTATATTATATGATGACCACCACCACATCCACTGTCCTGGACTGTACTATATGATGACCGCCACCACACCCACTGTCCTGGACTATACTATATGATGACCATCACCACATCCAGTGTTCTGGACTGTACGATATGATGACCATCATCACATCCAATGTCCCGGACTGTACTATATGATGACCATCATCACATCCACTGTCCTGGACTGTACTATATGATGGCCATCACCACATCCACTGTCCTTGACTGTACTATATGATGACCATCATCACATCCACTGTCCTGGACTGTATTATATGATGGCCATCACCACATCCACTGTCCTTGACTGTACTATAAGATGACCATCACCACATCCACTGTCCTTGACTGTACTATATGATGACCATCATCACATCCACTGTCCTTGACTGTACTATATGATGACCATCATCACATCCACTGTCCTGGACTGTACTATATGATGACCATCACCACATCTACTATCCTTGACTGTACTATATGATGACCATTATCACATCCACTGTCCTGGACTGTACTATATGATGACCATCACCACATCCAGTGTTCTGGACTGTACTATATGATGACCATCACCACATCCAGTGTTCTGAACTGTACTATACGATGACCATCACCACATCCAATGTCCTGGACTGTACTATATGATGACCATCACCACATCGACTGTCCTGGACTGTACTATATGATGACCATCACCACATTCAATGTCCTGGACTGTATTATATGATGACCACCACCACATCCACTGTCCTGGACTGTACTATATGATGACCACCACCACACCCACTGTCCTGGTCTATACTATATGATGACCATCACCACATCCAGTGTTCTGGACTGTACTATATGATGAACATCACCACATCCAGTGTTCTGGACTGTACTATATGATGACCATCACCACATCCAGTGTCCTGGACTGTACTATATGATGACCATCACCACATCCAGTGTTCTGGACTGTACTATATGATGACCATCACCACATCGACTGTCCTGGACTGTACTATATGATGACCATCACCACATTCAATGTCCTGGACTGTATTATATGATGACCACCACCACATCCACTGTTCTGGACTGTACTATATGATGACCACCACCACACCCATTGTCCTGGACTATACTATATGATGACCATCACCACACCCATTGTCCTGGACTGTACTATATGATGACCATCACCACATCCAATGTCCTGGACTGTACTATATGATGACCATCACCAGATCCATTGTCCTGGACTGTACTATATAATGACCATCACCACATCCAGTGTTCCGGACTGTACTATATGATGGCCATCACCACATCCAGTGTTCTGGACTGTACTATATGATGACCATCACCACATCCAGTGTTCTGGACTGTACTATATGATGACCATCACCACATCCACTGTCCTGGACTATATACTATATGATGACCATCACCACATCTATTGTCCTGGACTGTACTATATGATGGCCATCACCACATCCAATGTCCTGGACTGTACTATATGATGACCATCACCACATCCACTGTCCTTGACTGTACTATATGATGACCATCATCACATCCACTGTCCTGCACTGTACTATATGATGACCATCACCACATCTACTGTCCTTGACTGTACTATATGATGACCATTATCACATCCACTGTCCTGGACTGTACTATATGATGACCATCACCACATCCAGTGTTCTGGACTGTACTATATGATGACCATCACCACATCCAGTGTTCTGAACTGTACTATATGATGACCATCACCACATCCAATGTCCTGGACTGTACTATATGATGACCATCACCACATCGACTGTCCTGGACTGTACTATATGATGACCATCACCACATTCAATGTCCTGGACTGTATTATATGATGACCACCACCACATCCACTGTCCTGGACTGTACTATATGATGACCACCACCACACCCACTGTCCTGGTCTATACTATATGATGACCATCACCACATCCAGTGTTCTGGACTGTACTATATGATGACCATCACCACATCCAGTGTTCTGGACTGTACTATGTGATGACCATCACCACATCCACTGTCCTGGACTGTACTATATGATGACCATCACCACATCCAGTGTTCTGGACTGTACTATATGATGACCATCACCACATCGACTGTCCTGGACTGTACTATATGATGACCATCACCACATTCAATGTCCTGGACTGTATTATATGATGACCACCACTACATCCACTGTTCTGGACTGTACTGTATGATGACCACCACTACACCCATTGTCCTGGACTATACTATATGATGACCATCACCACACCCATTGTCCTGGACTGTACTATATGATGACCATCACCACATCCAATGTCCTGGACTGTACTATATGATGACCATCACCAGATCCATTGTCCTGGACTGTACTATATAATGACCATCACCACATCCAGTGTTCCGGACTGTACTATATGATGACCATCACCACATCGACTGTCCTGGACTATATACTATATGATGACCATCACCACATCTATTGTCCTGGACTGTACTATATGATGGCCATCACCACATCCACTGTCCTGGACTGAACTATATGATGACCATCACCACATCGACTGCCCTGGACTGTATTATATGATTACCACCACCACACCCACTGTCCTGGACTATATACTATATGATGACCATCACCACATCTATTGTCCTGGATTGTACTATATGATGGCCATCACCACATCCACTGTCCTGGACTGTACTATATGATGACCATCACCACATCTTATGTTTTTGACTGTACTATATGATGGCCATCGCTACATCCAATGTCCTGGACTGTACTATATGATGACCATCACCACATCCACTGTCCTGGACTGTACTATATGATGACCATCACCACATCCAGTGTTCTGGACTGTACTATATGATGACCATCACCACATTCAATGTCCTGGACTGTATTATATGATGACCACCACCACATCCACTGTCCTGGACTGTATTATATGATGGCCATCACCACATCCATTGTCCTGGACTGTACTATATGATGACCACCACCACACCCACTGTCCTGGACTGTACTATATGATGACCATCATCACATCCAGTGTTCTGGACTGTACTATTTGATGACCATCACCACATCGACTGTCCTGGACTGTACTATATGATGACCATCACCACATCCAGTGTTCTGGACTGTACTATATGATGACCATCACCACATTCAATGTCCTGGACTGTATTATATGATGACCACCACCACATCCACTGTCCTGGACTGTATTATATGATGGCCATCACCACATCCATTGTCCTGGACTGTGCTATATGATAACCACCAGCACACCCACTGTCCTGGACTGTACTATATGATGACCATCATCACATCCAGTGTTCTGGACTGTACTATATGATGACCATCACCACATCGACTGTCCTGGACTGTAATATATGATGACCATCACCACATTCAATGTCCTGGACTATATTATATGATGACCATCACCACACCCATTGTCTTGGACTGTACTATATGATGACCATCACCACATCCAATGTCCTGGACTGTACTATATGATGACCATCACCACATCGACTGTCCTGGACTGTACTATATGATGACCATCACCACATTCAATGTCCTGGACTGTACTATATGATGACCATCACCACATTCAATGTCCTGGACTGTATTATATGATGACCACCACCAGATCCACTGTCCTGGACTGTACTATATGATGACCACCACCACATCCACTGTCCTGGACTGTATTATATGATGGCCATCACCACATCCATTGTCCTGGACTGTACTATATGATGACCATCACCACATCCAGTGTTCCGGACTGTACTATATAATGACCATCACCACATCCAGTGTTCCGGACTGTACTATATGATGACCATCACCACATCCAGTGTTCCGGACTGTACTATATGATGACCATCACCACATCCACTGTCCTGTACTACTACTATGCTACTATGATGACAATTAACAAAGAATAAAAACTGAGAAAGGATGAGCGAAAACATATAAACCGTTTTTATTTTGCCTTACATCAGAATTACACTCTGCACAGATGCTAATACATAGTTTATCTTATATACTAGAGAAATAACTTGTATATATAACACCGACAAATGTTATGAAATGTTTACTCTCAGACAGTATGTTAACTCGCTGATTTTAAAAATGTATACACAAAAATTACACTCTAAGAGAGATGAATAGTTATTGTTGTCTGGGTTAATACAAAATATACAAGCAATATTCTATGTAAAATTAATAATAAAATCAAAACGTGTTTCTAATCTTAATTAGAATGAAATAAAGATTACTACGAGTTTATTAAGTCATGAATTCTATAGCCTGTTTGTCGCTCCATCTAATTTGCATATAACAATGTAGTTTAAAAGTAAACACGAAGACAATATTCGTTATCACAACAGAGATACTCGCCATTTTGTTTCCCAGAAAATTTCATTAATATGAATATGCAAATCATTATCCTTTAAAATGTGCCGAGCAAGTCCGAATATTGCGCTAGATTAGTTAATTTGGTAGCTTTACATTCCATTCATGGGCACGCAGTCAAAACCCGTCCATTGCAGTTCTCTGTAAACGCTAAATACTCAAACTTATCACGTATACAACACACAAAACACACTGCCACTTGTGTTCTCGAACTCGTCCACATGCTATATAGAATAAATGTAAATTTCTAATAGTGTCTTTAACGGGTGCCATCAACGACTGATGTACTTTTAAAATGTTCTTCTCATGACAAAATACATTGTACAGGTATCCAATGTGTTTTGAAAAAAAAAGATTTAGGAAAGTAATCACTAAGATTTTACAATGCCTCAACAAATGTCAAAATGTTCCTCCACCCTCAATAGTTTGTACTCAATTTCCCCTGTCCTTAGAATTTATTTAAAGGTAATGTCCAGCATTATAATACCATGAACAAACAAACAAGCCA
This sequence comes from Saccoglossus kowalevskii, assembly GCF_978046115.1. Taxonomy (NCBI): domain Eukaryota; kingdom Metazoa; phylum Hemichordata; class Enteropneusta; family Harrimaniidae; genus Saccoglossus; species Saccoglossus kowalevskii. Next base: position 9,914,863 of record NC_140642.1, read on the forward strand.
CCAAAGAACACAACTTTTTGTACACGTACGGACTAGGTGATATGTTCATGGATATTTGGCAGGCAAAAATATCAGCGAGGTACTCAAAAAAAACAAGGTGAATTGTGAAATTCTTTGTTTCTCTGTCTGTCCTCGCACATGGCGTTAAGTTCAAACATAAACAAAGTTCACATTCTAATAGTGACAAAAAAATAACCCAAACTATAAGATTTTGCATTAAAATACTTAATCAGAATTGCGAATGAATATATGTACTTTGTATTATGTGTGTTATAAATTGTAAAAGTCTATGCTGAAGTTAATTATAGAGAATACCTATGATGCTCTGCTTCATTTTATGTATTGTTATTTTCTCAATTAGGAATGCTATAATGCTAATATTTTTTAATGTAAAATGTCTGTGCGCATATTCCCCTCTATTACATGTGTCCAGAGCCCTGTTGGTTGGTTCATTAAGTTACTAGTATTTCGGGGGTTGTGTAGTTCACTGACTTCGCAGTGAATGACTTTTGTTCATGGTATTATCATGCTGAAAATTGTCTTTAAAAAGGAAGAAATGTCTGCCCTCAAAGAAAAACAAAAAACAAAAAACAGATTTTTGGATGAAAATTAATCTCCATTGACAACACCTTACGGAGCCACACAATCAAAACATTAATTTGAACAATTATTAAAAGTTGCATAGTTGCAAGATTAGTTTAATCAATCATTAAAAGTTCAATGTTTGTCGTTCTATCTGTACTTATACAGGTGCATTCAATTTCACTTCTGGTTCAGAGTAGCCGCCCGGCACAGCTTGTTGTCCATAAGGTGGTGCTGCCGCTTGGTATACGGGTTGTTGTCCATACACTGGTGGTGGGTTTTGAGAATATGATGCGGAAGCAAATGTAGTCGGCTGTGGTTGGTTGGCTGTAATAAGAATAATTATAGTGACTAGGTATTTATGAATCAAAAATCGTTAAGTAGAGAGGAGACTAAGACGAGATGCGTGTAGTTTCAACGCAATGCAACAATGCAACGATTGTACCTAGTAGTGAGAACATTGCGTTGTATGACTTCACCATTGTGTTCAGTAGTGAGAACATTGTGTTGTATGACTTCACCATTGTGTTCAGTAGTGAGAACATTGTGTTGTATGACCTCACCATTGTGTTCAGTAGTGAGAACATTGTGTTGTATGACTTCACCATTGTGTTCAGTAGTGAGAACATTGTGTTGTATGACCTCACCGTTGTGTTCAGTAGTGAGAACATTGTGTTGTATGACTTCACCATTGTGTTCAGTAGTGAGAACATTGTGTTGTATGACCTCACCGTTGTGTTCAGTAGTGAGAACATTGTGTTGTATGACTTCACCATTGTGTCCATTGTGTAATAGAAAGCTTCATTATAACACGCCGGAATCATGTATATTCGGTTCCGACCCCCACTCTGTCTATTGTGATTATTTAAAGACCGTACATGCATGTATTTATTTGCTAATAACTCGTATGTAAATAGACCGGCATTTTTGTATTTATTTGCTAATAACTCGTATATGAAAAACGGCATATTTATATTTATTTGCTAATAACTCGTATGTAAAAAATGGCATATTTATATTTATTTGCTAATAACTCGTATGTAAAAAAAACGGCATATTTATATTTATTTGCTAATCACTCGTATGTAAAAAACGGCATATTTATATTTATTTGCTAATAACTCGTATATAAAAAACGGCATATTTATATTTATTTGCTATTAACTCGTATGTAAAAAACGGCATATTTATATTTATTTGCTAATAACTCGTATATAAAAAACGGCATATTTATATTTATTTGCTAATAACTCGTATGTAAAAAACGGCATATTTATATTTATTTGCTAATAACTCGTATGTAAAATACGGCATATTTATATTTATTTGCTAATAACTCGTATATAAAAAACGGCATATTTATATTTATTTGCTAATAACTCGTATGTAAAAAACGGCATATTTATATTTATTTGCTAATAACTCGTATGTAAAATACGGCATATTTATATTTATTTGCTAATAACTCGTATATAAAAAACGGCATATTTATATTTATTTGCTAATAACTCGTAGATAAAAACGGCACTTTTATATTTATTTGCTAATAACTCGTATATAAAAACGGCACTTTTATATTTATTTGCTAATAACTCGTATATAAAAACGGTATTTTTATATTTATTTGCTAATAACTCGTATGTAAAAAACGGCATATTTATATTTATTTGCTAATAACTCGTAGATAAAAACGGTATTTTTATATTTATTTGCTAATAACTCGTATGTAAAAAAACGGTATTGTTATATTTATTTGCCATACTAAATAAATGTAATCACCAACGACTATATCTTCATTCTGAGTGAGTGCAAATATGTTAATGATATGCTAATCATGGCTTACGTCATTAGTTTTATTTGTACGGATTGAATGTTTTGTCTGTAAATTAAACTTTCGTCCTGTGATTTTGAGGTCATGTCCCGTAAATTCAAGTTATGTAATGTGAATTTAAAATTATGTCCTATGATTTGAAAATTATGTGATGTGAATTAAAGTTATGTCATCTAAATTTAAACTTATGTCCTGCGAATTTAAAGTTGGCCCGACACTTGTGGTCTGCCGTGGATTACAACGTTCATTACCTTGTATCTGATGGACGGTGGTAGTACGTTGATTATTTCCCGCCTTCGCACAAGCATACACACAGATGGCAATCCCGCCAACGACGAGAATAATAAATCCTATAACTCCACAAACAATACCAATAATAATGCTGGCTCTGAAAGCATGGAAAGTTAGACAACTCATAAACACTCAAATTTGGAAGTGAATTTCTAAGACAAAACATTGCATAATATCTTATCAGTTTATACTTCGTATAAGCAATTATAAACGTTTCCGTTCCGGCGTGACAATTTACTCAAATTTAAATTTTGAAATAAATCAATTCGTTTTGGTGTAATAACAGAATACAGAATGTGCATGGTCGATTACGCTAATAAAGCTTACCCAGGTGGAAACATAACATATTCTTATTATTATATTAAGATATATATAGTTTACGTACACAGAGGTACAGCCAAATTGTGAGTGTTGAGGTGGTTGATGTAAAAAATAGCCAGGTAAATTGATGACGTTGTGTTGTTTAACGTAGAGGACAGCCAAATTAAAGATGTTCGAAGGCAGATAAATTGTTCCGTGCAAAAAAATTGACGACATTGGGGTGTTCAACATGAAGAGCAGACACATTAAGAATGGTGCGGTGTTTGCTAAACAGGGAAACCATATTGATATGTTGAATGTAAGGACATTAAGTTGCTTAACGTGGAGGACAGCCAAATTGGATTGGCCACATTTTGGTGTAAAAAGTGAAGGTCATCCATCATATTGGGTGTTTTATGTGGAGACAGTTTGTCGGGGTGTTTGACGTGGAGGCCAGTCAAATTGAGAACGTTGCAGTGTTTGATGAAGAGGGGACCCAGATTAGTATTTTGAGGTAGTTAACATAGAGGGAAGCCACAATAAGCACGTTGAGTTGTTGGGCAGCCACAGAGAGGATGTTGGGTGTTCGATTTGGAGACAGCTACAGCTTCTTTCATATGTTGAGGTATTTATGATGGGGTGGATGATGGGGTATTTTATTGTAGAGTGCTGCCAAATTGAGGTTAGCGTGATGTTTGAAATTGAAGATGCTGAGACGATTGACGCTGAGTACTGTCGAAAGTTTATGAGAGTTTTGAGGATTTCGATGTGAAGTCAGCCAAATTGAAGATGTTGTGGTATTTTATTTCCAGGATGTTGAAAGAAGCCAAGTTGAAGTATTTGATATGGAGAGTGACCAGAGAGAGTGGAAGTTGATATTATATTGGACGTTGTGGTATTTAACGTGGAGGGCAGCCAAATCAGGGATGTAGAGGCATTTGACATGGGGGACAGTCAAATGCTGAGCTATTTGATAAATATCTTCAGGTGTTTGATGTGTTGGGCAGCTAAATTGAGAATGTTGAGATGATTGACGTGGAGTGTGTGAAGGCTAAATTGAATTATTTGACGTGAAATGCAGCCAAATTGGTGATGTTGAGGTGTTTGATGTGTGTGGCTGCTAAATCGAATTATTGAAGTAATTGATGAGAAATGCAACCAAAATGGTGATGTTGAGGTGTTTGATGTGTGTAGCAGATAAATTGAATTATTGAAGTAATTGATGAGAAATGCAACCAAATTGGTGATGTTGAGGTGTTTGATGTGTGAAGCAGTTAAATTAAATTATTGAAGTAATTGATGAGAAATGCAACCAAATTGGTGATGTTGAGGTGTTTGATGTGTGTAGCAGTTAAATTGAATTATTGAAGTAATTGATGAGAAATGCAACCAAATTGGTGATGTTGAGGTGTTTGATTAGCAGTTAAATTAAATTATTGAAGTAATTGATGAGAAATGCAACCAAATTGGTGATGTTGAGGTGTTTGATGTGTGTAGCAGTTAAATTGAATTATTGAAGTAATTGATGAGAAATGCAGCCAAATTGGTGATGTTGAGGTGTTTGATGTGTGTGGCAGTTAAATTGAATTATTGAAGTAATTGATGAGAAATGCAACCAAATTGGTGATTTTGAGGTGTTTGATGTGTGTAGCAGTTAAATTGAATTATTGAAGTAATTGATGATGAGAAATGCAACCAAATTGGTGATGTTGAGGTGTTTGATGTGTGTAGCAGTTAAATTGAATTATTGAAGTAATTGATGATGAGAAATGCAACCAAATTGGCGATGTTGAGGTGTTTGATGTGTGTAGCAGTTAAATTGAATTATTGAAGTAATTGATGATGAGAAATGCAACCAAATTGGTGATGTTGAGGTGTTTGATGTGTGTAGCAGTTAAATTGAATTATTGAAGTAATTGATGAGAAATGCAACCAAATTGGTGATGTTGAGGTGTTTGATGTGTGTAGCAGTTAAATTGAATTATTGAAGTAATTGATGAGAAATGCAACCAAATTGGTGATGTTGAGGTGTTTGATGTGTGTGGCAGTTAAATTAAATTATTGAAGTAATTCATGAGAAATGCAACCAAATTGGTGATGTTGAGGTGTTTGATGTGTGTAGCAGTTAAATTGAATTATTGAAGTAATTGATGATGAGAAATGCAACCAAATTGGTGATGTTGAGGTGTTTGATGTGTGTGGCAGTTAAATTGAATTATTGAAGTAATTGATGATGAGAAATGCAACCAAATTGGTGATGTTGAGGTGTTTGATGTGTGTGGCAGTTAAATTGAATTATTGAAGTAATTGATGATGAGAAATGCAACCAAATTGGTGATGTTGAGGTGTTTGATGTGTGTGGCAGTTACATTGAATTATTGAAGTAATTTATGAAAAATGCAACCAAATTGGTGATGTTGAGGTGTTTGATGTGTGTAGCAGTTAAATTGAATTATTGAAGTAATTGATGAGAAATGCAACCAAATTGGTGATGTTGAGGTGTTTGATGTGTGTGGCAGTTAAATTAAATTATTGAAGTAATTTATGAGAAATGCAACCAAATTGGTGATGTTGAGGTGTCTGATGTGTGTGGCAGTTAAATTGAATTATTGAAGTAATTGATGAGAAATGCAACCAAATTGGTGATGTTGAGGTGTTTGATGTGTGTGGCAGTTAAATTGAATTATTGAAGTAATTGATGATGAGAAATGCAACCAAATTGGTGATGTTGAGGTGTTTGATGTGTGTGGCAGTTAAATTTAATTATTGAAGTAATTTATGAAAAATGCAACCAAATTGGTGATGTTGAGGTGTTTGATGTGTGTGGCAGTTAAATTGAATTATTGAAGTAATTGATGATGAGAAATGCAACCAAATTGGTGATGTTGAGGTGTTTGATGTGTGTAGCAGTTAAATTGAATTATTGAAGTAATTGATGATGAGAAATGCAACCAAATTGGCGATGTTGAGGTGTTTGATGTGTGTAGCAGTTAAATTGAATTATTGAAGTAATTGATGAGAAATGCAACCAAATTGGTGATGTTGAGGTGTTTGATGTGTGTAGCAGTTAAATTGAATTATTGAAGTAATTGATGAGAAATGCAACCAAATTGGTGATGTTGAGGTGTTTGATGTGTGTAGCAGTTAAATTGAATTATTGAAGTAATTGATGAGAAATGCAACCAAATTGGTGATGTTGAGGTGTTTGATGTGTGTGGCAGTTAAATTAAATTATTGAAGTAATTCATGAGAAATGCAACCAAATTGGTGATGTTGAGGTGTTTGATGTGTGTAGCAGTTAAATTGAATTATTGAAGTAATTGATGATGAGAAATGCAACCAAATTGGTGATGTTGAGGTGTTTGATGTGTGTGGCAGTTAAATTGAATTATTGAAGTAATTGATGATGAGAAATGCAACCAAATTGGTGATGTTGAGGTGTTTGATGTGTGTGGCAGTTAAATTGAATTATTGAAGTAATTGATGATGAGAAATGCAACCAAATTGGTGATGTTGAGGTGTTTGATGTGTGTGGCAGTTACATTGAATTATTGAAGTAATTTATGAAAAATGCAACCAAATTGGTGATGTTGAGGTGTTTGATGTGTGTAGCAGTTAAATTGAATTATTGAAGTAATTGATGAGAAATGCAACCAAATTGGTGATGTTGAGGTGTTTGATGTGTGTGGCAGTTAAATTAAATTATTGAAGTAATTTATGAGAAATGCAACCAAATTGGTGATGTTGAGGTGTCTGATGTGTGTGGCAGTTAAATTGAATTATTGAAGTAATTGATGAGAAATGCAACCAAATTGGTGATGTTGAGGTGTTTGATGTGTGTGGCAGTTAAATTGAATTATTGAAGTAATTGATGATGAGAAATGCAACCAAATTGGTGATGTTGAGGTGTTTGATGTGTGTGGCAGTTAAATTTAATTATTGAAGTAATTTATGAAAAATGCAACCAAATTGGTGATGTTGAGGTGTTTGATGTGTGTGGCAGTTAAATTGAATTATTGAAGTAATTGATGATGAGAAATGCAACCAAATTGGTGATGTTGAGGTGTTTGATGTGTGTAGCAGTTAAATTGAATTATTGAAGTAATTGATGATGAGAAATGCAACCAAATTGGCGATGTTGAGGTGTTTGATGTGTGTAGCAGTTAAATTGAATTATTGAAGTAATTGATGAGAAATGCAACCAAATTGGTGATGTTGAGGTGTTTGATGTGTGTAGCAGTTAAATTGAATTATTGAAGTAATTGATGAGAAATGCAACCAAATTGGTGATGTTGAGGTGTTTGATGTGTGTAGCAGTTAAATTGAATTATTGAAGTAATTGATGAGAAATGCAACCAAATTGGTGATGTTGAGGTGTTTGATGTGTGTGGCAGTTAAATTGAATTATTGAAGTAATTGATGATGAGAAATGCAACCAAATTGGTGATGTTGAGGTGTTTGATGTGTGTGGCAGTTACATTGAATTATTGAAGTAATTTATGAAAAATGCAACCAAATTGGTGATGTTGAGGTGTTTGATGTGTGTAGCAGTTAAATTGAATTATTGAAGTAATTGATGAGAAATGCAACCAAATTGGTGATGTTGAGGTGTTTGATGTGTGTGGCAGTTAAATTAAATTATTGAAGTAATTTAAGAGAAATGAAACCAAATTGGTGATGTTGAGGTGTCTGATGTGTGTGGCAGTTAAATTGAATTATTGAAGTAATTGATGAGAAATGCAACCAAATTGGTGATGTTGAGGTGTTTGATGTGTGTGGCAGTTAAATTGAATTATTGAAGTAATTGATGATGAGAAATGCAACCAAATTGGTGATGTTGAGGTGTTTGATGTGTGTGGCAGTTAAATTTAATTATTGAAGTAATTTATGAAAAATGCAACCAAATTGGTGATGTTGAGGTGTTTGATGTGTGTAGCAGTTAAATGGAATTATTGAAGTAATTGATGAGAAATGCAACCAAATTGGTGATGTTGAGGTGTTTGATGTGTGTGGCAGTTAAATTAAATTATTGAAGTAATTTATGAGAAATGCAACCAAATTGGTGATGTTGAGGTGTCTGATGTGTGTGGCAGTTAAATTGAATTATTGAAGTAATTGATGAGAAATGCAACCACATTGGTGATGTTGAGGTGTTTGATGTGTGTGGCAGTTAAATTGAATTATTGAAGTAATTGATGATGAGAAATGCAACCAAATTGGTGATGTTGAGGTGTTTGATGTGTGTGGCAGTTAAATTTAATTATTGAAGTAATTTATGAAAAATGCAACCAAATTGGTGATGTTGAGGTGTTTGATGTGTGTGGCAGTTAAATTGAATTATTGAAGTAATTGATGATGAGAAATGCAACCAAATTGGTGATGTTGAGGTGTTTGATGTGTGTAGCAGTTAAATTGAATTATTGAAGTAATTGATGAGAAATGCAACCAAATTGGTGATGTTGAGGTGTTTGATGTGTGTAGCAGTTAAATTGAATTATTGAAGTAATTGATGAGAAATGCAACCAAATTGGTGATGTTGAGGTGTTTGATGTGTGTGGCAGTTAAATTAAGTTATTGAAGTAATTGATGAGAAATGCAACCAAATTGGTGATTTTGAGGTGTTTGTTGTGTGTGGCAGTTAAATTAAATTATTGAAGTAATTGATGAGAAATGCAACCAAATTGGTGATGTTGAGGTGTTTGATGTGTGTGGCAGTTAAATTGAATTATTGAAGTAATTGATGAGAATTGCAACCAAATTGGTGATTTTGAGGTGTTTGATGTGTGTAGCAGTTAAATTGAATTATTGAAGTAATTGATGAGAAATGCAACCAAATTGGTGATGTTGAGGTGTTTGATGTGTGTAGCAGTTAAATTAAATTATTGAAGTAATTGATGAGAAATGCAACCAAATTGGTGATGTTGAGGTGTTTGATGTGTGTGGCAGTTACATTGAATTATTGAAGTAATTTATGAAAAATGCAACCAAATTGGTGATGTTGAGGTGTTTGATGTGTGTAGCAGTTAAATTGAATTATTGAAGTAATTGATGAGAAATGCAACCAAATTGGTGATGTTGAGGTGTTTGATGTGTGTGGCAGTTAAATTAAATTATTGAAGTAATTTATGAGAAATGCAACCAAATTGGTGATGTTGAGGTGTCTGATGTGTGTGGCAGTTAAATTGAATTATTGAAGTAATTGATGAGAAATGCAACCAAATTGGTGATGTTGAGGTGTTTGATGTGTGTGGCAGTTAAATTGAATTATTGAAGTAATTGATGATGAGAAATGCAACCAAATTGGTGATGTTGAGGTGTTTGATGTGTGTGGCAGTTAAATTTAATTATTGAAGTAATTTATGAAAAATGCAACCAAATTGGTGATGTTGAGGTGTTTTATGTGTGTGGCAGTTAAATTGAATTATTGAAGTAATTGATGATGAGAAACGCAACCAAATTGGTGATGTTGAGGTGTTTGATGTGTGTAGCAGTTAAATTGAATTATTGAAGTAATTGATGATGAGAAATGCAACCAAATTGGCGATGTTGAGGTGTTTGATGTGTGTAGCAGTTAAATTGAATTATTGAAGTAATTGATGAGAAATGCAACCAAATTGGTGATGTTGAGGTGTTTGATGTGTGTAGCAGTTAAATTGAATTATTGAAGTAATTGATGAGAAATGCAACCAAATTGGTGATGTTGAGGTGTTTGATGTGTGTAGCAGTTAAATTGAATTATTGAAGTAATTGATGAGAAATGCAACCAAATTGGTGATGTTGAGGTGTTTGATGTGTGTGGCAGTTAAATTGAATTATTGATGTAATTGATGATGAGAAATGCAACCAAATTGGTGATGTTGAGGTGTTTGATGTGTGTAGCAGTTAAATTGAATTATTGAAGTAAATTGATGATGAGAAATGCAACCAAATTGGCGATGTTGAGGTGTTTGATGTGTGTAGCAGTTAAATTGAATTATTGAAGTAATTGATGAGAAATGCAACCAAATTGGTGATGTTGAGGTGTTTGATGTGTGTAGCAGTTAAATTGAATTATTGAAGTAATTGATGAGAAATGCAACCAAATTGGTGATGTTGAGGTGTTTGATGTGTGTAGCAGTTAAATTGAATTATTGAAGTAATTGATGAGAAATGCAACCAAATTGGTGATGTTGAGGTGTTTGATGTGTGTGGCAGTTAAATTAAATTATTGAAGTAATTGATGAGAAATGCAACCAAATTGGTGATGTTGAGGTGTTTGATGTGTGTGGCAGTTAAATTGAATTATTGAAGTAATTGATGATGAGAAATGCAACCAAATTGGTGATGTTGAGGTGTTTAATGTGTGTGGCAGTTAAATTGAATTATTGAAGTAATTGATGATGAGAAATGCAACCAAATTGGTGATGTTGAGGTGTTTGATGTGTGTGGCAGTTAAATTGAATTATTGAAGTAATTTATGAAAAATGCAACCAAATTGGTGATGTTGAGGTGTTTGATGTGTGTGGCAGTTAAATTGAATTATTGAAGTAATTGATGAGAAATGCAACCAAATTGGTGATGTTGAGGTGTTTAATGTGTGTGGCAGTTAAATTGAATTATTGAAGTAATTGATGATGAGAAATGCAACCAAATTGGTGATGTTGAGGTGTTTGATGTGTGTGGCAGTTAAATTGATTAATTGAAGTAATTGATGAGAAATGCAACCAAATTGGTGATGTTGAGGTGTTTAATGTGTGTGGCAGTTAAATTGAATTATTGAAGTAATTGATGATGAGAAATGCAACCAAATTGGTGATGTTGAGGTGTTTGATGTGTGTAGCAGTTAAATTGAATTATTGAAGTAATTGATGAGAAATGCAACCAAATTGGTGATGTTGAGGTGTTTGATGTGTGTAGCAGTTAAATTGAATTATTGAAGTAATTTATGAGAAATGCAACCAAATTGGTGATGTTGAGGTGTTTGATATGAGTAGCAGTTAAATTGAATTATTGAAGTAATTGATGAGAAATGCAACCAAATTGGTGATGTTGAGGTGTTTGATGTGTGTAGCAGTTAAATTAAATTATTGAAGTAATTGATGAGAAATGCAACCAAATTGGTGATGTTGAGGTGTTTGATGTGTGTGGCAGTTACATTGAATTATTGAAGTAATTGATGATGAGAAATGCAACCAAATTGGCGATGTTGAGGTGTTTGATGTGTGTAGCAGTTAAATTGAATTATTGAAGTAATTGATGAGAAATGCAACCAAATTGGTGATGTTGAGGTGTCTGATGTGTGTGGCAGTTAAATTGAATTATTGAAGTAATTGATGAGAAATGCAACCAAATTGGTGATGTTGAGGTGTTTGATGTGTGTGGCAGTTAAATTGAATTATTGAAGTAATTGATGATGAGAAATGCAACCAAATTGGTGATGTTGAGGTGTTTGATGTGTGTGGCAGTTAAATTTAATTATTGAAGTAATTGATGATGAGAAATGCAACCAAATTGGCGATGTTGAGGTGTTTGATGTGTGTAGCAGTTAAATTGAATTATTGAAGTAATTGATGAGAAATGCAACCAAATTGGTGATGTTGAGGTGTTTGATGTGTGTAGCAGTTAAATTGAATTATTGAAGTAATTGATGAGAAATGCAACCAAATTGGTGATGTTGAGGTGTTTGATGTGTGTAGCAGTTAAATTGAATTATTGAAGTAATTGATGAGAAATGCAACCAAATTGGTGATGTTGAGGTGTTTGATGTGTGTGGCAGTTAAATTGAATTATTGATGTAATTGATGATGAGAAATGCAACCAAATTGGTGATGTTGAGGTGTTTGATGTGTGTAGCAGTTAAATTGAATTATTGAAGTAAATTGATGATGAGAAATGCAACCAAATTGGCGATGTTGAGGTGTTTGATGTGTGTAGCAGTTAAATTGAATTATTGAAGTAATTGATGAGAAATGCAACCAAATTGGTGATGTTGAGGTGTTTGATGTGTGTAGCAGTTAAATTGAATTATTGAAGTAATTGATGAGAAATGCAACCAAATTGGTGATGTTGAGGTGTTTGATGTGTGTAGCAGTTAAATTGAATTATTGAAGTAATTGATGAGAAATGCAACCAAATTGGTGATGTTGAGGTGTTTGATGTGTGTGGCAGTTAAATTGAATTATTGATGTAATTGATGATGAGAAATGCAACCAAATTGGTGATGTTGAGGTGTTTGATGTGTGTAGCAGTTAAATTGAATTATTGAAGTAAATTGATGATGAGAAATGCAACCAAATTGGCGATGTTGAGGTGTTTGATGTGTGTAGCAGTTAAATTGAATTATTGAAGTAATTGATGAGAAATGCAACCAAATTGGTGATGTTGAGGTGTTTGATGTGTGTAGCAGTTAAATTGAATTATTGAAGTAATTGATGAGAAATGCAACCAAATTGGTGATGTTGAGGTGTTTGATGTGTGTAGCAGTTAAATTGAATTATTGAAGTAATTGATGAGAAATGCAACCAAATTGGTGATGTTGAGGTGTTTGATGTGTGTGGCAGTTAAATTAAATTATTGAAGTAATTGATGAGAAATGCAACCAAATTGGTGATGTTGAGGTGTTTGATGTGTGTGGCAGTTAAATTGAATTATTGAAGTAATTGATGATGAGAAATGCAACCAAATTGGTGATGTTGAGGTGTTTAATGTGTGTGGCAGTTAAATTGAATTATTGAAGTAATTGATGATGAGAAATGCAACCAAATTGGTGATGTTGAGGTGTTTGATGTGTGTGGCAGTTAAATTGAATTATTGAAGTAATTTATGAAAAATGCAACCAAATTGGTGATGTTGAGGTGTTTGATGTGTGTGGCAGTTAAATTGAATTATTGAAGTAATTGATGAGAAATGCAACCAAATTGGTGATGTTGAGGTGTTTAATGTGTGTGGCAGTTAAATTGAATTATTGAAGTAATTGATGATGAGAAATGCAACCAAATTGGTGATGTTGAGGTGTTTGATGTGTGTGGCAGTTAAATTGATTAATTGAAGTAATTGATGAGAAATGCAACCAAATTGGTGATGTTGAGGTGTTTAATGTGTGTGGCAGTTAAATTGAATTATTGAAGTAATTGATGATGAGAAATGCAACCAAATTGGTGATGTTGAGGTGTTTGATGTGTTTAGCAGTTAAATTGAATTATTGAAGTAATTGATGAGAAATGCAACCAAATTGGTGATGTTGAGGTGTTTGATGTGTGTAGCAGTTAAATTGAATTATTGAAGTAATTTATGAGAAATGCAACCAAATTGGTGATGTTGAGGTGTTTGATATGAGTAGCAGTTAAATTGAATTATTGAAGTAATTGATGAGAAATGCAACCAAATTGGTGATGTTGAGGTGTTTGATGTGTGTAGCAGTTAAATTAAATTATTGAAGTAATTGATGAGAAATGCAACCAAATTGGTGATGTTGAGGTGTTTGATGTGTGTGGCAGTTACATTGAATTATTGAAGTAATTGATGATGAGAAATGCAACCAAATTGGCGATGTTGAGGTGTTTGATGTGTGTAGCAGTTAAATTGAATTATTGAAGTAATTGATGAGAAATGCAACCAAATTGGTGATGTTGAGGTGTCTGATGTGTGTGGCAGTTAAATTGAATTATTGAAGTAATTGATGAGAAATGCAACCAAATTGGTGATGTTGAGGTGTTTGATGTGTGTGGCAGTTAAATTGAATTATTGAAGTAATTGATGATGAGAAATGCAACCAAATTGGTGATGTTGAGGTGTTTGATGTGTGTGGCAGTTAAATTTAATTATTGAAGTAATTTATGAAAAATGCAACCAAATTGGTGATGTTGAGGTGTTTGATGTGTGTGGCAGTTAAATTGAATTATTGAAGTAATTGATGATGAGAAATGCAACCAAATTGGTGATGTTGAGGTGTTTGATGTGTGTAGCAGTTAAATTGAATTATTGAAGTAATTGATGATGAGAAATGCAACCAAATTGGCGATGTTGAGGTGTTTGATGTGTGTAGCAGTTAAATTGAATTATTGAAGTAATTGATGAGAAATGCAACCAAATTGGTGATGTTGAGGTGTTTGATGTGTGTAGCAGTTAAATTGAATTATTGAAGTAATTGATGAGAAATGCAACCAAATTGGTGATGTTGAGGTGTTTGATGTGTGTAGCAGTTAAATTGAATTATTGAAGTAATTGATGAGAAATGCAACCAAATTGGTGATGTTGAGGTGTTTGATGTGTGTGGCAGTTAAATTGAATTATTGAAGTAATTGATGATGAGAAATGCAACCAAATTGGTGATGTTGAGGTGTTTGATGTGTGTGGCAGTTACATTGAATTATTGAAGTAATTTATGAAAAATGCAACCAAATTGGTGATGTTGAGGTGTTTGATGTGTGTAGCAGTTAAATTGAATTATTGAAGTAATTGATGAGAAATGCAACCAAATTGGTGATGTTGAGGTGTTTGATGTGTGTGGCAGTTAAATTAAATTATTGAAGTAATTTAAGAGAAATGAAACCAAATTGGTGATGTTGAGGTGTCTGATGTGTGTGGCAGTTAAATTGAATTATTGAAGTAATTGATGAGAAATGCAACCAAATTGGTGATGTTGAGGTGTTTGATGTGTGTGGCAGTTAAATTGAATTATTGAAGTAATTGATGATGAGAAATGCAACCAAATTGGTGATGTTGAGGTGTTTGATGTGTGTGGCAGTTAAATTTAATTATTGAAGTAATTTATGAAAAATGCAACCAAATTGGTGATGTTGAGGTGTTTGATGTGTGTAGCAGTTAAATGGAATTATTGAAGTAATTGATGAGAAATGCAACCAAATTGGTGATGTTGAGGTGTTTGATGTGTGTGGCAGTTAAATTAAATTATTGAAGTAATTTATGAGAAATGCAACCAAATTGGTGATGTTGAGGTGTCTGATGTGTGTGGCAGTTAAATTGAATTATTGAAGTAATTGATGAGAAATGCAACCACATTGGTGATGTTGAGGTGTTTGATGTGTGTGGCAGTTAAATTGAATTATTGAAGTAATTGATGATGAGAAATGCAACCAAATTGGTGATGTTGAGGTGTTTGATGTGTGTGGCAGTTAAATTTAATTATTGAAGTAATTTATGAAAAATGCAACCAAATTGGTGATGTTGAGGTGTTTGATGTGTGTGGCAGTTAAATTGAATTATTGAAGTAATTGATGATGAGAAATGCAACCAAATTGGTGATGTTGAGGTGTTTGATGTGTGTAGCAGTTAAATTGAATTATTGAAGTAATTGATGAGAAATGCAACCAAATTGGTGATGTTGAGGTGTTTGATGTGTGTAGCAGTTAAATTGAATTATTGAAGTAATTGATGAGAAATGCAACCAAATTGGTGATGTTGAGGTGTTTGATGTGTGTGGCAGTTAAATTAAGTTATTGAAGTAATTGATGAGAAATGCAACCAAATTGGTGATTTTGAGGTGTTTGTTGTGTGTGGCAGTTAAATTAAATTATTGAAGTAATTGATGAGAAATGCAACCAAATTGGTGATGTTGAGGTGTTTGATGTGTGTGGCAGTTAAATTGAATTATTGAAGTAATTGATGAGAATTGCAACCAAATTGGTGATTTTGAGGTGTTTGATGTGTGTAGCAGTTAAATTGAATTATTGAAGTAATTGATGAGAAATGCAACCAAATTGGTGATGTTGAGGTGTTTGATGTGTGTAGCAGTTAAATTAAATTATTGAAGTAATTGATGAGAAATGCAACCAAATTGGTGATGTTGAGGTGTTTGATGTGTGTGGCAGTTACATTGAATTATTGAAGTAATTTATGAAAAATGCAACCAAATTGGTGATGTTGAGGTGTTTGATGTGTGTAGCAGTTAAATTGAATTATTGAAGTAATTGATGAGAAATGCAACCAAATTGGTGATGTTGAGGTGTTTGATGTGTGTGGCAGTTAAATTAAATTATTGAAGTAATTTATGAGAAATGCAACCAAATTGGTGATGTTGAGGTGTCTGATGTGTGTGGCAGTTAAATTGAATTATTGAAGTAATTGATGAGAAATGCAACCAAATTGGTGATGTTGAGGTGTTTGATGTGTGTGGCAGTTAAATTGAATTATTGAAGTAATTGATGATGAGAAATGCAACCAAATTGGTGATGTTGAGGTGTTTGATGTGTGTGGCAGTTAAATTTCATTATTGAAGTAATTTATGAAAAATGCAACCAAATTGGTGATGTTGAGGTGTTTTATGTGTGTGGCAGTTAAATTGAATTATTGAAGTAATTGATGATGAGAAACGCAACCAAATTGGTGATGTTGAGGTGTTTGATGTGTGTAGCAGTTAAATTGAATTATTGAAGTAATTGATGATGAGAAATGCAACCAAATTGGCGATGTGAGGTGTTTGATGTGTGTAGCAGTTAAATTGAATTATTGAAGTAATTGATGAGAAATGCAACCAAATTGGTGATGTTGAGGTGTTTGATGTGTGTAGCAGTTAAATTGAATTATTGAAGTAATTGATGAGAAATGCAACCAAATTGGTGATGTTGAGGTGTTTGATGTGTGTAGCAGTTAAATTGAATTATTGAAGTAATTGATGAGAAATGCAACCAAATTGGTGATGTTGAGGTGTTTGATGTGTGTGGCAGTTAAATTGAATTATTGATGTAATTGATGATGAGAAATGCAACCAAATTGGTGATGTTGAGGTGTTTGATGTGTGTAGCAGTTAAATTGAATTATTGAAGTAAATTGATGATGAGAAATGCAACCAAATTGGCGATGTTGAGGTGTTTGATGTGTGTAGCAGTTAAATTGAATTATTGAAGTAATTGATGAGAAATGCAACCAAATTGGTGATGTTGAGGTGTTTGATGTGTGTAGCAGTTAAATTGAATTATTGAAGTAATTGATGAGAAATGCAACCAAATTGGTGATGTTGAGGTGTTTGATGTGTAGCAGTTAAATTGAATTATTGAAGTAATTGATGAGAAATGCAACCAAATTGGTGATGTTGAGGTGTTTGATGTGTGTGGCAGTTAAATTAAATTATTGAAGTAATTGATGGAGAAATGCAACCAAATTGGTGATGTTGAGGTGTTTGATGTGTGTGGCAGTTAAATTGAATTATTGAAGTAATTGATGATGAGAAATGCAACCAAATTGGTGATGTTGAGGTGTTTAATGTGTGTGGCAGTTAAATTGAATTATTGAAGTAATTGATGATGAGAAATGCAACCAAATTGGTGATGTTGAGGTGTTTGATGTGTGTGGCAGTTAAATTGAATTATTGAAGTAATTTATGAAAAATGCAACCAAATTGGTGATGTTGAGGTGTTTGATGTGTGTGGCAGTTAAATTGAATTATTGAAGTAATTGATGAGAAATGCAACCAAATTGGTGATGTTGAGGTGTTTAATGTGTGTGGCAGTTAAATTGAATTATTGAAGTAATTGATGATGAGAAATGCAACCAAATTGGTGATGTTGAGGTGTTTGATGTGTGTGGCAGTTAAATTGATTAATTGAAGTAATTGATGAGAAATGCAACCAAATTGGTGATGTTGAGGTGTTTAATGTGTGTGGCAGTTAAATTGAATTATTGAAGTAATTGATGATGAGAAATGCAACCAAATTGGTGATGTTGAGGTGTTTGATGTGTGTAGCAGTTAAATTGAATTATTGAAGTAATTGATGAGAAATGCAACCAAATTGGTGATGTTGAGGTGTTTGATGTGTGTAGCAGTTAAATTGAATTATTGAAGTAATTTATGAGAAATGCAACCAAATTGGTGATGTTGAGGTGTTTGATATGAGTAGCAGTTAAATTGAATTATTGAAGTAATTGATGAGAAATGCAACCAAATTGGTGATGTTGAGGTGTTTGATGTGTGTAGCAGTTAAATTAAATTATTGAAGTAATTGATGAGAAATGCAACCAAATTGGTGATGTTGAGGTGTTTGATGTGTGTAGCAGTTAAATTGAATTATTGAAGTAATTGATGATGAGAAATGCAACCAAATTGGCGATGTTGAGGTGTTTGATATGAGTAGCAGTTAAATTAAATTATTGAAGTAATTGATGAGAAATGCAACCAAATTGGTGATGTTGAGGTGTTTGATGTGTGTGGCAGTTAAATTAAGTTATTGAAGTAATTGATGAGAAATGCAACCAAATTGGTGATGTTGAGGTGTTTGATGTGTGTGGCAGTTAAATTAAGTTATTGAAGTAATTGATGAGAAATGCAACCAAATTGGTGATTTTGAGGTGTTTGATGTGTGTAGCAGTTAAATTGAATTATTGAAGTAATTGATGAGAAATGCAACCAAATTGGTGATGTTGAGGTGTTTGATGTGTGTGGCAGTTAAATTAAGTTATTGAAGTAATTGATGAGAAATGCAACCAAATTGGTGATGTTGAGGTGTTTGATGTGTGTAGCAGTTAAATTGAATTATTGAAGTAATTGATGAGAAATGCAACCAAATTGGTGATGTTGAGGTGTTTGATGTGTGTGGCAGTTAAATTAAGTTATTGAAGTAATTGATGAGAAATGCAACCAAATTGGTGATTTTGAGGTGTTTGATGTGTGTGGCAGTTAAATTAAATTATTGAAGTAATTGATGAGAAATGCAACCAAATTGGTGATTTTGAGGTGTTTGATGTGTATGGCAGTTAAATTGAATTATTGAAGTAATTGATGAGAAATGCAACCAAATTGGTGATGTTGAGGTGTTTGATGTGTGTGGCAGTTAAATTAAGTTATTGAAGTAATTGATGAGAAATGCAACCAAATTGGTGATTTTGAGGTGTTTGATGTGTGTGGCAGTTAAATTATATTATTGAAGTAATTGATGAGAAATGCAACCAAATTGGTGATGTTGAGGTGTTTGATGTGTGTGGCAGTTAAATTGAATTATTGAAGTAATTGATGAGAAATGCAACCAAATTGGTGATGTTGAGGTGTTTGATATGTGTGGCAGTTAAATTGATTAATTGAAGTAATTGATGAGAAACGCAACCAAATTGGTGATGTTGAGGTGTTTAATGTGTGTGGCAGTTAAATTGAATTATTGAAGTAATTGATGATGAGAAATGCAACCAAATTGGTGATGTTGAGGTGTTTGATGTGTGTAGCAGTTAAATTGAATTATTGAAGTAATTGATGATGAGAAATGCAACCAAATTGGCGATGTTGAGGTGTTTGATGTGTGTAGCAGTTAAATTGAATTATTGAAGTAATTGATGATGAGAAATGCAACCAAATTGGTGATGTTGAGGTGTTTGATGTGTGTAGCAGTTAAATTGAATTATTGAAGTAATTGATGAGAAATGCAACCAAATTGGTGATGTTGAGGTGTTTGATGTGTGTAGCAGTTAAATTGAATTATTGAAGTAATTGATGAGAAATGCAACCAAATTGGTGATGTTGAGGTGTTTGATGTGTGTGGCAGTTAAATTAAATTATTGAAGTAATTCATGAGAAATGCAACCAAATTGGTGATGTTGAGGTGTTTGATGTGTGTGGCAGTTAAATTGAATTATTGCAATAATTGATGAGAAATGCAACCAAATTGGTGATGTTGAGGTGTTTGATGTGTGTGGCAGTTAAATTGAATTATTGAAGTAATTGATGATGAGAAATGCAACCAAATTGGTGATGTTGAGGTGTTTGATGTGTGTGGCAGTTAAATTGAATTATTGAAGTAATTGATGATGAGAGATGCAACCAAATTGGTGATGTTGAGGTGTTTGATGTGTGTGGCAGTTACATTGAATTATTGAAGTAATTTATGAAAAATGCAACCAAATTGGTGATGTTGAGGTGTTTGATGTGTGTAGCAGTTAAATGGAATTATTGAAGTAATTGATGAGAAATGCAACCAAATTGGTGATGTTGAGGTGTTTGATGTGTGTGGCAGTTAAATTAAATTATTGAAGTAATTGATGAGAAATGCAACCAAATTGGTGATGTTGAGGTGTCTGATGTGTGTGGCAGTTAAATTGAATTATTGAAGTAATTGATGAGAAATGCAACCAAATTGGTGATGTTGAGGTGTTTGATGTGTGTGGCAGTTAAATTGAATTATTGAAGTAATTGATGATGAGAAATGCAACCAAATTGGTGATGTTGAGGTGTTTGATGTGTGTGGCAGTTAAATTTAATTATTGAAGTAATTTATGAAAAATGCAACCAAATTGGTGATGTTGAGGTGTTTGATGTGTGTGGCAGTTAAATTGAATTATTGAAGTAATTGATGATGAGAAATGCAACCAAATTGGTGATGTTGAGGTGTTTGATGTGTGTAGCAGTTAAATTGAATTATTGAAGTAATTGATGAGAAATGCAACCAAATTGGTGATGTTGAGGTGTTTGATGTGTGTGGCAGTTAAATTAAGTTATTGAAGTAATTGATGAGAAATGCAACCAAATTGGTGATGTTGAGGTGTTTGATGTGTGTAGCAGTTAAATTGAATTATTGAAGTAATTGATGAGAAATGCAACCAAATTGGTGATGTTGAGGTGTTTGATGTGTGTGGCAGTTAAATTAAGTTATTGAAGTAATTGATGAGAAATGCAACCAAATTGGTGATTTTGAGGTGTTTGATGTGTGTGGCAGTTAAATTAAATTATTGAAGTAATTGATGAGAAATGCAACCAAATTGGTGATTTTGAGGTGTTTGATGTGTATGGCAGTTAAATTGAATTATTGAAGTAATTGATGAGAAATGCAACCAAATTGGTGATGTTGAGGTGTTTGATGTGTGTGGCAGTTAAATTAAGTTATTGAAGTAATTGATGAGAAATGCAACCAAATTGGTGATTTTGAGGTGTTTGATGTGTGTGGCAGTTAAATTATATTATTGAAGTAATTGATGAGAAATGCAACCAAATTGGTGATGTTGAGGTGTTTGATGTGTGTGGCAGTTAAATTGAATTATTGAAGTAATTGATGAGAAATGCAACCAAATTGGTGATGTTGAGGTGTTTGATATGTGTGGCAGTTAAATTGATTAATTGAAGTAATTGATGAGAAACGCAACCAAATTGGTGATGTTGAGGTGTTTAATGTGTGTGGCAGTTAAATTGAATTATTGAAGTAATTGATGATGAGAAATGCAACCAAATTGGTGATGTTGAGGTGTTTGATGTGTGTAGCAGTTAAATTGAATTATTGAAGTAATTGATGATGAGAAATGCAACCAAATTGGCGATGTTGAGGTGTTTGATGTGTGTAGCAGTTAAATTGAATTATTGAAGTAATTGATGATGAGAAATGCAACCAAATTGGTGATGTTGAGGTGTTTGATGTGTGTAGCAGTTAAATTGAATTATTGAAGTAATTGATGAGAAATGCAACCAAATTGGTGATGTTGAGGTGTTTGATGTGTGTAGCAGTTAAATTGAATTATTGAAGTAATTGATGAGAAATGCAACCAAATTGGTGATGTTGAGGTGTTTGATGTGTGTGGCAGTTAAATTAAATTATTGAAGTAATTCATGAGAAATGCAACCAAATTGGTGATGTTGAGGTGTTTGATGTGTGTGGCAGTTAAATTGAATTATTGAAATAATTGATGAGAAATGCAACCAAATTGGTGATGTTGAGGTGTTTGATGTGTGTGGCAGTTAAATTGAATTATTGAAGTAATTGATGATGAGAAATGCAACCAAATTGGTGATGTTGAGGTGTTTGATGTGTGTGGCAGTTAAATTGAATTATTGAAGTAATTGATGATGAGAGATGCAACCAAATTGGTGATGTTGAGGTGTTTGATGTGTGTGGCAGTTACATTGAATTATTGAAGTAATTTATGAAAAATGCAACCAAATTGGTGATGTTGAGGTGTTTGATGTGTGTAGCAGTTAAATGGAATTATTGAAGTAATTGATGAGAAATGCAACCAAATTGGTGATGTTGAGGTGTTTGATGTGTGTGGCAGTTAAATTAAATTATTGAAGTAATTTATGAGAAATGCAACCAAATTGGTGATGTTGAGGTGTCTGATGTGTGTGGCAGTTAAATTGAATTATTGAAGTAATTGATGAGAAATGCAACCAAATTGGTGATGTTGAGGTGTTTGATGTGTGTGGCAGTTAAATTGAATTATTGAAGTAATTGATGATGAGAAATGCAACCAAATTGGTGATGTTGAGGTGTTTGATGTGTGTGGCAGTTAAATTTAATTATTGAAGTAATTTATGAAAAATGCAACCAAATTGGTGATGTTGAGGTGTTTGATGTGTGTGGCAGTTAAATTGAATTATTGAAGTAATTGATGATGAGAAATGCAACCAAATTGGTGATGTTGAGGTGTTTGATGTGTGTAGCAGTTAAATTGAATTATTGAAGTAATTGATGATGAGAAATGCAACCAAATTGGCGATGTTGAGGTGTTTGATGTGTGTAGCAGTTAAATTGAATTATTGAAGTAATTGATGAGAAATGCAACCAAATTGGTGATGTTGAGGTGTTTGATGTGTGTAGCAGTTAAATTGAATTATTGAAGTAATTGATGAGAAATGCAACCAAATTGGTGATGTTGAGGTGTTTGATGTGTGTAGCAGTTAAATTGAATTATTGAAGTAATTGATGAGAAATGCAACCAAATTGGTGATGTTGAGGTGTTTGATGTGTGTGGCAGTTAAATTAAATTATTGAAGTAATTTATGAGAAATGCAACCAAATTGGTGATGTTGAGGTGTTTGATGTGTGTGGCAGTTAAATTGAATTATTGAAGTAATTGATGATGAGAAATGCAACCAAATTGGTGATGTTGAGGTGTTTAATGTGTGTGGCAGTTAAATTGAATTATTGAAGTAATTGATGATGAGAAATGCAACCAAATTGGTGATGTTGAGGTGTTTGATGTGTGTGGCAGTTAAATTGAATTATTGAAGTAATTGATGATGAGAAATGCAACCAAATTGGTGATGTTGAGGTGTTTGATGTGTGTGGCAGTTAAATTGAATTATTGAAGTAATTTATGAAAAATGCAACCAAATTGGTGATGTTGAGGTGTTTGATGTGTATGGCAGTTAAATTGAATTATTGAAGTAATTGATGAGAAATGCAACCAAATTGGTGATGTTGAGGTGTTTGATGTGTGTGGCAGTTAAATTGAATTATTGAAGTAATTGATGAGAAATGCAACCAAATTGGTGATGTTGAGGTGTTTGATATGTGTGGCAGTTAAATTGATTAATTGAAGTAATTGATGAGAAATGCAACCAAATTGGTGATGTTGAGGTGTTTAATGTGTGTGGCAGTTAAATTGAATTATTGAAGTAATTGATGATGAGAAATGCAACCAAATTGGTGATGTTGAGGTGTTTGATGTGTGTAGCAGTTAAATTGAATTATTGAAGTAATTGATGATGAGAAATGCAACCAAATTGGTGATGTTGAGGTGTTTGATGTGTGTGGCAGTTAAATTGAATTATTGAAGTAATTGATGATGAGAAATGCAACCAAATTGGTGATGTTGAGGTGTTTGATGTGTGTGGCAGTTACATTGAATTATTGAAGTAATTTATGAAAAATGCAACCAAATTGGTGATGTTGAGGTGTTTGATGTGTGTAGCAGTTAAATTGAATTATTGAAGTAATTGATGAGAAATGCAACCAAATTGGTGATGTTGAGGTGTTTGATGTGTGTGGCAGTTAAATTAAATTATTGAAGTAATTTATGAGAAATGCAACCAAATTGGTGATGTTGAGGTGTCTGATGTGTGTGGCAGTTAAATTGAATTATTGAAGTAATTGATGAGAAATGCAACCAAATTGGTGATGTTGAGGTGTTTGATGTGTGTGGCAGTTAAATTGAATTATTGAAGTAATTGATGATGAGAAATGCAACCAAATTGGTGATGTTGAGGTGTTTGATGTGTGTGGCAGTTAAATTTAATTATTGAAGTAATTTATGAAAAATGCAACCAAATTGGTGATGTTGAGGTGTTTGATGTGTGTGGCAGTTAAATTGAATTATTGAAGTAATTGATGATGAGAAATGCAACCAAATTGGTGATGTTGAGGTGTTTGATGTGTGTAGCAGTTAAATTGAATTATTGAAGTAATTGATGATGAGAAATGCAACCAAATTGGCGATGTTGAGGTGTTTGATGTGTGTAGCAGTTAAATTGAATTATTGAAGTAATTGATGAGAAATGCAACCAAATTGGTGATGTTGAGGTGTTTGATGTGTGTAGCAGTTAAATTGAATTATTGAAGTAATTGATGAGAAATGCAACCAAATTGGTGATGTTGAGGTGTTTGATGTGTGTAGCAGTTAAATTGAATTATTGAAGTAATTGATGAGAAATGCAACCAAATTGGTGATGTTGAGGTGTTTGATGTGTGTGGCAGTTAAATTAAATTATTGAAGTAATTTATGAGAAATGCAACCAAATTGGTGATGTTGAGGTGTTTGATGTGTGTGGCAGTTAAATTGAATTATTGAAGTAATTGATGATGAGAAATGCAACCAAATTGGTGATGTTGAGGTGTTTAATGTGTGTGGCAGTTAAATTGAATTATTGAAGTAATTGATGATGAGAAATGCAACCAAATTGGTGATGTTGAGGTGTTTGATGTGTGTGGCAGTTAAATTGAATTATTGAAGTAATTGATGATGAGAAATGCAACCAAATTGGTGATGTTGAGGTGTTTGATGTGTGTGGCAGTTAAATTGAATTATTGAAGTAATTTATGAAAAATGCAACCAAATTGGTGATGTTGAGGTGTTTGATGTGTGTGGCAGTTAAATTGAATTATTGAAGTAATTGATGAGAAATGCAACCAAATTGGTGATGTTGAGGTGTTTAATGTGTGTGGCAGTTAAATTGAATTATTGAAGTAATTGATGATGAGAAATGCAACCAAATTGGTGATGTTGAGGTGTTTGATGTGTGTAGCAGTTAAATTGAATTATTGAAGTAATTGATGATGAGAAATGCAACCAAATTGGTGATGTTGAGGTGTTTGATATGTGTGGCAGTTAAATTAAATTATTGAAGTAATTTATGAGAAATGCAACCAAATTGGTGATGTTGAGGTGTCTGATGTGTGTGGCAGTTAAATTGAATTATTGAAGTAATTGATGAGAAATGCAACCAAATTGGTGATGTTGAGGTGTTTGATGTGTGTGGCAGTTAAATTGAATTATTGAAGTAATTGATGATGAGAAATGCAACCAAATTGGTGATGTTGAGGTGTTTGATGTGTGTGGCAGTTAAATTTAATTATTGAAGTAATTTATGAAAAATGCAACCAAATTGGTGATGTTGAGGTGTTTGATGTGTGTGGCAGTTAAATTGAATTATTGAAGTAATTGATGATGAGAAATGCAACCAAATTGGTGATGTTGAGGTGTTTGATGTGTGTAGCAGTTAAATTGAATTATTGAAGTAATTGATGATGAGAAATGCAACCAAATTGGCGATGTTGAGGTGTTTGATGTGTGTAGCAGTTAAATTGAATTATTGAAGTAATTGATGAGAAATGCAACCAAATTGGTGATGTTGAGGTGTTTGATGTGTGTAGCAGTTAAATTGAATTATTGAAGTAATTGATGAGAAATGCAACCAAATTGGTGATGTTGAGGTGTTTGATGTGTGTAGCAGTTAAATTGAATTATTGAAGTAATTGATGAGAAATGCAACCAAATTGGTGATGTTGAGGTGTTTGATGTGTGTGGCAGTTAAATTAAATTATTGAAGTAATTTATGAGAAATGCAACCAAATTGGTGATGTTGAGGTGTTTGATGTGTGTGGCAGTTAAATTGAATTATTGAAGTAATTGATGATGAGAAATGCAACCAAATTGGTGATGTTGAGGTGTTTGATGTGTGTAGCAGTTAAATTGAATTATTGAAGTAATTGATGATGAGAAATGCAACCAAATTGGCGATGTTGAGGTGTTTGATGTGTGTAGCAGTTAAATTGAATTATTGAAGTAATTGATGAGAAATGCAACCAAATTGGTGATGTTGAGGTGTTTGATGTGTGTAGCAGTTAAATTGAATTATTGAAGTAATTGATGAGAAATGCAACCAAATTGGTGATGTTGAGGTGTTTGATGTGTGTAGCAGTTAAATTGAATTATTGAAGTAATTGATGAGAAATGCAACCAAATTGGTGATGTTGAGGTGTTTGATGTGTGTGGCAGTTAAATTAAATTATTGAAGTAATTTATGAGAAATGCAACCAAATTGGTGATGTTGAGGTGTTTGATGTGTGTGGCAGTTAAATTGAATTATTGAAGTAATTGATGATGAGAAATGCAACCAAATTGGTGATGTTGAGGTGTTTAATGTGTGTGGCAGTTAAATTGAATTATTGAAGTAATTGATGATGAGAAATGCAACCAAATTGGTGATGTTGAGGTGTTTGATGTGTGTGGCAGTTAAATTGAATTATTGAAGTAATTGATGATGAGAAATGCAACCAAATTGGTGATGTTGAGGTGTTTGATGTGTGTGGCAGTTAAATTGAATTATTGAAGTAATTTATGAAAAATGCAACCAAATTGGTGATGTTGAGGTGTTTGATGTGTGTGGCAGTTAAATTGAATTATTGAAGTAATTGATGAGAAATGCAACCAAATTGGTGATGTTGAGGTGTTTAATGTGTGTGGCAGTTAAATTGAATTATTGAAGTAATTGATGATGAGAAATGCAACCAAATTGGTGATGTTGAGGTGTTTGATGTGTGTAGCAGTTAAATTGAATTATTGAAGTAATTGATGATGAGAAATGCAACCAAATTGGTGATGTTGAGGTGTTTGATATGTGTGGCAGTTAAATTAAATTATTGAAGTAATTTATGAGAAATGCAACCAAATTGGTGATGTTGAGGTGTCTGATGTGTGTGGCAGTTAAATTGAATTATTGAAGTAATTGATGAGAAATGCAACCAAATTGGTGATGTTGAGGTGTTTGATGTGTGTGGCAGTTAAATTGAATTATTGAAGTAATTGATGATGAGAAATGCAACCAAATTGGTGATGTTGAGGTGTTTGATGTGTGTGGCAGTTAAATTTAATTATTGAAGTAATTTATGAAAAATGCAACCAAATTGGTGATGTTGAGGTGTTTGATGTGTGTGGCAGTTAAATTGAATTATTGAAGTAATTGATGATGAGAAATGCAACCAAATTGGTGATGTTGAGGTGTTTGATGTGTGTAGCAGTTAAATTGAATTATTGAAGTAATTGATGATGAGAAATGCAACCAAATTGGCGATGTTGAGGTGTTTGATGTGTGTAGCAGTTAAATTGAATTATTGAAGTAATTGATGAGAAATGCAACCAAATTGGTGATGTTGAGGTGTTTGATGTGTGTAGCAGTTAAATTGAATTATTGAAGTAATTGATGAGAAATGCAACCAAATTGGTGATGTTGAGGTGTTTGATGTGTGTAGCAGTTAAATTGAATTATTGAAGTAATTGATGAGAAATGCAACCAAATTGGTGATGTTGAGGTGTTTGATGTGTGTGGCAGTTAAATTAAATTATTGAAGTAATTTATGAGAAATGCAACCAAATTGGTGATGTTGAGGTGTTTGATGTGTGTGGCAGTTAAATTGAATTATTGAAGTAATTGATGATGAGAAATGCAACCAAATTGGTGATGTTGAGGTGTTTAATGTGTGTGGCAGTTAAATTGAATTATTGAAGTAATTGATGATGAGAAATGCAACCAAATTGGTGATGTTGAGGTGTTTGATGTGTGTGGCAGTTAAATTGAATTATTGAAGTAATTGATGATGAGAAATGCAACCAAATTGGTGATGTTGAGGTGTTTGATGTGTGTGGCAGTTAAATTGAATTATTGAAGTAATTTATGAAAAATGCAACCAAATTGGTGATGTTGAGGTGTTTGATGTGTGTGGCAGTTAAATTGAATTATTGAAGTAATTGATGAGAAATGCAACCAAATTGGTGATGTTGAGGTGTTTAATGTGTGTGGCAGTTAAATTGAATTATTGAAGTAATTGATGATGAGAAATGCAACCAAATTGGTGATGTTGAGGTGTTTGATGTGTGTAGCAGTTAAATTGAATTATTGAAGTAATTGATGATGAGAAATGCAACCAAATTGGTGATGTTGAGGTGTTTGATATGTGTGGCAGTTAAATTGATTAATTGAAGTAATTGATGAGAAATGCAACCAAATTGGTGATGTTGAGGTGTTTAATGTGTGTGGCAGTTAAATTGAATTATTGAAGTAATTGATGATGAGAAATGCAACCAAATTGGTGATGTTGAGGTGTTTGATGTGTGTAGCAGTTAAATTGCATTATTGAAGTAATTGATGATGAGAAATGCAACCAAATTGGTGATGTTGAGGTGTTTGATATGTGTAGCAGTTAAATTGAATTATTGAAGTAATTGATGAGAAATGCAACCAAATTGGTGATGTTGAGGTGTTTGATGTGTGTGGCAGTTAAATTGAATTATTGAAGTAATTGATGAGAAATGCAACCAAATTGGTGATGTTGAGGTGTTTGATGTGTGTAGCAGTTAAATTAAATTATTGAAGTAATTGATGAGAAATGCAACCAAATTGGTGATGTTGAGGTGTTTGATGTGTGTGGCAGTTAAATTAAGTTATTGAAGTAATTGATGAGAAATGCAACCAAATTGGTGATTTTGAGGTGTTTGATGTGTCTGGCAGTTAAATTAAATTATTGAAGTAATTGATGAGAAATGCAACCAAATTGGTGATTTTGAGGTGTTTGATGTGTGTGGCAGTTAAATTGAATTATTGAAGTAATTGATGAGAAATGCAACCAAATTGGTGATGTTGAGGTGTTTGATGTGTGTGGCAGTTAAATTAAGTTATTGAAGTAATTGATGAGAAATGCAACCAAATTGGTGATTTTGAGGTGTTTGATGTGTGTGGCAGTTAAATTAAATTATTGAAGTAATTGATGAGAAATGCAACCAAATTGGTGATGTTGAGGTGTTTGATGTGTGTGGCAGTTAAATTAAGTTATTGAAGTAATTGATGAGAAATGCAACCAAATTGGTGATTTTGAGGTGTTTGATGTGTGTGGCAGTTAAATTGAATTATTGAAGTAATTGATGAGAAATGCAACCAAATTGGTGATGTTGAGGTGTTTGATGTGTGTGGCAGTTAAATTAAGTTATTGAAGTAATTGATGAGAAATGCAGCCAAATTGGTGATGTTGATGTGTTTGATGTGTGTGGCAGTTAAATTGAATTATTGAAGTAATTGATGAGAAATGCAACCAAATTGGTGATGTTGAGGTGTTTGATGTGTGTGGCAGTTAAATTAAGTTATTGAAGTAATTGATGAGAAATGCAACCAAATTGGTGATTTTGAGGTGTTTGATGTGTGTGGCAGTTAAATTAAATTATTGAAGTAATTGATGAGAAATGCAACCAAATTGGTGATGTTGAGGTGTTTGATGTGTGTGGCAGTTAAATTGAATTATTGAAGTAATTGATGAGAAATGCAACCAAATTGGTGATGTTGAGGTGTTTGATGTGTGTGGCAGTTAAATTGAATTATTGAAGTAATTGATGAGAAATGCAACCAAATTGGTGATGTTGAGGTGTTTGATGTGTGTGGCAGTTAAATTAAATTATTGAAGTAATTGATGAGAAATGCAACCAAATTGGTGATGTTGAGGTGTTTGATGTGTGTGGCAGTTAAATTAAGTTATTGAAGTAATTGATGAGAAATGCAGCCAAATTGGTGATGTTGAGGTGTTTGATGTGTGTGGCAGTTAAATTGAATTATTGAAGTAATTGATGAGAAATGCAACCAAATTGGTGATGTTGAGGTGTTTGATGTGTGTGGCAGTTAAATTAAGTTATTGAAGTAATTGATGAGAAATGCAACCAAATTGGTGATTTTGAGGTGTTTGATGTGTGTGGCAGTTAAATTGAATTATTGAAGTAATTGATGAGAAATGCAACCAAATTGGTGATGTTGAGGTGTTTGATGTGTGTGGCAGTTAAATTGAATTATTGAAGTAATTGATGAGAAATGCAACCAAATTGGTGATGTTGAGGTGTTTGATGTGTGTGGCAGTTAAATTGAATTATTGAAGTAATTGATGAGAAATGCAACCAAATTGGTGATGTTGAGGTGTTTGATGTGTGTGGCAGTTAAATTGAATTATTGAAGTAATTGATGAGAAATGCAACCAAATTGGTGATTTTGAGGTGTTTGATGTGTGTGGCAGTTAAATTAAATTATTGAAGTAATTGATGAGAAATGCAACCAAATTGGTGATGTTGAGGTGTTTGATGTGTGTAGCAGTTAAATTAAATTATTGAAGTAATTGATGAGAAATGCAACCAAATTGGTGATGTTGAGGTGTTTGATATGTGTAGCAGTTAAATTAAGTTATTGAAGTAATTGATGAGAAATGCAACCAAATTGGTGATTTTGAGGTGTTTGATGTGTGTGGCAGTTAAATTAAATTATTGAAGTAATTGATGAGAAATGCAACCAAATTGGTGATGTTGAGGTGTTTGATGTGTGTGGCAGTTAAATTGAATTATTGAAGTAATTGATGAGAAATGCAACCAAATTGGTGATGTTGAGGTGTTTGATGTGTGTGGCAGTTAAATTAAGTTATTGAAGTAATTGTGATGAGAAATGCAACCAAATTGGTGATTTTGAGGTGTTTGATGTGTGTGGCAGTTAAATTAAATTATTGAAGTAATTGATGAGAAATGCAACCAAATTGGTGATGTTGAGGTGTTTGATGTGTGTGGCAGTTAAATTGAATTATTGAAGTAATTGATGAGAAATGCAACCAAATTGGTGATGTTGAGGTGTTTGATATGTGTGGCAGTTAAATTGATTAATTGAAGTAATTGATGAGAAATGCAACCAAATTGGTGATGTTGAGGTGTTTAATGTGTGTGGCAGTTAAATTGAATTATTGAAGTAATTGATGATGAGAAATGCAACCAAATTGGTGATGTTGAGGTGTTTGATGTGTGTAGCAGTTAAATTGAATTATTGAAGTAATTGATGATGAGAAATACAACCAAATTGGTGATGTTGAGGTGTTTGATATGTGTAGCAGTTAAATTAAGTTATTGAAGTAATTGATGAGAAATGCAACCAAATTGGTGATTTTGAGGTGTTTGATGTGTGTGGCAGTTAAATTAAATTATTGAAGTAATTGATGAGAAATGCAACCAAATTGGTGATGTTGAGGTGTTTGATGTGTGTGGCAGTTAAATTGAATTATTGAAGTAATTGATGAGAAATGCAACCAAATTGGTGATGTTGAGGTGTTTGATGTGTGTGGCAGTTAAATTGAATTATTGAAGTAATTGATGAGAAATGCAACCAAATTGGTGATTTTGAGGTGTTTGATGTGTGTGGCAGTTAAATTAAATTATTGAAGTAATTGATGAGAAATGCAACCAAATTGGTGATGTTGAGGTGTTTGATGTGTGTAGCAGTTAAATTAAATTATTGAAGTAATTGATGAGAAATGCAACCAAATTGGTGATGTTGAGGTGTTTGATATGTGTAGCAGTTAAATTAAGTTATTGAAGTAATTGATGAGAAATGCAACCAAATTGGTGATTTTGAGGTGTTTGATGTGTGTGGCAGTTAAATTAAATTATTGAAGTAATTGATGAGAAATGCAACCAAATTGGTGATGTTGAGGTGTTTGATGTGTGTGGCAGTTAAATTAAGTTATTGAAGTAATTGTGATGAGAAATGCAACCAAATTGGTGATTTTGAGGTGTTTGATGTGTGTGGCAGTTAAATTAAATTATTGAAGTAATTGATGAGAAATGCAACCAAATTGGTGATGTTGAGGTGTTTGATGTGTGTGGCAGTTAAATTGAATTATTGAAGTAATTGATGAGAAATGCAACCAAATTGGTGATGTTGAGGTGTTTGATATGTGTGGCAGTTAAATTGATTAATTGAAGTAATTGATGAGAAATGCAACCAAATTGGTGATGTTGAGGTGTTTAATGTGTGTGGCAGTTAAATTGAATTATTGAAGTAATTGATGATGAGAAATGCAACCAAATTGGTGATGTTGAGGTGTTTGATGTGTGTAGCAGTTAAATTGAATTATTGAAGTAATTGATGATGAGAAATACAACCAAATTGGTGATGTTGAGGTGTTTGATATGTGTAGCCGTTAAATTAAGTTATTGAAGTAATTGATGAGAAATGCAACCAAATTGGTGATTTTGAGGTGTTTGATGTGTGTGGCAGTTAAATTAAATTATTGAAGTAATTGATGAGAAATGCAACCAAATTGGTGATGTTGAGGTGTTTGATGTGTGTGGCAGTTAAATTGAATTATTGAAGTAATTGATGAGAAATGCAACCAAATTGGTGATGTTGAGGTGTTTGATGTGTGTGGCAGTTAAATTAAGTTATTGAAGTAATTGATGAGAAATGCAACCAAATTGGTGATTTTGAGGTGTTTGTTGTGTGTGGCAGTTAAATTAAATTATTGAAGTAATTGATGAGAAATGCAACCAAATTGGTGATGTTGAGGTGTTTGATGTGTGTGGCAGTTAAATTGAATTATTGAAGTAATTGATGAGAATTGCAACCAAATTGGTGATTTTGAGGTGTTTGATGTGTGTAGCAGTTAAATTGAATTATTGAAGTAATTGATGAGAAATGCAACCAAATTGGTGATGTTGAGGTGTTTGATGTGTGTAGCAGTTAAATTAAATTATTGAAGTAATTGATGAGAAATGCAACCAAATTGGTGATGTTGAGGTGTTTGATGTGTGTAGCAGTTAAATTGAATTATTGAAGTAATTGATGAGAAATGCAACCAAATTGGTGATGTTGAGGTGTTTGATGTGTGTGGCAGTTAAATTAAATTATTGAAGTAATTGATGAGAAATGCAACCAAATTGGTGATTTTGAGGTGTTTGATGTGTGTGGCAGTTAAATTAAATTATTGAAGTAATTGATGAGAAATGCAACCAAATTGGTGATGTTGAGGTGTTTGATGTGTGTAGCAGTTAAATTAAATTATTGAAGTAATTGATGAGAAATGCAACCAAATTGGTGATGTTGAGGTGTTTAATGTGTGTGGCAGTTAAATTGAATTATTGACGTAATTGATGATGAGAAATGCAACCAAATTGGTGATGTTGAGGTGTTTGATGTGTGTGGCAGTTAAATTGAATTATTGACGTAATTGATGATGAGAAATGCAACCAAATTGGTGATGTTGAGGTGTTTGATGTGTGTGGCAGTTAAATTGAATTATTGAAGTAATTGATGATGAGAAATGCAACCAAATTGGTGATGTTGAGGTGTTTGATGTGTGTGGCAGTTAAATTGAATTATTGAAGTAATTGATGATGAGTAATGCAATCAAATTGGTGATGTTGAGGTGTTTGATGTGTGTGGCAGTTAAATTGAATTATTGAAGTAATTGATGAGAAATGCAACCAAATTGGTGATGTTGAGGTGTTTAATGTGTGTGGCAGTTAAATTGAATCATTGAAGTAATTGATGATGAGAAATGCAACCAAATTGGTGATGTTGAGGTGTTTGATATGAGTAGCAGTTAAATTGAATTATTGAAGTAATTGATGAGAAATGCAACCAAATTGGTGATTTTGAGGTGTTTGATGTGTGTGGCAGTTAAATTAAATTATTGAAGTAATTGATGAGAAATGCAACCAACTTGGTGATGTTGAGGTGTTTGATGTGTGTGGCAGTTAAATTAAATTATTGAAGTAATTTATGAGAAATGCAACCAAATTGGTGATGTTGAGGTGTTTGATGTGTGTGGCAGTTAAATTAAATTATTGAAGTAATTGATGAGAAATGCAACCAAATTGGTGATGTTGAGGTGTTTGATGTGTGTGGCAGTTAAATTCAATGATTGAAGTTATTGATGAGAAATAATCCGTGGTACATCGTGGCCATTCCAGGATGTAAACTCGTTCTTACAATTAAATAAATACAACATTAGTATATTAGGCCCATTTTATATGTTATTTCAATCGTGTACATGCGACGCAAAACTTAATATATTGCCAAATATTTTGATTTCAATTATTTCCATGGGATAGCAAATTTAGTATTTTTTGGCGAATTAATTAATTACTAAGGACCTGGCGTAGAATTGGAAATTAATTCAAATAAACAAATGTCCAATTCGGGAACAGGATAATAGTATATTTGGTTATTGATGAAATAGTAGGGCGCCACCAGGCGGTCTGGCTTAGTAAGTGCGTCGTGTTTCTCTCACGAAGTTGACGTTGATTGTGCACAAAGGAAGCCGTTCATCCCGCCATTGGATGGCGGCACATCGAGTATGTGGTGTTTACAAAGGACGTAGAGATTATCCGTGGTACATCGTGACCAATAATAAAATGATGGGTTGTCCAGCCTTGGGCGTGTCTTTGTTTGTGCAACACCAAAGTCCCGCCACTTATTTTTCATGGCTGTTCGACCATAGTCGTCTGCACCAGTATCGCGACTTCTAAGTTTAGTTTACTATGTTGGTCTCTCGACACCATATTCACCGCCTCCTTTTCGGTACCGACGCCCAACTCAGCGTCCAGAGGAGGAAATCTACTCACCACGCCACGCCACCTCGATACCTCTCCTTCCCGGAAACATTCTTTCCAAGACGAGACTGGTTTTTCTATGAGTTCGGCCGTTTAAAATCATATTCTGGACAAGATTTTTATCAATTAAATGGTTGGCTTCCATTGCTACTCCGAATCATTCAGAAAATGGCAACGCAAAAAACGCACAAATTCATTTTACCGCTACTTTACAGCGGTTTTCACACGGACACCAGTTAATTCCGTTACACAATGACTGAAGCAATTTCACATCGACCAGACTGCCCCAAAACAGATGACGAGAATTGATAGGATCGGTCATTGCGCATGCGTCTAAAACAGCTTGTACTAATATTCTAATTCCCTAATAACTTATTTTGCACTCGTACAATGAAAAATACATATTTGATTAGATTGGTTGGCCGTCAAGTACCATCCTATGACACCCAATTCATATATCACC
The DNA here is from genome assembly GCF_978046115.1 of Saccoglossus kowalevskii. Lineage (NCBI taxonomy): Eukaryota > Metazoa > Hemichordata > Enteropneusta > Harrimaniidae > Saccoglossus > Saccoglossus kowalevskii. Next base: position 9,949,914 of record NC_140642.1, read on the forward strand.
GTACCAATACCATAGTACAGAGTTATGTTAACATAGAATAAAAAATATGACTAATATACTATTTTTTTATTTAATTAATTGTAAGGATGAGATTACATTGTGAAATGGCCATGATGTACCACGGATCGAAATGCAACCAAATTGGTGATGTTGAGGTGTTTGATGTGTGTGGCAGTTAAATTAAGTTATTGAAGTAATTGATGAGAAATGCAACCAAATTGGTGATTTTGAGGTGTTTGATGTGTGTGGCAGTTAAATTAAATTATTGAAGTAATTGATGAGAAATGCAACCAAATTGGTGATTTTGAGGTGTTTGATGTGTGTGGCAGTTAAATTGAATTATTGAAGTAATTGATGAGAAATGCAACCAAATTGGTGATGTTGAGGTGTTTGATGTGTGTGGCAGTTAAATTAAGTTATTGAAGTAATTGATGAGAAATGCAACCAAATTGGTGATTTTGAGGTGTTTGATGTGTGTGGCAGTTAAATTAAATTATTGAAGTAATTGATGAGAAATGCAACCAAATTGGTGATGTTGAGGTGTTTGATGTGTGTTACAGTTAAATTGAATTATTGAAGTAATTGATGAGAAATGCAACCAAATTGGTGATGTTGAGGTGTTTGATATGTGTGGCAGTTAAATTGATTAATTGAAGTAATTGATGAGAAATGCAACCAAATTGGTGATGTTGAGGTGTTTAATGTGTGTGGCAGTTAAATTGAATTATTGAAGTAATTGATGATGAGAAATGCAACCAAATTGGTGATGTTGAGGTGTTTGATGTGTGTAGCAGTTAAATTGAATTATTGAAGTAATTGATGTTGAGAAATACAACCAAATTGGTGATGTTGAGGTGTTTGATATGTGTAGCAGTTAAATTAAGTTATTGAAGTAATTGATGAGAAATGCAACCAAATTGGTGATTTTGAGGTGTTTGATGTGTGTGGCAGTTAAATTAAATTATTGAAGTAATTGATGAGAAATGCAACCAAATTGGTGATGTTGAGGTGTTTGATGTGTGTGGCAGTTAAATTGAATTATTGAAGTAATTGATGAGAAATGCAACCAAATTGGTGATGTTGAGGTGTTTGATGTGTGTGGCAGTTAAATTAAGTTATTGAAGTAATTGATGAGAAATGCAGCCAAATTGGTGATGTTGAGGTGTTTGATGTGTGTGGCAGTTAAATTGAATTATTGAAGTAATTGATGAGAAATGCAACCAAATTGGTGATGTTGAGGTGTTTGATGTGTGTGGCAGTTAAATTAAGTTATTGAAGTAATTGATGAGAAATGCAACCAAATTGGTGATTTTGAGGTGTTTGATGTGTGTGGCAGTTAAATTGAATTATTGAAGTAATTGATGAGAAATGCAACCAAATTGGTGATGTTGAGGTGTTTGATGTGTGTGGCAGTTAAATTGAATTATTGAAGTAATTGATGAGAAATGCAACCAAATTGGTGATGTTGAGGTGTTTGATGTGTGTGGCAGTTAAATTGAATTATTGAAGTAATTGATGAGAAATGCAACCAAATTGGTGATGTTGAGGTGTTTGATGTGTGTGGCAGTTAAATTGAATTATTGAAGTAATTGATGAGAAATGCAACCAAATTGGTGATTTTGAGGTGTTTGATGTGTGTGGCAGTTAAATTAAATTATTGAAGTAATTGATGAGAAATGCAACCAAATTGGTGATGTTGAGGTGTTTGATGTGTGTAGCAGTTAAATTAAATTATTGAAGTAATTGATGAGAAATGCAACCAAATTGGTGATGTTGAGGTGTTTGATATGTGTAGCAGTTAAATTAAGTTATTGAAGTAATTGATGAGAAATGCAACCAAATTGGTGATTTTGAGGTGTTTGATGTGTGTGGCAGTTAAATTAAATTATTGAAGTAATTGATGAGAAATGCAACCAAATTGGTGATGTTGAGGTGTTTGATGTGTGTGGCAGTTAAATTGAATTATTGAAGTAATTGATGAGAAATGCAACCAAATTGGTGATGTTGAGGTGTTTGATGTGTGTGGCAGTTAAATTAAGTTATTGAAGTAATTGTGATGAGAAATGCAACCAAATTGGTGATTTTGAGGTGTTTGATGTGTGTGGCAGTTAAATTAAATTATTGAAGTAATTGATGAGAAATGCAACCAAATTGGTGATGTTGAGGTGTTTGATGTGTGTGGCAGTTAAATTGAATTATTGAAGTAATTGATGAGAAATGCAACCAAATTGGTGATGTTGAGGTGTTTGATATGTGTGGCAGTTAAATTGAATAATTGAAGTAATTGATGAGAAATGCAACCAAATTGGTGATGTTGAGGTGTTTAATGTGTGTGGCAGTTAAATTGAATTATTGAAGTAATTGATGATGAGAAATGCAACCAAATTGGTGATGTTGAGGTGTTTGATGTGTGTAGCAGTTAAATTGAATTATTGAAGTAATTGATGATGAGAAATACAACCAAATTGGTGATGTTGAGGTGTTTGATATGTGTAGCAGTTAAATTAAGTTATTGAAGTAATTGATGAGAAATGCAACCAAATTGGTGATTTTGAGGTGTTTGATGTGTGTGGCAGTTAAATTAAATTATTGAAGTAATTGATGAGAAATGCAACCAAATTGGTGATGTTGAGGTGTTTGATGTGTGTGGCAGTTAAATTGAATTATTGAAGTAATTGATGAGAAATGCAACCAAATTGGTGATGTTGAGGTGTTTGATGTGTGTGGCAGTTAAATTAAGTTATTGAAGTAATTGATGAGAAATGCAACCAAATTGGTGATTTTGAGGTGTTTGTTGTGTGTGGCAGTTAAATTAAATTATTGAAGTAATTGATGAGAAATGCAACCAAATTGGTGATGTTGAGGTGTTTGATGTGTGTGGCAGTTAAATTGAATTATTGAAGTAATTGATGAGAATTGCAACCAAATTGGTGATTTTGAGGTGTTTGATGTGTGTAGCAGTTAAATTGAATTATTGAAGTAATTGATGAGAAATGCAACCAAATTGGTGATGTTGAGGTGTTTGATGTGTGTAGCAGTTAAATTAAATTATTGAAGTAATTGATGAGAAATGCAACCAAATTGGTGATGTTGAGGTGTTTGATGTGTGTAGCAGTTAAATTAAATTATTGAAGTAATTGATGAGAAATGCAACCAAATTGGTGATGTTGAGGTGTTTAATGTGTGTGGCAGTTAAATTGAATTATTGACGTAATTGATGATGAGAAATGCAACCAAATTGGTGATGTTGAGGTGTTTGATGTGTGTGGCAGTTAAATTGAATTATTGACGTAATTGATGATGAGAAATGCAACCAAATTGGTGATGTTGAGGTGTTTGATGTGTGTGGCAGTTAAATTGAATTATTGAAGTAATTGATGATGAGAAATGCAACCAAATTGGTGATGTTGAGGTGTTTGATGTGTGTGGCAGTTAAATTGAATTATTGAAGTAATTGATGATGAGTAATGCAATCAAATTGGTGATGTTGAGGTGTTTGATGTGTGTGGCAGTTAAATTGAATTATTGAAGTAATTGATGAGAAATGCAACCAAATTGGTGATGTTGAGGTGTTTAATGTGTGTGGCAGTTAAATTGAATCATTGAAGTAATTGATGATGAGAAATGCAACCAAATTGGTGATGTTGAGGTGTTTGATATGAGTAGCAGTTAAATTGAATTATTGAAGTAATTGATGAGAAATGCAACCAAATTGGTGATTTTGAGGTGTTTGATGTGTGTGGCAGTTAAATTAAATTATTGAAGTAATTGATGAGAAATGCAACCAACTTGGTGATGTTGAGGTGTTTGATGTGTGTGGCAGTTAAATTAAATTATTGAAGTAATTTATGAGAAATGCAACCAAATTGGTGATGTTGAGGTGTTTGATGTGTGTGGCAGTTAAATTGAATTATTGAAGTAATTGATGAGAAATGCAACCAAATTGGTGATGTTGAGGTGTTTGATGTGTGTGGCAGTTAAATTAAGTTATTGAAGTAATTGATGAGAAATGCAACCAAATTGGTGATTTTGAGGTGTTTGTTGTGTGTGGCAGTTAAATTAAATTATTGAAGTAATTGATGAGAAATGCAACCAAATTGGTGATGTTGAGGTGTTTGATGTGTGTGGCAGTTAAATTGAATTATTGAAGTAATTGATGAGAATTGCAACCAAATTGGTGATTTTGAGGTGTTTGATGTGTGTAGCAGTTAAATTGAATTATTGAAGTAATTGATGAGAAATGCAACCAAATTGGTGATGTTGAGGTGTTTGATGTGTGTAGCAGTTAAATTAAATTATTGAAGTAATTGATGAGAAATGCAACCAAATTGGTGATGTTGAGGTGTTTGATGTGTGTGGCAGTTAAATTGAATTATTGACGTAATTGATGATGAGAAATGCAACCAAATTGGTGATGTTGAGGTGTTTGATGTGTGTGGCAGTTAAATTGAATTATTGAAGTAATTGATGAGAAATGCAACCAAATTGGTGATGTTGAGGTGTTTGATATGTGTGGCAGTTAAATTGATTAATTGAAGTAATTGATGAGAAATGCAACCAAATTGGTGATGTTGAGGTGTTTAATGTGTGTGGCAGTTAAATTGAATTATTGAAGTAATTGATGATGAGAAATGCAACCAAATTGGTGATGTTGAGGTGTTTGATGTGTGTAGCAGTTAAATTGAATTATTGAAGTAATTGATGATGAGAAATGCAACCAAATTGGTGATGTTGAGGTGTTTGATGTGTGTGGCAGTTAAATTGAATTATTGAAGTAATTGATGATGAGAAATGCAACCAAATTGGTGATGTTGAGGTGTTTGATGTGTGTGGCAGTTACATTGAATTATTGAAGTAATTTATGAAAAATGCAACCAAATTGGTGATGTTGAGGTGTTTGATGTGTGTAGCAGTTAAATTGAATTATTGAAGTAATTGATGAGAAATGCAACCAAATTGGTGATGTTGAGGTGTTTGATGTGTGTGGCAGTTAAATTAAATTATTGAAGTAATTTATGAGAAATGCAACCAAATTGGTGATGTTGAGGTGTCTGATGTGTGTGGCAGTTAAATTGAATTATTGAAGTAATTGATGAGAAATGCAACCAAATTGGTGATGTTGAGGTGTTTGATGTGTGTGGCAGTTAAATTGAATTATTGAAGTAATTGATGATGAGAAATGCAACCAAATTGGTGATGTTGAGGTGTTTGATGTGTGTGGCAGTTAAATTTAATTATTGAAGTAATTTATGAAAAATGCAACCAAATTGGTGATGTTGAGGTGTTTGATGTGTGTGGCAGTTAAATTGAATTATTGAAGTAATTGATGATGAGAAATGCAACCAAACTGGTGATGTTGAGGTGTTTGATGTGTGTAGCAGTTAAATTGAATTATTGAAGTAATTGATGATGAGAAATGCAACCAAATTGGCGATGTTGAGGTGTTTGATGTGTGTAGCAGTTAAATTGAATTATTGAAGTAATTGATGAGAAATGCAACCAAATTGGTGATGTTGAGGTGTTTGATGTGTGTAGCAGTTAAATTGAATTATTGAAGTAATTGATGAGAAATGCAACCAAATTGGTGATGTTGAGGTGTTTGATGTGTGTAGCAGTTAAATTGAATTATTGAAGTAATTGATGAGAAATGCAACCAAATTGGTGATGTTGAGGTGTTTGATGTGTGTGGCAGTTAAATTAAATTATTGAAGTAATTTATGAGAAATGCAACCAAATTGGTGATGTTGAGGTGTTTGATGTGAGTGGCAGTTAAATTGAATTATTGAAGTAATTGATGATGAGAAATGCAACCAAATTGGTGATGTTGAGGTGTTTAATGTGTGTGGCAGTTAAATTGAATTATTGAAGTAATTGATGATGAGAAATGCAACCAAATTGGTGATGTTGAGGTGTTTGATGTGTGTGGCAGTTAAATTGAATTATTGAAGTAATTGATGATGAGAAATGCAACCAAATTGGTGATGTTGAGGTGTTTGATGTGTGTGGCAGTTAAATTGAATTATTGAAGTAATTTATGAAAAATGCAACCAAATTGGTGATGTTGAGGTGTTTGATGTGTGTGGCAGTTAAATTGAATTATTGAAGTAATTGATGAGAAATGCAACCAAATTGGTGATGTTGAGGTGTTTAATGTGTGTGGCAGTTAAATTGAATTATTGAAGTAATTGATGATGAGAAATGCAACCAAATTGGTGATGTTGAGGTGTTTGATGTGTGTAGCAGTTAAATTGAATTATTGAAGTAATTGATGATGAGAAATGCAACCAAATTGGTGATGTTGAGGTGTTTGATATGTGTGGCAGTTAAATTAAATTATTGAAGTAATTTATGAGAAATGCAACCAAATTGGTGATGTTGAGGTGTCTGATGTGTGTGGCAGTTAAATTGAATTATTGAAGTAATTGATGAGAAATGCAACCAAATTGGTGATGTTGAGGTGTTTGATGTGTGTGGCAGTTAAATTGAATTATTGAAGTAATTGATGATGAGAAATGCAACCAAATTGGTGATGTTGAGGTGTTTGATGTGTGTGGCAGTTAAATTTAATTATTGAAGTAATTTATGAAAAATGCAACCAAATTGGTGATGTTGAGGTGTTTGATGTGTGTGGCAGTTAAATTGAATTATTGAAGTAATTGATGATGAGAAATGCAACCAAATTGGTGATGTTGAGGTGTTTGATGTGTGTAGCAGTTAAATTGAATTATTGAAGTAATTGATGATGAGAAATGCAACCAAATTGGCGATGTTGAGGTGTTTGATGTGTGTAGCAGTTAAATTGAATTATTGAAGTAATTGATGAGAAATGCAACCAAATTGGTGATGTTGAGGTGTTTGATATGAGTAGCAGTTAAATTGAATTATTGAAGTAATTGATGAGAAATGCAACCAAATTGGTGATTTTGAGGTGTTTGATGTGTGTGGCAGTTAAATTAAATTATTGAAGTAATTGATGAGAAATGCAACCAACTTGGTGATGTTGAGGTGTTTGATGTGTGTGGCAGTTAAATTAAATTATTGAAGTAATTTATGAGAAATGCAACCAAATTGGTGATGTTGAGGTGTTTGATGTGTGTGGCAGTTAAATTGAATTATTGAAGTAATTGATGAGAAATGCAACCAAATTGGTGATGTTGAGGTGTTTGATGTGTGTGGCAGTTAAATTAAGTTATTGAAGTAATTGATGAGAAATGCAACCAAATTGGTGATTTTGAGGTGTTTGTTGTGTGTGGCAGTTAAATTAAATTATTGAAGTAATTGATGAGAAATGCAACCAAATTGGTGATGTTGAGGTGTTTGATGTGTGTGGCAGTTAAATTGAATTATTGAAGTAATTGATGAGAATTGCAACCAAATTGGTGATTTTGAGGTGTTTGATGTGTGTAGCAGTTAAATTGAATTATTGAAGTAATTGATGAGAAATGCAACCAAATTGGTGATGTTGAGGTGTTTGATGTGTGTAGCAGTTAAATTAAATTATTGAAGTAATTGATGAGAAATGCAACCAAATTGGTGATGTTGAGGTGTTTGATGTGTGTGGCAGTTAAATTGAATTATTGACGTAATTGATGATGAGAAATGCAACCAAATTGGTGATGTTGAGGTGTTTGATGTGTGTGGCAGTTAAATTGAATTATTGAAGTAATTGATGAGAAATGCAACCAAATTGGTGATGTTGAGGTGTTTGATATGTGTGGCAGTTAAATTGATTAATTGAAGTAATTGATGAGAAATGCAACCAAATTGGTGATGTTGAGGTGTTTAATGTGTGTGGCAGTTAAATTGAATTATTGAAGTAATTGATGATGAGAAATGCAACCAAATTGGTGATGTTGAGGTGTTTGATGTGTGTAGCAGTTAAATTGAATTATTGAAGTAATTGATGATGAGAAATGCAACCAAATTGGTGATGTTGAGGTGTTTGATGTGTGTGGCAGTTAAATTGAATTATTGAAGTAATTGATGATGAGAAATGCAACCAAATTGGTGATGTTGAGGTGTTTGATGTGTGTGGCAGTTACATTGAATTATTGAAGTAATTTATGAAAAATGCAACCAAATTGGTGATGTTGAGGTGTTTGATGTGTGTAGCAGTTAAATTGAATTATTGAAGTAATTGATGAGAAATGCAACCAAATTGGTGATGTTGAGGTGTTTGATGTGTGTGGCAGTTAAATTAAATTATTGAAGTAATTTATGAGAAATGCAACCAAATTGGTGATGTTGAGGTGTCTGATGTGTGTGGCAGTTAAATTGAATTATTGAAGTAATTGATGAGAAATGCAACCAAATTGGTGATGTTGAGGTGTTTGATGTGTGTGGCAGTTAAATTGAATTATTGAAGTAATTGATGATGAGAAATGCAACCAAATTGGTGATGTTGAGGTGTTTGATGTGTGTGGCAGTTAAATTTAATTATTGAAGTAATTTATGAAAAATGCAACCAAATTGGTGATGTTGAGGTGTTTGATGTGTGTGGCAGTTAAATTGAATTATTGAAGTAATTGATGATGAGAAATGCAACCAAATTGGTGATGTTGAGGTGTTTGATGTGTGTAGCAGTTAAATTGAATTATTGAAGTAATTGATGATGAGAAATGCAACCAAATTGGCGATGTTGAGGTGTTTGATGTGTGTAGCAGTTAAATTGAATTATTGAAGTAATTGATGAGAAATGCAACCAAATTGGTGATGTTGAGGTGTTTGATGTGTGTAGCAGTTAAATTGAATTATTGAAGTAATTGATGAGAAATGCAACCAAATTGGTGATGTTGAGGTGTTTGATGTGTGTAGCAGTTAAATTGAATTATTGAAGTAATTGATGAGAAATGCAACCAAATTGGTGATGTTGAGGTGTTTGATGTGTGTGGCAGTTAAATTAAATTATTGAAGTAATTTATGAGAAATGCAACCAAATTGGTGATGTTGAGGTGTTTGATGTGTGTGGCAGTTAAATTGAATTATTGAAGTAATTGATGATGAGAAATGCAACCAAATTGGTGATGTTGAGGTGTTTAATGTGTGTGGCAGTTAAATTGAATTATTGAAGTAATTGATGATGAGAAATGCAACCAAATTGGTGATGTTGAGGTGTTTGATGTGTGTGGCAGTTAAATTGAATTATTGAAGTAATTGATGATGAGAAATGCAACCAAATTGGTGATGTTGAGGTGTTTGATGTGTGTGGCAGTTAAATTGAATTATTGAAGTAATTTATGAAAAATGCAACCAAATTGGTGATGTTGAGGTGTTTGATGTGTGTGGCAGTTAAATTGAATTATTGAAGTAATTGATGAGAAATGCAACCAAATTGGTGATGTTGAGGTGTTTAATGTGTGTGGCAGTTAAATTGAATTATTGAAGTAATTGATGATGAGAAATGCAACCAAATTGGTGATGTTGAGGTGTTTGATGTGTGTAGCAGTTAAATTGAATTATTGAAGTAATTGATGATGAGAAATGCAACCAAATTGGTGATGTTGAGGTGTTTGATATGTGTGGCAGTTAAATTAAATTATTGAAGTAATTTATGAGAAATGCAACCAAATTGGTGATGTTGAGGTGTCTGATGTGTGTGGCAGTTAAATTGAATTATTGAAGTAATTGATGAGAAATGCAACCAAATTGGTGATGTTGAGGTGTTTGATGTGTGTGGCAGTTAAATTGAATTATTGAAGTAATTGATGATGAGAAATGCAACCAAATTGGTGATGTTGAGGTGTTTGATGTGTGTGGCAGTTAAATTTAATTATTGAAGTAATTTATGAAAAATGCAACCAAATTGGTGATGTTGAGGTGTTTGATGTGTGTGGCAGTTAAATTGAATTATTGAAGTAATTGATGATGAGAAATGCAACCAAATTGGTGATGTTGAGGTGTTTGATGTGTGTAGCAGTTAAATTGAATTATTGAAGTAATTGATGATGAGAAATGCAACCAAATTGGCGATGTTGAGGTGTTTGATGTGTGTAGCAGTTAAATTGAATTATTGAAGTAATTGATGAGAAATGCAACCAAATTGGTGATGTTGAGGTGTTTGATGTGTGTAGCAGTTAAATTGAATTATTGAAGTAATTGATGAGAAATGCAACCAAATTGGTGATGTTGAGGTGTTTGATGTGTGTAGCAGTTAAATTGAATTATTGAAGTAATTGATGAGAAATGCAACCAAATTGGTGATGTTGAGGTGTTTGATGTGTGTGGCAGTTAAATTAAATTATTGAAGTAATTTATGAGAAATGCAACCAAATTGGTGATGTTGAGGTGTTTGATGTGTGTGGCAGTTAAATTGAATTATTGAAGTAATTGATGATGAGAAATGCAACCAAATTGGTGATGTTGAGGTGTTTGATGTGTGTAGCAGTTAAATTGAATTATTGAAGTAATTGATGATGAGAAATGCAACCAAATTGGCGATGTTGAGGTGTTTGATGTGTGTAGCAGTTAAATTGAATTATTGAAGTAATTGATGAGAAATGCAACCAAATTGGTGATGTTGAGGTGTTTGATGTGTGTAGCAGTTAAATTGAATTATTGAAGTAATTGATGAGAAATGCAACCAAATTGGTGATGTTGAGGTGTTTGATGTGTGTAGCAGTTAAATTGAATTATTGAAGTAATTGATGAGAAATGCAACCAAATTGGTGATGTTGAGGTGTTTGATGTGTGTGGCAGTTAAATTAAATTATTGAAGTAATTTATGAGAAATGCAACCAAATTGGTGATGTTGAGGTGTTTGATGTGTGTGGCAGTTAAATTGAATTATTGAAGTAATTGATGATGAGAAATGCAACCAAATTGGTGATGTTGAGGTGTTTAATGTGTGTGGCAGTTAAATTGAATTATTGAAGTAATTGATGATGAGAAATGCAACCAAATTGGTGATGTTGAGGTGTTTGATGTGTGTGGCAGTTAAATTGAATTATTGAAGTAATTGATGATGAGAAATGCAACCAAATTGGTGATGTTGAGGTGTTTGATGTGTGTGGCAGTTAAATTGAATTATTGAAGTAATTTATGAAAAATGCAACCAAATTGGTGATGTTGAGGTGTTTGATGTGTGTGGCAGTTAAATTGAATTATTGAAGTAATTGATGAGAAATGCAACCAAATTGGTGATGTTGAGGTGTTTAATGTGTGTGGCAGTTAAATTGAATTATTGAAGTAATTGATGATGAGAAATGCAACCAAATTGGTGATGTTGAGGTGTTTGATGTGTGTAGCAGTTAAATTGAATTATTGAAGTAATTGATGATGAGAAATGCAACCAAATTGGTGATGTTGAGGTGTTTGATATGTGTGGCAGTTAAATTAAATTATTGAAGTAATTTATGAGAAATGCAACCAAATTGGTGATGTTGAGGTGTCTGATGTGTGTGGCAGTTAAATTGAATTATTGAAGTAATTGATGAGAAATGCAACCAAATTGGTGATGTTGAGGTGTTTGATGTGTGTGGCAGTTAAATTGAATTATTGAAGTAATTTATGAAAAATGCAACCAAATTGGTGATGTTGAGGTGTTTGATGTGTGTGGCAGTTAAATTGAATTATTGAAGTAATTGATGATGAGAAATGCAACCAAATTGGTGATGTTGAGGTGTTTGATGTGTGTAGCAGTTAAATTGAATTATTGAAGTAATTGATGATGAGAAATGCAACCAAATTGGCGATGTTGAGGTGTTTGATGTGTGTAGCAGTTAAATTGAATTATTGAAGTAATTGATGAGAAATGCAACCAAATTGGTGATGTTGAGGTGTTTGATGTGTGTAGCAGTTAAATTGAATTATTGAAGTAATTGATGAGAAATGCAACCAAATTGGTGATGTTGAGGTGTTTGATGTGTGTAGCAGTTAAATTGAATTATTGAAGTAATTGATGAGAAATGCAACCAAATTGGTGATGTTGAGGTGTTTGATGTGTGTGGCAGTTAAATTAAATTATTGAAGTAATTTATGAGAAATGCAACCAAATTGGTGATGTTGAGGTGTTTGATGTGTGTGGCAGTTAAATTGAATTATTGAAGTAATTGATGATGAGAAATGCAACCAAATTGGTGATGTTGAGGTGTTTAATGTGTGTGGCAGTTAAATTGAATTATTGAAGTAATTGATGATGAGAAATGCAACCAAATTGGTGATGTTGAGGTGTTTGATGTGTGTGGCAGTTAAATTGAATTATTGAAGTAATTGATGATGAGAAATGCAACCAAATTGGTGATTTTGAGGTGTTTGATGTGTGTGGCAGTTAAATTGAATTATTGAAGTAATTGATGAGAAATGCAACCAAATTGGTGATGTTGAGGTGTTTGATGTGTGTGGCAGTTAAATTAAGTTATTGAAGTAATTGATGAGAAATGCAACCAAATTGGTGATTTTGAGGTGTTTGATGTGTGTGGCAGTTAAATTAAATTATTGAAGTAATTGATGAGAAATGCAACCAAATTGGTGATGTTGAGGTGTTTGATGTGTGTGGCAGTTAAATTAAGTTATTGAAGTAATTGATGAGAAATGCAACCAAATTGGTGATTTTGAGGTGTTTGATGTGTGTGGCAGTTAAATTGAATTATTGAAGTAATTGATGAGAAATGCAACCAAATTGGTGATGTTGAGGTGTTTGATGTGTGTGGCAGTTAAATTAAGTTATTGAAGTAATTGATGAGAAATGCAGCCAAATTGGTGATTTTGAGGTGTTTGATGTGTGTGGCAGTTAAATTGAATTATTGAAGTAATTGATGAGAAATGCAACCAAATTGGTGATGTTGAGGTGTTTGATGTGTGTGGCAGTTAAATTAAGTTATTGAAGTAATTGATGAGAAATGCAGCCAAATTGGTGATGTTGATGTGTTTGATGTGTGTGGCAGTTAAATTGAATTATTGAAGTAATTGATGAGAAATGCAACCAAATTGGTGATGTTGAGGTGTTTGATGTGTGTGGCAGTTAAATTAAGTTATTGAAGTAATTGATGAGAAATGCAACCAAATTGGTGATTTTGAGGTGTTTGATGTGTGTGGCAGTTAAATTAAATTATTGAAGTAATTGATGAGAAATGCAACCAAATTGGTGATGTTGAGGTGTTTGATGTGTGTGGCAGTTAAATTGAATTATTGAAGTAATTGATGAGAAATGCAACCAAATTGGTGATGTTGAGGTGTTTGATGTGTGTGGCAGTTAAATTGAATTATTGAAGTAATTGATGAGAAATGCAACCAAATTGGTGATGTTGAGGTGTTTGATGTGTGTGGCAGTTAAATTAAATTATTGAAGTAATTGATGAGAAATGCAACCAAATTGGTGATGTTGAGGTGTTTGATGTGTGTGGCAGTTAAATTAAGTTATTGAAGTAATTGATGAGAAATGCAGCCAAATTGGTGATGTTGAGGTGTTTGATGTGTGTGGCAGTTAAATTGAATTATTGAAGTAATTGATGAGAAATGCAACCAAATTGGTGATGTTGAGGTGTTTGATGTGTGTGGCAGTTAAATTAAGTTATTGAAGTAATTGATGAGAAATGCAACCAAATTGGTGATTTTGAGGTGTTTGATGTGTGTGGCAGTTAAATTGAATTATTGAAGTAATTGATGAGAAATGCAACCAAATTGGTGATGTTGAGGTGTTTGATGTGTGTGGCAGTTAAATTGAATTATTGAAGTAATTGATGAGAAATGCAACCAAATTGGTGATGTTGAGGTGTTTGATGTGTGTGGCAGTTAAATTGAATTATTGAAGTAATTGATGAGAAATGCAACCAAATTGGTGATTTTGAGGTGTTTGATGTGTGTGGCAGTTAAATTAAATTATTGAAGTAATTGATGAGAAATGCAACCAAATTGGTGATGTTGAGGTGTTTGATGTGTGTAGCAGTTAAATTAAATTATTGAAGTAATTGATGAGAAATGCAACCAAATTGGTGATGTTGAGGTGTTTGATATGTGTAGCAGTTAAATTAAGTTATTGAAGTAATTGATGAGAAATGCAACCAAATTGGTGATTTTGAGGTGTTTGATTTGTGTGGCAGTTAAATTAAATTATTGAAGTAATTGATGAGAAATGCAACCAAATTGGTGATGTTGAGGTGTTTGATGTGTGTGGCAGTTAAATTAAATTATTGAAGTAATTTATGAGAAATGCAACCAAATTGGTGATGTTGAGGTGTTTGATGTGTGTGGCAGTTAAATTGAATTATTGAAGTAATTGATGATGAGAAATGCAACCAAATTGGTGATGTTGAGGTGTTTAATGTGTGTGGCAGTTAAATTGAATTATTGAAGTAATTGATGATGAGAAATGCAACCAAATTGGTGATGTTGAGGTGTTTGATGTGTGTGGCAGTTAAATTGAATTATTGAAGTAATTGATGATGAGAAATGCAACCAAATTGGTGATGTTGAGGTGTTTGATGTGTGTGGCAGTTAAATTGAATTATTGAAGTAATTTATGAAAAATGCAACCAAATTGGTGATGTTGAGGTGTTTGATGTGTGTGGCAGTTAAATTGAATTATTGAAGTAATTGATGAGAAATGCAACCAAATTGGTGATGTTGAGGTGTTTAATGTGTGTGGCAGTTAAATTGAATTATTGAAGTAATTGATGATGAGAAATGCAACCAAATTGGTGATGTTGAGGTGTTTGATGTGTGTAGCAGTTAAATTGAATTATTGAAGTAATTGATGATGAGAAATGCAACCAAATTGGTGATGTTGAGGTGTTTGATATGTGTGGCAGTTAAATTGATTAATTGAAGTAATTGATGAGAAATGCAACCAAATTGGTGATGTTGAGGTGTTTAATGTGTGTGGCAGTTAAATTGAATTATTGAAGTAATTGATGATGAGAAATGCAACCAAATTGGTGATGTTGAGGTGTTTGATGTGTGTAGCAGTTAAATTGCATTATTGAAGTAATTGATGATGAGAAATGCAACCAAATTGGTGATGTTGAGGTGTTTGATATGTGTAGCAGTTAAATTGAATTATTGAAGTAATTGATGAGAAATGCAACCAAATTGGTGATGTTGAGGTGTTTGATGTGTGTGGCAGTTAAATTGAATTATTGAAGTAATTGATGAGAAATGCAACCAAATTGGTGATGTTGAGGTGTTTGATGTGTGTAGCAGTTAAATTAAATTATTGAAGTAATTGATGAGAAATGCAACCAAATTGGTGATGTTGAGGTGTTTGATGTGTGTGGCAGTTAAATTAAGTTATTGAAGTAATTGATGAGAAATGCAACCAAATTGGTGATTTTGAGGTGTTTGATGTGTGTGGCAGTTAAATTAAATTATTGAAGTAATTGATGAGAAATGCAACCAAATTGGTGATTTTGAGGTGTTTGATGTGTGTGGCAGTTAAATTGAATTATTGAAGTAATTGATGAGAAATGCAACCAAATTGGTGATGTTGAGGTGTTTGATGTGTGTGGCAGTTAAATTAAGTTATTGAAGTAATTGATGAGAAATGCAACCAAATTGGTGATTTTGAGGTGTTTGATGTGTGTGGCAGTTAAATTAAATTATTGAAGTAATTGATGAGAAATGCAACCAAATTGGTGATGTTGAGGTGTTTGATGTGTGTGGCAGTTAAATTAAGTTATTGAAGTAATTGATGAGAAATGCAACCAAATTGGTGATTTTGAGGTGTTTGATGTGTGTGGCAGTTAAATTGAATTATTGAAGTAATTGATGAGAAATGCAACCAAATTGGTGATGTTGAGGTGTTTGATGTGTGTGGCAGTTAAATTAAGTTATTGAAGTAATTGATGAGAAATGCAGCCAAATTGGTGATTTTGAGGTGTTTGATGTGTGTGGCAGTTAAATTGAATTATTGAAGTAATTGATGAGAAATGCAACCAAATTGGTGATGTTGAGGTGTTTGATGTGTGTGGCAGTTAAATTAAGTTATTGAAGTAATTGATGAGAAATGCAGCCAAATTGGTGATGTTGATGTGTTTGATGTGTGTGGCAGTTAAATTGAATTATTGAAGTAATTGATGAGAAATGCAACCAAATTGGTGATGTTGAGGTGTTTGATGTGTGTGGCAGTTAAATTAAGTTATTGAAGTAATTGATGAGAAATGCAACCAAATTGGTGATTTTGAGGTGTTTGATGTGTGTGGCAGTTAAATTAAATTATTGAAGTAATTGATGAGAAATGCAACCAAATTGGTGATGTTGAGGTGTTTGATGTGTGTGGCAGTTAAATTGAATTATTGAAGTAATTGATGAGAAATGCAACCAAATTGGTGATGTTGAGGTGTTTGATGTGTGTGGCAGTTAAATTGAATTATTGAAGTAATTGATGAGAAATGCAACCAAATTGGTGATGTTGAGGTGTTTGATGTGTGTGGCAGTTAAATTAAGTTATTGAAGTAATTGATGAGAAATGCAACCAAATTGGTGATTTTGAGGTGTTTGATGTGTGTGGCAGTTAAATTAAATTATTGAAGTAATTGATGAGAAATGCAACCAAATTGGTGATTTTGAGGTGTTTGATGTGTGTGGCAGTTAAATTGAATTATTGAAGTAATTGATGAGAAATGCAACCAAATTGGTGATGTTGAGGTGTTTGATGTGTGTGGCAGTTAAATTAAGTTATTGAAGTAATTGATGAGAAATGCAACCAAATTGGTGATTTTGAGGTGTTTGATGTGTGTGGCAGTTAAATTAAATTATTGAAGTAATTGATGAGAAATGCAACCAAATTGGTGATGTTGAGGTGTTTGATGTGTGTGGCAGTTAAATTAAGTTATTGAAGTAATTGATGAGAAATGCAACCAAATTGGTGATTTTGAGGTGTTTGATGTGTGTGGCAGTTAAATTGAATTATTGAAGTAATTGATGAGAAATGCAACCAAATTGGTGATGTTGAGGTGTTTGATGTGTGTGGCAGTTAAATTAAGTTATTGAAGTAATTGATGAGAAATGCAGCCAAATTGGTGATTTTGAGGTGTTTGATGTGTGTGGCAGTTAAATTGAATTATTGAAGTAATTGATGAGAAATGCAACCAAATTGGTGATGTTGAGGTGTTTGATGTGTGTGGCAGTTAAATTAAGTTATTGAAGTAATTGATGAGAAATGCAGCCAAATTGGTGATGTTGATGTGTTTGATGTGTGTGGCAGTTAAATTGAATTATTGAAGTAATTGATGAGAAATGCAACCAAATTGGTGATGTTGAGGTGTTTGATGTGTGTGGCAGTTAAATTAAGTTATTGAAGTAATTGATGAGAAATGCAACCAAATTGGTGATTTTGAGGTGTTTGATGTGTGTGGCAGTTAAATTAAATTATTGAAGTAATTGATGAGAAATGCAACCAAATTGGTGATGTTGAGGTGTTTGATGTGTGTGGCAGTTAAATTGAATTATTGAAGTAATTGATGAGAAATGCAACCAAATTGGTGATGTTGAGGTGTTTGATGTGTGTGGCAGTTAAATTGAATTATTGAAGTAATTGATGAGAAATGCAACCAAATTGGTGATGTTGAGGTGTTTGATGTGTGTGGCAGTTAAATTAAATTATTGAAGTAATTGATGAGAAATGCAACCAAATTGGTGATGTTGAGGTGTTTGATGTGTGTGGCAGTTAAATTAAGTTATTGAAGTAATTGATGAGAAATGCAGCCAAATTGGTGATGTTGAGGTGTTTGATGTGTGTGGCAGTTAAATTGAATTATTGAAGTAATTGATGAGAAATGCAACCAAATTGGTGATGTTGAGGTGTTTGATGTGTGTGGCAGTTAAATTAAGTTATTGAAGTAATTGATGAGAAATGCAACCAAATTGGTGATTTTGAGGTGTTTGATGTGTGTGGCAGTTAAATTGAATTATTGAAGTAATTGATGAGAAATGCAACCAAATTGGTGATGTTGAGGTGTTTGATGTGTGTGGCAGTTAAATTGAATTATTGAAGTAATTGATGAGAAATGCAACCAAATTGGTGATGTTGAGGTGTTTGATGTGTGTGGCAGTTAAATTGAATTATTGAAGTAATTGATGAGAAATGCAACCAAATTGGTGATTTTGAGGTGTTTGATGTGTGTGGCAGTTAAATTAAATTATTGAAGTAATTGATGAGAAATGCAACCAAATTGGTGATGTTGAGGTGTTTGATGTGTGTAGCAGTTAAATTAAATTATTGAAGTAATTGATGAGAAATGCAACCAAATTGGTGATGTTGAGGTGTTTGATATGTGTAGCAGTTAAATTAAGTTATTGAAGTAATTGATGAGAAATGCAACCAAATTGGTGATTTTGAGGTGTTTGATTTGTGTGGCAGTTAAATTAAATTATTGAAGTAATTGATGAGAAATGCAACCAAATTGGTGATGTTGAGGTGTTTGATGTGTGTGGCAGTTAAATTGAATTATTGAAGTAATTGATGAGAAATGCAACCAAATTGGTGATGTTGAGGTGTTTGATGTGTGTGGCAGTTAAATTAAGTTATTGAAGTAATTGTGATGAGAAATGCAACCAAATTGGTGATTTTGAGGTGTTTAATGTGTGTGGCAGTTAAATTAAATTATTGAAGTAATTGATGAGAAATGCAACCAAATTGGTGATGTTGAGGTGTTTGATGTGTGTGGCAGTTAAATTGAATTATTGAAGTAATTGATGAGAAATGCAACCAAATTGGTGATGTTGAGGTGTTTGATATGTGTGGCAGTTAAATTGATTAATTGAAGTAATTGATGAGAAATGCAACCAAATTGGTGATGTTGAGGTGTTTAATGTGTGTGGCAGTTAAATTGAATTATTGAAGTAATTGATGATGAGAAATGCAACCAAATTGGTGATGTTGAGGTGTTTGATGTGTGTAGCAGTTAAATTGAATTATTGAAGTAATTGATGATGAGAAATACAACCAAATTGGTGATGTTGAGGTGTTTGATATGTGTAGCAGTTAAATTAAGTTATTGAAGTAATTGATGAGAAATGCAACCAAATTGGTGATTTTGAGGTGTTTGATGTGTGTGGCAGTTAAATTAAATTATTGAAGTAATTGATGAGAAATGCAACCAAATTGGTGATGTTGAGGTGTTTGATGTGTGTGGCAGTTAAATTGAATTATTGAAGTAATTGATGAGAAATGCAACCAAATTGGTGATGTTGAGGTGTTTGATGTGTGTGGCAGTTAAATTGAATTATTGAAGTAATTGATGAGAAATGCAACCAAATTGGTGATTTTGAGGTGTTTGATGTGTGTGGCAGTTAAATTAAATTATTGAAGTAATTGATGAGAAATGCAACCAAATTGGTGATGTTGAGGTGTTTGATGTGTGTAGCAGTTAAATTAAATTATTGAAGTAATTGATGAGAAATGCAACCAAATTGGTGATGTTGAGGTGTTTGATATGTGTAGCAGTTAAATTAAGTTATTGAAGTAATTGATGAGAAATGCAACCAAATTGGTGATTTTGAGGTGTTTGATGTGTGTGGCAGTTAAATTAAATTATTGAAGTAATTGATGAGAAATGCAACCAAATTGGTGATGTTGAGGTGTTTGATGTGTGTGGCAGTTAAATTAAGTTATTGAAGTAATTGTGATGAGAAATGCAACCAAATTGGTGATTTTGAGGTGTTTGATGTGTGTGGCAGTTAAATTAAATTATTGAAGTAATTGATGAGAAATGCAACCAAATTGGTGATGTTGAGGTGTTTGATGTGTGTGGCAGTTAAATTGAATTATTGAAGTAATTGATGAGAAATGCAACCAAATTGGTGATGTTGAGGTGTTTGATATGTGTGGCAGTTAAATTGATTAATTGAAGTAATTGATGAGAAATGCAACCAAATTGGTGATGTTGAGGTGTTTAATGTGTGTGGCAGTTAAATTGAATTATTGAAGTAATTGATGATGAGAAATGCAACCAAATTGGTGATGTTGAGGTGTTTGATGTGTGTAGCAGTTAAATTGAATTATTGAAGTAATTGATGATGAGAAATACAACCAAATTGGTGATGTTGAGGTGTTTGATATGTGTAGCAGTTAAATTAAGTTATTGAAGTAATTGATGAGAAATGCAACCAAATTGGTGATTTTGAGGTGTTTGATGTGTGTGGCAGTTAAATTAAATTATTGAAGTAATTGATGAGAAATGCAACCAAATTGGTGATGTTGAGGTGTTTGATGTGTGTGGCAGTTAAATTGAATTATTGAAGTAATTGATGAGAAATGCAACCAAATTGGTGATGTTGAGGTGTTTGATGTGTGTGGCAGTTAAATTAAGTTATTGAAGTAATTGATGAGAAATGCAACCAAATTGGTGATTTTGAGGTGTTTGTTGTGTGTGGCAGTTAAATTAAATTATTGAAGTAATTGATGAGAAATGCAACCAAATTGGTGATGTTGAGGTGTTTGATGTGTGTGGCAGTTAAATTGAATTATTGAAGTAATTGATGAGAATTGCAACCAAATTGGTGATTTTGAGGTGTTTGATGTGTGTAGCAGTTAAATTGAATTATTGAAGTAATTGATGAGAAATGCAACCAAATTGGTGATGTTGAGGTGTTTGATGTGTGTAGCAGTTAAATTAAATTATTGAAGTAATTGATGAGAAATGCAACCAAATTGGTGATGTTGAGGTGTTTGATGTGTGTAGCAGTTAAATTGAATTATTGAAGTAATTGATGAGAAATGCAACCAAATTGGTGATGTTGAGGTGTTTGATGTGTGTGGCAGTTAAATTAAATTATTGAAGTAATTGATGAGAAATGCAACCAAATTGGTGATTTTGAGGTGTTTGATGTGTGTGGCAGTTAAATTAAATTATTGAAGTAATTGATGAGAAATGCAACCAAATTGGTGATGTTGAGGTGTTTGATGTGTGTAGCAGTTAAATTAAATTATTGAAGTAATTGATGAGAAATGCAACCAAATTGGTGATGTTGAGGTGTTTAATGTGTGTGGCAGTTAAATTGAATTATTGACGTAATTGATGATGAGAAATGCAACCAAATTGGTGATGTTGAGGTGTTTGATGTGTGTGGCAGTTAAATTGAATTATTGACGTAATTGATGATGAGAAATGCAACCAAATTGGTGATGTTGAGGTGTTTGATGTGTGTGGCAGTTAAATTGAATTATTGAAGTAATTGATGATGAGAAATGCAACCAAATTGGTGATGTTGAGGTGTTTGATGTGTGTGGCAGTTAAATTGAATTATTGAAGTAATTGATGATGAGTAATGCAATCAAATTGGTGATGTTGAGGTGTTTGATGTGTGTGGCAGTTAAATTGAATTATTGAAGTAATTGATGAGAAATGCAACCAAATTGGTGATGTTGAGGTGTTTAATGTGTGTGGCAGTTAAATTGAATCATTGAAGTAATTGATGATGAGAAATGCAACCAAATTGGTGATGTTGAGGTGTTTGATATGAGTAGCAGTTAAATTGAATTATTGAAGTAATTGATGAGAAATGCAACCAAATTGGTGATTTTGAGGTGTTTGATGTGTGTGGCAGTTAAATTAAATTATTGAAGTAATTGATGAGAAATGCAACCAACTTGGTGATGTTGAGGTGTTTGATGTGTGTGGCAGTTAAATTAAATTATTGAAGTAATTTATGAGAAATGCAACCAAATTGGTGATGTTGAGGTGTTTGATGTGTGTGGCAGTTAAATTAAATTATTGAAGTAATTGATGAGAAATGCAACCAAATTGGTGATGTTGAGGTGTTTGATGTGTGTGGCAGTTAAATTCAATGATTGAAGTTATTGATGAGAAATAATCCGTGGTACATCGTGGCCATTCCAGGATGTAAACTCGTTCTTACAATTAAATAAATACAACATTAGTATATTAGGCCCATTTTATATGTTATTTCAATCGTGTACATGCGACGCAAAACTTAATATATTGCCAAATATTTTGATTTCAATTATTTCCATGGGATAGCAAATTTAGTATTTTTTGGCGAATTAATTAATTACTAAGGACCTGGCGTAGAATTGGAAATTAATTCAAATAAACAAATGTCCAATTCGGGAACAGGATAATAGTATATTTGGTTATTGATGAAATAGTAGGGCGCCACCAGGCGGTCTGGCTTAGTAAGTGCGTCGTGTTTCTCTCACGAAGTTGACGTTGATTGTGCACAAAGGAAGCCGTTCATCCCGCCATTGGATGGCGGCACATCGAGTATGTGGTGTTTACAAAGGACGTAGAGATTATCCGTGGTACATCGTGACCAATAATAAAATGATGGGTTGTCCAGCCTTGGGCGTGTCTTTTTTTGTGCAACACCAAAGTCCCGCCACTTATTTTTCATGGCTGTTCGACCATAGTCGTCTGCACCAGTATCGCGACTTCTAAGTTTAGTTTACTATGTTGGTCTCTCGACACCATATTCACCGCCTCCTTTTCGGTACCGACGCCCAACTCAGCGTCCAGAGGAGGAAATCTACTCACCACGCCACGCCACCTCGATACCTCTCCTTCCCGGAAACATTCTTTCCAAGACGAGACTGGTTTTTCTATGAGTTCGGCCGTTTAAAATCATATTCTGGACAAGATTTTTATCAATTAAATGGTTGGCTTCCATTGCTACTCCGAATCATTCAGAAAATGGCAACGCAAAAAACGCACAAATTCATTTTACCGCTACTTTACAGCGGTTTTCACACGGACACCAGTTAATTCCGTTACACAATGACTGAAGCAATTTCACATCGACCAGACTGCCCCAAAACAGATGACGAGAATTGATAGGATCGGTCATTGCGCATGCGTCTAAAACAGCTTGTACTAATATTCTAATTCCCTAATAACTTATTTTGCACTCGTACAATGAAAAATACATATTTGATTAGATTGGTTGGCCGTCAAGTACCATCCTATGACACCCAATTCATATATCACCGTACCAATACCATAGTACAGAGTTATGTTAACATAGAATAAAAAATATGACTAATATACTATTTTTTTATTTAATTAATTGTAAGGATGAGATTACATTGTGAAATGGCCATGATGTACCACGGATCGAAATGCAACCAAATTGGTGATGTTGAGGTGTTTGATGTGTGTGGCAGTTAAATTAAGTTATTGAAGTAATTGATGAGAAATGCAACCAAATTGGTGATTTTGAGGTGTTTGATGTGTGTGGCAGTTAAATTAAATTATTGAAGTAATTGATGAGAAATGCAACCAAATTGGTGATTTTGAGGTGTTTGATGTGTGTGGCAGTTAAATTGAATTATTGAAGTAATTGATGAGAAATGCAACCAAATTGGTGATGTTGAGGTGTTTGATGTGTGTGGCAGTTAAATTAAGTTATTGAAGTAATTGATGAGAAATGCAACCAAATTGGTGATTTTGAGGTGTTTGATGTGTGTGGCAGTTAAATTAAATTATTGAAGTAATTGATGAGAAATGCAACCAAATTGGTGATGTTGAGGTGTTTGATGTGTGTTACAGTTAAATTGAATTATTGAAGTAATTGATGAGAAATGCAACCAAATTGGTGATGTTGAGGTGTTTGATATGTGTGGCAGTTAAATTGATTAATTGAAGTAATTGATGAGAAATGCAACCAAATTGGTGATGTTGAGGTGTTTAATGTGTGTGGCAGTTAAATTGAATTATTGAAGTAATTGATGATGAGAAATGCAACCAAATTGGTGATGTTGAGGTGTTTGATGTGTGTAGCAGTTAAATTGAATTATTGAAGTAATTGATGTTGAGAAATACAACCAAATTGGTGATGTTGAGGTGTTTGATATGTGTAGCAGTTAAATTAAGTTATTGAAGTAATTGATGAGAAATGCAACCAAATTGGTGATTTTGAGGTGTTTGATGTGTGTGGCAGTTAAATTAAATTATTGAAGTAATTGATGAGAAATGCAACCAAATTGGTGATGTTGAGGTGTTTGATGTGTGTGGCAGTTAAATTGAATTATTGAAGTAATTGATGAGAAATGCAACCAAATTGGTGATGTTGAGGTGTTTGATGTGTGTGGCAGTTAAATTAAGTTATTGAAGTAATTGATGAGAAATGCAGCCAAATTGGTGATGTTGAGGTGTTTGATGTGTGTGGCAGTTAAATTGAATTATTGAAGTAATTGATGAGAAATGCAACCAAATTGGTGATGTTGAGGTGTTTGATGTGTGTGGCAGTTAAATTAAGTTATTGAAGTAATTGATGAGAAATGCAACCAAATTGGTGATTTTGAGGTGTTTGATGTGTGTGGCAGTTAAATTGAATTATTGAAGTAATTGATGAGAAATGCAACCAAATTGGTGATGTTGAGGTGTTTGATGTGTGTGGCAGTTAAATTGAATTATTGAAGTAATTGATGAGAAATGCAACCAAATTGGTGATGTTGAGGTGTTTGATGTGTGTGGCAGTTAAATTGAATTATTGAAGTAATTGATGAGAAATGCAACCAAATTGGTGATGTTGAGGTGTTTGATGTGTGTGGCAGTTAAATTGAATTATTGAAGTAATTGATGAGAAATGCAACCAAATTGGTGATTTTGAGGTGTTTGATGTGTGTGGCAGTTAAATTAAATTATTGAAGTAATTGATGAGAAATGCAACCAAATTGGTGATGTTGAGGTGTTTGATGTGTGTAGCAGTTAAATTAAATTATTGAAGTAATTGATGAGAAATGCAACCAAATTGGTGATGTTGAGGTGTTTGATATGTGTAGCAGTTAAATTAAGTTATTGAAGTAATTGATGAGAAATGCAACCAAATTGGTGATTTTGAGGTGTTTGATGTGTGTGGCAGTTAAATTAAATTATTGAAGTAATTGATGAGAAATGCAACCAAATTGGTGATGTTGAGGTGTTTGATGTGTGTGGCAGTTAAATTGAATTATTGAAGTAATTGATGAGAAATGCAACCAAATTGGTGATGTTGAGGTGTTTGATGTGTGTGGCAGTTAAATTAAGTTATTGAAGTAATTGTGATGAGAAATGCAACCAAATTGGTGATTTTGAGGAGTTTGATGTGTGTGGCAGTTAAATTAAATTATTGAAGTAATTGATGAGAAATGCAACCAAATTGGTGATGTTGAGGTGTTTGATGTGTGTGGCAGTTAAATTGAATTATTGAAGTAATTGATGAGAAATGCAACCAAATTGGTGATGTTGAGGTGTTTGATATGTGTGGCAGTTAAATTGAATAATTGAAGTAATTGATGAGAAATGCAACCAAATTGGTGATGTTGAGGTGTTTAATGTGTGTGGCAGTTAAATTGAATTATTGAAGTAATTGATGATGAGAAATGCAACCAAATTGGTGATGTTGAGGTGTTTGATGTGTGTAGCAGTTAAATTGAATTATTGAAGTAATTGATGATGAGAAATACAACCAAATTGGTGATGTTGAGGTGTTTGATATGTGTAGCAGTTAAATTAAGTTATTGAAGTAATTGATGAGAAATGCAACCAAATTGGTGATTTTGAGGTGTTTGATGTGTGTGGCAGTTAAATTAAATTATTGAAGTAATTGATGAGAAATGCAACCAAATTGGTGATGTTGAGGTGTTTGATGTGTGTGGCAGTTAAATTGAATTATTGAAGTAATTGATGAGAAATGCAACCAAATTGGTGATGTTGAGGTGTTTGATGTGTGTGGCAGTTAAATTAAGTTATTGAAGTAATTGATGAGAAATGCAACCAAATTGGTGATTTTGAGGTGTTTGTTGTGTGTGGCAGTTAAATTAAATTATTGAAGTAATTGATGAGAAATGCAACCAAATTGGTGATGTTGAGGTGTTTGATGTGTGTGGCAGTTAAATTGAATTATTGAAGTAATTGATGAGAAATGCAACCAAATTGGTGATGTTGAGGTGTTTGATGTGTGTAGCAGTTAAATTAAATTATTGAAGTAATTGATGAGAAATGCAACCAAATTGGTGATTTTGAGGTGTTTGATGTGTGTAGCAGTTAAATTGAATTATTGAAGTAATTGATGAGAAATGCAACCAAATTGGTGATGTTGAGGTGTTTGATGTGTGTGGCAGTTAAATTAAATTATTGAAGTAATTGATGAGAAATGCAACCAAATTGGTGATTTTGAGGTGTTTGATGTGTGTGGCAGTTAAATTAAATTATTGAAGTAATTGATGAGAAATGCAACCAAATTGGTGATGTTGAGGTGTTTGATGTGTGTAGCAGTTAAATTAAATTATTGAAGTAATTGATGAGAAATGCAACCAAATTGGTGATGTTGAGGTGTTTAATGTGTGTGGCAGTTAAATTGAATTATTGACGTAATTGATGATGAGAAATGCAACCAAATTGGTGATGTTGAGGTGTTTGATGTGTGTGGCAGTTAAATTGAATTATTGACGTAATTGATGATGAGAAATGCAACCAAATTGGTGATGTTGAGGTGTTTGATGTGTGTGGCAGTTAAATTGAATTATTGAAGTAATTGATGATGAGAAATGCAACCAAATTGGTGATGTTGAGGTGTTTGATGTGTGTGGCAGTTAAATTGAATTATTGAAGTAATTGATGATGAGTAATGCAATCAAATTGGTGATGTTGAGGTGTTTGATGTGTGTGGCAGTTAAATTGAATTATTGAAGTAATTGATGAGAAATGCAACCAAATTGGTGATGTTGAGGTGTTTAATGTGTGTGGCAGTTAAATTGAATCATTGAAGTAATTGATGATGAGAAATGCAACCAAATTGGTGATGTTGAGGTGTTTGATATGAGTAGCAGTTAAATTGAATTATTGAAGTAATTGATGAGAAATGCAACCAAATTGGTGATTTTGAGGTGTTTGATGTGTGTGGCAGTTAAATTAAATTATTGAAGTAATTGATGAGAAATGCAACCAACTTGGTGATGTTGAGGTGTTTGATGTGTGTGGCAGTTAAATTAAATTATTGAAGTAATTTATGAGAAATGCAACCAAATTGGTGATGTTGAGGTGTTTGATGTGTGTGGCAGTTAAATTGAATTATTGAAGTAATTGATGAGAAATGCAACCAAATTGGTGATGTTGAGGTGTTTGATGTGTGTGGCAGTTAAATTAAGTTATTGAAGTAATTGATGAGAAATGCAACCAAATTGGTGATTTTGAGGTGTTTGTTGTGTGTGGCAGTTAAATTAAATTATTGAAGTAATTGATGAGAAATGCAACCAAATTGGTGATGTTGAGGTGTTTGATGTGTGTGGCAGTTAAATTGAATTATTGAAGTAATTGATGAGAATTGCAACCAAATTGGTGATTTTGAGGTGTTTGATGTGTGTAGCAGTTAAATTGAATTATTGAAGTAATTGATGAGAAATGCAACCAAATTGGTGATGTTGAGGTGTTTGATGTGTGTAGCAGTTAAATTAAATTATTGAAGTAATTGATGAGAAATGCAACCAAATTGGTGATGTTGAGGTGTTTGATGTGTGTGGCAGTTAAATTGAATTATTGACGTAATTGATGATGAGAAATGCAACCAAATTGGTGATGTTGAGGTGTTTGATGTGTGTGGCAGTTAAATTGAATTATTGACGTAATTGATGATGAGAAATGCAACCAAATTGGTGATGTTGAGGTGTTTGATGTGTGTGGCAGTTAAATTGAATTATTGAAGTAATTGATGATGAGAAATGCAACCAAATTGGTGATGTTGAGGTGTTTGATGTGTGTGGCAGTTAAATTGAATTATTGAAGTAATTGATGATGAGTAATGCAATCAAATTGGTGATGTTGAGGTGTTTGATGTGTGTGGCAGTTAAATTGAATTATTGAAGTAATTGATGAGAAATGCAACCAAATTGGTGATGTTGAGGTGTTTAATGTGTGTGGCAGTTAAATTGAATCATTGAAGTAATTGATGATGAGAAATGCAACCAAATTGGTGATGTTGAGGTGTTTGATATGAGTAGCAGTTAAATTGAATTATTGAAGTAATTGATGAGAAATGCAACCAAATTGGTGATTTTGAGGTGTTTGATGTGTGTGGCAGTTAAATTAAATTATTGAAGTAATTGATGAGAAATGCAACCAACTTGGTGATGTTGAGGTGTTTGATGTGTGTGGCAGTTAAATTAAATTATTGAAGTAATTTATGAGAAATGCAACCAAATTGGTGATGTTGAGGTGTTTGATGTGTGTGGCAGTTAAATTGAATTATTGAAGTAATTGATGAGAAATGCAACCAAATTGGTGATGTTGAGGTGTTTGATGTGTGTGGCAGTTAAATTAAGTTATTGAAGTAATTGATGAGAAATGCAACCAAATTGGTGATTTTGAGGTGTTTGTTGTGTGTGGCAGTTAAATTAAATTATTGAAGTAATTGATGAGAAATGCAACCAAATTGGTGATGTTGAGGTGTTTGATGTGTGTGGCAGTTAAATTGAATTATTGAAGTAATTGATGAGAATTGCAACCAAATTGGTGATTTTGAGGTGTTTGATGTGTGTAGCAGTTAAATTGAATTATTGAAGTAATTGATGAGAAATGCAACCAAATTGGTGATGTTGAGGTGTTTGATGTGTGTAGCAGTTAAATTAAATTATTGAAGTAATTGATGAGAAATGCAACCAAATTGGTGATGTTGAGGTGTTTGATGTGTGTGGCAGTTAAATTAAATTATTGAAGTAATTGATGAGAAATGCAACCAAATTGGTGATTTTGAGGTGTTTGATGTGTGTGGCAGTTAAATTAAATTATTGAAGTAATTGATGAGAAATGCAACCATATTGGTGATGTTGAGGTGTTTGATGTGTGTAGCAGTTAAATTAAATTATTGAAGTAATTGATGAGAAATGCAACCAAATTGGTGATGTTGAGGTGTTTAATGTGTGTGGCAGTTAAATTGAATTATTGACGTAATTGATGATGAGAAATGCAACCAAATTGGTGATGTTGAGGTGTTTGATGTGTGTGGCAGTTAAATTGAATTATTGACGTAATTGATGATGAGAAATGCAACCAAATTGGTGATGTTGAGGTGTTTGATGTGTGTGGCAGTTAAATTGAATTATTGAAGTAATTGATGATGAGAAATGCAACCAAATTGGTGATGTTGAGGTGTTTGATGTGTGTGGCAGTTAAATTGAATTATTGAAGTAATTGATGATGAGTAATGCAATCAAATTGGTGATGTTGAGGTGTTTGATGTGTGTGGCAGTTAAATTGAATTATTGAAGTAATTGATGAGAAATGCAACCAAATTGGTGATTTTGAGGTGTTTGATGTGTGTGGCAGTTAAATTAAATTATTGAAGTAATTGATGAGAAATGCAACCAACTTGGTGATGTTGAGGTGTTTGATGTGTGTGGCAGTTAAATTAAATTATTGAAGTAATTTATGAGAAATGCAACCAAATTGGTGATGTTGAGGTGTTTGATGTGTGTGGCAGTTAAATTAAATTATTGAAGTAATTGATGAGAAATGCAACCAAATTGGTGATGTTGAGGTGTTTGATGTGTGTGGCAGTTAAATTCAATGATTGAAGTTATTGATGAGGAATAATCCGTGGTACATCGTGGCCATTCCAGGATGTAAACTCGTTCTTACAATTAAATAAATACAACATTAGTATATTAGGCCCATTTTATATGTTATTTTAATCGTGTACATGCGACGCAAAACTTAATATATTGCCAAATATTTTGATTTCAATTATTTCCATGGGATAGCAAATTTAGTATTTTTTGGCGAATTAATTAATTACTAAGGACCTGGCGTAGAATTGGAAATTAATTCAAATAAACAAATGTCCAATTCGGGAACAGGATAATAGTATATTTGGTTATTGATGAAATAGTAGGGCGCCACCAGGCGGTCTGGCTTAGTAAGTGCGTCGTGTTTCTCTCACGAAGTTGACGTTGATTGTGCACAAAGGAAGCCGTTCATCCCGCCATTGGATGGCGGCACATCGAGTATGTGGTGTTTACAAAGGACGTAGAGATTATCCGTGGTACATCGTGACCAATAATAAAATGATGGGTTGTCCAGCCTTGGGCGTGTCTTTTTTTGTGCAACACCAAAGTCCCGCCACTTATTTTTCATGGCTGTTCGACCATAGTCGTCTGCACCAGTATCGCGACTTCTAAGTTTAGTTTACTATGTTGGTCTCTCGACACCATATTCACCGCCTCCTTTTCGGTACCGACGCCCAACTCAGCGTCCAGAGGAGGAAATCTACTCACCACGCCACGCCACCTCGATACCTCTCCTTCCCGGAAACATTCTTTCCAAGACGAGACTGGTTTTTCTATGAGTTCGGCCGTTTAAAATCATATTCTGGACAAGATTTTTATCAATTAAATGGTTGGCTTCCATTGCTACTCCGAATCATTCAGAAAATGGCAACGCAAAAAACGCACAAATTCATTTTACCGCTACTTTACAGCGGTTTTCACACGGACACCAGTTAATTCCGTTACACAATGACTGAAGCAATTTCACATCGACCAGACTGCCCCAAAACAGATGACGAGAATTGATAGGATCGGTCATTGCGCATGCGTCTAAAACAGCTTGTACTAATATTCTAATTCCCTAATAACTTATTTTGCACTCGTACAATGAAAAATACATATTTGATTAGATTGGTTGGCCGTCAAGTACCATCCTATGACACCCAATTCATATATCACCGTACCAATACCATAGTACAGAGTTATGTTAACATAGAATAAAAAATATGACTAATATACTATTTTTTTATTTAATTAATTGTAAGGATGAGATTACATTGTGAAATGGCCATGATGTACCACGGATCGAAATGCAACCAAATTGGTGATGTTGAGGTGTTTGATGTGTGTGGCAGTTAAATTAAATTATTGAAGTTATTGACATGAAATACAACCAAATTGCAATTTGGTGATGTTGAGGTGTTTGATTTGGAGGGAAAAACGATTGGCATTGTTATGGTATTCGAGGGCAGCAAAACTGAAGATGGTGTGATGTTGACATGTAAGAAAGCCAAATTAAAAGAGTTTTGATGTGAAGTACAGTCAAATTTAGAATGTTGATTTGATTGGCAAGGGTAGTTCTGTTTAGTGGATTGTGGTGTTCGATGTGGGAGACAGCTAAAATTGAGGATCGTAATGTCCTTCTTGTACAGGACAAAAACATTTGGAGAATGCTGGGGTGTTTCATGTTGTGGTTGGACAAATAGAGGATGTTTAGGGTTGATGTGAAGGGCAGTCGAACATGATGTTGAGGTTTTTGATAATGAGGGTGGCCAAATTGAGGATGTTCAAGTGTTTAACATGGAGGGCGGCCTAGCGCTATTGGAAATTGTAACAGTGCCGATAAACGATGCTGTAATTCACAAAGTAGAATAATGTTTAAGCTTTGATAACACTTACCCCAATGTCAAAGATTCTCCGTAATAATAACTATACTCGCTATCTTCCTCGCTAGTACTGTAATAAGTTGAGAAATCACAACAGTACTGGTAACTGCCGCTTCCACAGCAATAAGTCTCATCATAGTCATCATAATATCCCGGACATGTGAATGAACTGTAATAACTGGTACATGTATCACTACTCACTTCTATTTCAGAAGAGATTTAAAATGTGAAATTGTTTTTTTTTTATTTTCAGAAGATATGTGGATAAATCAGGGAACAAGCAAAATTGGTCAATAAAGGTCTCGTGATATTGAATAATACTTATGATATGAATAAGATAATAATATAACACAATCTCCAAAATTGTGTTACTAATGCAAATAAAAAACTGTTGGTAAAGGATGGTATTTGAATATAATTTTTAAAAGTACACTCCTATTGATTTTGGCCTTCACCAAACATACACTACCCCTGCACAATCAATGGTATAAATCATAATTTACATTTACAATTAATTTACAATTACAACGGTTACCCATTTTATAACACTAAAAGGCGCTATAATACATTCAATGTATTTCTTCATTTGTGTTCCCGATATATAATAAGAATATATATACTCCACATTTTCCGAAAATAACCCGATTTAATTTAACCCATCCGCAATAGAGAACCGGGACAGAATTTCGTTCAATCTGCATCTCAACTGCAGTTTTAAAAAGTATGCAGCCGGACTGAACGCAAAAAATTAAACAAGTTTTATTTCTACTGACAGACAAACACGACCGATTAAAATTAGCCAACGCTTTGTCAGCTGACTGGTCAATTAATTTCACCTTTAAAAGCGAACCTAAATGCGGCCTTAATTTATAGTTGTGTATATTCTAGACTGTATTCGAAATAATATTGCAGTGGTTTAATTTTGTTTTAATTGTAACTGAAGCTTGGATAAGGATTTGAAGTGCTTGCAATTAGACACCATGGAGGCCATTCATGGAGAGGAATAAATAACGAACGAACATATTTAACATCCGGCTACTTTTCAAAGCTATGACGTTTTACAATCTGATTAAAATCTGATGTAGTGTACAGGCTTTAATTATTTTGGCTATAAACTTATTTTAATTTTATTCTTTATTACTTTTGTTATTAATGCCTTTTTATTTTATTATTTTACTTTGATTTTGATTTTGTGATTTTTT
Organism: Saccoglossus kowalevskii; assembly: GCF_978046115.1. Lineage (NCBI taxonomy): Eukaryota > Metazoa > Hemichordata > Enteropneusta > Harrimaniidae > Saccoglossus > Saccoglossus kowalevskii. The sequence goes on from NC_140642.1 coordinate 9,982,412, forward strand.
TTAATTCTGCCCTACATACATCTGACCCGATGTAACGAGATTTCAACGAGACCCACTATCGACGATTTTAGTCAACGAATCACATACCTCCTTCTATATCGCACATGGTGACGTCACCGGGCAGAGTCAGGTGGCTAACATAGTCAAATAAAATGGCGGATTATACCGACGTTAGCGACCGAGAAAAACACGGCTTTTCGGTAAGTTTATCATTGTAAAATTCAATGAAAGTCATTTTTTTATGTTTATTGTGGCTCGAATGGTTCGAGTTTAGATCGTTATTTTGCGTAGTTATTCTGGGAGTGACGATTTTGTTTCCACCGTTTCGACCGAACACCGGTGTCTTTTTCCAGTTGCTTGCCCTGGAGACGGGTGATGTTTTGTTGACGGTCGGGCCAAAATCTTCTACGGTATTGAAGTCGTAGCTGTAAATATTCATCAAAATGTATCAACATTTTGTACATTATACAATGGCTTTTTATTAAAGTAATTGAGCTGATTCGGACTGGAATAAAATATTTTTTATTTCGAACACATCGCAATATTGATCAGGAAATATTTGTTTGCTCCAATTTTCTGCGTCAATGCCGTGGAACGGTGACCATTATACAATTTAAAGTTGGTTTGCATTGTTTACTATAGCTGTTTACAGTGTTCTAATCATTACGATTTACTTATTTGTTCGCCTCCATTCTAGATAATTATGCTCAGTGTTTGATGTAAATATCAGGGGGAAATTCTCTTTCTCTCGGGTTCTCCACACTTGTCAGGGGGGGGGGGAACTCGTCTCGTCTCTATATCTCGTCCCCTTGAGGTACGGGATCGGGAAAGTCACTTTAACTTTACAGTCAAATAAGGCACACACAACGAAATACGTTTCAGCTCTCGTCTTAGTCGGTCTGTCGAGCACTCTATAAGACACAGCGCCCTGGGGAAAAGTCCCCAAGACTCTCACAAGGCTGAACCAAGACTCGCCCAAGACTGGACTCTCTCAAGGCTCGCCCCTGGACTGGACTCTCGGACTGCCCAGGACTGCTCTCTCTCTCTACTGCGTCTATCGTGCTGTACTCGCCAAGACCAACTCAAACTCTCTTTATTCATTTTCAAAACTCTAACCAATTACAAAGCAGTAAAAAGACTCTAGGGCGTAACCTTCAATCATAAAGCCAATCACACTAAGTACTGAATACGTCATATCTTTTGATTAATCGTTCACTACATTAATAACTATGAATATAAACTGTCAGAATGAGTAATCTAAAAAGCGGTGGTTATCTGGTAATTAGTTCCAAATCAGTGAGCCAAGTTCCGTCCAAAACTTCAAATAGGCCTACACGATGACAGACATAACACAGCAATTCGGCTAATAATCAGCTAATTAAGTCGGTCAACAGATAGCAAAAACAAATTCATGACACATCCCTTCACCCAAACTGAGATATGCCTCTCGGCATTGCACGTTCACAAATCAAAGATACCGTCCTCTACTCATCGTCATACGGGTTAAATACAATACTAATAATAAAAGGTATAAATCAAAAGAGTAAAACACTAATTAAGTACAATGATTCTAAAGTCTAAATACAATGGTTATAAAGTCTCAAATATCAACGGTTATAAATCAAAAACAAGGGAAAGGCTACCAATCGACTCACTTTTCTCAAAACGGTTCGCTGAGATAACCATTCGCTGCACTGTCTCCGTTACTAAAGGTTACAAACTCTATATCAAAAGGTCAAAAAAACTAAGGCGTGGCAGTGTAACCAAGCGATCAGCCAATCGCTGCAGTCGACAGCATGATCACGTGATTACCAGGGATGCGTCTCTCGGTTAAAGCATTGCAAAGCGGTAACTAATAAACAATGAATAAAAAGCTATTAATCAAACTCCTGTCATATACGCTTATAAACTTCAACTGAACTCACAATTCGTTAATCTAAACAAAAGTCATACGGCGTGGTAACAGAATGCAAAGACAAAACCGCTATATAAAACATTACTCCTCTGGCAAATAAGACGGGGAAAAGTGAAACGATAGAAACTACTAAGTTACATATAAACCTGTCAATCGTGAACAAAAGCTTGCGATATCAAACAATACGTATATAAGCGCACCAAACTCTCACCTCAAAAAGACATTAAAAAACGTTACAAAAGTGCTATCAACTCAAAAAAGCGTCAGAAGTATTCCGGAAACAACACATAAACAAAAACAACTCTTAAAACGTCGATATCTCTGTATTCGACAAATCTCAAAACTCTTTAAAAAACACGTGGGGCATCATTCCTCCCATCATAATCCGTACTCACAAACTCATTAAAACTCCATAAAACTTCACAAAACTCCAAATCACTGTGTTGCAAATACTTGTCCACTGAGGCGCGCTTAAATCGTTATAAAGGACCTCGCACGTCACCAAATATCAGTTCAAAACAAAGATCTGGGCGCTTACATACGTACAATTCGACATCACAAAAAAAAACGGTAAAAACAATAGAAAAAAACAGCAATACATTACATTACTGAGCAATAGGATTGGGGTTCTGGAAAAGAGTTCAACGTCCTTGAGTTATACAGTGTCAGTTACAGTGTCCAACGAGCGGTTCTCTAAGCAATACACAGATAGCTAAAGTCAAAGTCTATAAGCATCTCTTCTCTTGTCGCGTTATTCTGGGTCGTTCTTTCATCTTCTTCTTGTCTTTAATGTCGCTCAATTCTTAATTATACAGTCCTATCCGGTACTCATCCTTCATAAGGGGTTCAGAGGTCTTCATCTCTTCAGCGTCGTTCATCGGTGCCATACTGTTAACGATGTTAGTCGTCAAGCGCGGTTTCGTCTCTGCCATCGAGCCAGTTAGTTCGGTTCGCAAGAAAGACACATCTTCGCCATTTCACTTTTCTTCACAGGATGTCAATGTGTGTTAAACACCTGCCCGGGATCTCCACTCACGTATCAGGGGGAAATCTTCTTCTTCCACGGGTTCTCCACACTTGTCAGGGGGGGGGGAACTCGTCTCGTCTCTATATCTCGTCCCCTTGAGGTACGGGATCGGGAAAGTCACTTTAACTTTACAGTCAAATAAGGCACACACAACGAAATACGTTTCAGCTCTCGTCTTAGTCAGTCTGTCGAGCACTCTATAAGACACAGCGCCCTGGGGAAAAGTCCCCAAGACTCTCACAAGGCTGAACCAAGACTCGCCCAAGACTGGACTCTCTCAAGGCTCGCCCCTGGACTGGACTCTCGGACTGCCCAGGACTGCTCTCTCTCTCTACTGCGTCTATCGTGCTGTACTCGCCAAGACCAACTCAAACTCTCTTTATTCATTTTCAAAACTCTAACCAATTACAAAGCAGTAAAAAGACTCTAGGGCGTAACCTTCAATCATAAAGCCAATCACACTAAGTACTGAATACGTCATATCTTTTGATTAATCGTTCACTACATTAATAACTATGAATATAAACTGTCAGAATGAGTAATCTAAAAAGCGGTGGTTATCTGGTAATTAGTTCCAAATCAGTGAGCCAAGTTCCGTCCAAAACTTCAAATAGGCCTACACGATGACAGACATAACACAGCAATTCGGCTAATAATCAGCTAATTAAGTCGGTCAACAGATAGCAAAAACAAATTCATGACACATCCCTTCACCCAAACTGAGATATGCCTCTCGGCATTGCACGTTCACAAATCAAAGATACCGTCCTCTACTCATCGTCATACGGGTTAAATACAATACTAATAATAAAAGGTATAAATCAAAAGAGTAAAACACTAATTAAGTACAATGATTCTAAAGTCTAAATACAATGGTTATAAAGTCTCAAATATCAACGGTTATAAATCAAAAACAAGGGAAAGGCTACCAATCGACTCACTTTTCTCAAAACGGTTCGCTGAGATAACCATTCGCTGCACTGTCTCCGTTACTAAAGGTTACAAACTCTATATCAAAAGGTCAAAAAAACTAAGGCGTGGCAGTGTAACCAAGCGATCAGCCAATCGCTGCAGTCGACAGCATGATCACGTGATTACCAGGGATGCGTCTCTCGGTTAAAGCATTGCAAAGCGGTAACTAATAAACAATGAATAAAAAGCTATTAATCAAACTCCTGTCATATACGCTTATAAACTTCAACTGAACTCACAATTCGTTAATCTAAACAAAAGTCATACGGCGTGGTAACAGAATGCAAAGACAAAACCGCTATATAAAACATTACTCCTCTGGCAAATAAGACGGGGAAAAGTGAAACGATAGAAACTACTAAGTTACATATAAACCTGTCAATCGTGAACAAAAGCTTGCGATATCAAACAATACGTATATAAGCGCACCAAACTCTCACCTCAAAAAGACATTAAAAAACGTTACAAAAGTGCTATCAACTCAAAAAAGCGTCAGAAGTATTCCGGAAACAACACATAAACAAAAACAACTCTTAAAACGTCGATATCTCTGTATTCGACAAATCTCAAAACTCTTTAAAAAACACGTGGGGCATCATTCCTCCCATCATAATCCGTACTCACAAACTCATTAAAACTCCATAAAACTTCACAAAACTCCAAATCACTGTGTTGCAAATACTTGTCCACTGAGGCGCGCTTAAATCGTTATAAAGGACCTCGCACGTCACCAAATATCAGTTCAAAACAAAGATCTGGGCGCTTACATACGTACAATTCGACATCACAAAAAAAAACGGTAAAAACAATAGAAAAAAACAGCAATACATTACATTACTGAGCAATAGGATTGGGGTTCTGGAAAAGAGTTCAACGTCCTTGAGTTATACAGTGTCAGTTACAGTGTCCAACGAGCGGTTCTCTAAGCAATACACAGATAGCTAAAGTCAAAGTCTATAAGCATCTCTTCTCTTGTCGCGTTATTCTGGGTCGTTCTTTCATCTTCTTCTTGTCTTTAATGTCGCTCAATTCTTAATTATACAGTCCTATCCGGTACTCATCCTTCATAAGGGGTTCAGAGGTCTTCATCTCTTCAGCGTCGTTCATCGGTGCCATACTGTTAACGATGTTAGTCGTCAAGCGCGGTTTCGTCTCTGCCATCGAGCCAGTTAGTTCGGTTCGCAAGAAAGACACATCTTCGCCATTTCACTTTTCTTCACAGGATGTCAATGTGTGTTAAACACCTGCCCGGGATCTCCACTCACGTATCAGGGGGAAATCTTCTTCTTCCACGGGTTCTCCACACTTGTCAGGGGGGGGGGAACTCGTCTCGTCTCTATATCTCGTCCCCTTGAGGTACGGGATCGGGAAAGTCACTTTAACTTTACAGTCAAATAAGGCACACACAACGAAATACGTTTCAGCTCTCGTCTTAGTCAGTCTGTCGAGCACTCTATAAGACACAGCGCCCTGGGGAAAAGTCCCCAAGACTCTCACAAGGCTGAACCAAGACTCGCCCAAGACTGGACTCTCTCAAGGCTCGCCCCTGGACTGGACTCTCGGACTGCCCAGGACTGCTCTCTCTCTCTACTGCGTCTATCGTGCTGTACTCGCCAAGACCAACTCAAACTCTCTTTATTCATTTTCAAAACTCTAACCAATTACAAAGCAGTAAAAAGACTCTAGGGCGTAACCTTCAATCATAAAGCCAATCACACTAAGTACTGAATACGTCATATCTTTTGATTAATCGTTCACTACATTAATAACTATGAATATAAACTGTCAGAATGAGTAATCTAAAAAGCGGTGGTTATCTGGTAATTAGTTCCAAATCAGTGAGCCAAGTTCCGTCCAAAACTTCAAATAGGCCTACACGATGACAGACATAACACAGCAATTCGGCTAATAATCAGCTAATTAAGTCGGTCAACAGATAGCAAAAACAAATTCATGACATAAAATTGAAGCGATGACTGAATAAACGAACCTTGGCTGGCGAAAGACGTCTACACATTTGTTGGAAGTGAAAAAAATATTCAATGTAATGACAAAGTTGTAAAATGCTGTGGAATTTCTTTTGTAAATAAAAATATACTAGCAATTTTCCATTAATGGTTTATTCAAGTGGGCAAAATATAATGTACAAAAAGATTGCCCGTAGAGTATCGCTACACTGAAAAGTAAGCAGCCGACAGCCTGTATAAAAGGGGGGCTGTGATTGGCTGTTACTTTCGCGAGATTTGAACGGGACTTACATGCGTCGGATCAGATGTATGTAGGGCGGAATTAAAAAAAATCAAAGTAAAATAAAAAGGCATAAATAACAAAAGTAATAACAAAATAAAAATACACTACATCAGATTTTAATCAGATTGTGACGTTTTAGTATCTGATCGCATTCGTATACGCCATTGTACATAAACGTTCATGCTGCCAAGCATTGTGTACTACTAGTATAAACTCAACTTTTATATGCACAATGTGCTTTTTAGAACTTGGGTTTGAGCATTGTGAGTTTGAACCAATTGCGTTAAAGTACCGTACTTCCCCGATCGTAAGCCCCTCCCGAGTATGAAGGCCATTCCTCTATTTACCAAACGCTTCAGCGTGGTATTAAGAGTTTATTTTCAGGGGTGGGTGATACCAAGGTGGGAAATGGATGCACATATGGGGTTAATTCCTTGAATTGTAATATAGAGGGTTCAGGCTGAAATACAATATATAGTGTTTTCATGTTTCGTCTGATATTTCTGTGGTATTCTGCTGCTGTAAGTAATGCACGATTTGTTCCGAAATTCAGTATATTGTGTGTATTCCAGGGTTATTCGTTTTTTGCTGAAAACACCCCTATTTTTTAGTGGCAGAGTCGAATAGTCTCACTCCCTCTGGGAAATCTGCATTGTTGCTTGAATGTGAGCTAATTAAACACATTTTCCAGACCGGCAAAAGAGTATGCAACAGCCAATTTGAACAGCATGTCACATGATTTTACTCTGAATGTCAACATGAAAAGAGGCTAGTCCATTTTACGCAGGAGTAATTGGGAGTAGAGTCTGTGAGGGATAGTATCAACAGAGATGTGTATAGTGAAAAGTAATATCTATCCTTCATTTGCATCTCTGAGCATTTCTGTTTTAGTATATTGGTTTGAAAATGTTGAACTTGCATGATTTGCAATGTGTTTTTTTTACTGGGACTCCCCTATTGATCGAATCCCGGATTTGAACGAGAACGGCACACCACGTGATTCGTTTAAATACAATGCTGATGGCAAACATGCCGTGTTACTGCGGTACTCCACTGACGGGATGACTTACTAGTACTGCATGCTACAACTTCGTTTGTGATGTACACCTAATATGCCAAAAATGTTGCTGAACGATTTGAACTGAATAAAAATAGCAGACGAAAATTTGTTTACAAAATACAAATACTTCGGTTGCCAATGAAAACCGGTAAAAAAACAAGCAATATGTTTTCGGCTGTTATCATGAACGTGAAGCTAACGTCTGTTTATAACTAAAACCGGGCACCTTATACGAGGTTCGCAAAATAACATGGCAGTCATTAGAAGTCACTTTATTTTATTGTTAGGACGTATTCAGCCGTTAAATGTATTATTTCCAACCGTTTTGCAATAGTATTTTCTAGATTGGAGGCAGCATTTACATTTTATTCAAAGTTCAAAGCTGCGTTGGGTTTACGTTGACAGTGGTAACAATGTCGGCGCCGGTGATCTCTTACCAGTGCGCAACGTAGCCAAAATAAAAGGCATGATCATTTGGGCACTGCTATTACAAGACTGGTAGGAAGCAATAAATTTGGCGAAAGTATTCAAAAAACAGATTTTGGCTGTTGCCATGGTAGCGGTGGGTCAGGATTGTTTTTGACTCCCGTGTGCGAAGCACAAAAGGGAGTCTTTGCAGTTACCCTGTCTGTATGTCTGTATGTCTGTATGTCTGTCTGTATGTATGTATGTATGTATGTATGTATGTATGTATGTATGTATGTATGTCACTTTTTTTGTTCCACCGTTTCAAGAACCACTAATCAAATTTTGGTGAAACTTGGTACATAGATGCTCTGGGATAATGCGCAGAGTTGATTAGGTTTTGGTAAAAATCTATGAATATTAATTACCTAATTTGCATGATAATTAACTGATTTTAAGTTGTTCTATGACTGTTCCACTGATTTTTGAAGAACCACTCATTGGATTTCAATGAAACTTGGCACATGGATGCTCTGAACGAATGCGCAGATTTGATTAGTTTTGGGTAAAAATCTGTTAATATTATTAATTACCTAATTTACATAATGATTAATCAATTTTCGGCTTTTCCACTGATATTTCAAGTACTAATCATAACATTTCAATAAAACTTAGTACATAGGTGTCATATGACACTGCACAGACCTGATAGTTTTTAGGGTAATATCAGTATATATTAATTACCTAATTTGCATAATTAATTAATTTTCAGCTTTTGATATTTCGAGTAGTAATGATCATGTTTCAATGAAACTTGGTACATAGTTACTTGAGGACTGTGCAGAGACCTAATTAGTTTTTGGGTAAATATTTGTGCACATTAATCATCTTATTAGCATAATTAGTTGATTTTCAGCTTTTCACCTGATATCTCAAGTACTAATCATCACATTTCAATGAGACTTGCGACATAGATATTCTAGGACTATGCAGAGACCTGATTAATTTTGGGATAAATAATTGTGCCTATTAATTACCTAATTTGCATAATTAGTTAATTTTTTTGCTGTTCTATGGCTGTTGCACTGTCTAAAAACCACTCATTGGATTTCAATGAAACTTTTAAAGAGTACCCATCGCATTTCAATGAACCTAAGACTATGCACCATATTAGTTTTTGGTAAATATTTATGCTTCTTAATCACCTAATTAACATAATTAATTAATACTGATATCTCAAGTATTGATCATCACATTTGAATAAAACTTGGTCCATAAATGTTCTAGGACAATAGACAGCCTGATTAATTTTGGGTTAAAATCTGTTCATATTAATTCTCTAATTAGCATAATAACTAATATTTTTTGGTTCTAATCACATTTCAATGAAACTTGGTACATTGTGCAGACCTTATTAGTTTTACACTTAAATCTGTTCATATTAGTTACCTTATTTGCATAATTAGTTTTCAGCTATTCCATCAATATCTCAAGTATAAGTAATTTTGAATTAATTTTTGCATCGTGACAACAGTGGCCGTGCAGGACCGGTAGGTTAGGTAATTGTTACTAGTCGCACCGTGCATGTGTACACTACACAAATTATATGAGTTCACAGGCCATAGGCCTAATAAATCGCTGTCATCATTTATTTTTGGCCATTAGATTCCATGATTCTTGCCATCATGTGCCAATCTTTGTTAAGCGAGTCGTTTAGTTCAAAGCACTGAATAATCATAGCATGGTGTGCAGAGTTTTATAGGTAAAGCAATTGTTAAGAATATATTTAAATTTGTGGAAAAGGGCAAGAGCGCTTACCTATAGTACAATGTCTGTACGGCGTCCGCGGCTGGCTGGTAAAATAATCTACACCATCAAAAGGTGCGTGTACGTGTACTGTAGACAATTTCCATGACACTATAGTACTGCATTGCATGCGTGTCGACGTCACGAGTTTTGCGTGTCAATTTACCTTTTTCAACAAATAATTCACTTTTTTTCTCCCGGGAAAACGTCTTCAATCTTATTGATTTCAGGGTAATTTATAGTACTGTCTTATCTCACAGGCATCTGTATAGGTTGAGGTCGCAACTATCTGATTTGCATATCATTACACTGGTTTATGCGTTTGCTTTATGTAGATTTCATTGTATGTTGTTTAAAGCATGAAGGTAAAAATTATTGAAGCGAAACGCGAAACTCAACTCTAAATTCGTTATGTTTAAATAGAAAATGGAACAGATAGGAGCAGAAATTGCGATATTTATAATTCTGAATATTCAAGTCTCCAGATCACAACTGCTGTTGTAAATTGTCCCGCTTCTGGTCGATTTGTATTCTGACAGAAGTAGTCCCGAGTACCAGTACTCTGTACTAGGAACTAAGCTCATGGTAATCAAAATTCCAGACACGTAACTATAAGTCATTTGCCAACATACGACACTACACTGCTAATTAATTACGGCACTCAACACAAAGGAAAAATGAGAAGAAAAAACATATATAACATTATAATGCCTTATTTTCTGAAAATATATTTACAGTTACACACAAATTAAAGCAATCGAATTAAAGACATTTCTCGGCCCATGTATTCATGCTTCATTACTGTGTTTAAATTCAAATTTACTTTCTGAGACAAGTCGTCTATAGTAGTAATAATGTCTGCGTCACAGTCGCCTGTGTTTCTCTGTTATAGCGGCATAGGTACGACGGCGTACGTGTGTACGATCGGATTTGGAGTATTTACAACACAATTGAAGCAATTGAGCTAAACAATAGTTCCATGGTTCCAGACGAAATGTGAAGTTCTCAAGTCACACACACAAACATGTGAAAAATATTTATAAATAATGTGGTCGTATTAGCGAGTGACAACAAACCAATGTTTTTTTTTACTTATATGAGTATAGTTAGTTACTTACCTAAAGCAACCATAATCAACAAGATACTCAAACGAAAAGCAACATTTGTTTTGTTGCCCATGTTTGTACAGAATTTGTTCAAATGGGTTTTCGATAAATGCGGCGCACAACTAAATGGTGAACTGTTGTTTTCACAAACAACAATGGCAACATATCCAGGCAACGGCACAAAAGGAAATCACAAATAAAATAAACTTAACTGCACTTCCTCATTGGAGGAGAAATTCAATGCAATGTAATGTAACCAATGTAAAAGTAATGTTTTTAATAATTTCCACGAGAGATTTGGAGAGATATATGACTATAGTTATGTACACATAATACTAATTTATCATCGTTCAAGTTCAGCTAACATCCGGGAAACACGAGTTTAAACATAGACCTTCTAAGGTCTATGGTTTAAACTACTCACTCATAAATAAACATGAACATAAACTACTCATTATGTTTCCTATAGTAATTATATTTTGTAAAGTCACGTTAGTAAATGCATATGGGTTGTGTAACGTAATATAATACGAAGCAACAGAACAATAGAATACCTCAATGCATTCGTTGCTGATACTGTATATGTATTAATTATTGAGTGGGGTTTAAACATGAACATAAACATAAACTACTCATTATGGTTTCTTATGGTAATTATACTTTGAAAGTCATGTGAGTACATGCATATGGTTTATTTAATATATTATAATACGATATTGTAAATATAGTGAAATTAAATAAATGGTTTTACAATAAATTGACTTAATGCACGGGACATAGGATCCGGGATAAAAACGTTCGTACTATTATACAGTGTTCGACCAAGGAAGTGGACGATTTTATCCGAATAATATGCGTCAATGTGGGGGGTCCGATTGGTAAATAAACTGCAGGGATGGGGAAATGTCTGTGATTACGTAAACTCCGAATGCAATACTAATTGTCTGCGTGATAATAAGATAATTTATGTCACGAGTTATTTTGCACGGTATACATACGTTTCGAGTGAAATGCCGAGAAACGTTTCCTCTTCAAAACACACCCACAAAACGTGTGTCATTTAAAACTGGTAGCATGATCAGGAGGTATATTAGTTTAGGATGTTATGTCTAAGTGCGGGACCTTGCATTTGCTTTTGCTACAGTCAGTTTATGTTACCTTTTTGTCAAGCTATCAGAAATACAAAACAAATTCAGCATCGTTTTCAACCGCCATATTGGATTTCAAAATGAATGTTATATGTTGCTTTTAAAGTCTTATATGCTGACTCTTGATTCAATTGATATATTGTTTTAGAACATATACAGGATTATTTAGTAAGGTTTAATATTTTGTGTATTCACCACTTATACACTAAAAATGGCTCCCGAATTAGCTTGAATCCAAAATGGCTAATAATGCATTTGACATGAAAATGTGGGGGAATATAAATGGTGTTCACTCCACAGTCGCTGAAAAAGAAAAACCAAGCCAGTCTACACGCCCCGGCATCGATCTAAATTTAATCATTGGCGGATGTGACACATCTAGTTGACTCTGTGGTAGTCATGGCATTTGTCAGCATCCTTTATTTTATGTTTTTGCCATATTACCTCAAACCCTGCAAATAGAAGTGTGCATGGAATCATGGGAAGAAACGGCGTGCATTGCCGTGTGATAACTGTCATAAAGTTGATTGACAGGTCATACTCGTTTTCAACTCTGGAAGGACAATTAGAATCTACCAGGTGTGCTTGTGATTTACATAACAAATGATGTGAGACAGCAGCTGGCGAGACCACATTCTCATTGGCTCATGTGGAAACCCATGTTGTGTCCCTTAATCTGGACCATTTATGCCTATAAATAGACTAGACTGGGGACAGTTGACGTCCATCAGTTTTACTGTGTACCCCGTGTGTTGCTGCTGCGATATTGTGAGACAAGTGATACAGGCTTCAATCATTGTTCTGTGAGATTTGTATGAACTGCTCAGCGATCTCCTGCTATCAGCGGTTCCATCCAGAATAATAGCGTTCCTCTGCAAGCAAGACTCCTGTAATTCTTCATCGTTGTGTTGCAGAAGCCATTGATTGCCATCACATTTCACACCCTGGAACTGTCAGTTATCACCAATGCACACGTAGCTAAGCAATCCTCTATTTTAGTGAATTAATTCATTATATTTTTCTGTGCTTTTGTTTCTTGTAATTATTTTGAGAGGTATTGAAGCCAGGATCTTTAACTTTATATGTTGGTGTATGTGTATTTCATTTACAGTACTATTGCCCTGTCCGGTGTGAGTTCTGTGAGTGCCCTTTCTCAATAGCAATAAGCAGGCCTTATACTGTGACAACATTCTTGACAAATTTGACCTGTCGTATCTGACCATGTTATAGCATGTACACCTTTTAATGTCAAGGTATTTACCCACCTGCGATCTGTGCTCGTACCTGTATCTATTCCAGTTATAAGAATATACAGAGTATCAATACCTACCAGTCAGGTTCTTGGATAAAAAAGTCAACCTCATATCTTGCCATAACAAATTCAAGTCCATAGATCATCATCAAGGCATCGGCCACCTCATGTATACTCGCATCGTCGGTAGGTTGACATTCTATACTATTTGTTAAAACATCTTCACGTGTTGCTGTAACAATTGGTTTTGTGCAAAGATGAACTAATGTATCTGCCAAGATTAATCTGAAACCATACCAGGATTTTCTTCATACCAGGACAATCATAGACTACTTTTTTTATATACTAACAATTTTGTAGTTAGTAATATTCTATTAATTAGTATTACTCTATGGTTGATTTTGTTATTAGCTCCCCTTTTCATTTCTTTTTGCAATTTATGTAACTTAAATTTTTTCCCTATATCGAGTAAATTTTCATTTCATGGTCATGGTGTTCTGTTATTATTACATATAGTTCAAACATTGAGATATGTGTCCTCACAAATGCAGTGTGTTTGTAAATGCTCAGTATATGTACATGTTATGTATATGTTATTATAATTGCCATACATACACATGATATAATACTAAATAGTTCAAATAATGAGAATATATGTCCTCACAAGGGTAGTGTGTGTGTGTGTGTGTGTGTGTGTGTGTGTGTGTGTGTGTGTGTTAGTCCTCTGTACAATAAGATCCTAGTTTGGGCTTTATTTTTTTAATATGTCTATATGTATTTATTTTTAATATAAATTTTCTTTCGCTTTATTTTATTTTATTTTAATTTATTATCTATTTGCTGGCAGTTTTTTTAAGAGTTTGGTAATCTTGAGAGCCCACACATATCTGATCCAATGCCCATATAAATAACATTCAAATCGCGGGAACTGCCAGTCCGTTATTCACTACTGCTAGGAAAATTTAATTTAATTTTCTTGATAATATTTTCTTGTAAGTTGCACAGACATGTACCATCTAGATCATCATTGTTTTGGCGATCTAAATATGCAGTTGATTGCTGTTGCCAAAGACGTGTCCATCATTTATTTTGGGGAATGGGGAGGGGGGGAGTATTGTTACCGGCGTGCTCGCGAGACTGTGTGGTTGCAAAAGGTGATGGATCCCTACGGGTCTCTGCGTTCACGTGGCTAAGTTTCTAATAATATCACTAGCTCCGGTTTATGGCCTTTACTACCAGTGCATTCCAATTGTGTAGCAGTTGTCGTTATCGCTGTTATGATTGAAAAAAATATCTGAAGACAGTTCATCAATTTTCGTAACTTTATTGTCTCCTTTACCAAAATATTGTTATTGTTTATTTGTTACAAGTTGTCAATCTGTCTGAGTAGCACTGGCGTATTCGTAAAAACGTATATCCCTTTGCTTGGTGTCCATCCAAATACATGTGTTTTCTGGGGTGTATGGAAAACGAAGACCCTGGAAAACGAAGACCTAAGACCCTGGAAAACTAAGACCCTGGAAAACTAAGACCCTGGAAAACTAAGACCCTGGAAAACTAAGACCCTGGAAAACTAAGACCCTGGAAAACTAAGACCCTGGAAAACTAAGACCCTGGAAAACTAAGACCCTGGAAAACTAAGACCCTGGAAAACTAAGACCCTGGAAAACTAAGACCCTGGAAAACTAAGACCCTGGAAAACTAAGACCCTGGAAAACTAAGACCCTGGAAAACTAAGACCCTGGAAAACGAAGACCCTGGAAAACGAAGACCCTGGAAAACGAAGACCCTGGAAAACGAAGACCCTGGAAAACGAAGACCCTGGAAAACGAAGACCCTGGAAAACGAAGACCCTGGAAAACGAAGACCCTGGAAAACGAAGACCCTGGAAAACGAAGACCCTGGAAAACGAAGACCCTGGAAAACGAAGACCCTGGAAAACGAAGACCCTGGAAAACGAAGACCCTGGAAAACGAAGACCCTGGAAAACGAAGACCCTGGAAAACGAAGACCCTGGAAAACGAAGACCCTGGAAAACGAAGACCCTGGAAAACGAAGACCCTGGAAAACGAAGACCCTGGAAAACGAAGACCCTGGAAAACGAAGACCCTGGAAAACGAAAACCCCGGAATGTTCCTATGACGCCAATGATACACGAATTCGCCCAATATCAGGCATTTACTTTCATTGTGAACTCGTTAACTAACTTCCCCGTACGAATTTCATTGCGAATTCTTCATAATAAATTATTTTCATACACATTTGCGGATATAATCAATGTAAAACCCAGTAGTATGCCAAATTTCATCTTGGTTTCGTTTAATATATAGCGGTGTCTGAACGAACCGACCCCGTTTTGATGTTCAAAGTACTAACAACACTGTGTGAAATTTTAGAACTATCCCACATGCGGTTCAGACGCTATTTCAAATTGAAGTTTCAAAAAAGTGCTTCGAAAGAAACTGAGATAATGGCCGGTTTGCATAATCGGCACGTCGTTGTGGGAACATGCCAAATTGCGGTCACTTTCACAGTCGCTGTTACAATATTTACCAGCTCACATGATAACTATGACATTATGAAGGATAACTGACAAATTAGATAAATGTACGGATAATATGAGAATAGTCGCACTTGAAAGTGCGTTCCGAGAAGTATCATTCAGTGACACTCAGAATGTTCCCGTTATATTGACGTAATCAATGCATGAACAAACAGGGGGCGGTTCTTGCATACATTATATGTTGTGCGAAAGTGACCTTGAAGCCAGGGTACAACGCATTTACATTCTCATCCATAATATCGAAGACACTGCTCCAAATCGGAAAATTTATTAGGTTATTTATATTACAACTAGTGTTACAAAACCGCGGTAAACTGTGCACAAAATCACAACACGCGACCCCTACCACCGGAAATAGTACTGTTATGAAACTTTGGACTCTTATTTAATTTACATATCATCTGTTAATCAGGAACCGCTAAGTGGCGTGAATATGCAAATCATCCCTCAAACATAAATAAAACGTAAACAGCGCTTCATAATAATAATTTAACTATTGGTTTTAATGATTATTTTTAACAAAATATAGATATGAAACCCATCGTACAGGAAAGCCAAAAAAGCAAAAACGGTCAAAAATGAGAAAAAAACTGCATCTTATCCTTAAATGTCCTTGGTTGTCTGTATGAAATTGTAATCTATAAATAAAGTGCGTGATTAAACTTTGTAACCATACATACTTCTAATAAGCACCAAATACCAGTATACGTATTGGAACCGGGAAGGTATTTCTATTGTCTTCGAGGGGCTACAATTGAATTACATCCTCGTGTTGGATTAAATATGTTTGTAGTGAAATTAAGTATATCACGTTAATGAACGAGTTCGCAATTAAATTAAGTACATCACGCTATTATATGAGTTCGCAGTAGAATTATGCATGTCGTTATTATACGAGTACGTAAATAAATCATTACGTATTCACCATAATTAAATGAGGTCGGGACGGAATTGCAAATTCAATCATGTGTCAGTAAAGTTAACTTCGTAGTTCCATTGGACACATTTTAATCAGTAACGTGACAATATACATTTTTATTCTGACATAATTTAATCAATAATCGACTGTCCGACTAACTAAGACGAGAGTTGAAACGTATTTCGTTGTGTGTGTCTTATTTGACTGTAAAGCTTAAGTGACTTCCCCGATCCCGCACCTCAAGGGGACGCCATAGAGAGACGAGACGAGATTCCCCTCTGACAAGTGTGGAGAACCCCGAGGAGAGAGAATTTCCCCCTGAAAGTAATTTCATTTGGTAAATATTTAATAACGTCACGCAATTTATTTAAGAACTCATTTAATAATATGACGTGATTGATTTTTACATATGTTACATATGTTTAGTAAAATGCAATTATACATATACGTATTATTTCGCATTCAATATTACGCACGTTGTGAGTTCACAGCGAAAATAAGTACTTCACGTTGTAATTTCACAATTAAAAGTAGTTAGTTTAATTTATTATGAAGAATTTCGTACGGGAAGTTAGTTCACAATGAAAGTAAATGCCCGATATTGGGCGAATTCGTGTATCATTGGCGTCATAGGAACATTCCAGGGTCTTCGTTTTCCAGGGTCTTCGTTTTCCAGGGTCTTCGTTTTCCATGGTCTTCGTTTTCCAGAGTCTTCGTTTTCCAGGGTCTTCGTTTTCCATACGTTGTAATTTCACAATTACAAGTAGTTAGTTTAATTAATTATGAAGAGTTTCGTACGGGAAGTTAGTTCACAATGAAAGTAAATGCCCGATATTGGGCGAATTCGTGTATCATTGGCGTCATAGGAACATTCCAGGGTCTTCGTTTTCCATGGTCTTCGTTTTCCAGGGTCTTCATTTTCCAGGGTCTTCGTTTTCCATGGTCTTCGTTTTCCATGGTCTTAGGTCTTCGGTCTTCGTTTTAAGTTCCAGGGTCTTCGTTTTCCAGGGTCTTCGTTTTCCATGGTCTTCGTTTTCCAGGGTCTTAGGTCTTCGGTCTTCGTTTTCCAGGGTCTTCGTTTTCCATACACCCGTGTTTTCTGGTTGCCTGCTTGTGTTTTTAAAACTGACCTAATTATGCTACAACTTAGTTGTTAAGCAACGGTGACTGTTGCTGGGCAGACATTCTATTTTGCCCTATATGTAAATTAGTTGGGTTTCGTGGTCAGTGACCTAATGGATGTACTAAATATAATCAGCTCACAATATTTTAGTCCGTGCTGGTCTTTGGACGGCATCAACAGGTATGCTATGATTGACGCAATGTTACACAACTGCAAATTTGAAATTTCTTCGGTACATAGAATTTATTTATTTTAATTATTGCATACTTGATTTGCATTATGCTAACAATTAGATTAACTGCAGTATTAGTACTTTCACTAGCACCTCAAATTGGTAAACTGTGAAAATCGAACAACTTTGGCAGTTCTCATTGTTGGTATTGATATTTTGTTTTTGCCATGTAGATACATTTTCTCTCTGTGATGACCTTTGATAATTCTCACCATTTATTAATGGGATTTTGGATTCTCGTCATTAAACTGTTTTACTTTCACAGGTTTTATTTAAAAATGTCACGCCACCACCATTATATACAGAAATAGAAAACAATGTGATGTCCCACTAGCGAAGTAACTGTGCTTGTTAAAGCGTCACTAAATTGTGAATGTTTTTTGACTAGCCTGGTGCAGTAAATGTGTCTTAGATATAGTGAACATACAGCAAATATGTGAAATTTATATTCAATGTAGCATTTCTTGCAAATTAGATCAAAATGTACACACTGTCCATCACTCATGTTGCCAAATACACATCTAATTCTCACCCCTTGGTTTAAGCCAGGCATGGTGAACACCATGTTTATTCAGATTAAAGAAAATATGGATAATTTGGGCTGACAAGAGAAGTATGAGAAAATATTTAACAAACGGACGCACAGTGCTAACCGGTGTCTGTATTTTTTTTGAATGTTGATTGGGACTATTAAACATATATCAAAGTTTCCCCTAACTAGAAACTAGTCGAATAAATCCTGCAACCCCGAAATGAGGGCTCGAATTCGCTTCACCGCCCGATGTATTTTTGATCGCTGTATGCTAGTTCCAGGTTTATTCAGAATAATCTTTGTAATAACGTTGGTATACTTATAATAGGAAAGCCGCTCGAGAGGCGAGTACACCACTTGATTTGGAATAGTGCACGAACCTATTATGGGTAATAATACACCTGTGCGGAGCGGAAAGACTACTCGACTACTCGGCATTGTCGCCAATGACGGCTACAGTGAGTGTCAAGTGACAATGTTATAATTGTTTCGTACATAAATACTGCATATTTATAATAGTTCAACAATGTTTCTGTTTATATAACATGTTAGAACTCAGCTGTTATTGGTACCCCTTCATTGCAGTAGTAAACACTACTTTAATATCATAGTAAAAAGGGCACTAATATAAACATAATATATAGGCTCCCTGGGTGCCCCCCAGGATCAGTACAAACAGAGGGTGACCAGCTCAGTGGTTATACCATGTATATATATATATATATATATTACTATAGAAGATAGAAGTGGGACAGGGCACTACTCACCGCTCACCGCTCAAGAAGCTCCTTCAAATATAACGTCCAGGTCACGTACACTCTGAAATCCACTATGAAACAACATGATACTATTTGACAATGACTGGAGGTAGAAACCAGAGTGTATGCATGATCATTATTAATGTAAGTGCTGTTTTTTTCGAAACCATAGCTGTAACTTAGCGAGCCTCAGACCAAACATGCCCGGCCCCGTGCCTGGCTGACATATGACAACAGCTTTCAAATTGAAAAAAGCAAACATCGTTACACTATTGTAAACATCACGCAGTGCCTTGTGGGAAACAATATACTATTATTCCTATCACCGTCCCTCAACACCGAGGGACGGTGTTCCTATACACTCACTGCAATCGTCTCTACGCTACTACGAAGAGCAGTCGTTTCAGCGCTCTGCTCACGTGTTACCGGTAGTAATAGGATGACATCATGCACGTAGCTTTGTATAGCCAATTTGATTATTTCTCCCGAAAATGAAATATCGTGCCGTATAACTGGATAGTGTGAATTCGCCTTATAGAGAACACTAGAGAAAACAAATTTGCATTTTGTAGCGTGTTGCACCCCATCTGTTACTCCACCTCGAAAATTCGAGTTGCCACAATTCTTAATAATCACGATATTGCGATTTCCTCTTCTCATTTTCTCTTGCTACTCATATATTCATTCGCACTTTCCAGAATGATATGCCAGTTGATGATGCTCTAGTGATCTGGTTTAGTAATGTTGCAGTTGATTTGTGCCAAACATTACTACTGAAAACTACAATGTCATGATATAATAATAGGGTACAACAACCACCAAAACAAAACCTTGTTGTCAGTGTCATATTTGGGTAGCTGAATGTTTCTTGATAGGTTAGTTGGTGGTCAAATATCACGCATTGTCCAGTGTCACAAGGTTCCAAAATACATATGTCATTTCAGATCATAGTAATGTAATTATTATAAAATTAATTCCATGAAGCATGCAAATTTACAATGATAAATATAACCTGGGCAGAATAATCCCAGCAACGAATTGTGTTGAGTATGTGGGACGTCGATTCCCCACTCAAAGTGAAATGCACGTACGTCTGCTAAATTTAAGTGGAGTAATAAGGGCACCACCAATGTCAACGAACCAACTAATTGCTTACTAAAGAGGATCTACATGCTAATTGTCTGTTATGCTAATTAATGCATGGTATTTAATGAATGGAAAGGCTATTGTCAACGTCTTTCCTGCCACGCAGTTGCTGAGGGAACACATCATTTGGGCTTCGGCCCGGCCCGCTCTTTTATTCTTTGTTAAGAAGTCGCCATAGATGCAGTTTTCTAGTGGATGTCGCCAATGGTTTTGCGAGCTGAGTAAATTTCCTGGGAACTATCAGGGGGAAAATCTTCTCCTCTGAGTTCTCCACACGTGTAAGGGGGGAATATCGTCGTGTCTCTCTATCGCGTCCCCTCGAGATACGGGATCGGGAATGTCAATTAAACTTTACAGTCAAATAGACACACACAACGAAATACGTTTCAACTCTCATCTTAGTCGGTCAGTCGACTCAAGACTCTCCTAGACTGCGTATGTCCTCGTGTACTCGCCAAGACCAACTAAAACAACTTTATTCACTTTCAAAACTTTAACCAATTACAAAGCAGTATTAAGACTCTAAGGCGTGGCCTTCACACATTCGACTTGCACATAGCCAATAACACTAAGTACTGAACACGTCATATCTTTTGATTAATCGTCACTATAATAGTAACTGCGAATACCAACTAGTAGTAGTCCGAATAGCGATGGTTATATCGTAATTAGTTCTAAATCACTGAACCAAGTTCCGTCCAGAACCTCGCATGAACCTAAACTATGACAGATATAACACAGCCATTCACTAGTAATCAACTAATTAAGTCGATTAACAGATACGTGCAAATAATTTTATCATAGAACTGACACATTATTCTAAATCACCTTGCCAAGAAGCCTTTGGTACGTCGAGTGTAACCGGTTCAATGCTCCGTTGCCAGCTGGAATAGGGCATGTCCATCTCCACTTCGACAGCGTGTACAGCAGGTCTACGCTTCCACATGAACTGTCCCGTCGACATGTTATGCATGATAATTATTCCAGAATTATTTTAGAGTCGTAGTGTGTTATTTTGTTCAATGCTCTGTTGGGTTTAATACTTTGCCAACTTTGGTATGAACGGTTCACTTGGTTGAAACACCAAATAGTTAAGACGTTTATAGTTGGAATAGATCAATACTTTTGTTAAACTTTACATATTTTCCTTACTTTTGGCTCTACATACTCCAGTCACTTGTCACTCGTGACTGGAGCTTGAAGCCGTGTGTATATATCAGTTGTTCCGTATATGCCCTCTTTGTATTATTCCCCCCTTTCTTTATAGTTGTGTTATTAAATATTGAGTTGAAAGTTAATGCATCTTCGTGTTGTCATTGCAAGCGTGTGTGTCGAATTCGTGTAACATTTACAAACCTGTCACCCCAATAATGGGTAAAGAACCCACAACACAAGGCAAGGTCTTTTGGTCCTCCTTTGGCTACCATTATTAATTAACTAAAAACAAGCCTTGTGACATTTGGTGGCAGCGGTGGGATAGATTAGCAACAAAAACTTTGCATAAAAAAGTGGCAAATGTGCAACAATATTTGGAAACAAATACTTAAAATATTGAGTTCACCACTTTTCGTATTGAGTATCACGAATTGGCACTACACGAGCAGTGACTAACATTACGGCGGCTCTGTTGGTTCCTAACCCTAATATGCAGTTTAGTTTAGTTCAATTTTGTACGGTTTAGTTGACTCCTAGTCCTAATATCCTGTTTATTTCTGGCCTTGGAGGTATTAGTCGTTGTCCCACAGGCATTATTCCCAGTTTTGCACTAATATGGCCTATGAATTGGAATTGGCGGAAGTTATGAGGAAGTTGAGGAAAATAGCGTACAGTGCTGTGTGTACAGGGACGCGTTCGGTTGATAGATGTCCCCACCACAGCCCTGCGTACCTCCATAGACAAAGTCCGGGAGCGCACCGTAATTGGTGCACAAGTTAAAAATAAGTAGTTTCCCAGCCGAAATCGGTTGAAATGACGATAGTTATCCGTAAAAACCATTACAAAGTTATATGAAACTGAAATGTCTTTAAAAAGCGACTAGTAAAGACGGACAAAATGTAAACGCGTTGGTACCGGAGGAATTATCCACCAAACGCCGCCATTTTTAATTTCATTCACGCAAGAGAATGTGTTTGTTTTTAGGGCAAAGTAGCCGATTCCATCCACAATTGGACTCCGAACTGGGAGTTCTGGATATATCTGGTAATCGATCATCATTTTTGGTACCTGGGCATGTTATTTCATTAAAAATTTATATTTTTCAAAGTCCCAGACTTTGTCTATGAAGGTACGCAGGGCTGTGGTGGGGACATCTATCAACCGAATTCGTCCCCGTACACACAGCACTGTACGCAGGGCTAGGATCGAGTTAGTACAGACCGTAGAAACTAGAGCCCAAATTGAGTCTAAGAAAAGACTAGCCCATCCCATGACTGTTCCCGAATGATACGAATCAAGTTACAGTAGCGGTGCTTAAAGCAGCACAAGACGGGGATCCTAGTTTAAAATCTGTTTGTAACTTGGCTGAGTCTGGTAAGCAGAAAACCACAGATAAAAACAATGTAGCTTATTTCATAATCAAAAATGGATTAATCTATAGCAAATATAGGTCCCCTAGGATTGAATTAGGTCAAGAATTTACGCAGTTCGTAGTACTTTCAGAATTTTGTTTACAAATAATGAGATTAGGTCACGACTCCGTCCTGGCAGGTCACCTTGGCACTCGTAAAACTGTCGATAAAATACTTAGTTAGTTTTATTGGCCTGGCATGCACAATGACGTCAAACGTTATTGTCAGTCATGTGATGCATGTCAACGTACTTCCACTAAGGGAAAGGTGGGTAAGGTGCCCCTGGGCACTATGCCCTTAATCGATGTCCCCTTTAAACTGCCCAAAGATTGGGATAGGTATATCAGCCCATTATTATTTGCATAACGGGAGGCTCCCCAAGAAAGTCTTGGATTTTCCCCATTTGCACTTTTATATGGTAGGACCGTGAGAGGCCCTATGGCCATATTGAGGGAGGTGTGGACATCGGACTCTAGGATAAATAACTCTGACTCTCTCCCTACAGGGTTAATTCAGGTAGTCCCCATTGAAGGGGTGGAAACTATTGAGGACGTACATATTTGTCCTGATTTAGATATCGATCAGATTAATGCAGTTAAACGTATTTTGAGAAAATATAGTGCTACTTTAACGGATATTCCGTGCAGGTAAAGGGTAGGAAGTCATGATATTAAACTGGTATCTGAGCAGCCGGTAAGATTAAAGTCTTACCCAACTCCTTTTTCCACTCGAGAATCAATCATTAAATTGGTTAAAACTATGTCGGACATGGGGGTTATATAACCATCAGATTCGCCATATGCCTCCCCCATAGTTTTAATAAAAAAGAAGGATGGCACAATCAGGTTCTGCACCGATTTTCGGAAATTGAACCAAATTACTGTGTTTGATGCTGAACTGATGCCCAACCCGGAATAATTATTTGCACAATTAACTGGCGGACGGTATTTCACAAAATTGGATTTAACCAAAGGGTTTTGGCAAATACCCTTAACTGTCGAGTCAAAAGCAAAAACTGCTTTTTAAACTCCATTTGGCCAGTACCAATATAGATATATGCCCTTTGGATTGGTCAATAGTCCAGCCACATTTTCAAGAATAATGCGAATAGTCCTCCGTGGTATGGAAGGAAGGGTGGTAAACTTGGTGGATGACATTCTTATCTATACAGAGTCATGGGTAATTCACCTGCGCACATTTTCAGATGTTTTGACTAAACCGAGTAAATGCTATGTGGGGTTCAGGGAATTAGAGTTCGTAGGTCATCGGGTGGGTCAAGGTACGCTTCAAACAATGCCTGGGAAAATTAAGGCATTACTTTATACAGAGCGGTATCAGGGGGGAATTCTTCTTCACGGGGTTCTCCACACGTGTCAGGGGGGAATCTCGTCTCGTCTCTATATCTCGTTCCCTTGAGGTGCGGGATCGGGAAAGTCACTTAAGCTTTACAGTCAAATAAGACACACACAGCGAAATACGTTTCAACTCTCGTCTTAGTCGGACTGTCGAGCACTCTATAAGCCACAGCGCCCTGGGGAAAAATCCCCAAGACTATCGCAAGGCTGACCCAAGACTCACCCAAGACTGGAATGCCTCAAGGCTCGCCCCAGGACTGGACTCTCGACTGCGTCTGTCGTGCTGTACTCGCCAAGACCAACTCAAACTCTCTTTATTCATTTTCAAAACACTAACCAATTACAAAACAGTAAAAAGACTCTAGGGCGTAACCTTCAATCATAAAGCCAATCACACTAAGCACTGAATACGTCATATCTTTTGATTAATCGTTCACTACATTAATAACTACGGATACCAACTGTCAGAAATCGTAGTCTGAATAGCGACGGTTATCTCGTAATTACTTCCAAATCACTGAGCCAAGTTCCGTCCAAAACTTCAAATAGGCCTAAACGATGACAGACATAATACAGCAATTCGCTCGAAATCAGCTAATTAAGTCGATTAACAGATACGCAAAAACTAATTCATGACAGCGGCCACATACAATCACGCAGGTTTGTTCATTCATTGGTGTTGCGAGTTACTATCGAAAGTTTGTTCAAAATGTTGCGGCAATTGCCCCCTTACATGACCTAACCAGGAAAGGCCAATCAAAGAAGGTTAATTGGGAAGAACCACATCAAAAAGCATTCGAAGGGCTAAAAAGCGCCCTCAGTAATCCATCCATTTTGAAACTCCCAGATTTCAATATACCATTTATTTTACGTAGTGACGCTTCTGATACCGGCCTGGGCGCGGTTTTAATGCAAATTCACGATGACCATCATTTTCCTGTAGCTTTTGCAAGTAGAAAGCTTTCTGTACAAGAAGCTAAATATTCAGTCATTGAGAAGGAATGTCTAGCACTAATTTGGGGTCTACGTAAATTCCAGCAGTACTTGTATGGTTGAGAATTTGTTATTGAAACTGACCACCAGCCGTTGATTTACTTGAATCGTGCTAGAATGGCAAATGGAAGAACGGCAAGGTGGGCTTTATACCTACAGTCATTCAGGTATAGAATCGTGGCGATTAAAGGCTCCCAAAATGTAGGAGCAGATTATCTTAGCCGAAGCACTATTCAAGAAACTGATATTTGAAAATATTTAGTGCAATATTTGGTATTATAATTACTGTATTTTGTCGCTTGTATTGTGGATAGACAAAATCACCACCTAGTAGTTGTGACACGAAAATTGGTGTATTTTGCTTTCCTGCCACGCAGTTGATGAGGGTTCACATCATTTGAGCGTCGGAAGGCCCGGCTCTTTTATCCTTTGTTAAGAAGTCGCCGTGGATGCAGTATTCTAGTGGATGTCACCAATGGTTTTGCGAGCTGAGTAAATTTCCTAGGAACTAACACATTAATCCAAACCACCTTGCCAAGAAGCCTTTGGTTCGTCGAGTGTAACCGGTTCAATGCTCCGTTGCCAGCTGGAATAGGGCGTGTATAGACAGCGTGTACAGCAGGTCTACGCTTCCACATGAACTGTAGACGATAGTTAAGACGTTTACAGTTGGAATAGATCAATACCTTTGTTAAACTTTACATATTTTCCTTACTTTTGACTCTATATACTCCAGTCACTTGTCACTCGTGCCGTGTGTATATATCAGTTGCTCCGTATATGTATATGATAGAGAATAATGTCTTTATTACAAAAATGCTAAAAAACCGTTTTTGCCTTAGTTATTTTTTTATTGGCGGAAAACTGCGAACTCGGCAAATTTTGTTGCACAACTTTCCTTTATCATATACACCCGTACCCAGCGACACCGATGCCAGCTGACTGTGGTAAATGCCTACCACGTTGTGGTAAATGCCTATCACGTTGTGGTAAATGCCTATCACGTTGTGGTAAATGCCTATCACGTTGTGATGAATGCCTATCACGTTGTGATGAATGCCTATCACGTTGTGGTAAATGCCTATCACGTTGTGATGAATGCCTATCACGTTGTGGCGAATGCCTATCACGTTGTGGCGAATGCCTATCACGTTGTGATGAATGCCTATCACGTTGTGGTAAATGCCTATCACGTTGTGGCGAATGCCTATCACGTTGTGGTAAATGCCTACCACGTTGTGGTAAATGCCTATCACGTTGTGGTAAATGCCTATCACGTTGCGGTAAATGCCTATCACGTTGTGGCGAATGCCTATCACGTTGTGGTAAATGCCTATCACGTTGTGGTGAATGCCTATCACGTTGTGGTAAATGCCTATCACGTTGTGGTAAATGCCTATCACGTTGTGGCGAATGCCTATCACGTTGTGGTAGATGCCTATCACGTTGTGGTAAATGCCTACCACGTTGTGGTAAATGCCTATCACGTTGTGGTAAATGCCTATCACGTTGTGGCAAATGCCTATCACGTTGTGGTAAATGCCTATCACATTGTGGTAAATGCCTCCCACGTTGTGGTAAATGCCTATCTTGTTGTGGCAAATGCCTATCACGTTGTGGTAAATGCCTATCACGTTGTGGTAAATGTCTATCACCTTGTGGTAAATGCCTATCACCTTGTGGTAAATGCCTATCACGTTGTGGTAAATGCCTACCACGTTGTGGTAAATGCCTACCACGTTGTGGTAAATGCCTATCACGTTGTGGTAAATGCCTATCACGTTGTGGTGAATGCCTATCACGTTGTGGCGAATGCGTATCACGTTGTGGTAAATGCCTTTCGCGTTGTGGCGAATGCCTATCACGTTGTGGCGAATGCCTATCATGTACTGGTGAATGCCTATCACGTGGTAAATGCCTATCACGTTGTGGCGAATGCCTATCACGTTGTGGTAAATGCCTATCACGTTGTGATAAATGCCTATCACGTTGTGGCGAATGCCTATCATGTAATGGTGAATGCCTATTATGTAATGGTGAATGCCTATCATGTAATGGTGAATGCCTATCATGTAATGTAAATGAGTAGGATAAGACAGTCATGGCTTTCCATAGTTTCGCGTGTAGCAAATTTGGTCATTTGGCGTAATGGCTTTAACGACTTCCCAGCCAGTTTCAAAATTAAGTTATGCAACTTTTTGCGTAGTGATTGTCCTTTATGAGATAACATTTCTAATTTATGGGGCGTTAATTGGCCCGGAAATATGTATTGTGCTTCTGATTGCATAAGGTTGTAGGATGTGAGTGTGAGTCACGAGTAACTCCGGCGACAGACACTTGAGTGCTGCACGTGACTGTTAATGGGTATCAATTGTCGTTGATGAGGACTCCTCCGCTGTATTTCTCAGGCTCACAAGCTCTGTGTTTGGGTCAGTAATTAAGAATTTACTGTATTGAAGAGGTAGCTGTTGCTCCTCAAGTTATGGGTCTATTGACTGTGCCTGTAAATAAGGTAGGTGGACACCGGCTGGTGATCGTTTATAGGCACGTTTATTCTTTTCTGTTCAATTTAGTTGTGAATTTATTGCCAGTGCCTTTTATTTACTTTTGATATTAAAAGCCCACGAACATCACATCAAAATAATCGGTGAACATCAGAGTAATCGGGATTCTGGTCACTGTCATTGTGTGTTTAAGGTATTAGCTTTGAAATTCGACTTTTCTACTGCGCCATATTTATTCACAAAAATTGGCAAAACAATGGTGAGTGATACAATGGTATTAAAATTGGTATGTACTTTGACGCACGCATTGGATAATACGCACACTGAAAATATATTAAATTGGATATTGGATTGTACATAGGATAATGCTCACACTGGCTAATGCCTACTGTGGATGTAGATAATGCTCACACTGGCTTATGCATACTGTGGATAATGCTCACACTTGCTAATGCCTACTGTGGATAATGCTCACACTGGCTAATGCCTACTGTGGATAATGCTCACACTGGCTAATGCCTACTGTGGATAATGCTCACACTGGCTAATGCCTACTGTGGATAATGCTCACACTGGCTAATGCCTACTGTGGATGTGGACAATGCTCACACTGGCTTATGCATACTGTGGACAATGCTCACACTTGCTAATGCCTACTGTGGATGTGGACGATGTTCACA
Source organism: Saccoglossus kowalevskii (assembly GCF_978046115.1). Lineage (NCBI taxonomy): Eukaryota > Metazoa > Hemichordata > Enteropneusta > Harrimaniidae > Saccoglossus > Saccoglossus kowalevskii. The sequence goes on from NC_140642.1 coordinate 10,010,725, forward strand.
CTGGCTAATGCCTACTGTGGATAATGCTCACACTGGCTAATGCCTACTGTGGATAATGCTCACACTGGCTAATACCTACTGTGGATGTGGACAATGATCACACTGGCCAATGCCTACTGTGGATAATGCTCACACTGGCTAATGCCTACTGTGGACAATGCTCACACTGGCTAATGTCTACTGTGGATAATGCTCACACTGGCTAATGCCTACTGTGGACAATGCTCACACTGGCTTATGCATACTGTGGACAATGCTCACACTGGCTAATGCCTACTGTGGATAATGCTCACACTGGCTAATGCCGACTGTGGACAATGCTCACACTGGCTAATGCCTACTGTGGATAATGCACACACTGGCTAATGCCTACTGTGGATAGTGATCACACTGGCTAATGCCTAGTGTAGATGTGGATAATGCTCACACTGGCTAATGCCTACTGTGGATGTGGATAATGCTCACACTGGCTAATGCCTACTGTGGATAATGCTCACACTGGCTAATGCCTACTGTGGATGTGGATAATGCTCACACTGGCTAATGCCTACTGTGGATAATGCTCACACTGGTTAATGCCTACTGTGGATGTGGACAATGCACACACTGGCTAATGCCTACTGTGGATAATGCTCACACTGGCTAATGCCTACTGTGGATAATGCTCACACTGGCTTATGCCTACTGTGGATAATGCTCACACTGGCTAATGCCTACTGTGGATAATGCTCACACTGGCTAATGCCCACTGTGGATGTGGACAATGCTCACACTGGCTTATGCATACTGTGGACAATGCTCATCCTGGCTAATGCCTACTGTGGATAATGCTCACACTGGCCAATGCCTACTGTGGATAATGCTCACACTGGCTAATGCCTACTGTGGACAATGCTCACACTGGCTAATGTCTACTGTGGATAATGCTCACACTGGCTAATGCCTACTGTGGACAATGCTCACACTGGCTTATGCATACTGTGGACAATGCTCACACTGGCTAATGCCTACTGTGGATAATGCTCACACTGGCTAATGCCGACTGTGGACAATGCTCACACTGGCTAATGCCTACTGTGGATAATGCACACACTGGCTAATGCCTACTGTGGATAGTGCTCACACTGGCTAATGCCTACTGTAGATGTGGATAATGCTCACACTGGCTAATGCCTACTGTGGATGTGGATAATGCTCACACTGGCTAATGCCTACTGTGGATAATGCTTACACTGGCTAATGCCAACTGTGGATGTGGATAATGCTCACACTGGCTAATGCCTACTGTGGATAATGCTCACACTGGCTTATGCATACTGTGGATATGGATAATGCAAACACTGGCTAATGCCTACTGTGGATAATGCTCACACTGGCTAATGCCTACTGTGGATAATGCTCACACTGACTAAAGCCGACTGTGGATGTAGATAATGCACACACAGGCTAGTGCCTACTGTGGATAATGCTCACACTGGCTAATGCCTACTGTGGATAATGCTCACACTGGCTTATGCATACTGTGGATGTGGATAATGCACACACTGGCTAATGCCTACTGTGGATAATGCTCACAGTGGCTAATGCCTACTGTGGATAATGCTCACACTGGCTAATGCCTACTGTGGATAATTCTCACACTTGCTAATGCCTACTGTGGATAATGCTCACACTGGCTAATGCCTACTGTGGATAATGCTCACACTGGCTAATGCCCACTGTGGATGTGGATAATGCTCACACTGGCTAATGCATACTGTGGATAATGCTCACACTGGCTAATGCCTATTGTGGATGTGGATAATGCTCACACTGGCTAATGCCTACTGTGGATAATGCTCACACTGGCTAATGCCTACTGTGGATAATGCTCACACTGGCTAATGCCTACTGTGGATGTGGATAATGCTCACACTGGCTAATGCCTACTGTGGATAATGCTCACACTGGCTAATGCCTACTGTGGATGTGGACAATGCTCACACTGGCTTAAGCATACTGTGGACAATGCTCACACTGGCTAATGCCTACTGTGGATGTGGACAATGCTCACACTGGCTAATGCCTACTGTGGATGTGGACAATGCTCACACTGGCTAATGCCTACTGCGGGCAATGCTCACACTGGCTAATGCCTACTGTGGATAATTGTCACACTGGCTAATGTCTACTGTGGACAATGCTCACACTGGCTAATGCCTACTGTGGACAATGCTCACATTGGCTAATGCCTACTGTGGATAATGCTCACACTGGCTAATGCCTACTGTGGACAATGCTCACACTGGCTAATGCCTACTGTGGACAATGCTCACACTGGCTAATGCCTACTGTGGATAATGCTCACACTGGCTAATGCCTACTGTGGATAATGCTCACACTGGCTAATGCCTACTGTGGATAATGCTCACACTGGCTAATGCCTACTGTGGATAATGCTCACACTTGCTAATGCCTACTGTGGATAATGCTCACACTTGCTAATGCCTACTGTGGATAATGCTCACACTTGCTAATGCCTACTGTGGATAATGCTCACACTGGCTAATTCCTACTGTGGATAATGCTCACACTGGCTAATGCCGACTGTGGACAATGCTCACACTGGCTAATGCCTACTGTGGATAATGCTCACACTGGCTAATGCCTACTGTGGATAATGCACACACTGGCTAATGCCTACTGTGGATAGTGCTCACACTGGCTAATGCCTACTGTGGATGTGGATAATGCTCACACTGGCTAATGCCTACTGTGGATGTGGATAATGCTCACACTGGCTAATGCCTACTGTGGATAATGCTCACACTGGCTAATGCCTACTGTGGATGTGGATAATGCTCACACTGGCTAATGCCTACTGTGGATAATGCTCACACTGGCTAATGCCTACTGTGGATGTGGACAATGCACACACTGGCTAATGCCTACTGTGGATAATGCTCACACTGGCTAATGCCTACTGTGGATGATGCTCACACTGGCTTATGCATACTGTGGATATGGATAATGCACACACTGGCTAATGCGTACTGTGGATAATGCTCACACTGGCTAATGCCTACTGTTGATAATGCTCACACTGGCTAATGCCGACTGTGGATGTGGATAATGCACACACTGGCTAGTGCCTACTGTGGATAATGCTCACACTGGCTTATGCATACTGTGGATGTGGATAATGCACACACTGGCTAATGCCTACTGTGGATGTGAATAATGCACACACTGGCTAATGCCTACTGTGGATAATGCTCACACTGGCTAATGCCTACTGTGGATAATCTCACACTTGCTAATGCTTACTGTGGATAATGCTCACACTGGCTAATGCCTACTGTGGATAATGCTCACACTGGCTAATGCCTACTGTGGATAATGCTCACACTGGCTAATGCCCACTGTGGTGTGGATAATGCTCACTCTGGCTAATACCTACTGTGGATAATGCTCACACTGGCTAATGCCTACTGTGGATGTGGATAATGCTCACACTGGCTAATGCCTACTGTGGATAATGCTCACACTGGCTAATGCCTACTGTGGATGTGGACAATGCACACACTGGCTAATGCCTATTGTGGATTATGCTCACACTGGCTAATGCCTACTGTGGATAATGCTCACACTGGCTTATGCATACTGTGGATAATGCTCACACTGGCTAATGCCGACTGTGGACAATGCTCACACTGGCTAATGCCTACTGTGGATAATGCTCACACTGGCTAATGCCTACTGTGGATAATGCACACACTGGCTAATGCCTACTGTGGATAGTGCTCACACTGGCTAATGCCTACTGTGGATGTGGATAATGCTCACACTGGCTAATGCCTACTGTGGATGTGGATAATGCTCACACTGGCTAATGCCTACTGTGGATAATGCTCACACTGGCTAATGCCTACTGTGGATGTGGATAATGCTCACACTGGCTAATGCCTACTGTGGATAATGCTCACACTGGCTAATGCCTACTGTGGAGGTGGACAATGCACACACTGGCTAATGCCTACTGTGGATAATGCTCACACTGGCTAATGCCTACTGTGGATAATGCTCACACTGGCTTATGCATACTGTGGATATGGATAATGCACACACTGGCTAATGCGTACTGTGGATAATGCTCACACTGGCTAATGCCTACTGTTGATAATGCTCACACTGGCTAATGCCGACTGTGGATGTGGATAATGCACACACTGGCTAGTGCCTACTGTGGATAATGCTCACACTGGCTAATGCCTACTGTGGATAATGCTCACACTGGCTTATGCATACTGTGGATGTGGATAATGCACACACTGGCTAATGCCTACTGTGGATGTGGATAATGCACACACTGGCTAATGCCTACTGTGGATAATGCTCACACTGGCTAATGCCTACTGTGGATAATTCTCACACTTGCTAATGCCTACTGTGGATAATGCTCACACTGGCTAATGCCTACTGTGGATAATGCTCACACTGGCTAATGCCTACTGTGGATAATGCTCACACTGGCTAATGCCCACTGTGGATGTGGATAATGCTCACTCTGGCTAATGCATACTGTGGATAATGCTCACACTGGCTAATGCCTATTGTGGATGTGGATAATGCTCACACTGGCTAATGCCTACTGTGGATAATGCTCACACTGGCTAATGCCTACTGTGGATGTGGACAATGCACACACTGGCTAATGCCTATTGTGGATTATGCTCACACTGGCTAATGCCTACTGTGGATTATGCTCACACTGGCTAATGCCTACTGTGGATAATGCTCACACTGGCTTATGCATACTGTGGATAATGCTCACACTGGCTTATGCATACTGTGGATGTGGATAATGCACACACTGGCTAATGCCTACTGTGGATAATGCTCACACTGGCTAATGCCCACTGTGGATGTGGATAATGCTCACACTGGCTAATACCTACTGTGGATAATGCTCACACTGGCTAATGCCTACTGTGGATGTGGATAATGCTCACACTGGCTAATGCCTACTGTGGATAATGCTCACACTGGCTAATGCCTACTGTGGATGTGGACAATGCACACACTGGCTAATGCCTACTGTGGATAATGCACACACTAAGCCACTAGTAAACTAAAAATACACTGTACACAAAAATAATAATAGTAAACATGATAATCATAATTGTGATGAAAACAATAAATGGAAAACATGGACAGCATAATGAAAACCATGAGAAAAAAATCAAACAACTTCACAATTGAAAATGAAATCACTAGTATGCTATAGACAACCATCAATGGTGATAAAACAGATCGCAATGTGTTTTAAGTTTACTTTTAAATACATGTCTAGGATTTACTGTTTTCATATGATTTCGGGCTTCGTGGCTGAATTTTTAATATTGACAGTGACAGTCTTAATTTAAGAATACAAAAATTATCTTTAGTAGAAAATCGTGTTAAATAGCTATGAAGAAGTGGATCTAAATTGTGATTAACGTTATCTGCGAGAGTATTATTGATCAGATCAAAAGATCAAAAGGAATTCGAGTTTAAATATAACGCAATCAGAAAACGTAATAAGACACACTAGTAATACACATTGTTCAAGAGAATCATGTAGATGTAGACGTGTCCTTAAATTGTTAATACAGTACCTAATATGTGACGTCATCAGACGTTTATAAGTTTTAACAAATGTACTCGGTATATTTATTATCACGTAGATTGGTGAGATTTAGACGTCATTAGAATTTATAAACTTTGAGGAATTCGGTTTGTGTTCTCAATAGTAAATAATTAACATGACATTTATATTTTGTAAAGAATGAACGCTTTCTTTAGTATTTTATTGACAAACGAAATGTCATGAATGTGAAAGTCGGAAAGTGTCAAATTAAGTTACTATGGCAACAAATCGATTTATGCGGTTCGTCATATTTAGGACTAGTACACAGCTGGTGGTGGTATTTGTCCTGCATAGTTGGGAGGTGGGTTGGAGTACGCCTGTGGCACTGCCTGTTGAGCTTGAGCAGAGCTTTGGGAAACCACGACAGGAGAGGCAGGAGACACCTGGTTTGGTGCATCTAATATGTGAGAAAATAAAACGAAATTATTGGATTGCATAAAGTTTATTAGTATTTACACTTGTAGTTTAATGATATGTACCACGGCAATTTTGAATAATTAATTGCCCAAAGAGCGTTCTAGGTTGTATGCCATAACCTCAATGTATATGCCTTTATGTGACGTAACCATAATTCAACTAGTACCAAGAATGCATTCAACCATAACCATGTCACATGATGTCATATGACGATATTATGAATACTTGCTGGTCCATTATTGCAATATTCACACACGATAATCGATGAGATTAGGGACGACGTCAAAAGATCGATGTCGGATAAAAAAATTATTTCTTTGAGTTTGGGGTGGGGGGTTTTGACCTCAAAACGTTTCCATCCGACACAAACGATTTTATTTTTTAATGAAGTCAAAAAAATCTTGGAGTATTTCTAGTTCGTTTTTTTTTCTATCCAATCATGGACAGAAATAACCGAAAAGGGAAAAAAACAGAAAAATGGTTTGGTTCGAGTGTAAATCTGTGCGTCAAATGAGGTGCATTTGTAAAATCTTTTTACACCCACCCGACAGCCAACTGCTATGCAATACTACTGTCCGATTATCAATTTGTATTTAATGGTGAATGTAGTCTGACGCCATGACCAATATTTATCAATTAAGTTTCAGTGGGAGGTAAGGGGGTTTGGAAAAAAAATAAAGGAATTAAGTTTTTATCCGACATCGATCTTTAGACGTCGTCCCTTACACACCATATATTTGCGATATAAATTAATTCATCACAATACAAATCAGAGAAATTAGAAATTATATGTATATTACTTACGAACAACGGTTGTTTTCGATGAACTTTGACCAGCTTGGGCACAACAGCAAACACAAGCAACTATACAAAGGATAATTAGAACGATGAGTCCAATTATCCCAAAAACTATGCCAAGTATGATACTTATCCTGACGAGATAAAACAAGGTCACATGATAAGTAAGTGGTCATTCTGATTATGTATGTAGGTATATGTATTAGGATCGTATGTCACAAGATGGTGTATGTAGGTACATGTATTAGGGTCGTATATCACAAGATGGTGTATGTAGGTACATGTATCAGGGTCGTATATCACAGCATGGTGTATGTAGGTACATGTATCAGGGTCATATATCACAGCATGGTGTATGTAGGTGCATGTATTAGATGCGTATATCACTGGATGCTATATGTAGGTGCATGTATTAGGGTCGTATATCACTGGATGCTATATGTGGGTACATGTATTAGGGTCGTATATCACAGGAGGGTGTATGTAGGTACATGTATCAGGGTCGTATATCACAGCATGGTGTATGTAGGTACATGTATCAGGGTCATATATCACAGCATGGTGTATGTAGGTACATGTATCAGGGTCGTATATCACAGCATGGTGTATGTAGGTACATGTATTAGGGTCGTATATCACAGGATGGTGTATGTAGGTACATGTATCAGGGTCGTATATCACAGCATGGTGTATGTAGGTACATGTATCAGGGTCATATATCACAGCATGGTGTATGTAGGTACATGTATCAGGGTCATATATCACAGCATGGTGTATGTAGGTACATGTATCAGGGTCGTATATCACAGCATGCTGTATGTAGGTGCATGTATTAGATGCGTATGTCACTGGATGCTATATGTAGGTGCATGTATTAGGGTCGTATGTCACTGGATGCTATATGTAGGTACATGTATCAGGGTCATATATCACAGCATGGTGTATGTAGGTACATGTATCAGGGTCGTATATCACAGCATGGTGTATGTAGGTACATGTATCAGGGTCGTATATCACAGCATGCTGTATGTAGGTGCATGTATTAGATGCGTATGTCACTGGATGCTATATGTGGGTACATGTATTAGGGTCGTATATCACAGGATGGTGTATGTAGGTGCATGTATTTGGGTCGTATACCACAGGATGGTGTATGTAGGTACATGTATTAGGGTCGTATATCACAGCATGGTGTATGTAGGTACATGTATTAGGGTCGTATATCACAGGATGGTGTATGTGAGTACATGTATTAGGGTCGTATAGCACATGATTGTGTATGTGGCTGCATGTATCGGTGGTCGTATATCACTGGATGGTGTATGTAGGTACATGTATTAGGGTCGTATATCACAGGATGGTGTATGTAGGTACATGTATTACGTTCGTATATCACATGATGGTGTGTGTGGGTACATGTATTTGGGTCGTATATCACAAGATGGTGTATGTGAGTGCATGTATTAGGGTCGTATATCACAAGATGGTGTATGTAGGTACATGTATTAGTATCGTATATCACAGAATGGTGTATGTGGGAGTACAACAAATGTCTCAAATGATATAACAAATCATACCCTAGTCCAACTGCATCATCAAAATCACCAGCCCAGTCACTTTCATAGTCAAATGAAAGCCATGTAGAGTAGTCACAACAATATTTATAAGAGCTTGTTCCACAGCAATAGATCTCTGAATATCCATCATTCGATTGTGGGCATGAAAAGCTGTACACATAATCACCGTTTGAATCGTAATAACTGCTACAATCGTCACTGTTCACCCCTATATAAGAAACAAAATGTAAGTGAGAATCGTTTGAAATTTTGTTTTGTTGGTTATAGTCAGTTACTACAATTAATGACCAGAGCACCATATACGAGAACCCTGCTTAACATGTATTAATAAAATAGTGCAAAGAGCGTTCAATTCAATGGTATCACGGTAACTAATATCGGGTGTTGTTTACTGCAGTTGAGAGTGACATATATTAAGTAGAACACACATTGAAGTCTGAAGTGAAATAAGCATATTGTAATCGGACTGCTGGCACAGACTACCGCCCTCTATGATTGCTTTTAGCCAATAACGAAATAAGTAACCGATTTGTTCTTTGAACTAATCATGAACACTTCCAGTAACATTGTTTAAGGACTTCGCAAGGTGTTTAAAAAAATTCTGATAAATGTTCAAGTAATCATTATAAATTTGGCATACAATCAATACTATGATTTTCAGAGCAGTAAATTGCGGAACACGAATGGGTTTTCGATGATAGCAGTGATTATTACCAGACATTATGATCGTCTTTGTTCTGGATCTATATAATAGTCACTTGCTATGGATGATAAATGGACATTGTCATAGCAACAGCAACCCCGCGTGGTCATTTCTCGAATTTCAAAATAGTTATACCTCAATACATTCGCACGGGGTCAATTAATTGCCAACGGGCCTGTAAATGACGTTATCTATTTTGACACCAACCCCGAGCTACGAGTTATGTAAAACAAACCATCTTACCACTGGTATGAGAATAACTACAATCTGCACGTTGCACTATATAAACCGGTCTACACTATGAGCTCTTTTGTTCGGTGTGCCTTGATGAACAATGTCAGTTGTGTTTTGGCAGTTATTATTGCAAATTAAAAAAAATTGAAACAGTTTGCGGATGCTGGTTGGGAATTATAACTCGTATGTCTCTTATATAACATTAATATTTCATTATTCCCCATTCCTAAATTTATCAATATATGACTTAGACTATACAATGTGCTAGAGGAAGCACGTTATTTTTCCTGTACACAGATCTAATGCCACCTATTTAAGTCTGTATTGGAAATACAAAAAAGTCGTATAGGGAAATTCACAAGTCCGTGTTTTCGAATTTTAGTAATGTAATTTAAAAATACGCCTTCCTAACATACACTGTGGAATGCCTTTTCAAGATCAACAAAACAGACATTTGATGTGTTTGGTTTCTTTTGTTTAGATGATACGTGTTATTATGCGCGGCTACCTTTCCTGAAACCAAACTATTCAATCAAAAAAATGTTTTATTACTTAGAACGACTATACCCTGTAATTTTACAGATTGCTTTTTGATTCTGATTTGAATGTAGGGACAATTAAACCCGAACTCCATGTCTCACTAATGTTGTTACTTCAGTATAATATATTGAACAGTGTGTGTATCGCGTTTAATAAATATATCTATGTTTAATACTATCATTATTGTTATGCAGTATGTAACACGTTTTTGTTAATGTTACTAGTAAATAAATCAAAACAAATAAAATTATTATTTTATTTCATACTTTCAATTAATCAAATTTCATTACAAATGATATAATTTCAGTATAATGTTGTATTGCATCTTTAAGTAGTATACATTGACATATTTGTAAACTTTTGCTAAATTAAATCACATAATTTATGCCAAACTGACAAAATCAAATTCCGGCATTCCTAATGTAATTGCTATAAATTGTGGTCAATGTGCAAGTCATATAAGCTATAACGTTAGTTCCACTGACTAGTTATTCCATCTTACTAGTTATTCTTTATGCTTTTTATGGTGTCTTTTAAAGTTGTTCTCTCCGAGAAAAGAGGAAAGGTACAAGAAAGATCAAGAGCCAAGGACGCATACCGGGTTTTGAACACTACTGTGAAAAAGAGTGCTAGAAGGGACAAGAGAGAATATATGGAAAAAATAGCAACAGACGTGGAGAAACAGCAGAAATGGGAGACACCAAGCCAGTGTACAAGACCACCAAGACTCTCAGTGGTGGCTTTGCTAATAAAACAAGAGTAGTGAAAGACAAGAATGGGAAATTGCTGATGACAGAAGAGGAAAAGCTGAACAGATGGACGGAACACAAGTGATATCCATCTGTGGTGAAGCAGAGACGCTGGAAATGGCTGGGGCATGTGCTAAGAATGGGTAGAACCAGACAGCCACACGCTGCATTGAGATGGGCACCACCTGGAAAACAAGAGAGAGGCGGCACCTGGAGAAGGACTGTGGAAGAGGAGTTGAAGGCAGCAGGAAAGACCTAGAATGAAATAGGATGGCTTGCGCAGGACCGTGACGACTGGAGGAGATTTGTCGGCGCCTTATGCTCCACCCGGAGCGAAGAGGAGTAACTATTACTAACTAACTCTCCGACATGCTTTTTAGTTTACATAAATTATTTTCTATTATTTGTTCACTTAGATTCAGCTACTGCTTTAACAATGTTTGATGACATAATCACTATACCAAGCCATATTGTGATGAATCTCAACACATTGTTAGAACTGATAGTATTATCAGTTGATAATGCATCCAATTTTAATTTTATTAAAATACCATAAAATGGTAGTTTTCGTTATTTTACTACTGGTAGTATTATTGGAAACTTGCAGTATGGTCAGACGCCACCATTCTAATTACCACAGCATTTACATGAAAGCATGCGTTTATATTGGAGCAAATCTAAAGGAAAAACTGGAACCCAATTATATATCTAATTGTGCTGGAAGTAGCGAAAACGATGTGCTACAATCAGTTTCTCTCTTTACCATATTAGAAGCGCATCTCAAATATAACACCAAAATAATATTTTCTGTGTTTTTGAATGGCAAAAAACTGACAGTTTATCGAAAAACATGCTGGTGTATTTATAACCTACTATACAAAATGTGTATTTTTGGTGTGAATACACTTATATAATAGAGCGTATACAGTAATCATGTTATTTAGCAGTGTAAATCTTACTAATTATAATGCAAATTGTGGCCTTATTATTGGATATATTTCAATTGGTTCACAAAACAAAATATTGCTCTTTTCTATACCACATTTCTCAGTGCATGGATTTGACAATACTATATTCTGGTATATTATTATGTCTATACCTAATTTCAGCTGAAAAACACATGGCTCCAGAAACTCCAGTACCCCCCCCCCCTCAAAAGTGAGTGACTCTAAATTCGCATTTCTTTTAATACAGATGAGTAATAAAATAAGACTATAGTATTATGGTCAGTCATGGACGAGTAAATATAATAATGTTTAATCCTTCGTCACACATTAGAAATTCCCTAAAGTAAAACAGTATTTACAAATGCCAGAAGCCATTTTTGTCATTTATCTTTACAATTGAATTAGTGAAAATACAGTACCACTAGTAATAAATTCAATAGATAAATAACTATTCTGTGTATATTTGAAATTACATCTCATGTACTCCATTCCATGTGTTGATATAAGAGTACTACCCCCCACCCCCCCCCCCCGCTCAGAGAGATTCCCTCGTTTCGAAAAACAAAATCAACGATAAAAATATTTCTACCATTGTCCCCCTTTACGTAACATTATATTTTATTTCAGAAAACAATTCACACCGAGATTTGTGATATATTCCATGGTATTTCCCAAAACTTATATCCAACATACTCATGTTTGACATTGAATTTATATCCTGGGACACTGTCGTCTTCGAGGAATGCGAAAAGTTGTGTAAAGTGATAATATTGTTGCATTCCAGGCGCCATCCTGGTTCTGTTTCAGTGACATTGGCGAAATATGACGCTGTCAAATTAAAATCACAGACATATGAAAATCATTTTTAAACAATGTGTTGTTAATAGCGGGTGACAACACACCGATGTTTTTTACTACATGAATATAGTTAGTTACTTACCTAAAACAACCATAATCAACAAGATACTCAAACGGAATGCAACATTTGTTTTGTTGTCCATATTTATACTGCAGAGAAGTGTTCAAACAAGATTTCTGATAAATGTGACGCACAGTGAAATGGTGAACTCACTGTTGTTTTCACAAACACCATGGCAACATACCCAGGCAATGGCAGGTAACATGATAGGCCAACCCAAATCAACTTCACCCGATACCAACGATCGAGATTATTCTGTAACATAGCCAACTTAGAACAAGGTAAACTACTGACATAATTTCCTTCTCAAAAAGTAGGATTCCGAGTCACAAATAAATTAAATTTAACTGAAGTACGTGATTGGAGGATAAAACTATAATCGCATAATTGGAAAGGTCAAGGTTCGAATGTGTAACCTAACATAAAAAGTTGTAATGTAAAAGTAATTTTTTTTTCAATATAGAATGAGATAATTCAGATTCAAATGGTTATGATGTATATGTATAATAATACTGAAACTCGTCCTGGACAGACGATAGTTTACCACAACAAGATTGTTACCACAACAAAATTGAGAAAACACCGCGATTCCATTCTTTCTGTTTTCTTATAGTAGTTATATTTTGCAAAGTCATGCTAGTACACGCATATGGTTTGTGTAACGTTATATAATACGAAGCAATTGAGAAACAGAACAAATCCAGGTATTCATAGTATGCACGCTACGATTGACGTGATTTATTGTGTACGTAAAGTGATTGTTACAAAAGGTTTTGTTTACCCCATACCACGGTGTTGTGACGTAAATACGAGACGGGCATCAAACATGACCAGTATAATATATTAGGTGAACTGTGTAATGTGAATGATGTTTAATTTTTTTTTTGTATTTTAGTAGTATTTTTTTCAAATCATTCGACAGTTATGGGAAATTGTTTTGTAACATTGCGTAACGTTTATTATTTCTCGTCTATTTTTATGTGAATTTGTGTGATTTTTTGTTTGTTGTTTTTCTATGTATAACCATATTAATTCCTGCTTTTATGTGTTTCAATAAAAGAAAGGTAGCGTGATTATCTTATAAATCTTCACTTCTTTTCAACTCGGCTATTGTCACGTGGTGGAGACCGTTTGGCAAATGCATACCGCCACAAATGTCACGGTTTAAAGAGGAAAATGTGCCTAATAATAAATACAATACTAGTAATTCACAACAACATTATAAGGCTTCTTTTACTGTCGATGACACCTAAGTGAGCATTAGTCTCTTAGACGATGGAAGTGGGGAAGATTGGTGTATTCCTACCTATCTGACACACTGATAAAATAACTGCTCTACCGTGCAATTTAAACTCGTGCCTTTGTACAGAGGGTACAGGCACCGTGTCTTTTTTCCGCTACTATATGAGATAGTCCCCAGTACAAGGAGTATTGGTGATCTCACCAGACATATAAAAACCATTTATAAACAATGTGGTGTTATTGTCGGATGGTAAAAAATGTTTTTTACTACATAAATATAATTAGTTACTTACCTAAAACAACCATAATCAACAAGATACTCAAACGGAATGCAACATTTGTTTTGTTGTCCATACTTATACTGTGGAGAAGTGTTCAAACAGGTTTCTGGTACTTGTGGCCCACAGTGAAATGGTGAACTGTTGTTTTCACAAACAAAAATGGCAACGTATCCAGGCAACAACATGTAACATGGTAGGTCAAAACAACTTTACCCGATACCAACGATCGAGAACCTTCTGCATCACGGCTAACCTCGACCAAGGTGAACTACTCATGCAATTTCCTTCTCCTAAACCTAAATCGCGTTATTTGAGAGGGCAAAGTTCAACTTATGAAAACAAGCTGTATAAATAAAACCAATGTAAATGTGAACATATACCCTCCAGTAAAGTCAATGATGTAAAGAAACATAACTTCAGTTGGTTTAGATGTGAGATTATTACGGCCGCTGGAAAAAACTCTGAAAATTGTTGAAGTCTCTATATTTTCTTATAGTATTTATATTTTGTAAAGTCATGTTAGTACACGCATATGGTTTATGTAACGTAATATAATACAAAGCAATTGAACGTGAGCCTCAAGACATTCATTGTTGGTACGCTATGACTTAAGTGATACCACCACGTACGCAAACGATTAATACAATGTGTTCTGTGTTGCATGAATATGAACGCACCCCTGACCTCTTTTAATGGTATTTTAAGTAGTGTACTTTTCTTATAAATCGGCAACACAATTGTCCCGGGTGGGGAATCGTTTAGCAACGGTATAGTGTCACAAATGTCACGGCATGAGGAGCGAAATTTACCTAGTAATAAATACAATACTTCACAACAATAAGGTTTCCCATTATTTCATATACGAACGCTAGAGGGCGCTAGTCACGTACACGATGGGATTGGTGTAGATAAGTGCCTTCCTACCTATCAGTCATACTGATAAAACAGATGCCTGTTTACAGAGAGTTCCAACACCGTACCGCTATTCTGCTACTATGTGAGATTAAATAATTCAGGTGACCAGCAAGAATTATCTGTACAGCACGTCTGCATACATGGAAGAGGTAACTGTCAGTGCTAGATAGATGCGTTCACAGGATAACGCTTACTTTGGTTTATGCGCACAAACAAGAATGTGCGTTACCTATCCATTATGTGTTTTATCTCGTGTGCGCATTTATCCACTCAGTGGCCGCTACATTTACGTTTCTTGTGAGAAATCGTGTATAAATATCGTGCATTGAAATTATACGTGTTGTGGGAAAATGCCGAGCAGTGTTTTTTGGCGAAACAATTACATTATTCCTTGACATTGACTGTAACTGTCATTGTTACTGAATACACCGAGTGGTCGTTCCGTCTAGCTCAAGTGTTACCGGTAGTATTTCTGTCTTTTTATATATATTCTTTTATTTGTTTACGTCTTCAACGGTTGAAAATGTCATAACAATGAATATACTTAGTAAAAGTAACATATTTGCGGTCGAATATCACAGGAAGGCGTATTTAGGTACTAGGATTTTATAAAGCAAACGGAATGCCGTGAAAAATAAAATCGGAAAGTGTCAAATATATATTCAGTTACTATGACAGCGAATTCACTTATGCTGTCGTCGTATTTGGAGGATAGTATAGAGCTGGAGGTGGTACTACTCCGGGATCATTTGCAGCATAGTTGGTGTATGTTTGTGGCGCTGCCTGCTGAGCTTGGATGCTGTACGCTGGTGGTGGAGCTTGAGCGTTGCTATGGGTAACCACGACAGGAGACACTTGGTTATGTGCATCTGTATTTGTTGGAAAACATTATAACATCATTGTTTAGCTACATGAAGCCTAATAGTATGTATAATCATGACACGTGTAGTGCAATAATAAGTACCACGGCAGTTTTGAATAATTAATTGTTAAAAGAACATTCTAGAATTGCCATGGTTGTATGCCGTAACCTGGTAAAGCGATGCCATTACTCAACAATTTATTTGGCCGTAATCTCCTTAATTTATATGCCTTGAGTGACGTAACCATGATCTAACCATGATTCAACTAGTACCAAGAATGTATTCAACCATAACCATGTCATATGATATAAGCAATGACGATATTATAAATACTTGCTGGTACATTATTGCATGATTTAAGACGCAATATTCACACACGATAATCGATGAGATTACACGTTATATATCTGTGATTTAAGTTAATTCATAACAATACTAGTATTATCAGAGAAATTATATGTATGTTACTTACGAACAACGGTTGATTTTGATGAACTTTGACCAGCTTGGGCACAACAGCAAACACAAGCAACTATACAAAGGATAATTAGAACGATGAGTCCAATTATCCCAAAAACTATGCCAAGTATGATACTTATCCTGAAGAGATAAAATAAGGTCACATGATAAGTAAATAAGAAGCGGCGTTACGAAATGTTACATGAGGGGCGGAATCTGAAATCTAGACCCTCTGCGTTTTGCTGGCACAAAGGGGTTCAGCATAATTTGTGGGCGGAGAGAGGCGCCAACATTTCTCGGGTGTATGTAGGTACCTGTATTAGGGTCCTATATCACAGGATGGTGTATGTGAGTAAATGTATTAGGGTCGTATATCACAAGATGGTGTATGTAGGTACCTGTATTAGGGTCGTATATCACAGGATGGTGTATGTAGGTACCTGTATTAGAGTCGTATATCACAGGATGGTGTATGTAGGTATATGTATTAGGGTCGTATATCACAGGATGGTGTATGTGAGTACATGTATTAGGGTCGTATGTCACAAGATGGTGTATGTGGGTGCATGTATTAGGCTCGTATATCACAGGATGGTGTATGTAGGTACCTGTATTAGGGTCGTATATCACAGGATGGTGTATGTAGGTATATGTATTAGGGTCGTATATCACAGGATGGTGTATGTAGGTACATGTATTAGGGTCGTATGTCACAGGATGGTGTATGTGGGTGCATGTATTAGGCTCGTATATCACAGGATGGTGTATGAGGGTGCATGTATTAGGCTCGTATCACATGATGGTGTATGTGAGTACATGTATTAGGATCGTATATCACAGGATGGTGTATGTAGGTACATGTATTAGGGTCGTATATCAGAGGGTGGTGTATGTGAGTACATGTATTAGGCTCGTATATCACATGATGGTGTATGTGGGTACATGTATTAGGGTCGTATATCACAGCATGGTGTATGTGAGTACATATATTAGGGTCGTATATCACAGCATGGTATATGTGAGTACATGTATTAGGGTCGAATATCACAGGATGGTGTATGTAGGTACATGTATTAGCGTCGTATATCACAGGATGGTGTATGTAAGTACATGTATTAGGGTCGTATATCACAGGTGGTGTATGTGAGTACATGTATTAGGGTCGTATATCACAGGATGGTGTATGTGAGTACATGTATTAGGGTCGAATATCACAGGATGGTGTATGTGAGTACATGTATCAGGGTCGTATATCACAAGATGGTGTATGTAAGTACATGTATTAGGGTCGTATATCACATGATGGTGTATGAGGGTGCATGTATTAGGCTCGTATCACATGATGGTGTATGTGAGTACATGTATTAGGGTCGTATATCACAAGATGGTGTATGTGAGTACATGTATTAGGGTCGTATAGCACAGGATGCTGTATATGGGTGCATGTATTAGGGTCGTATATATGACAGCATGGTGTATGTAGGTACATATATTAGGGTCGTATATCACAAGATGGTGTATGTGAGTACATGTATTGGGGTCGTATATCACAGCATGGTGTATGTGAGTTCATGTATTAGGGTCGTATATCACATTGATGGTGTATGTGAGTACATGTATTAGGGTCGAATATCACAAGATGGTGTATGTAGGTACATGTATTAGGGTCGTATATCACAAGATGGTGTATGTGAGTACATGTATTAGGGTCGTATATCACAAGATGTTGTATGTAGATACATGTATTAGGGTCGTATATCACAAGATGGTGTATGTGAGTACATGTATTAGGGTCGTATATCACAAGATGTTGTATGTAGATACATGTATTAGGGTCGTATATCACAAGATGGTGTATGTGAGTACATGTATTGGGGTCGAATAGCATTGGATGGTGTATGTAGGTACATGTATTAGGGTCGTATATATGACAGCATGGTGTATGTAGGTACATATATGAGGGTCGTATATCACAAGATGGTGTATGTGAGTACATGTATTAGGGTCGTATATCACAGCATGGTGTATGTGAGTACATGTATTAGGGTCGTATAGCACTGGGTGGTGTATGTAGGTAGATGTATTAGGGTCGTATATCACAAGATGGTGTATGTGGGTACATGTATTTGAGTCGTATATCACAGGATGGTGTATGTAAGTACATGTATTAGGTTCGTATAGTACTGGATGATGTATGTAGGTACATGTGTTAGGGTCGTATATATGACAGCATGGTGTATGTAGGTACATATATTAGGGTCGTATATCACAAGATGGTGTATGTGAGTACATGTATTAGGGTCGTATATCACAGCATGGTGTATGTGAGTTCATGTATTAGGGTCGTATATCACATTGATGGTGTATGTGAGTACATGTATTAGGGTCGAATATCACAAGATGGTGTATGTAGGTACATGTATTAGGGTCGTATATCACAAGATGGTGTATGTGAGTACATGTATTAGGGTCGTATATCACAAGATGTTGTATGTAGATACATGTATTAGGGTCGTATATCACAAGATGGTGTATGTGAGTACATGTATTAGGGTCGTATATCACAAGATGTTGTATGTAGATACATGTATTAGGGTCGTATATCACAAGATGGTGTATGTGAGTACATGTATTGGGGTCGAATAGCATTGGATGGTGTATGTAGGTACATGTATTAGGGTCGTATATATGACAGCATGGTGTATGTAGGTACATATATGAGGGTCGTATATCACAAGATGGTGTATGTGAGTACATGTATTAGGGTCGTATATCACAGCATGGTGTATGTGAGTACATGTATTAGGGTCGTATAGCACTGGGTGGTGTATGTAGGTAGATGTATTAGGGTCGTATATCACAAGATGGTGTATGTGGGTACATGTATTTGAGTCGTATATCACAGGATGGTGTATGTAAGTACATGTATTAGGTTCGTATAGTACTGGATGATGTATGTAGGTACATGTGTTAGGGTCGTATATCACAAGATGGTGTATGTGAGTACATGTATTAGGGTCGAATATCACAAGATGGTGTATGTAGGTACATGTATTAGGGTCGTATATCACAAGATGGTGTATGTGAGTACATGTATTAGGGTCGTATAGTACCGGATGATGTATGTAGGTACATGTGTTAGGGTCGTATATCACAAGATGGTGTATGTGAGTACATGTATTAGGGTCGAATATCACAAGATGGTGTATGTAGATACATGTATTAGGGTCGTATATCACAAGATGGTGTATGTGAGTACATGTATTAAGGTCGAATAGTATTGGATGGTGTATGTAGATACATGTTCTAGGGTCGTATATCACAGGATGGTGTATGTAGGTACATGTATTTGGGTCGTATATCACAAGATGGTGTATGTGAGTACATGTATTAGGGTCGAATAGTATTGGATGGTGTATGTAGATACATGTTCTAGGGTCGAATATCACAATATGGTGTATGTGAGTACATGTATTAGGGTCGTATATCACAAGATGGTGTATGTGAGTACATGTATTAGGGTCGTATATCACAGGATGGTGCATGTGAGTACATGTATTAGGATCGTATATCACAAGATGGTGTATGTGAGTACATGTATTAGGGTCGTATAGCACAGGATGGTGTAAGTGAGTACATGTATTGGGGTCGTATATCACAAGATGGTGTATGTGAGTACATGTATTAGGGTCGTATAGCACAGGATGGTGTATGTGAGTACATGTATTAGGGTCGCATATCACAGGATGGTGTTTGTGAGTACATGTATTAGGGTCGTATAGCACTGGATGCTGTATGTAGGTACATGTATTAGAGTCGTATATCACAGGAGGGTGTATGTGGATACATGTATTAGGGTCGTATATCACAAGATGGTGTATATGAGTATATGTCGTATATCACAAGATGGTGTATGCGAGTACATGTATTAGGGTCGAATAGTATTGGATGGTGTATGTAGATACATGTATTAGGGTCGTATATCACAAGATGGTGTATGTGAGTATATGTCGTATATCACAAGATGGTGTATGTGAGTACATGTATTAGGGTCGAATAGTATTGGATGGTGTATGTAGATACATGTATTAGGGTCGTATATCACAGGATGGTGTATGTGAGTACATGTATTAGGGTCGTATATCACAAGATGGTGTATGTGAGTACATGTATTAGGGTCGTATAGCACAGGATGGTGTATGTAAGTACATGTATCAGGGTCGTATATCACAAGAGGGTGTATGTGAGTACATGTATTATGGTCGTATATCACAAGATGGTGTATGTGAGTATATGTATTAGGGTCGTATATCACAAGATGGTGTATGTGAGTACATGTATTAGGGTCGTATAGCACCGGATGGTGTATGTGAGTAAATGTATTAGGGTCGCATATCACAGGATGGTGTTTGTGAGTACATGTATTAGGGTCGTATATCACAGGATGGTGCATGTGAGTACATGTATTAGGATCGTATATCACAAGATGGTGTATGTGAGTACATGTATTAGGGTCGTATAGCACAGGATGGTGTATGTGAGTACATGTATTGGGGGTCGTATATCACAAGATGGTGTATGTGAGTACATGTATTAGGGTCGTATAGCACAGGATGGTGTATGTGAGTACATGTATTAGGGTCGCATATCACAGGATGGTGTTTGTGAGTACATGTATTAGTGTCGTATAGCACTGGATGCTGTATGTAGGTACATGTATTAGAGTCGTATATCACAGGAGGGTGTATGTGGATACATGTATTAGGGTCGTATATCACAAGATGGTGTATATGAGTATATGTCGTATATCACAAGATGGTGTATGCGAGTACATGTATTAGGGTCGAATAGTATTGGATGGTGTATGTAGATACATGTATTAGGGTCGTATATCACAAGATGGTGTATGTGAGTATATGTCGTATATCACAAGATGGTGTATGTGAGTACATGTATTAGGGTCGAATATCACAAGATGGTGTATGTAGGTACATGTATTAGGGTCGTATATCACAAGATGGTGTATGTGAGTACATGTATTAGGGTCGTATAGTACCGGATGATGTATGTAGGTACATGTGTTAGGGTCGTATATCACAAGATGGTGTATGTGAGTACATGTATTAGGGTCGAATATCACAAGATGGTGTATGTAGATACATGTATTAGGGTCGTATATCACAAGATGGTGTATGTGAGTACATGTATTAAGGTCGAATAGTATTGGATGGTGTATGTAGATACATGTTCTAGGGTCGTATATCACAGGATGGTGTATGTAGGTACATGTATTTGGGTCGTATATCACAAGATGGTGTATGTGAGTACATGTATTAGGGTCGAATAGTATTGGATGGTGTATGTAGATACATGTTCTAGGGTCGAATATCACAATATGGTGTATGTGAGTACATGTATTAGGGTCGTATATCACAAGATGGTGTATGTGAGTACATGTATTAGGGTCGTATATCACAGGATGGTGCATGTGAGTACATGTATTAGGATCGTATATCACAAGATGGTGTATGTGAGTACATGTATTAGGGTCGTATAGCACAGGATGGTGTATGTGAGTACATGTATTGGGGTCGTATATCACAAGATGGTGTATGTGAGTACATGTATTAGGGTCGTATAGCACAGGATGGTGTATGTGAGTACATGTATTAGGGTCGCATATCACAGGATGGTGTTTGTGAGTACATGTATTAGGGTCGTATAGCACTGGATGCTGTATGTAGGTACATGTATTAGAGTCGTATATCACAGGAGGGTGTATGTGGATACATGTATTAGGGTCGTATATCACAAGATGGTGTATATGAGTATATGTCGTATATCACAAGATGGTGTATGCGAGTACATGTATTAGGGTCGAATAGTATTGGATGGTGTATGTAGATACATGTATTAGGGTCGTATATCACAAGATGGTGTATGTGAGTATATGTCGTATATCACAAGATGGTGTATGTGAGTACATGTATTAGGGTCGAATAGTATTGGATGGTGTATGTAGATACATGTATTAGGGTCGTATATCACAGGATGGTGTATGTGAGTACATGTATTAGGGTCGTATATCACAAGATGGTGTATGTGAGTACATGTATTAGGGTCGTATAGCACAGGATGGTGTATGTAAGTACATGTATCAGGGTCGTATATCACAAGAGGGTGTATGTGAGTACATGTATTATGGTCGTATATCACAAGATGGTGTATGTGAGTATATGTATTAGGGTCGTATATCACAAGATGGTGTATGTGAGTACATGTATTAGGGTCGTATAGCACCGGATGGTGTATGTGAGTAAATGTATTAGGGTCGCATATCACAGGATGGTGTTTGTGAGTACATGTATTAGGGTCGTATATCACAGGATGGTGCATGTGAGTACATGTATTAGGATCGTATATCACAAGATGGTGTATGTGAGTACATGTATTAGGGTCGTATAGCACAGGATGGTGTATGTGAGTACATGTATTGGGGGTCGTATATCACAAGATGGTGTATGTGAGTACATGTATTAGGGTCGTATAGCACAGGATGGTGTATGTGAGTACATGTATTAGGGTCGCATATCACAGGATGGTGTTTGTGAGTACATGTATTAGTGTCGTATAGCACTGGATGCTGTATGTAGGTACATGTATTAGAGTCGTATATCACAGGAGGGTGTATGTGGATACATGTATTAGGGTCGTATATCACAAGATGGTGTATATGAGTATATGTCGTATATCACAAGATGGTGTATGCGAGTACATGTATTAGGGTCGAATAGTATTGGATGGTGTATGTAGATACATGTATTAGGGTCGTATATCACAAGATGGTGTATGTGAGTATATGTCGTATATCACAAGATGGTGTATGTGAGTACATGTATTAGGGTCGAATAGTATTGGATGGTGTATGTAGATACATGTATTAGGGTCGTATATCACAGGATGGTGTATGTGAGTACATGTATTAGGGTCGTATATCACAAGATGGTGTATGTGAGTACATGTATTAGGGTCGTATAGCACAGGATGGTGTATGTAAGTACATGTATCAGGGTCGTATATCACAAGAGGGTGTATGTGAGTACATGTATTATGGTCGTATATCACAAGATGGTGTATGTGAGTATATGTATTAGGGTCGTATATCACAAGATGGTGTATGTGAGTACATGTATTAGGGTCGCATATCACAGGATGGTGTTTGTGAGTACATGTATTAGGGTCGTATAGCACTGGATGATGTATGTAGGTACATGTATTAGAGTCGTATATCACAGGAGGGTGTATGTGGATACATGTATTAGGGTCGTATATCACTAGATGGTGTATGTGAGTATATGTCGTATATCACAAGATGGTGTATGTGAGTACATGTATTAGGGTCGAATAGTATTGGATGGTGTATGTAGATACATGTATTAGGGTCGCATATCACAAGATGGTGTATGTGAGTATATGTCGTATATCACAAGATGGTGTATGTGAGTACATGTATTAGGGTCGAATAGTATTGGATGGTGTATGTAGATACATGTATTAGGGTCGTATATCACAGGGTGGTGTATGTGAGTACATGTATTAGGGTCGTATATCACAAGATGGTGTATGTGAGTACATGTATTAGGGTCGTATTGCACAGGATGGTGTATGTGAGTACATGTATCAGGGTCGTATATCACAAGAGGGTGTATGTGAGTTCATGTATTAGGGTCGTATATCACAAGATGGTGTATGTGAGTATATGTATTAGGGTCGTATATCACAAGATGGTGTATGTGAGTACATGTATTAGGGTCGTATATCACAAGATGGTGTATGTGAGTACATGTATTAGGGTCGAATATCACAAGATGGTGTATGTAGGTACATGTATTAGGGTCGTATATCACAAGATAGTGTATGTGAGTACATGCATTAGGGTCGTATATCACAGGATGGTGCATGTGAGTACATGTATTACGGTCGTATATCACAAGATGGTGTATGTGAGTACATGTATTAGGGTCGTATATCACAGGATGGTGTATGTGGGTGCATGTATTAGGGTCGTATATCACATGATGGTGTATGTGGGTACATGTATTAGGGTCGTATATCACAGGATGGTGTATGTAGATACATGTATTAGAGTCGTATATCACAAGATGGTGTATGTGAGTACATGTATTAGGGTCGTATATCACAAGATGGTGTATGTGAGTACATGTATTAGGGTCGTATATCACAGGATGGTGCATGTGAGTACATGTATTAGGGTCGTATATCACAAGATGGTGTATGTGAGTACATGTATTAGGGTCGCATATCACAATATGGTGTATGTGAGTACATGTATTAGGGTCGTATATCACAGGATGGTGCATGTGAGTACATGTATTAGGGTCGTATATCACAGGATGGTGCATGTGAGTACATGTATTAGGGTCGTATAGCACAGGATGGTGTATGTGAGTGCATGTATTAGGGTCGTACATCACAAGATGGTGTATGTGAGTACATGTATTAGGGTCGTATAGCACTGGATGGTGTATGTAGGTTGGTACATGTATTAGAGTCGTATATCACAGGAGGGTGTATGTGGATACATGTATTAGGGTCGAATATCACAAGATGGTGTATGTAGGTACATGTATTAGGGTCGTATATCACAGCATGGTGTATGTGAGTACATGTATTAGGGTCGTATAGCACTGGGTGGTGTATGTAGGTAGATGTATTAGGGTCGTATATCACAAGATGGTGTATGTGGGTACATGTATTTGAGTCGTATATCACAGGATGGTGTATGTAAGTACATGTATTAGGTTCGTATAGTACTGGATGATGTATGTAGGTACATGTGTTAGGGTCGTATATCACAAGATGGTGTATGTGAGTACATGTATTAGGGTCGAATATCACAAGATGGTGTATGTAGGTACATGTATTAGGGTCGTATATCAC
This sequence comes from Saccoglossus kowalevskii, assembly GCF_978046115.1. Taxonomy (NCBI): domain Eukaryota; kingdom Metazoa; phylum Hemichordata; class Enteropneusta; family Harrimaniidae; genus Saccoglossus; species Saccoglossus kowalevskii. Next base: position 10,035,998 of record NC_140642.1, read on the forward strand.
AAGATGGTGTATGTGAGTACATGTATTAGGGTCGTATAGTACCGGATGATGTATGTAGGTACATGTGTTAGGGTCGTATATCACAAGATGGTGTATGTGAGTACATGTATTAGGGTCGAATATCACAAGATGGTGTATGTAGATACATGTATTAGGGTCGTATATCACAAGATGGTGTATGTGAGTACATGTATTAAGGTCGAATAGTATTGGATGGTGTATGTAGATACATGTTCTAGGGTCGTATATCACAGGATGGTGTATGTAGGTACATGTATTTGGGTCGTATATCACAAGATGGTGTATGTGAGTACATGTATTAGGGTCGAATAGTATTGGATGGTGTATGTAGATACATGTTCTAGGGTCGAATATCACAATATGGTGTATGTGAGTACATGTATTAGGGTCGTATATCACAAGATGGTGTATGTGAGTACATGTATTAGGGTCGTATATCACAGGATGGTGCATGTGAGTACATGTATTAGGATCGTATATCACAAGATGGTGTATGTGAGTACATGTATTAGGGTCGTATAGCACAGGATGGTGTAAGTGAGTACATGTATTGGGGTCGTATATCACAAGATGGTGTATGTGAGTACATGTATTAGGGTCGTATAGCACAGGATGGTGTATGTGAGTACATGTATTAGGGTCGCATATCACAGGATGGTGTTTGTGAGTACATGTATTAGGGTCGTATAGCACTGGATGCTGTATGTAGGTACATGTATTAGAGTCGTATATCACAGGAGGGTGTATGTGGATACATGTATTAGGGTCGTATATCACAAGATGGTGTATATGAGTATATGTCGTATATCACAAGATGGTGTATGCGAGTACATGTATTAGGGTCGAATAGTATTGGATGGTGTATGTAGATACATGTATTAGGGTCGTATATCACAAGATGGTGTATGTGAGTATATGTCGTATATCACAAGATGGTGTATGTGAGTACATGTATTAGGGTCGAATAGTATTGGATGGTGTATGTAGATACATGTATTAGGGTCGTATATCACAGGATGGTGTATGTGAGTACATGTATTAGGGTCGTATATCACAAGATGGTGTATGTGAGTACATGTATTAGGGTCGTATAGCACAGGATGGTGTATGTAAGTACATGTATCAGGGTCGTATATCACAAGAGGGTGTATGTGAGTACATGTATTATGGTCGTATATCACAAGATGGTGTATGTGAGTATATGTATTAGGGTCGTATATCACAAGATGGTGTATGTGAGTACATGTATTAGGGTCGTATAGCACCGGATGGTGTATGTGAGTAAATGTATTAGGGTCGCATATCACAGGATGGTGTTTGTGAGTACATGTATTAGGGTCGTATATCACAGGATGGTGCATGTGAGTACATGTATTAGGATCGTATATCACAAGATGGTGTATGTGAGTACATGTATTAGGGTCGTATAGCACAGGATGGTGTATGTGAGTACATGTATTGGGGGTCGTATATCACAAGATGGTGTATGTGAGTACATGTATTAGGGTCGTATAGCACAGGATGGTGTATGTGAGTACATGTATTAGGGTCGCATATCACAGGATGGTGTTTGTGAGTACATGTATTAGTGTCGTATAGCACTGGATGCTGTATGTAGGTACATGTATTAGAGTCGTATATCACAGGAGGGTGTATGTGGATACATGTATTAGGGTCGTATATCACAAGATGGTGTATATGAGTATATGTCGTATATCACAAGATGGTGTATGCGAGTACATGTATTAGGGTCGAATAGTATTGGATGGTGTATGTAGATACATGTATTAGGGTCGTATATCACAAGATGGTGTATGTGAGTATATGTCGTATATCACAAGATGGTGTATGTGAGTACATGTATTAGGGTCGAATATCACAAGATGGTGTATGTAGGTACATGTATTAGGGTCGTATATCACAAGATGGTGTATGTGAGTACATGTATTAGGGTCGTATAGTACCGGATGATGTATGTAGGTACATGTGTTAGGGTCGTATATCACAAGATGGTGTATGTGAGTACATGTATTAGGGTCGAATATCACAAGATGGTGTATGTAGATACATGTATTAGGGTCGTATATCACAAGATGGTGTATGTGAGTACATGTATTAAGGTCGAATAGTATTGGATGGTGTATGTAGATACATGTTCTAGGGTCGTATATCACAGGATGGTGTATGTAGGTACATGTATTTGGGTCGTATATCACAAGATGGTGTATGTGAGTACATGTATTAGGGTCGAATAGTATTGGATGGTGTATGTAGATACATGTTCTAGGGTCGAATATCACAATATGGTGTATGTGAGTACATGTATTAGGGTCGTATATCACAAGATGGTGTATGTGAGTACATGTATTAGGGTCGTATATCACAGGATGGTGCATGTGAGTACATGTATTAGGATCGTATATCACAAGATGGTGTATGTGAGTACATGTATTAGGGTCGTATAGCACAGGATGGTGTATGTGAGTACATGTATTGGGGTCGTATATCACAAGATGGTGTATGTGAGTACATGTATTAGGGTCGTATAGCACAGGATGGTGTATGTGAGTACATGTATTAGGGTCGCATATCACAGGATGGTGTTTGTGAGTACATGTATTAGGGTCGTATAGCACTGGATGCTGTATGTAGGTACATGTATTAGAGTCGTATATCACAGGAGGGTGTATGTGGATACATGTATTAGGGTCGTATATCACAAGATGGTGTATATGAGTATATGTCGTATATCACAAGATGGTGTATGCGAGTACATGTATTAGGGTCGAATAGTATTGGATGGTGTATGTAGATACATGTATTAGGGTCGTATATCACAAGATGGTGTATGTGAGTATATGTCGTATATCACAAGATGGTGTATGTGAGTACATGTATTAGGGTCGAATAGTATTGGATGGTGTATGTAGATACATGTATTAGGGTCGTATATCACAGGATGGTGTATGTGAGTACATGTATTAGGGTCGTATATCACAAGATGGTGTATGTGAGTACATGTATTAGGGTCGTATAGCACAGGATGGTGTATGTAAGTACATGTATCAGGGTCGTATATCACAAGAGGGTGTATGTGAGTACATGTATTATGGTCGTATATCACAAGATGGTGTATGTGAGTATATGTATTAGGGTCGTATATCACAAGATGGTGTATGTGAGTACATGTATTAGGGTCGTATAGCACCGGATGGTGTATGTGAGTAAATGTATTAGGGTCGCATATCACAGGATGGTGTTTGTGAGTACATGTATTAGGGTCGTATATCACAGGATGGTGCATGTGAGTACATGTATTAGGATCGTATATCACAAGATGGTGTATGTGAGTACATGTATTAGGGTCGTATAGCACAGGATGGTGTATGTGAGTACATGTATTGGGGGTCGTATATCACAAGATGGTGTATGTGAGTACATGTATTAGGGTCGTATAGCACAGGATGGTGTATGTGAGTACATGTATTAGGGTCGCATATCACAGGATGGTGTTTGTGAGTACATGTATTAGTGTCGTATAGCACTGGATGCTGTATGTAGGTACATGTATTAGAGTCGTATATCACAGGAGGGTGTATGTGGATACATGTATTAGGGTCGTATATCACAAGATGGTGTATATGAGTATATGTCGTATATCACAAGATGGTGTATGCGAGTACATGTATTAGGGTCGAATAGTATTGGATGGTGTATGTAGATACATGTATTAGGGTCGTATATCACAAGATGGTGTATTTGAGTATATGTCGTATATCACAAGATGGTGTATGTGAGTACATGTATTAGGGTCGAATAGTATTGGATGGTGTATGTAGATACATGTATTAGGGTCGTATATCACAGGATGGTGTATGTGAGTACATGTATTAGGGTCGTATATCACAAGATGGTGTATGTGAGTACATGTATTAGGGTCGTATAGCACAGGATGGTGTATGTAAGTACATGTATCAGGGTCGTATATCACAAGAGGGTGTATGTGAGTACATGTATTATGGTCGTATATCACAAGATGGTGTATGTGAGTATATGTATTAGGGTCGTATATCACAAGATGGTGTATGTGAGTACATGTATTAGGGTCGCATATCACAGGATGGTGTTTGTGAGTACATGTATTAGGGTCGTATAGCACTGGATGATGTATGTAGGTACATGTATTAGAGTCGTATATCACAGGAGGGTGTATGTGGATACATGTATTAGGGTCGTATATCACTAGATGGTGTATGTGAGTATATGTCGTATATCACAAGATGGTGTATGTGAGTACATGTATTAGGGTCGAATAGTATTGGATGGTGTATGTAGATACATGTATTAGGGTCGCATATCACAAGATGGTGTATGTGAGTATATGTCGTATATCACAAGATGGTGTATGTGAGTACATGTATTAGGGTCGAATAGTATTGGATGGTGTATGTAGATACATGTATTAGGGTCGTATATCACAGGGTGGTGTATGTGAGTACATGTATTAGGGTCGTATATCACAAGATGGTGTATGTGAGTACATGTATTAGGGTCGTATTGCACAGGATGGTGTATGTGAGTACATGTATCAGGGTCGTATATCACAAGAGGGTGTATGTGAGTTCATGTATTAGGGTCGTATATCACAAGATGGTGTATGTGAGTATATGTATTAGGGTCGTATATCACAAGATGGTGTATGTGAGTACATGTATTAGGGTCGTATATCACAAGATGGTGTATGTGAGTACATGTATTAGGGTCGAATATCACAAGATGGTGTATGTAGGTACATGTATTAGGGTCGTATATCACAAGATAGTGTATGTGAGTACATGCATTAGGGTCGTATATCACAGGATGGTGCATGTGAGTACATGTATTACGGTCGTATATCACAAGATGGTGTATGTGAGTACATGTATTAGGGTCGTATATCACAGGATGGTGTATGTGGGTGCATGTATTAGGGTCGTATATCACATGATGGTGTATGTGGGTACATGTATTAGGGTCGTATATCACAGGATGGTGTATGTAGATACATGTATTAGAGTCGTATATCACAAGATGGTGTATGTGAGTACATGTATTAGGGTCGTATATCACAAGATGGTGTATGTGAGTACATGTATTAGGGTCGTATATCACAGGATGGTGCATGTGAGTACATGTATTAGGGTCGTATATCACAAGATGGTGTATGTGAGTACATGTATTAGGGTCGCATATCACAATATGGTGTATGTGAGTACATGTATTAGGGTCGTATATCACAGGATGGTGCATGTGAGTACATGTATTAGGGTCGTATATCACAGGATGGTGCATGTGAGTACATGTATTAGGGTCGTATAGCACAGGATGGTGTATGTGAGTGCATGTATTAGGGTCGTACATCACAAGATGGTGTATGTGAGTACATGTATTAGGGTCGTATAGCACTGGATGGTGTATGTAGGTTGGTACATGTATTAGAGTCGTATATCACAGGAGGGTGTATGTGGATACATGTATTAGGGTCGAATATCACAAGATGGTGTATGTAGGTACATGTATTAGGGTCGTATATCACAAGATGTGTATGTGAGTACATGTATTAGGGTCGAATATCACAAGATGGTGTATGTAGGTACATGTATTAGGGTCGTATATCACAAGATGGTGTATGTGAGTACATATATTAGGGTCGTATATCACAAGATGTTGTATGTAGATACATGTATTAGGGTCGTATATCACAAGATGGTGTATGTAGGTACCTGTATTAGGGTCGTATATCACAGGATGGTGTATGTAGGTACCTGTATTAGGGTCGTATATCACAGGATGGTGTATGTAGGTATATGTATTAGGGTCGTATATCACAGGATGGTGTATGTGAGTACATGTATTAGGGTCGTATGTCACAAGATGGTGTATGTGGGTGCATGTATTAGGCTCGTATATCACAGGATGGTGTATGTAGGTACCTGTATTAGGGTCGTATATCACAGGATGGTGTATGTAGGTATATGTATTAGGGTCGTATATCACAGGATGGTGTATGTAGGTACATGTATTAGGGTCGTATGTCACAGGATGGTGTATGTGGGTGCATGTATTAGGCTCGTATATCACAGGATGGTGTATGAGGGTGCATGTATTAGGCTCGTATCACATGATGGTGTATGTGAGTACATGTATTAGGATCGTATATCACAGGATGGTGTATGTAGGTACATGTATTAGGGTCGTATATCAGAGGGTGGTGTATGTGAGTACATGTATTAGGCTCGTATATCACATGATGGTGTATGTGGGTACATGTATTAGGGTCGTATATCACAGCATGGTGTATGTGAGTACATATATTAGGGTCGTATATCACAGCATGGTATATGTGAGTACATGTATTAGGGTCGAATATCACAGGATGGTGTATGTAGGTACATGTATTAGCGTCGTATATCACAGGATGGTGTATGTAAGTACATGTATTAGGGTCGTATATCACAGGTGGTGTATGTGAGTACATGTATTAGGGTCGTATATCACAGGATGGTGTATGTGAGTACATGTATTAGGGTCGAATATCACAGGATGGTGTATGTGAGTACATGTATCAGGGTCGTATATCACAAGATGGTGTATGTAAGTACATGTATTAGGGTCGTATATCACATGATGGTGTATGAGGGTGCATGTATTAGGCTCGTATCACATGATGGTGTATGTGAGTACATGTATTAGGGTCGTATATCACAAGATGGTGTATGTGAGTACATGTATTGGGGTCGAATAGCACTGGATGGTGTATGTAGGTACATGTATTAGGGTCGTATATATGACAGCATGGTGTATGTAGGTACATATATTAGGGTCGTATATCACAAGATGGTGTATGTGAGTACATGTATTAGGGTCGTATATCACAGCATGGTGTATTTGAGTTCATGTATTAGGGTCGTATATCACATTGATGGTGTATGTGAGTACATGTATTAGGGTCGAATATCACAAGATGGTGTATGTAGGTACATGTATTAGGGTCGTATATCACAAGATGGTGTATGTGAGTACATGTATTAGGGTCGTATATCACAAGATGTTGTATGTAGATACATGTATTAGGGTCGTATATCACAAGATGGTGTATGTGAGTACATGTATTAGGGTCGTATATCACAAGATGTTGTATGTAGATACATGTATTAGGGTCGTATATCACAAGATGGTGTATGTGAGTACATGTATTGGGGTCGAATAGCATTGGATGGTGTATGTAGGTACATGTATTAGGGTCGTATATATGACAGCATGGTGTATGTAGGTACATATATGAGGGTCGTATATCACAAGATGGTGTATGTGAGTACATGTATTAGGGTCGTATATCACAGCATGGTGTATGTGAGTACATGTATTAGGGTCGTATAGCACTGGGTGGTGTATGTAGGTAGATGTATTAGGGTCGTATATCACAAGATGGTGTATGTGGGTACATGTATTTGAGTCGTATATCACAGGATGGTGTATGTAAGTACATGTATTAGGTTCGTATAGTACTGGATGATGTATGTAGGTACATGTGTTAGGGTCGTATATCACAAGATGATGTATGTGAGTACATGTATTAGGGTCGAATATCACAAGATGGTGTATGTAGGTACATGTATTAGGGTCGTATATCACAAGATGGTGTATGTGAGTACATGTATTAGGGTCGTATAGTACCGGATGATGTATGTAGGTACATGTGTTAGGGTCGTATATCACAAGATGGTGTATGTGAGTACATGTATTAGGGTCGAATATCACAAGATGGTGTATGTAGATACATGTATTAGGGTCGTATATCACAAGATGGTGTATGTGAGTACATGTATTAAGGTCGAATAGTATTGGATGGTGTATGTAGATACATGTTCTAGGGTCGTATATCACAGGATGGTGTATGTAGGTACATGTATTTGGGTCGTATATCACAAGATGGTGTATGTGAGTACATGTATTAGGGTCGAATAGTATTGGATGGTGTATGTAGATACATGTTCTAGGGTCGAATATCACAATATGGTGTATGTGAGTACATGTATTAGGGTCGTATATCACAAGATGGTGTATGTGAGTACATGTATTAGGGTCGTATATCACAGGATGGTGCATGTGAGTACATGTATTAGGATCGTATATCACAAGATGGTGTATGTGAGTACATGTATTAGGGTCGTATAGCACAGGATGGTGTATGTGAGTACATGTATTGGGGTCGTATATCACAAGATGGTGTATGTGAGTACATGTATTAGGGTCGTATAGCACAGGATGGTGTATGTGAGTACATGTATTAGGGTCGCATATCACAGGATGGTGTTTGTGAGTACATGTATTAGGGTCGTATAGCACTGGATGCTGTATGTAGGTACATGTATTAGAGTCGTATATCACAGGAGGGTGTATGTGGATACATGTATTAGGGTCGTATATCACAAGATGGTGTATATGAGTATATGTCGTATATCACAAGATGGTGTATGCGAGTACATGTATTAGGGTCGAATAGTATTGGATGGTGTATGTAGATACATGTATTAGGGTCGTATATCACAAGGTGGTGTATGTGAGTATATGTCGTATATCACAAGATGGTGTATGTGAGTACATGTATTAGGGTCGAATAGTATTGGATGGTGTATGTAGATACATGTATTAGGGTCGTATATCACAGGATGGTGTATGTGAGTACATGTATTAGGGTCGTATATCACAAGATGGTGTATGTGAGTACATGTATTAGGGTCGTATAGCACAGGATGGTGTATGTAAGTACATGTATCAGGGTCGTATATCACAAGAGGGTGTATGTGAGTACATGTATTAGGGTCGTATAGCACAGGATGGTGTATGTGAGTACATGTATTGGGGTCGAATATCACAAGATGGTGTATGTAGGTACATGTATTAGGGTCGTATATCACAAGATGGTGTATGTGAGTACATGTATTAGGGTCGTATAGTACCGGATGATGTATGTAGGTACATGTGTTAGGGTCGTATATCACAAGATGGTGTATGTGAGTACATGTATTAGGGTCGAATATCACAAGATGGTGTATGTAGATACATGTATTAGGGTCGTATATCACAAGATGGTGTATGTGAGTACATGTATTAAGGTCGAATAGTATTGGATGGTGTATGTAGATACATGTTCTAGGGTCGTATATCACAGGATGGTGTATGTAGGTACATGTATTTGGGTCGTACATCACAAGATGGTGTATGTGAGTACATGTATTAGGGTCGAATAGTATTGGATGGTGTATGTAGATACATGTTCTAGGGTCGAATATCACAATATGGTGTATGTGAGTACATGTATTAGGGTCGTATATCACAAGATGGTGTATGTGAGTACATGTATTAGGGTCGTATATCACAGGATGGTGCATGTGAGTATATGTCGTATATCACAAGATGGTGTATGTGAGTACATGTATTAGGGTCGAATAGTATTGGATGGTGTATGTAGATACATGTATTAGGGTCGTATATCACAAGATGGTGTATGTGAGTATATGTCGTATATCACAAGATGGTGTATGTGAGTACATGTATTAGGGTCGAATAGTATTGGATGGTGTATGTAGATACATGTATTAGGGTCGTATATCACAGGATGGTGTATGTGAGTACATGTATTAGGGTCGTATATCACAAGATGGTGTATGTGAGTACATGTATTAGGGTCGTATAGCACAGGATGGTGTATGTAAGTACATGTATCAGGGTCGTATATCACAAGAGGGTGTATGTGAGTACATGTATTATGGTCGTATATCACAAGATGGTGTATGTGAGTATATGTATTAGGGTCGTATATCACAAGATGGTGTATGTGAGTACATGTATTAGAGTCGTATAGCACCGGATGGTGTATGTGAGTAAATGTATTAGGGTCGCATATCACAGGATGGTGTTTGTGAGTACATGTATTAGGGTCGTATATCACAGGATGGTGCATGTGAGTACATGTATTAGGATCGTATATCACAAGATGGTGTATGTGAGTACATGTATTAGGGTCGTATAGCACAGGATGGTGTATGTGAGTACATGTATTGGGGGTCGTATATCACAAGATGGTGTATGTGAGTACATGTATTAGGGTCGTATAGCACAGGATGGTGTATGTGAGTACATGTATTAGGGTCGCATATCACAGGATGGTGTTTGTGAGTACATGTATTAGTGTCGTATAGCACTGGATGCTGTATGTAGGTACATGTATTAGAGTCGTATATCACAGGAGGGTGTATGTAGATACATGTATTAGGGTCGTATATCACAAGATGGTGTATGTGAGTATATGTCGTATATCACAAGATGGTGTATGTGAGTACATGTATTAGGGTCGAATAGTATTGGATGGTGTATGTAATAATAATAATAATCTTTATTGAAACCGTATCCCGGAGTGGGATCTTAGTTGAAAATACAATAAAGTAATACAAAAAAGATAAAAAATAACACAAGACATTCAAAGACAATAGAAAATAAAAAATAAAATTAAATTATTTGGCGGTTGGTTGAGGCAACTGGCATTTTAAGATTTTTTCTTGTCGTAATTTGAAACAAGTGTGGATGAATTTTCCTAGTTCAATGATTGTTTTGTCATTTTTAATTTTTAGTATATTTGTAAGTTTTTCGTCATCCGTCCCCAAGTTGCTTATATTGTATTTAATATTCTTGATCATGATTTCTCGTTCCTTCTTGTATAAATCACAATTGAGAAGAAAATGTTTTTCGTTTTCAATTTCCTGTTTGTCACAAACTGGGCAAATTCGGTCCTCCGCTAAAATGTTATTGTATCTGCCCCTTTCGATTTGAAGGGTATGAGCACTTATTCTGAGTTTTGTCATAGCTGCTCTATGATTTGGATTTTTGATTGTGGTGAGATATTTTTCATATGCAAATTCTGTTTTAATTTTCCTATAGGTTCGTAACTTGTTTTTATGGTTTTTACCTTTATTGTCATTGTGTAATGTTTCTGTACTATGTATTTCAAAGGATTGTTCTAGTTTGCGCGTTACTGTTTCAGTGATTTGTTTTTCATCAAGAGATTTATGGTTTTCCCAAATATTTCCCATATTTAAATTTTCTAAAATTTGTTTTATGTCTGTTACCCAGTTGTCTTTTCCTTTTTTATCAAGATGTATCCCAAGATTGTAAGCTTCATGTACTAGCGAATTTGGGTTAGAATTATTAATTTTGATCCAATATTTGATCATATATTTTAAGCTTGATGCTAGGAGAGGATATCTTCCCAACTCTAGTAGGCTTGCCAAATTACTTGCTTTGCTATTTACTTTTAGAAGGTATTTGCAGAAATGTATTTGTACTTTTTCCATTGGTGTTGACAGATTTGCCATTAGATGCGATTTATTGATGTTCTCGCTCGTCCAAATTTCACTGCAGTAAAGCATAATTGGTTTTACAATTGCATCGAACATTTTTAAGTATGTTTTGATTGGAGTTAGTTTTTCTGAGAATAGCATTTGTTTCATTTTGAAACATGCCTTCATTGCTCTAGCTCTGAGGTCTTCTTGTGCTCCGATGAATGTAGATACATGTATTAGGGTCGTATATCACAGGATGGTGTATGTGAGTACATGTATTAGGGTCGTATATCACAAGATGGTGTATGTGAGTACATGTATTAGGGTCGTATAGCACAGGATGGTGTATGTGGATACATGTATTAGGGTCGTATATCACAAGATGGTGTATATGAGTATATGTCGTATATCACAAGATGGTGTATGCGAGTACATGTATTAGGGTCGAATAGTATTGGATGGTGTATGTAGATACATGTATTAGGGTCGTATATCACAAGATGGTGTATGTGAGTATATGTCGTATATCACAAGATGGTGTATGTGAGTACATGTATTAGGGTCGAATAGTATTGGATGGTGTATGTAGATACATGTATTAGGGTCGTATATCACAGGATGGTGTATGTGAGTACATGTATTAGGGTCGTATATCACAAGATGGTGTATGTGAGTACATGTATTAGGGTCGTATAGCACAGGATGGTGTATGTAAGTACATGTATCAGGGTCGTATATCACAAGAGGGTGTATGTGAGTACATGTATTATGGTCGTATATCACAAGATGGTGTATGTGAGTATATGTATTAGGGTCGTATATCACAAGATGGTGTATGTGAGTACATGTATTAGGGTCGTATAGCACCGGATGGTGTATGTGAGTAAATGTATTAGGGTCGCATATCACAGGATGGTGTTTGTGAGTACATGTATTAGGGTCGTATATCACAGGATGGTGCATGTGAGTACATGTATTAGGATCGTATATCACAAGATGGTGTATGTGAGTACATGTATTAGGGTCGTATAGCACAGGATGGTGTATGTGAGTACATGTATTGGGGGTCGTATATCACAAGATGGTGTATGTGAGTACATGTATTAGGGTCGTATAGCACAGGATGGTGTATGTGAGTACATGTATTAGGGTCGCATATCACAGGATGGTGTTTGTGAGTACATGTATTAGTGTCGTATAGCACTGGATGCTGTATGTAGGTACATGTATTAGAGTCGTATATCACAGGAGGGTGTATGTGGATACATGTATTAGGGTCGTATATCACAAGATGGTGTATATGAGTATATGTCGTATATCACAAGATGGTGTATGCGAGTACATGTATTAGGGTCGAATAGTATTGGATGGTGTATGTAGATACATGTATTAGGGTCGTATATCACAAGATGGTGTATGTGAGTATATGTCGTATATCACAAGATGGTGTATGTGAGTACATGTATTAGGGTCGAATATCACAAGATGGTGTATGTAGGTACATGTATTAGGGTCGTATATCACAAGATGGTGTATGTGAGTACATGTATTAGGGTCGTATAGTACCGGATGATGTATGTAGGTACATGTGTTAGGGTCGTATATCACAAGATGGTGTATGTGAGTACATGTATTAGGGTCGAATATCACAAGATGGTGTATGTAGATACATGTATTAGGGTCGTATATCACAAGATGGTGTATGTGAGTACATGTATTAAGGTCGAATAGTATTGGATGGTGTATGTAGATACATGTTCTAGGGTCGTATATCACAGGATGGTGTATGTAGGTACATGTATTTGGGTCGTATATCACAAGATGGTGTATGTGAGTACATGTATTAGGGTCGAATAGTATTGGATGGTGTATGTAGATACATGTTCTAGGGTCGAATATCACAATATGGTGTATGTGAGTACATGTATTAGGGTCGTATATCACAAGATGGTGTATGTGAGTACATGTATTAGGGTCGTATATCACAGGATGGTGCATGTGAGTACATGTATTAGGATCGTATATCACAAGATGGTGTATGTGAGTACATGTATTAGGGTCGTATAGCACAGGATGGTGTATGTGAGTACATGTATTGGGGTCGTATATCACAAGATGGTGTATGTGAGTACATGTATTAGGGTCGTATAGCACAGGATGGTGTATGTGAGTACATGTATTAGGGTCGCATATCACAGGATGGTGTTTGTGAGTACATGTATTAGGGTCGTATAGCACTGGATGCTGTATGTAGGTACATGTATTAGAGTCGTATATCACAGGAGGGTGTATGTGGATACATGTATTAGGGTCGTATATCACAAGATGGTGTATATGAGTATATGTCGTATATCACAAGATGGTGTATGCGAGTACATGTATTAGGGTCGAATAGTATTGGATGGTGTATGTAGATACATGTATTAGGGTCGTATATCACAAGATGGTGTATGTGAGTATATGTCGTATATCACAAGATGGTGTATGTGAGTACATGTATTAGGGTCGAATAGTATTGGATGGTGTATGTAGATACATGTATTAGGGTCGTATATCACAGGATGGTGTATGTGAGTACATGTATTAGGGTCGTATATCACAAGATGGTGTATGTGAGTACATGTATTAGGGTCGTATAGCACAGGATGGTGTATGTAAGTACATGTATCAGGGTCGTATATCACAAGAGGGTGTATGTGAGTACATGTATTATGGTCGTATATCACAAGATGGTGTATGTGAGTATATGTATTAGGGTCGTATATCACAAGATGGTGTATGTGAGTACATGTATTAGGGTCGTATAGCACCGGATGGTGTATGTGAGTAAATGTATTAGGGTCGCATATCACAGGATGGTGTTTGTGAGTACATGTATTAGGGTCGTATATCACAGGATGGTGCATGTGAGTACATGTATTAGGATCGTATATCACAAGATGGTGTATGTGAGTACATGTATTAGGGTCGTATAGCACAGGATGGTGTATGTGAGTACATGTATTGGGGGTCGTATATCACAAGATGGTGTATGTGAGTACATGTATTAGGGTCGTATAGCACAGGATGGTGTATGTGAGTACATGTATTAGGGTCGCATATCACAGGATGGTGTTTGTGAGTACATGTATTAGTGTCGTATAGCACTGGATGCTGTATGTAGGTACATGTATTAGAGTCGTATATCACAGGAGGGTGTATGTGGATACATGTATTAGGGTCGTATATCACAAGATGGTGTATATGAGTATATGTCGTATATCACAAGATGGTGTATGCGAGTACATGTATTAGGGTCGAATAGTATTGGATGGTGTATGTAGATACATGTATTAGGGTCGTATATCACAAGATGGTGTATGTGAGTATATGTCGTATATCACAAGATGGTGTATGTGAGTACATGTATTAGGGTCGAATAGTATTGGATGGTGTATGTAGATACATGTATTAGGGTCGTATATCACAGGATGGTGTATGTGAGTACATGTATTAGGGTCGTATATCACAAGATGGTGTATGTGAGTACATGTATTAGGGTCGTATAGCACAGGATGGTGTATGTAAGTACATGTATCAGGGTCGTATATCACAAGAGGGTGTATGTGAGTACATGTATTATGGTCGTATATCACAAGATGGTGTATGTGAGTATATGTATTAGGGTCGTATATCACAAGATGGTGTATGTGAGTACATGTATTAGGGTCGCATATCACAGGATGGTGTTTGTGAGTACATGTATTAGGGTCGTATAGCACTGGATGATGTATGTAGGTACATGTATTAGAGTCGTATATCACAGGAGGGTGTATGTGGATACATGTATTAGGGTCGTATATCACTAGATGGTGTATGTGAGTATATGTCGTATATCACAAGATGGTGTATGTGAGTACATGTATTAGGGTCGAATAGTATTGGATGGTGTATGTAGATACATGTATTAGGGTCGCATATCACAAGATGGTGTATGTGAGTATATGTCGTATATCACAAGATGGTGTATGTGAGTACATGTATTAGGGTCGAATAGTATTGGATGGTGTATGTAGATACATGTATTAGGGTCGTATATCACAGGGTGGTGTATGTGAGTACATGTATTAGGGTCGTATATCACAAGATGGTGTATGTGAGTACATGTATTAGGGTCGTATTGCACAGGATGGTGTATGTGAGTACATGTATCAGGGTCGTATATCACAAGAGGGTGTATGTGAGTTCATGTATTAGGGTCGTATATCACAAGATGGTGTATGTGAGTATATGTATTAGGGTCGTATATCACAAGATGGTGTATGTGAGTACATGTATTAGGGTCGTATATCACAAGATGGTGTATGTGAGTACATGTATTAGGGTCGAATATCACAAGATGGTGTATGTAGGTACATGTATTAGGGTCGTATATCACAAGATAGTGTATGTGAGTACATGCATTAGGGTCGTATATCACAGGATGGTGCATGTGAGTACATGTATTACGGTCGTATATCACAAGATGGTGTATGTGAGTACATGTATTAGGGTCGTATATCACAGGATGGTGTATGTGGGGGCATGTATTAGGGTCGTATATCACATGATGGTGTATGTGGGTACATGTATTAGGGTCGTATATCACAGGATGGTGTATGTAGATACATGTATTAGAGTCGTATATCACAAGATGGTGTATGTGAGTACATGTATTAGGGTCGTATATCACAAGATGGTGTATGTGAGTACATGTATTAGGGTCGTATATCACAGGATGGTGCATGTGAGTACATGTATTAGGGTCGTATATCACAAGATGGTGTATGTGAGTACATGTATTAGGGTCGCATATCACAATATGGTGTATGTGAGTACATGTATTAGGGTCGTATATCACAGGATGGTGCATGTGAGTACATGTATTAGGGTCGTATATCACAGGATGGTGCATGTGAGTACATGTATTAGGGTCGTATAGCACAGGATGGTGTATGTGAGTGCATGTATTAGGGTCGTACATCACAAGATGGTGTATGTGAGTACATGTATTAGGGTCGTATAGCACTGGATGGTGTATGTAGGTTGGTACATGTATTAGAGTCGTATATCACAGGAGGGTGTATGTGGATACATGTATTAGGGTCGAATATCACAAGATGGTGTATGTAGGTACATGTATTAGGGTCGTATATCACAAGATGTGTATGTGAGTACATGTATTAGGGTCGAATATCACAAGATGGTGTATGTAGGTACATGTATTAGGGTCGTATATCACAAGATGGTGTATGTGAGTACATATATTAGGGTCGTATATCACAAGATGTTGTATGTAGATACATGTATTAGGGTCGTATATCACAAGATGGTGTATGTAGGTACCTGTATTAGGGTCGTATATCACAGGATGGTGTATGTAGGTACCTGTATTAGGGTCGTATATCACAGGATGGTGTATGTAGGTATATGTATTAGGGTCGTATATCACAGGATGGTGTATGTGAGTACATGTATTAGGGTCGTATGTCACAAGATGGTGTATGTGGGTGCATGTATTAGGCTCGTATATCACAGGATGGTGTATGTAGGTACCTGTATTAGGGTCGTATATCACAGGATGGTGTATGTAGGTATATGTATTAGGGTCGTATATCACAGGATGGTGTATGTAGGTACATGTATTAGGGTCGTATGTCACAGGATGGTGTATGTGGGTGCATGTATTAGGCTCGTATATCACAGGATGGTGTATGAGGGTGCATGTATTAGGCTCGTATCACATGATGGTGTATGTGAGTACATGTATTAGGATCGTATATCACAGGATGGTGTATGTAGGTACATGTATTAGGGTCGTATATCAGAGGGTGGTGTATGTGAGTACATGTATTAGGCTCGTATATCACATGATGGTGTATGTGGGTACATGTATTAGGGTCGTATATCACAGCATGGTGTATGTGAGTACATATATTAGGGTCGTATATCACAGCATGGTATATGTGAGTACATGTATTAGGGTCGAATATCACAGGATGGTGTATGTAGGTACATGTATTAGCGTCGTATATCACAGGATGGTGTATGTAAGTACATGTATTAGGGTCGTATATCACAGGTGGTGTATGTGAGTACATGTATTAGGGTCGTATATCACAGGATGGTGTATGTGAGTACATGTATTAGGGTCGAATATCACAGGATGGTGTATGTGAGTACATGTATCAGGGTCGTATATCACAAGATGGTGTATGTAAGTACATGTATTAGGGTCGTATATCACATGATGGTGTATGAGGGTGCATGTATTAGGCTCGTATCACATGATGGTGTATGTGAGTACATGTATTAGGGTCGTATATCACAAGATGGTGTATGTGAGTACATGTATTGGGGTCGAATAGCACTGGATGGTGTATGTAGGTACATGTATTAGGGTCGTATATATGACAGCATGGTGTATGTAGGTACATATATTAGGGTCGTATATCACAAGATGGTGTATGTGAGTACATGTATTAGGGTCGTATATCACAGCATGGTGTATTTGAGTTCATGTATTAGGGTCGTATATCACATTGATGGTGTATGTGAGTACATGTATTAGGGTCGAATATCACAAGATGGTGTATGTAGGTACATGTATTAGGGTCGTATATCACAAGATGGTGTATGTGAGTACATGTATTAGGGTCGTATATCACAAGATGTTGTATGTAGATACATGTATTAGGGTCGTATATCACAAGATGGTGTATGTGAGTACATGTATTAGGGTCGTATATCACAAGATGTTGTATGTAGATACATGTATTAGGGTCGTATATCACAAGATGGTGTATGTGAGTACATGTATTGGGGTCGAATAGCATTGGATGGTGTATGTAGGTACATGTATTAGGGTCGTATATATGACAGCATGGTGTATGTAGGTACATATATGAGGGTCGTATATCACAAGATGGTGTATGTGAGTACATGTATTAGGGTCGTATATCACAGCATGGTGTATGTGAGTACATGTATTAGGGTCGTATAGCACTGGGTGGTGTATGTAGGTAGATGTATTAGGGTCGTATATCACAAGATGGTGTATGTGGGTACATGTATTTGAGTCGTATATCACAGGATGGTGTATGTAAGTACATGTATTAGGTTCGTATAGTACTGGATGATGTATGTAGGTACATGTGTTAGGGTCGTATATCACAAGATGATGTATGTGAGTACATGTATTAGGGTCGAATATCACAAGATGGTGTATGTAGGTACATGTATTAGGGTCGTATATCACAAGATGGTGTATGTGAGTACATGTATTAGGGTCGTATAGTACCGGATGATGTATGTAGGTACATGTGTTAGGGTCGTATATCACAAGATGGTGTATGTGAGTACATGTATTAGGGTCGAATATCACAAGATGGTGTATGTAGATACATGTATTAGGGTCGTATATCACAAGATGGTGTATGTGAGTACATGTATTAAGGTCGAATAGTATTGGATGGTGTATGTAGATACATGTTCTAGGGTCGTATATCACAGGATGGTGTATGTAGGTACATGTATTTGGGTCGTATATCACAAGATGGTGTATGTGAGTACATGTATTAGGGTCGAATAGTATTGGATGGTGTATGTAGATACATGTTCTAGGGTCGAATATCACAATATGGTGTATGTGAGTACATGTATTAGGGTCGTATATCACAAGATGGTGTATGTGAGTACATGTATTAGGGTCGTATATCACAGGATGGTGCATGTGAGTACATGTATTAGGATCGTATATCACAAGATGGTGTATGTGAGTACATGTATTAGGGTCGTATAGCACAGGATGGTGTATGTGAGTACATGTATTGGGGTCGTATATCACAAGATGGTGTATGTGAGTACATGTATTAGGGTCGTATAGCACAGGATGGTGTATGTGAGTACATGTATTAGGGTCGCATATCACAGGATGGTGTTTGTGAGTACATGTATTAGGGTCGTAAAGCACTGGATGCTGTATGTAGGTACATGTATTAGAGTCGTATATCACAGGAGGGTGTATGTGGATACATGTATTAGGGTCGTATATCACAAGATGGTGTATATGAGTATATGTCGTATATCACAAGATGGTGTATGCGAGTACATGTATTAGGGTCGAATAGTATTGGATGGTGTATGTAGATACATGTATTAGGGTCGTATATCACAAGGTGGTGTATGTGAGTATATGTCGTATATCACAAGATGGTGTATGTGAGTACATGTATTAGGGTCGAATAGTATTGGATGGTGTATGTAGATACATGTATTAGGGTCGTATATCACAGGATGGTGTATGTGAGTACATGTATTAGGGTCGTATATCACAAGATGGTGTATGTGAGTACATGTATTAGGGTCGTATAGCACAGGATGGTGTATGTAAGTACATGTATCAGGGTCGTATATCACAAGAGGGTGTATGTGAGTACATGTATTAGGGTCGTATAGCACAGGATGGTGTATGTGAGTACATGTATTGGGGTCGAATATCACAAGATGGTGTATGTAGGTACATGTATTAGGGTCGTATATCACAAGATGGTGTATGTGAGTACATGTATTAGGGTCGTATAGTACCGGATGATGTATGTAGGTACATGTGTTAGGGTCGTATATCACAAGATGGTGTATGTGAGTACATGTATTAGGGTCGAATATCACAAGATGGTGTATGTAGATACATGTATTAGGGTCGTATATCACAAGATGGTGTATGTGAGTACATGTATTAAGGTCGAATAGTATTGGATGGTGTATGTAGATACATGTTCTAGGGTCGTATATCACAGGATGGTGTATGTAGGTACATGTATTTGGGTCGTACATCACAAGATGGTGTATGTGAGTACATGTATTAGGGTCGAATAGTATTGGATGGTGTATGTAGATACATGTTCTAGGGTCGAATATCACAATATGGTGTATGTGAGTACATGTATTAGGGTCGTATATCACAAGATGGTGTATGTGAGTACATGTATTAGGGTCGTATATCACAGGATGGTGCATGTGAGTATATGTCGTATATCACAAGATGGTGTATGTGAGTACATGTATTAGGGTCGAATAGTATTGGATGGTGTATGTAGATACATGTATTAGGGTCGTATATCACAAGATGGTGTATGTGAGTATATGTCGTATATCACAAGATGGTGTATGTGAGTACATGTATTAGGGTCGAATAGTATTGGATGGTGTATGTAGATACATGTATTAGGGTCGTATATCACAGGATGGTGTATGTGAGTACATGTATTAGGGTCGTATATCACAAGATGGTGTATGTGAGTACATGTATTAGGGTCGTATAGCACAGGATGGTGTATGTAAGTACATGTATCAGGGTCGTATATCACAAGAGGGTGTATGTGAGTACATGTATTATGGTCGTATATCACAAGATGGTGTATGTGAGTATATGTATTAGGGTCGTATATCACAAGATGGTGTATGTGAGTACATGTATTAGAGTCGTATAGCACCGGATGGTGTATGTGAGTAAATGTATTAGGGTCGCATATCACAGGATGGTGTTTGTGAGTACATGTATTAGGGTCGTATATCACAGGATGGTGCATGTGAGTACATGTATTAGGATCGTATATCACAAGATGGTGTATGTGAGTACATGTATTAGGGTCGTATAGCACAGGATGGTGTATGTGAGTACATGTATTGGGGGTCGTATATCACAAGATGGTGTATGTGAGTACATGTATTAGGGTCGTATAGCACAGGATGGTGTATGTGAGTACATGTATTAGGGTCGCATATCACAGGATGGTGTTTGTGAGTACATGTATTAGTGTCGTATAGCACTGGATGCTGTATGTAGGTACATGTATTAGAGTCGTATATCACAGGAGGGTGTATGTAGATACATGTATTAGGGTCGTATATCACAAGATGGTGTATGTGAGTATATGTCGTATATCACAAGATGGTGTATGTGAGTACATGTATTAGGGTCGAATAGTATTGGATGGTGTATGTAATAATAATAATAATCTTTATTGAAACCGTATCCCGGAGTGGGATCTTAGTTGAAAATACAATAAAGTAATACAAAAAAGATAAAAAATAACACAAGACATTCAAAGACAATAGAAAATAAAAAATAAAATTAAATTATTTGGCGGTTGGTTGAGGCAACTGGCATTTTAAGATTTTTTCTTGTCGTAATTTGAAACAAGTGTGGATGAATTTTCCTAGTTCAATGATTGTTTTGTCATTTTTAATTTTTAGTATATTTGTAAGTTTTTCGTCATCCGTCCCCAAGTTGCTTATATTGTATTTAATATTCTTGATCATGATTTCTCGTTCCTTCTTGTATAAATCACAATTGAGAAGAAAATGTTTTTCGTTTTCAATTTCCTGTTTGTCACAAACTGGGCAAATTCGGTCCTCCGCTAAAATGTTATTGTATCTGCCCCTTTCGATTTGAAGGGTATGAGCACTTATTCTGAGTTTTGTCATAGCTGCTCTATGATTTGGATTTTTGATTGTGGTGAGATATTTTTCATATGCAAATTCTGTTTTAATTTTCCTATAGGTTCGTAACTTGTTTTTATGGTTTTTACCTTTA
The DNA here is from genome assembly GCF_978046115.1 of Saccoglossus kowalevskii. Taxonomy (NCBI): domain Eukaryota; kingdom Metazoa; phylum Hemichordata; class Enteropneusta; family Harrimaniidae; genus Saccoglossus; species Saccoglossus kowalevskii. Next base: position 10,058,015 of record NC_140642.1, read on the forward strand.
TTGTCATTGTGTAATGTTTCTGTACTATGTATTTCAAAGGATTGTTCTAGTTTGCGCGTTACTGTTTCAGTGATTTGTTTTTCATCAAGAGATTTATGGTTTTCCCAAATATTTCCCATATTTAAATTTTCTAAAATTTGTTTTATGTCTGTTACCCAGTTGTCTTTTCCTTTTTTATCAAGATGTATCCCAAGATTGTAAGCTTCATGTACTAGCGAATTTGGGTTAGAATTATTAATTTTGATCCAATATTTGATCATATATTTTAAGCTTGATGCTAGGAGAGGATATCTTCCCAACTCTAGTAGGCTTGCCAAATTACTTGCTTTGCTATTTACTTTTAGAAGGTATTTGCAGAAATGTATTTGTACTTTTTCCATTGGTGTTGACAGATTTGCCATTAGATGCGATTTATTGATGTTCTCGCTCGTCCAAATTTCACTGCAGTAAAGCATAATTGGTTTTACAATTGCATCGAACATTTTTAAGTATGTTTTGATTGGAGTTAGTTTTTCTGAGAATAGCATTTGTTTCATTTTGAAACATGCCTTCATTGCTCTAGCTCTGAGGTCTTCTTGTGCTCCGATGAATGTAGATACATGTATTAGGGTCGTATATCACAGGATGGTGTATGTGAGTACATGTATTAGGGTCGTATATCACAAGATGGTGTATGTGAGTACATGTATTAGGGTCGTATAGCACAGGATGGTGTATGTAAGTACATGTATCAGGGTCGTATATCACAAGAGGGTGTATGTGAGTACATGTATTATGGTCGTATATCACAAGATGGTGTATGTGAGTATATGTATTAGGGTCGTATATCACAAGATGGTGTATGTGAGTACATGTATTAGGGTCGCATATCACAGGATGGTGTTTGTGAGTACATGTATTAGGGTCGTATAGCACTGGATGATGTATGTAGGTACATGTATTAGAGTCGTATATCACAGGAGGGTGTATGTAGATACATGTATTTGGGGCGTATATCACTAGATGGTGTATGTGAGTATATGTCGTATATCACAAGATGGTGTATGTGAGTACATGTATTAGGGTCGAATAGTATTGGATGGTGTATGTAGAGACATGTATTAGGGTCGCATATCACAAGATGGTGTATGTGAGTATATGTCGTATATCACAAGATGGTGTATGTGAGTACATGTATTAGGGTCGAATAGTATTGGATGGTGTATGTAGATACATGTATTAGGGTCGTATATCACAGGGTGGTGTATGTGAGTACATGTATTAGGGTCGTATATCACAAGATGGTGTATGTGAGTACATGTATTAGGGTCGTATTGCACAGGATGGTGTATGTGAGTACATGTATCAGGGTCGTATATCACAAGAGGGTGTATGTGAGTACATGTATTAGGGTCGTATATCACAAGATGGTGTATGTGAGTATATGTATTGGGTCGTATATCACAAGATGGTGTATGTGAGTACATGTATTAGGGTCGTATATCACAAGATGGTGTATGTGAGTACATGTATTAGGGTCGAATATCACAAGATGGTGTATGTAGGTACATGTATTAGGGTCGTATATCACAAGATAGTGTATGTGAGTACATGCATTAGGGTCGTATATCACAGGATGGTGCATGTGAGTACATGTATTAGGGTCGTATATCACAAGATGGTGTATGTGAGTACATGTATTAGGGTCGTATATCACAGGATGGTGTATGTGGGTGCATGTATTAGGGTCGTATATCACATGATGGTGTATGTGGGTACATGTATTAGGGTCGTATATCACAGGATGGTGTATGTAGATACATGTATTAGAGTCGTATATCACAAGATGGTGTATGTGAGTACATGTATTAGGGTCGTATATCACAAGATGGTGTATGTGAGTACATGTATTAGGGTCGTATATCACAGGATGGTGCATGTGAGTACATGTATTAGGGTCGTATATCACAAGATGGTGTATGTGAGTACATGTATTAGGGTCGCATATCACAATATGGTGTATGTGAGTACATGTATTAGGGTCGTATATCACAGGATGGTGCATGTGAGTACATGTATTAGGGTCGTATATCACAGGATGGTGCATGTGAGTACATGTATTAGGGTCGTATAGCACAGGATGGTGTATGTGAGTGCATGTATTAGGGTCGTACATCACAAGCTGGTGTATGTGAGTACATGTATTAGGGTCGTATAGCACTGGATGGTGTATGTAGGTTGGTGCATGTATTAGAGTCGTATATCACAGGAGGGTGTATGTGGATACATGTATTAGGGTCGAATATCACAAGATGGTGTATGTAGGTACATGTATTAGGGTCGTATATCACAAGATGGTGTATGTGAGTACATGTATTAGGGTCGAATATCACAAGATGGTGTATGTAGGTACATGTATTAGGGTCGTATATCACAAGATGGTGTATGTGAGTACATATATTAGGGTCGTATATCACAAGATGTTGTATGTAGATACATGTATTAGGGTCGTATATCACAAGATGGTGTATGTGAGTACATGTATTGGGGTCGAATAGCACTGGATGGTGTATGTAGGTACATGTATTAGGGTCGTATATATGACAGCATGGTGTATGTAGGTACATATATGAGGGTCGTATATCACAAGATGGTGTATGTGAGTACATGTATTAGGGTCGTATATCACAGCATGGTGTATGTGAGTACATGTATTAGGGTCGTATAGCACTGGATGGTGTATGTAGGTAGATGTATTAGGGTCGTATATCACAAGATGGTGTATGTGAGTACATGTATTAGGGTCGTATAGTACCGGATGATGTATGTAGGTACATGTGTTAGGGTCGTATATCACAGGATGGTGTATGTAAGTACATGTATTAGGTTCGTATAGTACTGGATGATGTATGTAGGTACATGTGTTAGGGTCGTATATCACAAGATGGTGTATGTGAGTACATGTATTAGGGTCGAATATCACAAGATGGTGTATGTAGGTACATGTATTAGGGTCGTATATCACAAGATGGTGTATGTGAGTACATGTATTAGGGTCGTATAGTACCGGATGATGTATGTAGGTACATGTGTTAGGGTCGTATATCACAAGATGGTGTATGTGAGTACATGTATTAGGGTCGAATATCACAAGATGGTGTATGTAGATACATGTATTAGGGTCGTATATCACAAGATGGTGTATGTGAGTACATGTATTAAGGTCGAATAGTATTGGATGGTGTATGTAGATACATGTTCTAGGGTCGTATATCACAGGATGGTGTATGTAGGTACATGTATTTGGGTCGTATATCACAAGATGGTGTATGTGAGTACATGTATTAGGGTCGAATAGTATTGGATGGTGTATGTAGATACATGTTCTAGGGTCGAATATCACAATATGGTGTATGTGAGTACATGTATTAGGGTCGTATATCACAAGATGGTGTATGTGAGTACATGTATTAGGGTCGTATATCACAGGATGGTGCATGTGAGTACATGTATTAGGATCGTATATCACAAGATGGTGTATGTGAGTACATGTATTAGGGTCGTATAGCACAGGATGGTGTATGTGAGTACATGTATTGGGGTCGTATATCACAAGATGGTGTATGTGAGTACATGTATTAGGGTCGTATAGCACAGGATGGTGTATGTGAGTACATGTATTAGGGTCGCATATCACAGGATGGTGTTTGTGAGTACATGTATTAGGGTCGTATAGCACTGGATGCTGTATGTAGGTACATGTATTAGAGTCGTATATCACAGGAGGGTGTATGTGGATACATGTATTAGGGTCGTATATCACAAGATGGTGTATATGAGTATATGTCGTATATCACAAGATGGTGTATGCGAGTACATGTATTAGGGTCGAATAGTATTGGATGGTGTATGTAGATACATGTATTAGGGTCGTATATCACAAGGTGGTGTATGTGAGTATATGTCGTATATCACAAGATGGTGTATGTGAGTACATGTATTAGGGTCGAATAGTATTGGATGGTGTATGTAGATACATGTATTAGGGTCGTATATCACAGGATGGTGTATGTGAGTACATGTATTAGGGTCGTATATCACAAGATGGTGTATGTGAGTACATGTATTAGGGTCGTATAGCACAGGATGGTGTATGTAAGTACATGTATCAGGGTCGTATATCACAAGAGGGTGTATGTGAGTACATGTATTATGGTCGTATATCACAAGATGGTGTATGTGAGTATATGTATTAGGGTCGTATATCACAAGATGGTGTATGTGAGTACATGTATTAGGGTCGTATAGCACCGGATGGTGTATGTGAGTAAATGTATTAGGGTCGCATATCACAGGATGGTGTTTGTGAGTACATGTATTAGGGTCGTATATCACAGGATGGTGCATGTGAGTACATGTATTAGGATCGTATATCACAAGATGGTGTATGTGAGTACATGTATTAGGGTCGTATAGCACAGGATGGTGTATGTGAGTACATGTATCGGGGGTCGTATATCACAAGATGGTGTATGTGAGTACATGTATTAGGGTCGTATATCACAGGATGGTGTATGTGAGTACATGTATTAGGGTCGCATATCACACGATGGTGTTTGTGAGTACATGTATTAGTGTCGTATAGCACTGGATGCTGTATGTAGGTACATGTATTAGAGTCGTATATCACAGGAGGGTGTATGTGGATACATGTATTAGGGTCGTATATCACAAGATGGTGTATATGAGTATATGTCGTATATCACAAGATGGTGTATGCGAGTACATGTATTAGGGTCGAATAGTATTGGATGGTGTATGTAGATACATGTATTAGGGTCGTATATCACAAGATGGTGTATGTGAGTATATGTCGTATATCACAAGATGGTGTATGTGAGTACATGTATTAGGGTCGAATATCACAAGATGGTGTATGTAGGTACATGTATTAGGGTCGTATATCACAAGATGGTGTATGTGAGTACATGTATTAGGGTCGAATAGTATTGGATGGTGTATGTAGATACATGTATTAGGGTCGCATATCACAAGATGGTGTATGTGAGTATATGTCGTATATCACAAGATGGTGTATGTGAGTACATGTATTAGGGTCGAATAGTATTGGATGGTGTATGTAGATACATGTATTAGGGTCGTATATCACAGGGTGGTGTATGTGAGTACATGTATTAGGGTCGTATATCACAAGATGGTGTATGTGAGTACATGTATTAGGGTCGTATTGCACAGGATGGTGTATGTGAGTACATGTATCAGGGTCGTATATCACAAGAGGGTGTATGTGAGTACATGTATTAGGGTCGTATATCACAAGATGGTGTATGTGAGTATATGTATTGGGTCGTATATCACAAGATGGTGTATGTGAGTACATGTATTAGGGTCGTATATCACAAGATGGTGTATGTGAGTACATGTATTAGGGTCGAATATCACAAGATGGTGTATGTAGGTACATGTATTAGGGTCGTATATCACAAGATAGTGTATGTGAGTACATGCATTAGGGTCGTATATCACAGGATGGTGCATGTGAGTACATGTATTAGGGTCGTATATCACAAGATGGTGTATGTGAGTACATGTATTAGGGTCGTATATCACAGGATGGTGTATGTGGGTGCATGTATTAGGGTCGTATATCACATGATGGTGTATGTGGGTACATGTATTAGGGTCGTATATCACAGGATGGTGTATGTAGATACATGTATTAGAGTCGTATATCACAAGATGGTGTATGTGAGTACATGTATTAGGGTCGTATATCACAAGATGGTGTATGTGAGTACATGTATTAGGGTCGTATATCACAGGATGGTGCATGTGAGTACATGTATTAGGGTCGTATATCACAAGATGGTGTATGTGAGTACATGTATTAGGGTCGCATATCACAATATGGTGTATGTGAGTACATGTATTAGGGTCGTATATCACAGGATGGTGCATGTGAGTACATGTATTAGGGTCGTATATCACAGGATGGTGCATGTGAGTACATGTATTAGGGTCGTATAGCACAGGATGGTGTATGTGAGTGCATGTATTAGGGTCGTACATCACAAGCTGGTGTATGTGAGTACATGTATTAGGGTCGTATAGCACTGGATGGTGTATGTAGGTTGGTGCATGTATTAGAGTCGTATATCACAGGAGGGTGTATGTGGATACATGTATTAGGGTCGAATATCACAAGATGGTGTATGTAGGTACATGTATTAGGGTCGTATATCACAAGATGGTGTATGTGAGTACATGTATTAGGGTCGAATATCACAAGATGGTGTATGTAGGTACATGTATTAGGGTCGTATATCACAAGATGGTGTATGTGAGTACATATATTAGGGTCGTATATCACAAGATGTTGTATGTAGATACATGTATTAGGGTCGTATATCACAAGATGGTGTATGTGAGTACATGTATTGGGGTCGAATAGCACTGGATGGTGTATGTAGGTACATGTATTAGGGTCGTATATATGACAGCATGGTGTATGTAGGTACATATATGAGGGTCGTATATCACAAGATGGTGTATGTGAGTACATGTATTAGGGTCGTATATCACAGCATGGTGTATGTGAGTACATGTATTAGGGTCGTATAGCACTGGATGGTGTATGTAGGTAGATGTATTAGGGTCGTATATCACAAGATGGTGTATGTGGGTACATGTATTAGAGTCGTATATCACAGGATGGTGTATGTAAGTACATGTATTAGGTTCGTATAGTACTGGATGATGTATGTAGGTACATGTGTTAGGGTCGTATATCACAAGATGGTGTATGTGAGTACATGTATTAGGGTCGAATATCACAAGATGGTGTATGTAGGTACATGTATTAGGGTCGTATATCACAAGATGGTGTATGTGAGTACATGTATTAGGGTCGTATAGTACTGGATGATGTATGTAGGTACATGTGTTAGGGTCGTATATCACAAGATGGTGTATCTGAGTACATGTATTAGGGTCGAATATCACAAGATGGTGTATGTAGGCACATGTATTAGGGTCGTATATCACAAGATGGTGTATGTGAGTACATGTATTAGGGTCGAATAGTATTGGATGGTGTATGTAGATACATGTTCTAGGGTCGAATATCACAAGATGGTGTATGTAGATACATGTATTAGGGTCGTATATCACAGGATGGTGTATGTGAGTACATGTATTAGGGTCGTATAGCACAGGATGGTGTATGTGAGTACATGTATCAGGGTCGTATATCACAAGAGGGTGTATGTGAGTACATGTATTAGGGTCGTATATCACAAGATGGTGTATGTGAGTATATGTATTAGGGTCGTATATCACAAGATGGTGTATGTGAATACATGTATTAGGGTCGTATATCACAAGATGGTGTATGTGAGTACATGTATTAGGGTCGAATATCACAAGATGGTGTATATAGGTACATGTATTAGGGTCATATATCACAAGATAGTGTATGTGAGTACATGTATTAGGGTCGTATATCACAGGATGGTGCATGTGAGTACATGTATTAGGGTCGTATATCACAAGATGGTGTATGTGAGTACATGTATTAGGGTCGAATATCACAAGATGGTGTATGTAGGTACATGTATTAGGGTCGTGTATCACAAGATGGTGTGTGTGAGTACATGTATTAGGGTCGTATATCACAAGATGTTGTATGTAGATACATGTATTAGGGTCGTATATCACAAGATGGTGTATGTGAGTACATGTATTAGGGTCGTATGTCACAAGATGTTGTATGTAGATACATGTATTAGGGTCGTATATCACAAGATGGTGTATGTGAGTACATGTATTGGGGTCGAATAGCACTGGATGGTGTATGTAGGTACATGTATTAGGGTCGTATATATGACAGCATGGTGTATGTAGGTACATATATGAGGGTCGTATATCACAAGATGGTGTATGTGAGTACATGTATTAGGGTCGTATATCACAGCATGGTGTATGTGAGTACATGTATTAGGGTCGTATAGTACTGGATGATGTATGTAGGTACATGTGTTAGGGTCGTATATCAGAAGATGGTGTATCTGAGTACATGTATTAGGGTCGAATATCACAAGATGGTGTATGTAGGTACATGTATTAGGGTCGTATATCACAAGATGGTGTATGTGAGTACATGTATTAGGGTCGAATAGTATTGGATGGTGTATGTAGATACATGTTCTAGGGTCGTATATCACAGGATGGTGTATGTAGGCACATGTATTAGGGTCGTATATCACAAGATGGTGTATGTGAGTACATGTATTAGGGTCGAATAGTATTGGATGGTGTATGTAGATACATGTTCTAGGGTCGAATATCACAAGATGGTGTATGTAGATACATGTATTAGGGTCGTATATCACAGGATGGTGTATGTGAGTACATGTATTAGGGTCGTATAGCACAGGATGGTGTATGTGAGTACATGTATCAGGGTCGTATATCACAAGAGGGTGTATGTGAGTACATGTATTAGGGTCGTATATCACAAGATGGTGTATGTGAGTATATGTATTAGGGTCGTATATCACAAGATGGTGTATGTGAATACATGTATTAGGGTCGTATATCACAAGATGGTGTATGTGAGTACATGTATTAGGGTCGAATATCACAAGATGGTGTATATAGGTACATGTATTAGGGTCATATATCACAAGATAGTGTATGTGAGTACATGTATTAGGGTCGTATATCACAGAATGGTGCATGTGAGTACATGTATTAGGGTCGTATATCACAAGATGGTGTATGTGAGTACATGTATTAGGGTCGAATATCACAAGATGGTGTATGTAGGTACATGTATTAGGGTCGTATATCACAAGATGGTGTATGTGAGTACATGTATTAGGGTCGTATATCACAAGATGTTGTATGTAGATACATGTATTAGGGTCGTATATCACAAGATGGTGTATGTGAGTACATGTATTAGGGTCGTATATCACAAGATGTTGTATGCAGATACATGTATTAGGGTCGTATATCACAAGATGGTGTATGTGAGTACATGTATTGGGGTCGAATAGCACTGGATGGTGTATGTAGGTACATGTATTAGGGTCGTATATATGACAGCATGGTGTATGTAGGTACATATATGAGGGTCGTATATCACAAGATGGTGTATGTGAGTACATGTATTAGGGTCGTATATCACAGCATGGTGTATGTGAGTACATGTATTAGGGTCGTATAGCACTGGGTGGTGTATGTAGGTAGATGTATTAGGGTCGTATATCACAAGATGGTGTATGTCGGTACATGTATTTGAGTCGTATATCACAGGATGGTGTATGTAAGTACATGTATTAGGTTCGTATAGTACTGGATGATGTATGTAGGTACATGTGTTAGGGTCGTATATCACAAGATGGTGTATGTGAGTACATGTATTAGGGTCGAATATCACAAGATGGTGTATGTAGGTACATGTATTAGGGTCGTATATCACAAGATGGTGTATGTGAGTACATGTATTAGGGTCGTATAGTACCGGATGATGTATGTAGATACATGTGTTAGGGTCGTATATCACAAGATGGTGTATGTGAGTACATGTATTCGGGTCGAATATCACAAGATGGTGTATGTAGATACATGTATTAGGGTCGTATATCACAAGATGGTGTATGTGAGTACATGTATTAAGGTCGAATAGTATTGGATGGTGTATGTAGATACATGTTCTAGGGTCGTATATCACAGGATGGTGTATGTAGGTACATGTATTTGGGTCGTATATCACAAGATGGTGTATGTGAGTACATGTATTAGGGTCGAATAGTATTGGATGGTGTATGTAGATACATGTTCTAGGGTCGAATATCACAATATGGTGTATGTGAGTACATGTATTAGGGTCGTATATCACAAGATGGTGTATGTGAGTACATGTATTAGGGTCGTATATCACAGGATGGTGCATGTGAGTACATGTATTAGGGTCGTATAGCACAGGATGGTGTATGTGAGTACGTGTATTGGGGTCGTATATCACAAGATGGTGTATGTGAGTACATGTATTAGGGTCGTATAGCACAGGATGGTGTATGTGAGTACATGTATTAGGGTCGCATATCACAGGATGGTGTTTGTGAGTACATGTATTAGGGTCGTATAGCACTGGATGCTGTATGTAGGTACATGTATTAGAGTCGTATATCACAGGAGGGTGTATGTGGATACATGTATTAGGGTCGTATATCACAAGATGGTGTATATGAGTATATGTCGTATATCACAAGATGGTGTATGCGAGTACATGTATTAGGGTCGAATAGTATTGGATGGTGTATGTAGATACATGTATTAGGGTCGTATATCACAAGATGGTGTATGTGAGTATATGTCGTATATCACAAGATGGTGTATGTGAGTACATGTATTAGGGTCGAATAGTATTGGATGGTGTATGTAGATACATGTATTAGGGTCGTATATCACAGGATGGTGTATGTGAGTACATGTATTAGGGTCGTATATCACAAGATGGTGTATGTGAGTACATGTATTAGGGTCGTATAGCACAGGATGGTGTATGTAAGTACATGTATCAGGGTCGTATATCACAAGAGGGTGTATGTGAGTACATGTATTAGGGTCGCATATCACAGGATGGTGTTTGTGAGTACATGTATTAGGGTCGTATAGCACTGGATACTGTATGTAGGTACATGTATTAGAGTCGTATATCACAGGAGGGTGTATGTGGATACATGTATTAGGGTCGTATATCACAAGATGGTGTATATGAGTATATGTCGTATATCACAAGATGGTGTATGCGAGTACATGTATTAGGGTCGAATAGTATTGGATGGTGTATGTAGATACATGTATTAGGGTCGTATATCACATGATGGTGTATGTGAGTATATGTCGTATATAAAAAGATGGTGTATGTGAGTACATGTATTAGGGTCGAATAGTATTGGATGGTGTATGTAGATACATGTATTAGGGTCGTATATCACAGGATGGTGTATGTGAGTACATGTATTAGGGTCGTATATCACAAGATGGTGTATGTGAGTACATGTATTAGGGTCCTATAGCACAGGATGGTGTATGTAAGTACATGTATCAGGGTCGTATATCACAAGAGGGTGTATGTGAGTACATGTATTATGGTCGTATATCACAAGATGGTGTATGTGAGTATATGTATTAGGGTCGTATATCACAAGATGGTGTATGTGAGTACATGTATTAGGGTCGTATAACACCGGATGGTGTATGTGAGTAAATGTATTAGGGTCGCATATCACAGGATGGTGTTTGTGAGTACATGTATTAGGGTCGTATATCACAGGATGGTGCATGTGAGTACATGTATTAAAATCGTATATCACAAGATGGTGTATGTGAGTACATGTATTAGGGTCGTATATCACAGGATGGTGCATGTGAGTACATGTATTAGGGTCGTATATCAAAAGATGGTGTATGTGAGTACATGTATTAGGGTCGTATATCACAAGATGGTGTATGTGAGTACATGTATTAGCGTCGTATATCACAAGATGGTGTATGTGAGTACATGTATTAGGGTCGTATATCACAGGATGGTGCATGTGAGTACATGTATTAGGGTCGTATATCAAAAGATGGTGTATGTGAGTACATGTATTAGGGTCGTATATCACAAGATGGTGTATGTGAGTACATGTATTAGGGTCGTATAGCACAGGATGGTGTATGTGAGTACATGTATTAGGGTCGTATATCACAAGATGGTGTATGTGAGTACATGTATTAGGGTCGAATATCACAAGATGGTGTATGTAGGTACATGTATTAGGGTCGTGTATCACAAGATGGTGTGTGTGAGTACATGTATTAGGGTCGTATATCACAAGATGTTGTATGTAGATACATGTATTAGGGTCGTATATCACAAGATGGTGTATGTGAGTACATGTATTAGGGTCGTATGTCACAAGATGTTGTATGTAGATACATGTATTAGGGTCGTATATCACAAGATGGTGTATGTGAGTACATGTATTGGGGTCGAATAGCACTGGATGGTGTATGTAGGTACATGTATTAGGGTCGTATATATGACAGCATGGTGTATGTAGGTACATATATGAGGGTCGTATATCACAAGATGGTGTATGTGAGTACATGTATTAGGGTCGTATATCACAGCATGGTGTATGTGAGTACATGTATTAGGGTCGTATAGTACTGGATGATGTATGTAGGTACATGTGTTAGGGTCGTATATCAGAAGATGGTGTATCTGAGTACATGTATTAGGGTCGAATATCACAAGATGGTGTATGTAGGTACATGTATTAGGGTCGTATATCACAAGATGGTGTATGTGAGTACATGTATTAGGGTCGAATAGTATTGGATGGTGTATGTAGATACATGTTCTAGGGTCGTATATCACAGGATGGTGTATGTAGGCACATGTATTAGGGTCGTATATCACAAGATGGTGTATGTGAGTACATGTATTAGGGTCGAATAGTATTGGATGGTGTATGTAGATACATGTTCTAGGGTCGAATATCACAAGATGGTGTATGTAGATACATGTATTAGGGTCGTATATCACAGGATGGTGTATGTGAGTACATGTATTAGGGTCGTATAGCACAGGATGGTGTATGTGAGTACATGTATCAGGGTCGTATATCACAAGAGGGTGTATGTGAGTACATGTATTAGGGTCGTATATCACAAGATGGTGTATGTGAGTATATGTATTAGGGTCGTATATCACAAGATGGTGTATGTGAATACATGTATTAGGGTCGTATATCACAAGATGGTGTATGTGAGTACATGTATTAGGGTCGAATATCACAAGATGGTGTATATAGGTACATGTATTAGGGTCATATATCACAAGATAGTGTATGTGAGTACATGTATTAGGGTCGTATATCACAGAATGGTGCATGTGAGTACATGTATTAGGGTCGTATATCACAAGATGGTGTATGTGAGTACATGTATTAGGGTCGAATATCACAAGATGGTGTATGTAGGTACATGTATTAGGGTCGTATATCACAAGATGGTGTATGTGAGTACATGTATTAGGGTCGTATATCACAAGATGTTGTATGTAGATACATGTATTAGGGTCGTATATCACAAGATGGTGTATGTGAGTACATGTATTAGGGTCGTATATCACAAGATGTTGTATGCAGATACATGTATTAGGGTCGTATATCACAAGATGGTGTATGTGAGTACATGTATTGGGGTCGAATAGCACTGGATGGTGTATGTAGGTACATGTATTAGGGTCGTATATATGACAGCATGGTGTATGTAGGTACATATATGAGGGTCGTATATCACAAGATGGTGTATGTGAGTACATGTATTAGGGTCGTATATCACAGCATGGTGTATGTGAGTACATGTATTAGGGTCGTATAGCACTGGGTGGTGTATGTAGGTAGATGTATTAGGGTCGTATATCACAAGATGGTGTATGTCGGTACATGTATTTGAGTCGTATATCACAGGATGGTGTATGTAAGTACATGTATTAGGTTCGTATAGTACTGGATGATGTATGTAGGTACATGTGTTAGGGTCGTATATCACAAGATGGTGTATGTGAGTACATGTATTAGGGTCGAATATCACAAGATGGTGTATGTAGGTACATGTATTAGGGTCGTATATCACAAGATGGTGTATGTGAGTACATGTATTAGGGTCGTATAGTACCGGATGATGTATGTAGATACATGTGTTAGGGTCGTATATCACAAGATGGTGTATGTGAGTACATGTATTCGGGTCGAATATCACAAGATGGTGTATGTAGATACATGTATTAGGGTCGTATATCACAAGATGGTGTATGTGAGTACATGTATTAAGGTCGAATAGTATTGGATGGTGTATGTAGATACATGTTCTAGGGTCGTATATCACAGGATGGTGTATGTAGGTACATGTATTTGGGTCGTATATCACAAGATGGTGTATGTGAGTACATGTATTAGGGTCGAATAGTATTGGATGGTGTATGTAGATACATGTTCTAGGGTCGAATATCACAATATGGTGTATGTGAGTACATGTATTAGGGTCGTATATCACAAGATGGTGTATGTGAGTACATGTATTAGGGTCGTATATCACAGGATGGTGCATGTGAGTACATGTATTAGGGTCGTATAGCACAGGATGGTGTATGTGAGTACGTGTATTGGGGTCGTATATCACAAGATGGTGTATGTGAGTACATGTATTAGGGTCGTATAGCACAGGATGGTGTATGTGAGTACATGTATTAGGGTCGCATATCACAGGATGGTGTTTGTGAGTACATGTATTAGGGTCGTATAGCACTGGATGCTGTATGTAGGTACATGTATTAGAGTCGTATATCACAGGAGGGTGTATGTGGATACATGTATTAGGGTCGTATATCACAAGATGGTGTATATGAGTATATGTCGTATATCACAAGATGGTGTATGCGAGTACATGTATTAGGGTCGAATAGTATTGGATGGTGTATGTAGATACATGTATTAGGGTCGTATATCACAAGATGGTGTATGTGAGTATATGTCGTATATCACAAGATGGTGTATGTGAGTACATGTATTAGGGTCGAATAGTATTGGATGGTGTATGTAGATACATGTATTAGGGTCGTATATCACAGGATGGTGTATGTGAGTACATGTATTAGGGTCGTATATCACAAGATGGTGTATGTGAGTACATGTATTAGGGTCGTATAGCACAGGATGGTGTATGTAAGTACATGTATCAGGGTCGTATATCACAAGAGGGTGTATGTGAGTACATGTATTAGGGTCGCATATCACAGGATGGTGTTTGTGAGTACATGTATTAGGGTCGTATAGCACTGGATACTGTATGTAGGTACATGTATTAGAGTCGTATATCACAGGAGGGTGTATGTGGATACATGTATTAGGGTCGTATATCACAAGATGGTGTATATGAGTATATGTCGTATATCACAAGATGGTGTATGCGAGTACATGTATTAGGGTCGAATAGTATTGGATGGTGTATGTAGATACATGTATTAGGGTCGTATATCACATGATGGTGTATGTGAGTATATGTCGTATATAAAAAGATGGTGTATGTGAGTACATGTATTAGGGTCGAATAGTATTGGATGGTGTATGTAGATACATGTATTAGGGTCGTATATCACAGGATGGTGTATGTGAGTACATGTATTAGGGTCGTATATCACAAGATGGTGTATGTGAGTACATGTATTAGGGTCCTATAGCACAGGATGGTGTATGTAAGTACATGTATCAGGGTCGTATATCACAAGAGGGTGTATGTGAGTACATGTATTATGGTCGTATATCACAAGATGGTGTATGTGAGTATATGTATTAGGGTCGTATATCACAAGATGGTGTATGTGAGTACATGTATTAGGGTCGTATAACACCGGATGGTGTATGTGAGTAAATGTATTAGGGTCGCATATCACAGGATGGTGTTTGTGAGTACATGTATTAGGGTCGTATATCACAGGATGGTGCATGTGAGTACATGTATTAAAATCGTATATCACAAGATGGTGTATGTGAGTACATGTATTAGGGTCGTATATCACAGGATGGTGCATGTGAGTACATGTATTAGGGTCGTATATCAAAAGATGGTGTATGTGAGTACATGTATTAGGGTCGTATATCACAAGATGGTGTATGTGAGTACATGTATTAGCGTCGTATATCACAAGATGGTGTATGTGAGTACATGTATTAGGGTCGTATATCACAGGATGGTGCATGTGAGTACATGTATTAGGGTCGTATATCAAAAGATGGTGTATGTGAGTACATGTATTAGGGTCGTATATCACAAGATGGTGTATGTGAGTACATGTATTAGGGTCGTATATCACAAGATGGTGTATGTGAGTACATGTATTAGGGTCGTATATCACAGGATGGTGTATGTGGGTGCATGTATTAGGGTCGTATATCACAAGATGGTGTATGTGAGTACATGTATTAGGGTCGTATAGCACAGGATGGTGTATGTGAGTACATGTACTGGGGTCGTATATCACAAGATGGTGTATGTGAGTACATGTATTAGGGTCGTATAGCACAGGATGGTGTATGTGAGTACATGTATTAGGGTCGCATATCACAGGATGGTGTTTGTGAGTACATGTATTAGGGTCGTATAGCACTGGATGCTGTATGTAGGTACATGTATTAGAGTCGTATATCACAGGAGGGTGTATGTGGATACATGTATTAGGGTCGTATATCACAAGATGGTGTATATGAGTATATGTCGTATATCACAAGATGGTGTATGCGAGTACATGTATTAGGGTCGAATAGTATTGGATGGTGTATGTAGATACATGTATTAGGGTCGTATATCACAAGATGGTGTATGTGAGTATATGTCGTATATCACAAGATGGTGTATGTGAGTACATGTATTAGGGTCGAATAGTATTGGATGGTGTATGTAGATACATGTATTAGGGTCGTATATCACAGTATGGTGTATGTAGATACATGTATTAGGGTCGTATATCACAGGATGGTGTATGTGAGTACATGTATTAGGGTCGTATATCACAAGATGGTGTATGTGAGTACATGTATTAGGGTCGTATAGCACAGGATGGTGTATGTAAGTACATGTATCAGGGTCGTATATCACAAGAGGGTGTATGTGAGTACATGTATTATGGTCGTATATCACAAGATGGTGTATGTGAGTATATGTATTAGGGTCGTATATCACAAGATGGTGTATGTGAGTACATGTATTAGGGTCGTATAACACCGGATGGTGTATGTGAGTAAATGTATTAGGGTCGCATATCACAGGATGGTGTTTGTGAGTACATGTATTAGGGTCGTATATCACAGGATGGTGCATGTGAGTACATGTATTAGGATCGTATATCACAAGATGGTGTATGTGAGTACATGTATTAGGGTCGTATAGCACAGGATGGTGTATGTGAGTACATGTATTGGGGGTCGTATATCACAAGATGGTGTATGTGAGTACATGTATTAGGGTCGTATAGCACAGGATGGTGTATGTGAGTACATGTATTAGGGTCGCATATCACAGGATGGTGTTTGTGAGTACATGTATTAGTGTCGTATAGCACTGGATGCTGTATGTAGGTACATGTATTAGAGTCGTATATCACAGGAGGGTGTATGTGGATACATGTATTAGGGTCGTATATCACAAGATGGTGTATATGAGTATATGTCGTATATCACAAGATGGTGTATGCGAGTACATGTATTAGGGTCGAATAGTATTGGATGGTGTATGTAGATACATGTATTAGGGTCGTATATCACAAGATGGTGTATGTGAGTATATGTCGTATATCACAAGATGGTGTATGTGAGTACATGTATTAGGGTCGAATAGTATTGGATGGTGTATGTAGATACATGTATTAGGGTCGTATATCACAGGATGGTGTATGTGAGTACATGTATTAGGGTCGTATATCACAAGATGGTGTATGTGAGTACATGTATTAGGGTCGTATAGCACAGGATGGTGTATGTAAGTACATGTATCAGGGTCGTATATCACAAGAGGGTGTATGTGAGTACATGTATTATGGTCGTATATCACAAGATGGTGTATGTAGGTACCTGTATTAGGGTCGTATATCACAGGATGGTGTATGTAGGTACCTGTATTAGGGTCGTATATCACAAGATGGTGTATGTGAGTACATGTATTAGGGTCGCATATCACAGGATGGTGTTTGTGAGTACATGTATTAGGGTCGTATAGCACTGGATGATGTATGTAGGTACATGTATTAGAGTCGTATATCACAGGAGGGTGTATGTGGATACATGTATTAGGGTCGTATATCACAAGATGGTGTATGTGAGTATATGTCGTATATCACAAGATGGTGTATGTGAGTACATGTATTAGGGTCGAATAGTATTGGATGGTGTATGTAGATACATGTATTAGGGTCGCATATCACAAGATGGTGTATGTGAGTATATGTCGTATATCACAAGATGGTGTATGTGAGTACATGTATTAGGGTCGAATAGTATTGGATGGTGTATGTAGATACATGTATTAGGGTCGTATATCACAGGGTGGTGTATGTGGATACATGTATTAGGGTCGTATATCACAAGATGGTGTATATGAGTATATGTCGTATATCACAAGATGGTGTATGCGAGTACATGTATTAGGGTCGAATAGTATTGGATGGTGTATGTAGATACATGTATTAGGGTCGTATATCACAAGATGGTGTATGTGAGTATATGTCGTATATCACAAGATGGTGTATGTGAGTACATGTATTAGGGTCGAATAGTATTGGATGGTGTATGTAGATACATGTATTAGGGTCGTATATCACAGGATGGTGTATGTGAGTACATGTATTAGGGTCGTATATCACAAGATGGTGTATGTGAGTACATGTATTAGGGTCGTATAGCACAGGATGGTGTATGTAAGTACATGTATCAGGGTCGTATATCACAAGAGGGTGTATGTGAGTACATGTATTATGGTCGTATATCACAAGATGGTGTATGTGAGTATATGTATTAGGGTCGTATATCACAAGATGGTGTATGTGAGTACATGTATTAGGGTCGCATATCACAGGATGGTGTTTGTGAGTACATGTATTAGGGTCGTATAGCACTGGATGATGTATGTAGGTACATGTATTAGAGTCGTATATCACAGGAGGGTGTATGTGGATACATGTATTAGGGTCGTATATCACAAGATGGTGTATGTGAGTATATGTCGTATATCACAAGATGGTGTATGTGAGTACATGTATTAGGGTCGAATAGTATTGGATGGTGTGTGTAGATACATGTATTAGGGTCGCATATCACAAGATGGTGTATGTGAGTATATGTCGTATATCACAAGATGGTGTATGTGAGTACATGTATTAGGGTCGAATAGTATTGGATGGTGTATGTAGATACATGTATTAGGGTCGTATATCACAGGGTGGTGTATGTGAGTACATGTATTAGGGTCGTATATCACAAGATGGTGTATGTGAGTACATGTATTAGGGTCGTATAGCACAGGATGGTGTATGTGAGTACATGTATCAGGGTCGTATATCACAAGAGGGTGTATGTGAGTACATGTATTAGGGTCGTATATCACAAGATGGTGTATGTGAGTATATGTATTAGGGTCGTATATCACAAGATGGTGTATGTGAGTACATGTATTAGGGTCGTATATCACAAGATGGTGTATGTGAGTACATGTATTAGGGTCGAATATCACAAGATGGTGTATGTAGGTACATGTATTAGGGTCGTATATCACAAGATAGTGTATGTGAGTACATGTATTAGGGTCGTATATCACAGGATGGTGCATGTGAGTACATGTATTAGGGTCGTATATCACAAGATGGTGTATGTGAGTACATGTATTAGGGTCGTATATCACAGGATGGTGTATGTGGGTGCATGTATTAGGGTCGTATATCACATGATGGTGTATGTGGGTACATGTATTAGGGTCGTATATCACAGGATGGTGTATGTAGATACATGTATTAGAGTCGTAGAGCACAGGATGCTGTATGTGGGTGCATGTATTAGGGTCGTATATCACAAGATGGTGTATGTGGGTACATGTATTAGAGTCGTATATCACAGGATGGTGTATGTGAGTACATGTATTAGGTTCGTATATCACTGGATGGTGTATGTAGGTACATGTTTTAGGGTCGTATATCACAAGATGGTGTATGTGAGTTCATGTATTAGGATCGAATAGTGTTGGATGGTGTATGTAGATACAGTTATTAGAGTCGTATATCACAGGATGGTGTATGTGAGTACATGTATTAGGGTCGAATAGTATTGGATGGTGTATGTAGATACATGTTCTAGGGTCGTATATCACAGGATGGTGCATGTGAGTGCATGTATTAGGGTCGTATATCACAAGATGGTGTATGTGAGTACTTGTATTAGGGTCGTATATCACAAGATGGTGTATGTGAGTACATATATTAGGGTCGTATATCACAAGATGGTGTATGTGAGTACATGTATTAGGATCGTATATCACAAGATGGTGTATGTGAGTACATGTATTAGGGTCGTATATCACAGGATGGTGCATGTGAGTACATGTATTAGGGTCGTATATCAAAAGATGGTGTATGTGAGTACATGTATTAGGGTCGTATATCACAAGATGGTGTATGTGAGTACATGTATTAGGGTCGTATATCACAAGATGGTGTATGTGAGTACATGTATTAGGGTCGTATATCACAGGATGGTGCATGTGAGTACATGTATTAGGGTCGTATATCACAAGATGGTTTATGTGAGTACATGTATTAGGGTCGTATATCACAATATGGTGTATGTGAGTACATGTATTAGGGTCGTATATCACAGGATGGTGCATGTGAGTACATGTATTAGGGTCGTATATCACAGGATGGTGCATGTGAGTACATGTATTAGGGTCGTATAGCACAGGATGGTGTATGTGAGTGCATGTATTAGGGTCGTACATCACAAGATGGTGTATGTGAGTACATGTATTAGGGTCGTATAGCACTGGATGGTGTATGTAGGTTGGTACATGTATTAGAGTCGTATATCACAGGAGGGTGTATGTGGATACATGTATTAGGGTCGAATATCACAAGATGGTGTATGTAGGTACATGTATTAGGGTCGTATATCACAAGATGGTGTATGTGAGTACATGTATTAGGGTCGTATATCACAGGATGGTGTATGTGGGTGCATGTATTAGGGTCGTATATCACATGATGGTGTATGTGGGTACATGTATTAGGGTCGTATATCACAGGATGGTGTATGTAGATACATGTATTAGAGTCGTAGAGCACAGGATGCTGTATGTGGGTGCATGTATTAGGGTCGTATATCACAAGATGGTGTATGTGGGTACATGTATTAGAGTCGTATATCACAGGATGGTGTATGTGAGTACATGTATTAGGTTCGTATATCACTGGATGGTGTATGTAGGTACATGTTTTAGGGTCGTATATCACAAGATGGTGTATGTGAGTTCATGTATTAGGATCGAATAGTGTTGGATGGTGTATGTAGATACAGTTATTAGAGTCGTATATCACAGGATGGTGTATGTGAGTACATGTATTAGGGTCGAATAGTATTGGATGGTGTATGTAGATACATGTTCTAGGGTCGTATATCACAGGATGGTGCATGTGAGTACATGTATTAGGGTCGTATATCACAAGATGGTGTATGTGAGTACTTGTATTAGGGTCGTATATCACAAGATGGTGTATGTGAGTACATATATTAGGGTCGTATATCACAAGATGGTGTATGTGAGTACATGTATTAGGATCGTATATCACAAGATGGTGTATGTGAGTACATGTATTAGGGTCGTATATCACAGGATGGTGCATGTGAGTACATGTATTAGGGTCGTATATCAAAAGATGGTGTATGTGAGTACATGTATTAGGGTCGTATATCACAAGATGGTGTATGTGAGTACATGTATTAGGGTCGTATATCACAAGATGGTGTATGTGAGTACATGTATTAGGGTCGTATATCACAGGATGGTGCATGTGAGTACATGTATTAGGGTCGTATATCACAAGATGGTTTATGTGAGTACATGTATTAGGGTCGTATATCACAATATGGTGTATGTGAGTACATGTATTAGGGTCGTATATCACAGGATGGTGCATGTGAGTACATGTATTAGGGTCGTATATCACAGGATGGTGCATGTGAGTACATGTATTAGGGTCGTATAGCACAGGATGGTGTATGTGAGTGCATGTATTAGGGTCGTACATCACAAGATGGTGTATGTGAGTACATGTATTAGGGTCGTATAGCACTGGATGGTGTATGTAGGTTGGTACATGTATTAGAGTCGTATATCACAGGAGGGTGTATGTGGATACATGTATTAGGGTCGAATATCACAAGATGGTGTATGTAGGTACATGTATTAGGGTCGTATATCACAAGATGGTGTATGTGAGTACATGTATTAGGGTCGAATATCACAAGATGGTGTATGTAGGTACATGTATTAGGGTCGTATATCACAAGATGGTGTATGTGAGTACATATATTAGGGTCGTATATCACAAGATGTTGTATGTAGATACATGTATTAGGGTCGTATATCACAAGATGGAGTATGTGAGTACATGTATTGGGGTCGAATAACACTGGATGGTGTATGTAGGTACATGTATTAGGGTCGTATATATGTTATTATTGGCGACTCTATTATCAAGCACATTGATCCACGTAAATTCTCAACAGTCAGGAAAACCCATGTCAAAGCGTTAAATGGAAAAGGTATTAGCGAGGTGACAACTTATCTGGAAAACTCAAGTTTCAAGAACCCACGTAACATAGTAATACATGTTGGATCTAATGACCTGGACAGAACTACAGAGTCAAAGAAAGAAGCACTTCTCGACAACTACCATCAGAAATTTGTAAACCTGATTGACGTCACCCGTAAAACATATCCACAGAGTAGAATATTCGTCTCTAGTATTCTACCCAGAATTGACAAAGCCCAGTTTAACACAACAGCAACTAGTTTCAACTCATCCTTACAGTCATTATGTGAAGACACAGCGGATGTGCACTTTATACAAAACAATCTACTTGACGCAACAAACAATATTAAATCGTACTTGTACGAAGACAAAGTGCACCTAAATGACAGAGGAACTAAATTCCTAGTCACCAACTTCAAACGTAATATATATCAGACCATCATAAAACGTACAGATGCTACAGAGCAAAGAATGGATCAAGGCAAATCACAAGATTACGATTTTAACACCAACCCTTTGGGCCAGCAAAACACTAAACACAACATGGAGCGAAACAATGGTCACAGAAACAAAGAGCAAACAACACTCAACAGAAGAAAACACAGTAGACAATATTCATTACTTGATGACCAACTTACCAGCCTGGCGAGCTATATAAAAAAACAATAGATTCAATGAACTCACTCCAAAAAATTCTCATTTTAGAAAACATTTTCTGACCTAGAATTAAGGTATTGTGTGCTTTCAATGTATTATTTTTTTTTTATGATGAATGTTGCTAATAAGCCCTCCCTTAAATGTACTTCCTGGAACATTCATGGTAGTTTAGATCTCAAAATTAGAGATAATAACTTTTTAGATCTTATTAGTGACTTTGATATTATTAGTCTGGTGGAAACCAAAACGGGTGCAGATTCCTGTATCCAATTGCCAAATTTTTGCCATTTTCATTCATTTCGAGCTGATAAACACAAAAAAGCCCGCTCCAACTCGGGAGGAATCATTGTCTATTTCAGAAACACTTTAAAAAAGGGCATTAAACAAGTGAAGAGTGGAAGTGATGATTTTCTCTGGCTGCTCCTAGACAAAGAATTTTTTAATCTTGACGAGGATATTTATTACGGCACCATTTATCTTAGCCCGCAGTATTCAAGTATTTTTAAATGGAAAGACGCAAATTTATTTCAAGTATTGGAGGATGATATTAATAGATATTCAAAACGTGGTTCAGTTATTCTATCAGGCGATTTCAATGCCAGAACCAAAAACATTATGGAATTGACCTCTTTCAGTAAAATTAACTATCAGTCATCTGCTCCAAATATTAACATTAGAAAAAGGGCATCTCAAGACTTGGCAGTAAAAAATCATTATGGTGACTCATTGTTGGATCTATGTTTATCCGCAGAACTAACCATCCTCAATGGTAGATGTATAGGAGATAAAACTGGCAAGTACACTTGTCATCAAACTAAAGGCAGCAGTGTAGTTGACTACACTATTGTTAGCAATAATCTATTTAACAAAATTAATCTATTCTATGTTCACCCTCTTAATTTATTACTCTCAGATCACTGCCAAATAACTTTTCATCTTCAAACAAATGCAATTTACACAAATAATATTTCGAAAATAACACACTCCCACAGTGATAAATTAGTACATGAAACTGACACTTACATTTGGAATAGCGAGTCAAATTTGATATTCAACCTAACGCTACAAAGCAGAGATATTACAAATTTAATTAATAACTTTAACATTAAACATTTTGACAATACACAACAATCAATTGATGAGGCAAATACTATGCTTTCAAGTATTTACATTGAAGCAGCTGGCAGATGTCTGAAAAAACATATCAGGAGAAAACCAAAAAAAACTAAATGTAAACCAAAATGGTTCAACAAGGACCTATATAATCTAAAGAAAGAAATTTTGGGTATCTGCAGTAAATTTAGTGCAAACCCATACAACATTAAACTGAGAGAAAAATGCTACAGTCTGAAGAGGGAATACAAGCGGCTAATAAAAAAGAAAAAGAGAGATTTTAAAAATGATATATTGAACAAGCTCGAAAGTTTTAGTGAATCAAACCCCAGTGAGTACTGGAATTTATTAAGAGAGCTAAAAGACACCAAAATAAATAATGACTCTGATAATGTTGACAGTCAAACCTGGTTTGAACATTTTAGGAAACTGAGTAAAGAAACAAGTAATACAATGAGCGAAAACTCATTGCAGCTACAACTAAAAAATCATGAATCACTCTCTCTACCTAAAGCCAACTTAGACAAGTACATCTCACAATTAGAAATCCAAAATGCTATAACTAAACTCAAAAATAAAAAAGCTCCAGGCGCAGATAAAATTACCAATGAAATGATCAAGGCCAGCAGGAACCCACTAATAAAACCACTACAAAAACTATTCAATTTAATCCTGCAGAGTGGATACATCCCTAATCGCTGGAATTTAGGTATGATCACTCCTATTTTCAAAAAAGGAGACAAAACAAATCCAAACAATTACAGAGGCATCACACTTCTTAATAGTGTCAGTAAACTTTTCACCTCCATTCTTAAGCAACGGCTTTTGAAACATCTAAAGGAAAACAACACAATTATCAGAGAACAAATAGGATTCATGCCAAACTGAAGCACCAAAGACCATTTATTTGTCCTCAAACAACTAACCACAAAATACCTGAGCAACAAAAAGACTTTGTTTGCTTGTTTCATTGACTTCCAGAAAGCCTTTGATTCCATCTGGCATCTAGGTCTCTTCTGGAAACTTATCCAAAGTGGTATTACAGGTAAATTCTACAACATCATAAAATCCATTTATCTGAACTCAACAGGATGTGTTAAACTTAAACAGTGTGTAACAGACAGCTTCACAATTAATAGAGGAATTAGACAAGGGGATGGACTCAGCCCACTCCTTTTCAATATCTATGTAAATGACATTAAAACATCATTAGACTTGGCTCATAATGACCCACCAAGTCTCCTAAACACAAGTCTCCCATGTCTGCTATATGCAGACGACCTTGTAGTATTATCCCAATCACATACTGGCTTACAAAATGCCATAAATTCTCTTGAAACTTACTGTCAGAAATGGAAACTCAATATTAATATCTCTAAGTCAAAAATCATCATGTTTAGTAGGTCAAAAAAATCACAGGACAAACTAAAATTCTATGTTGATGGAAAGGAACTTGAAAATACAAAAACCTACACATACCTCGGCATTAAACTACACAAATCAGGTAAATTCATCGGAGCACAAGAAGACCTCAGAGCTAGAGCAATGAAGGCATGTTTCAAAATGAAACAAATGCTATTCTCAGAAAAACTAACTCCAATCAAAACATACTTAAAAATGTTCGATGCAATTGTAAAACCAATTATGCTTTACTGCAGTGAAATTTGGACGAGCGAGAACATCAATAAATCGCATCTAATGGCAAATCTGTCAACACCAATGGAAAAAGTACAAATACATTTCTGCAAATACCTTCTAAAAGTAAATAGCAAAGCAAGTAATTTGGCAAGCCTACTAGAGTTGGGAAGATATCCTCTCCTAGCATCAAGCTTAAAATATATGATCAAATATTGGATCAAAATTAATAATTCTAACCCAAATTCGCTAGTACATGAAGCTTACAATCTTGGGATACATCTTGATAAAAAAGGAAAAGACAACTGGGTAACAGACATAAAACAAATTTTAGAAAATTTAAATATGGGAAATATTTGGGAAAACCATAAATCT
Organism: Saccoglossus kowalevskii; assembly: GCF_978046115.1. Lineage (NCBI taxonomy): Eukaryota > Metazoa > Hemichordata > Enteropneusta > Harrimaniidae > Saccoglossus > Saccoglossus kowalevskii. The sequence goes on from NC_140642.1 coordinate 10,084,206, forward strand.
CTTGATGAAAAACAAATCACTGAAACAGTAACGCGCAAACTAGAACAATCCTTTGAAATACATAGTACAGAAACATTACACGATGACAATAAAGGTAAAAACCATAAAAACAAGTTACGAACCTATAGGAAAATTAAAACAGAATTTGCATATGAAAAATATCTCACCACAATCAAAAATCCAAATCATAGAGCAGCTATGACAAAACTCAGAATAAGTGCTCATACCCTTCAAATCGAAAGGGGCAGATATAATAACATTTTAGCGGAGGACCGAATTTGCCCAGTTTGTGACAAACAGGAAATTGAAAACGAAAAACATTTTCTTCTCAATTGTGATTATTACAAGAAGGAACGAGAAATCATGATCAAGAATATTAAATACAATATAAGCAACTTGGGGACGGATGACGAAAAACTTACAAATATACTAAAAATTAAAAATGACAAAACAATCATTGAACTAGGAAAATTCATCCACACTTGTTTCAAATTACGACAAGAAAAAATCTTAAAATGCCAGTTGCCTCAACCAACCGCCAAATAATTTAATTTTATTTTTTATTTTCTATTGTCTTTGAATGTCTTGTGTTATTTTTTTATCTTTTTTGTATTACTTTATTGTATTTTCAACTAAGATCCCACTCCGGGATACGGTTTCAATAAAGATTATTATTATTATTATGACAGCATGGTGTATGTAGGTACATATATGAGGGTCGTATATCACAAGATGGTGTATGTGAGTACATGTATTAGGGTCGTATATCACAGCATGGTGTATGTGAGTACATGTATTAGGGTCGTATAGCACTGGATGGTGTATGTAGGTAGATGTATTAGGGTCGTATATCACAAGATGGTGTATGTGGGTACATGTATTAGAGTCGTATATCACAGGATGGTGTATGTAAGTACATGTATTAGGTTCGTATAGTACTGGATGATGTATGTAGGTACATGTGTTAGGGTCGTATATCACAAGATGGTGTATGTGAGTACATGTATTAGGGTCGAATATCACAAGATGGTGTATGTAGGTACATGTATTAGGGTCGTATATCACAAGATGGTGTATGTGAGTACATGTATTAGGGTCGTATAGTACTGGATGATGTATGTAGGTACATGTGTTAGGGTCGTATATCACAAGATGGTGTATGTGAGTACATGTATTAGAGTCGAATATCACAAGATGGTGTATGTAGGTACATGTATTAGGGTCGTATATCACAAGATGGTGTATGTGAGTACATGTATTAGGGTCGAATAGTATTGGATGGTGTATGTAGATACATGTTCTAGGGTCGTATATCACAGGATGGTGTATGTAGGCACATGTATTAGGGTCGTATATCACAAGATGGTGTATGTGAGTACATGTATTAGGGTCGAATAGTATTGGATGGTGTATGTAGATACATGTTCTAGGGTCGAATATCACAAGATGGTGTATGTAGATACATGTATTAGGGTCGTATATCACAGGATGGTGTATGTGAGTACATGTATTAGGGTCGTATAGCACAGGATGGTGTATGTGAGTACATGTATCAGGGTCGTATATCACAAGAGGGTGTATGTGAGTACATGTATTAGGGTCGTATATCACAAGATGGTGTATGTGAGTATATGTATTAGGGTCGTATATCACAAGATGGTGTATGTGAGTACATGTATTAGGGTCGTATATCACAAGATGGTGTATGTGAGTACATGTATTAGGGCCGAATATCACAAGATGGTGTATATAGGTACATGTATTAGGGTCGTATATCACAAGATAGTGTATGTGAGTACATGTATTAGGGTCGTATATCACAGGATGGTGCATGTGAGTACATGTATTAGGGTCGTATATCACAAGATGGTGTATGTGAGTACATGTATTAGGGTTGTATATCACAGGATGGTGTATGTGAGTACATGTATTAGGGTCGAATATCACAAGATGGTGTATGTAGGTACATGTATTAGGGTCGTATATCACAAGATGGTGTACGTGAGTACATGTATTAGGGTCGAATAGTATTGGATGGTGTATGTAGATACATGTTCTAGGGTCGTATATCACAGGATGGTGTATGTAGGCACATGTATTAGGGTCGTATATCACAAGATAGTGTATGTGAGTACATGTATTAGGGTCGTATATCACAGGATGGTGCATGTGAGTACATGTATTAGGGTCGTATATCACAAGATGGTGTATGTGAGTACATGTATTAGGGTCGTATATCACAGGATGGTGTATGTGACTACATGTATTAGGGTCGAATATCACAAGATGGTGTATGTAGGTACATGTATTAGGGTCGTATATCACAAGATGGTGTATGTGAGTACATGTATTAGGGTCGTATAGCACTGGATGGTGTATGTAGGTTGGTACATGTATTAGAGTCGTATATCACAGGAGGGTGTATGTGGATACATGTATTAGGGTCGAATATCACAAGATAGTGTATGTAGGTACATGTATTAGGGTCGTATATCACAAGATGGTGTATGTGAGTACATGTATTAGGGTCGAATATCACAAGATGGTGTATGTAGGTACATGTATTAGGGTCGTATATCACAAGATGGTGTATGTGAGTACATATATTAGGGTCGTATATCACAAGATGTTGTATGTAGATACATGTATTAGGGTCGTATATCACAAGATGGTGTATGTGAGTACATGTATTGGGGTCGTATATCACAGCATGGTGTATGTGAGTACATGTATTAGGGTCGTATATCACATGATGGTTTATGTGAGTACATGTATTGGGGTCGAATAGCACTGGATGGTGTATGTAGGTACATGTATTAGGGTCGTATATATGACAGCATGGTGTATGTAGGTACATATATGAGGGTCGTATATCACAAGATGGTGTATGTGAGTACATGTATTAGGATCGTATATCACAGCATGGTGTATGTGAGTACATGTATTAGGGTCGTATAGCACTGGATGGTGGATGTAGGTAGATGTATTAGGGTCGTATATCACAAGATGGTGTATGTGGGTACATGTATTAGAGTCGTATATCACAGGATGGTGTATGTAAGTACATGTATTAGGTTCGTATAGTACTGGATGATGTATGTAGGTACATGTGTTAGGGTCGTATATCACAAGATGGTGTATGTGAGTACATGTATTAAGGTCGAATATCACAAGATGGTGTATGTAGGTACATGTATTAGGGTCGTATATCACAAGATGGTGTATGTGAGTACATGTATTAGGGTCGTATAGTACTGGATGATGTATGTAGGTACATGTGTTAGGGTCGTATATCACAAGATGGTGTATGTGAGTACATGTATTAGGGTCGAATATCACAAGATGGTGTATGTAGGTACATGTATTAGGGTCGTATATCACAAGATGGTGTATGTGAGTACATGTATTAGGGTCGAATAGTATTGGATGGTGTATGTAGATACATGTTCTAGGGTCGTATATCACAGGATGGTGTATGTAGGCACATGTATTAGGGTCGTATATCACAAGATGGTGTATGTGAGTACATGTATTAGGGTCGAATAGTATTGGATGGTGTATGTAGATACATGTTCTAGGGTCGAATATCACAAGATGGTGTATGTAGATACATGTATTAGGGTCGTATATCACAGGATGGTGTATGTGAGTACATGTATTAGGGTCGTATAGCACAGGATGGTGTATGTGAGTACATGTATCAGGGTCGTATATCACAAGAGGGTGTATGTGAGTACATGTATTAGGGTCGTATATCACAAGATGGTGTATGTGAGTATATGTATTAGGGTCGTATATCACAAGATGGTGTATGTGAGTACATGTATTAGGGTCGTATATCACAAGATGGTGTATGTGAGTACATGTATTAGGGTCGAATATCACAAGATGGTGTATATAGGTACATGTATTAGGGTCGTATATCACAAGATAGTGTATGTGAGTACATGTATTAGGGTCGTATATCATAGGATGGTGCATGTGAGTACATGTATTAGGGTCGTATATCACAAGATGGTGTATGTGAGTACATGTATTAGGGTCGTATATCACAGGATGGTGTATGTGACTACATGTATTAGGGTCGAATATCACAAGATGGTGTATGTAGGTACATGTATTAGGGTCGTATATCACAAGATGGTGTATGTGAGTACATGTATTAGGGTCGTATAGTACTGGATGATGTATGTAGGTACATGTGTTAGGGTCGTATATCACAAGATGGTGTATGTGAGTACATGTATTAGGGTCGAATATCACAAGATGGTGTATGTAGGTACATGTATTAGGGTCGTATATCACAAGATGGTGTACGTGAGTACATGTATTAGGGTCGAATAGTATTGGATGGTGTATGTAGATACATGTTCTAGGGTCGTATATCACAGGATGGTGTATGTAGGCACATGTATTAGGGTCGTATATCACAAGATGGTGTATGTGAGTACATGTATTAGGGTCGAATAGTATTGGATGGTGTATGTAGATACATGTTCTAGGGTCGAATATCACAAGATGGTGTATATAGATACATGTATTAGGGTCGTATATCACAGTATGGTTTATGTGAGTACATGTATTAGGGTCGTATAGCACAGGATGGTGTATGTGAGTACATGTATCAGGGTCGTATATCACAAAAGGGTGTATGTGAGTACATGTATTAGGGTCGTATATCACAAGATGGTGTATGTGAGTATATGTATTAGGGTCGTATATCACAAGATGGTGTATGTGAGTACATGTATTAGGGTCGTATATCACAAGATGGTGTATGTGAGTACATGTATTAGGGTCGAATATCACAAGATGGTGTATATAGGTACATGTATTAGGGTCGTATATCACAAGATAGTGTATGTGAGTACATGTATTAGGGTCGTATATCACAGTATGGTGCATGTGAGTACATGTATTAGGGTCGTATATCACAAGATGGTGTATGTGAGTACATGTATTAGGGTCGTATATCACAGGATAGTGTATGTGGGTGCATGTATTAGGGTCGTATATCACATGATGGTGTATGTGGGTACATGTATTAGGGTCGTATATCACAAGATGGTGTATGTAGATACATGTATTAGAGTCGTAGAGCACAGGATGCTGTATGTGGGTGCATGTATTAGGGTCGTATATCACAAGATGGTGTATGTGGGTACATGTATTAGGGTCGTATATCACAGGATGGTGTATGTGAGTACATGTATTAGGTTCGTATATCACTGGATGGTGTATGTAGGTACATGTTTTAGGGTCGTATATCACAGGATGGTGTATGGGAGTACATGTATTAGGGTCGTATATCACAGGATGGTGCATGTGAGTACATGTATTAGGGTCGTATATCACAAGATGGTGTATGTGAGTACATGTATTAGGGTCGTATATCACAAGATGGTGTATGTGGGTACATGTATTAGGGTCGTATATCACAAGATGGTGTATGTGAGTACATATATTAGGGTCGTATATCACAAGATGGTGTATGTGAGTACATGTATTAGGATCGTATATCACAAGAAGGTGTATGTGAGTACATGTATTAGGGTCGTATATCACAGGATGGTGCATGTGAGTACATGTATTAGGGTCGTATATCACAAGATGGTGTATGTGAGTACATGTATTAGGGTCGTATATCACAAGATGGTGTATGTGAGTACATGTATTAGGGTCGTATATCACAAGATGGTGTATGTGAGTACATGTATTAGGGTCGTATATCACAGGATGGTGTATGTGAGTACATGTATTAGGGTCGTATATCACAAGATGGTGTATGTGAGTACATGTATTAGGGTCGTATATCACAAGATGGTGTATGTGAGTACATGTATTAGGGTCGTATATCACAGGATGGTGCATGTGAGTACATGTATTAGGGTCGTATGGCACAGTATGGTGTATGTGAGTGCATGTATTAGGGTCGTATATCACAAGATGGTGTATGTGAGTACATGTATTAGGATCGTATAGCACAGGATGCTGTATGTGAGTACATGTATTAGGGTCGTATAGCACTGGATAGTGTATGTAGGTACATGTATTAGAGTCGTATATCACAGGAGGGTGTATGTGGATACATGTATTAGGGTCGAATATCACAAGATGGTGTATGTAGGTACATGTATTAGGGTCGTATATCACAAGATAGTGTATGTGAGTACATGTATTAGAGTCGTATATCGCAGGATGGTGCATGTGAGTACATGTATTAGGGTCGTATATCACAAGATGGTGTATGTGAGTACATGTATTAGGGTCGTATATCACAGAATGGTGTATGTGGGTGCATGTATTTGGGTCGTATATCACATGATGGTGTATGTGAGTACATGTATTAGGGTCGTATGTCACAAGATGGTGCATGTGAGTACATGTATTAGGGTCGTATATCACATGATGGTGTATGTGGGTACATGTATTAGGGTCGTATATCACAAGATGGTGTATGTAGATACATGTATTAGAGTCGTAGAGCACAGGATGCTGTATGTGGGTGCATGTATTAGGGTCGTATATCACAAGATGGTGTATGTGGGTACATGTATTAGGGTCGTATATCACAAGATGGTGTATGTGCGTACATGTATTAGGATCGTATATCACAAGATGGTGTATGTGAGTAGATGTATTAGGGTCGAATATCACAGGATGGTGCATGTGAGTACATGTATTAGGGTCGTATATCACAAGATGGTGTATGTGAGTACATGTATTAGGGTCGTATATCACAGGATGGTGCATGTGAGTACATGTATTAGGGTCGTATATCACAAGATGGTGTATGTGAGTACATGTATTAGGGTCGTATATCACAAGATGGTGTATGTGAGTACATGTATTAGGGTCGTATATCACAAGATGGTGTATGTGAGTACATGTATTAGGGTAGTATATCACACGATGGTGTATGTGAGTACATGTATTAGGGTCGTATATCACAAGATGGTGTATGTGAGTACATGTATTAGGGTCGTATATCACAAGATGGTGTATGTGAGTACATGTATTAGGGTCGTATATCACAGGATGGTGCATGTGAGTACATGTATTAGGGTCGTATAGCACAGTATGGTGTATGTGAGTGCATGTATTAGGGTCGTATATCACAAGATGGTGTATGTGAGTACATGTATTAGGGTCGTATAGCACTGGATGGTGTATGTAGGTACATGTATTAGAGTCGTATGTCACAGGAGGGTGTATGTGGATACATGTATTAGGGTCGAATATCACAAGATGGTGTATGTAGGTACATGTATTAGGGTCGTATATCACAAGATAGTGTATGTGAGTACATGTATTAGGGTCGTATACCACAGGATGGTGCATGTGAGTACATGTATTAGGGTCGTATATCACAAGATGGTGTATGTGAGTACATGTATTAGGGTCGTATATCACAGGATGTTGTATGTGGGTGCATGTATTTGGGTCGTATATCACATGATGGTGTATGTGAGTACATGTATTAGGGTCGTATATCACAAGATGGTGCATGTGAGTACATGTATTAGGGTCGTATATCACATGATGGTGTATGTGGGTACATGTATTAGGGTCGTATATCACAAGATGGTGTATGTAGATACATGTATTAGAGTCGTAGAGCACAGGATGCTGTATGTGGGTGCATGTATTAGGGTCGTATATCACAAGATGGTGTATGTGAGTACATGTATTAGGATCGTTTATCACAAGATGGTGTATGTGAGTACATGTATTAGGGTCGTATATCACAAGATGGTTTATGTGAGTACATGTATTAGGGTCGTATATCACAGGATGGTGCATGTGAGTACATGTATTAGGATCGTATATCACAAGATGGTGTATGTGAGTACATGTATTAGGGTCGTATATCACAAGATGGTGTATGTGAGTACATGTATTAGGGTCGTATATCACAGGATGGTGCATGTCAGTACATGTATTAGGGTCGTATATCACAAGATGGTGTATGTTAGTACATGTATTAGGGTCGTATATCACAATATGGTGTATGTGAGCACATGTATTAGGGTCGTATATCACAGGATGGTGCATGTGAGTACATGTATTAGGGTCGTATAGCACAAGATGGTGTATGTAGGTACCTGTATTAGGGTCGTATATCACAGGATGGTGTATGTAGGTACCTGTATTAGGGTCGTATATCACAGGATGGTGTATGTAGGTATATGTATTAGAGTCGTATATCACAGGAAGGTGTATGTGGATACATGCATTAGGGTCGAATATCACAAGATGGTGTATGTAAGTACATGTATTAGGGTCGTATATCACAAGATGGTGTATGTGAGTACATGTATTAGGGTCGTATATCACAAGATGGTGTATGTGAGTACATGTATTAGGGTCGTATATCACAAGATGGTTTATGTGAGTACATGTATTAGGGTCGTATATCACAGGATGGTGCATGTGAGTACATGTATTAGGATCGTATATCACAAGATGGTGTATGTGAGTACATGTATTAGGGTCGTATATCACAAGATGGTGTATGTGAGTACATGTATTAGGGTCGTATATCACAAGATGGTGTATGTGAGTACATGTATTAGGGTCGTATATCACAAGATAGTGTATGTGAGTACATGTATTAGGGTCGTATATCACAGGATGGTGTATGTGAGTACATGTATTAGGGTCGTATAGCACTGGATGGTGTATGTAGGTACATGTATTACAGTCGTATATCACAGGAGGGTGTATGTGGATACATGTATTAGGGTCGTATATCACAAGATGGTGTATGTGAGTATATGTCGTATATCACAAGATGATGTATGTGAGTACATGTATTAGGGTCGAATAGTATTGGATGGTGTATGTAGATACATGTATTAGGGTCGTATATCACAAGATGGTGTATGTGAGTATATGTCGTATATCACAAGATGGTGTATGTGAGTACATGTATTAGGGTCGAATAGTATTGGATGGCGTATGTAGATACATGTATTAGGGTCGTATATCACAGGATGATGTATGTGAGTACATGTATTAGGGTCGTATATCACAAGATGATGTATGTGAGTACATGTATTAGGGTCGTATAGCACAGGATGGTGTATGTGAGTACATGTATCAGGGTCGTATATCACAAGAGGGTGTATGTGAGTACATGTATTAGGGTCGTATATCACTGGATGGTGTATGTAGGTACATGTTTTAGGGTCCTATATCACAAGATGGTGTATGTGAGTTCATGTATTAGGATCGAATAGTATTGGATGGTGTATGTAGATACAGTTATTAGAGTCGTATATCACAGGATGGTGTATGTGAGTACATGTATTAGGGTCGAATAGTATTGGATGGTGTATGTAGATACATGTTCTAGGGTCGTATATCACAAGATGGTGTATGTGAGCACATGTATTAGGGTCGTATATCACAAGAAGGTGTATGTGAGTACATGTATTAGGGTCGTATAGCACTGGATGGTGTATGTAGGTACATGTATTAGAGTCGTATATCACAGGAGGGTGTATGTGGATACATGTATTAGGGTCGAATATCACAAGATGGTGTATGTAGGTACATGTATTAGGGTCGTATATCACAAGATGGTGTATGTGAGTTCATGTATTAGGATCGAATAGTATTGGATGGTGTATGTAGATACAGTTATTAGAGTCGTATATCACAGGATGGTGTATGTGAGTACATGTATTAGGGTCGAATAGTATTGGATGGTGTATGTAGATACATGTTCTAGGGTCGTATATCACAGGATGGTGTATGTGAGTACATGTATTAGGGTCGTATATCACAAGATGGTGTATGTGAGTACATATATTAGGGTCGTATATCACAAGATGGTGTATGTGAGTTCATGTATTAGGATCGTATATCACAAGAAGGTGTATGTGAGTACATGTATTAGGGTCGTATAGCAGTGGATGGTGTATGTAGGTACATGTATTAGAGTCGTATATCACAGGAGGGTGTATGTGGATACATGTATTAGGGTCGAATATCACAAGATGGTGTATGTAGGTACATGTATTAGGGTCGTATATCACAAGATGGTGTATGTGAGTACATGTATTAGGGTCGTATATCACAAGATGGTGTATGTGAGTACATGTATTAGGGTCGTATATCACAAGATGGTGTATGTAAGTACATGTACTAGGGTCGTATATCACAAGATGGTGTATGTGAGTACATGTATTAGGATCGTATAGCACTGGATGGTGTATGTAGGTACATGTATTAGAGTCGTATATCACAGGAGGGTGTATGTGGATACATGCATTATGGTCGAATATCACAAGATGGTGTATGTAAGTACATGTATTAGGGTCGTATATCACAAGATGGTGTATGTGAGTACATGTATTAGGGTCGTATAGCACAGGATGGTATATGTAGGTACATGTATTAGGGTCGTATATCACAGGATGGTATGTGGGAGTACAACAATCGTCTCAAATAGCATAACAAGTCTTACCCTAGTCCTACTGCATCATCAAAATCACCATCCCAGTCACTTTCATAGTCAAACGAAAGCCATGTAGAGTAGTCACAACAATATGATAAGTAAATAAGAAGCGGCGTTACGAAATGTTACATGAGGGGCGGAATCTGAAATCTAGACCCTCTGCGTTTTGCTGGCACAAAGGGGTTCAGCATAATTTGTGGGAGGAGAGACGCGCCAACATTTTTCGGGTGTATGTAGGTACCTGTATTAGGGTCCTATATCACAGGATGGTGTATGTGAGTACATGTATTAGGGTCATATATCACAAGATGGTGTATGTAGGTACCTGTATTAGGGTCGTATATCACAGGATGGTGTATGTAGGTACCTGTATTAGGGTCGTATATCACAGAATGGTGTATGTAGGTATATGTATTAGAGTCGTATATCACAGGAAGGTGTATGTGGATACATGCATTAGGGTCGAATATCACAAGATGGTGTATGTAAGTACATGTATTAGGGTCGTATATCACAAGATGGTGTATGTGAGTACATGTATTAGGGTCGTATATCACAAGATGGTGTATGTGAGTACATGTATTAGGGTCGAATATCACAAGATGGTGTATGTAAGTACATGTATTAGGGTCGTATATCACAAGATGGTGTATGTGAGTACATGTATTAGGGTCGTATATCACAAGATGGTGTATGTGAGTACATGTATTAGGGTCGTATATCACAAGATGGTGTATGTGAGTACATGTATTAGGGTCGAATATCACAAGATGGTGTATGTGAGTACATGTATTAGGGTCGTATATCACAAGATGGTGTATGTAAGTACATGTATTAGGGTCGTATATCACAAGATGGTGTATGTGAGTACATGTATTAGGGTCGTATATCACAAGATGGTGTATGTAAGTACATGTATTAGGGTCGTATATCACAGGATGGTGTATGTAGGTACATGTATTAGGGTCGTATATCACAAGATGGTGTATGTGAGTACATGTATTAGGGTCGTATATCACAAGATGGTGTATGTGAGTACATGTATTAGGGTCGTATATTACAGGATGGTATGTGGGAGTACAACAATCGTCTCAAATAGCATAACAAGTCTTACCCTAGTCCTACTGCATCATCAAAATCACCATCCCAGTCACTTTCATAGTCAAATGAAAGCCATGTAGAGTAGTCACAACAATATTTATAAGAGCTTGTTCCACAACAATATGTCTCTGAATATCCATCAAAGAATTGTGGGCATGAAAAGCTGGACTTATAATCACCACCTGAATCGTAATAACTGCTACAAGTTTCACTTTTCACTCCTACAGAAGGAAATAAATTGAGCAAAACTCTGTGAGTGGCATTCAACGTGTGGCATTTGACAAAACAAAACCAGCCCAGCAAATGAAACTTAAGCCAAAATAGGAGTTGTGGGCCAAATCAGCCTACCACATAAAAGTGGCCCCAAGGTGCAAAGTGTGAACCAAATTAGCTTACCACTTAAAACCGATCCTAAAACATGTTTTCCAGTCCAGTGCAAAATGTGATGTTGTTTTTTTGTCATTTATCAACTCACTGAGACCATGGAAGATACTAATGGTAGTACATTCCATGCTGAGCGCAACTTCAATAAAAATCAATTATGCATACGTCAAATTGAAGTTCAATAACTTTGTGAGTTGTAATACTATTACAAAATGGCTGATCCATAGTAATGAAATCGTCGTATATATATAGCAGGATGCCTGGTTTTCAAAATGGCACCCGAAAAATGTCAATTTTAGAATACAAATAACTTTTAAAATGGTTGGTTGCCCTATATTTTCTTACTTTCTATACCAAATATACTGATCATCCCAGCATTTTATAGTGATTTACCTGACTGCTCCATCAGCTTATTATGCAAACTCATAATACCGCGCAATGACAGTTATTGAACCGCTGCATTAAGGCTTATTTGTCGATCAGTACCACATGCTGATTCCCCCTGTTATCAGTCGATAATATAACAGTATTTGAGGTGCTGGCGCATACGAACAAGATTGTGTTGATGTGCGACTCGTCAAATTTCAGTGTTTTCTTGCATTTACATGGATAATTTAAACTAAGCTTATTATTGGCTGAAATACAAGCGTTCATGATGCATAACTACACTTTCTTTCTTTGCAAGAAGTCCGTGCAGCATAAAGCCGAACGTAGCTAACATGCACCGTACCAAATGGCATGAAATCTGAACGCCGTTGGCTAGTATGGATAAACGCTAGGGGTCGTAACAGACACAACACGTATGGCATGCAGTCTGAACGTAGCTAGCATTAATAAACAAGGGGAGATATTCTGCGATTGAACATAGTCGATTAAAGGGCTGTGGTCGTCGCGCTGTGTCTTGTTCGATATGGGACTCATAGCGACGTACACAACGTGTGTAAAATACGTTGTTTATTTACATGAAATTCGAACACACGCTGCGCAGCGACCACCGCGCTTTAAACAACATTGTATCGATATAGCAAGGCGTTCCATGGATATAGCGTAACATGAATACACTAGTAGTTCATACATGTATGTACCACACAGACAATTTAACAGTTTCCTGCATGGCACAACTCTATAATTACTCTATGACAGTTTTTGGTAGGTGTCGCTGGTTTTGTGTGTTTTCCCTCAGCCAGTGTAAGATGTATGGAGTAAACATTGAAGTTTATTTATAGTTCAGTTCATATGCTTCTATTTATTTATTCATTCATTCACATAACATCAATCGGAATAGATAGAATGCACAAAAAATGACAAAAGAAGGCATGTCAAATCTAAAAAAAAAATACAACATTAAAAATATAAAATCTAAAAATTGGCAGGTTATTAAGTGACAGGTATTTAAAATGCCAAAAAATGACCAAGCTCACGTAATTCTCACGTACGTGAGTTAGACCGGAAATCGGCCAAACTCACGTGTGCGCGTGAGAATGGGTGTTTTTACGTGTGTTCTCACGTAACACAGTACACTTCAAGGGTGACAAAGATAAATGCGTCAACGTGCGTGAGAATGATTGTTTTTAGTGCGTTCCCACGTGAACAGAAAATGCGTGAGAATGTTGTTTTTTAAGTGCGTTCTCACGTGAATAGAAAATGCGTGAGAATGATGTTTTCTAAGTGCGTTCTCACGTGAAAAGAAAAAATGCGTGAGATCCCTTATAAGGTTTTGCGTCCCAATCTCAGGTGCGTGAGAATGGTTGTTTTTTAGTGCGTTCTCATGTGAAAAAGCAACTATGCGTTAGAACCCAATCTCACGTGCGTGAGAATGATTGTTTTTTAGTGCGTTCTCGCGTGAAAAAGAAAAATGCGTGAGAACCCTTATAGGGTTTTGCGTCCCAATCTCACGTGCGTGAGAATGGTTGTTTTTAAGTGCGTTCTCACGTAAAGAAAAATGCGTGAGATCCTTTAGAGGTGTTGTGAAAAAGGAAAATGCGTGAGAATGATTGTTTTTAGTGCGTTCTCACGTGAAAAAGAAACATTGCGTTAGAACCCAATCTCACGTGCGTGAGAATTGTAGTTTTTTAGTTCGTTCTCACGTGGGAAAGGAAAATGCGTGAGATCCCTTATTGGGTTTTGCGTCCCAATCTCACATGCGTGAGAATGATTGTTTGTTAGTGCTTTCTCATGTGAAAAAGCAACATTGCGTTAGAACCCAATTTCACGTGCGTGAGAATGATTGTTTTTTAGTGCGTTCTCACGTGAAAAAGGAAAATGCGTTAGAGTCCGATCTCACGTGTGTGAGAATGATTGTTTTTTAGTGCGTTCTCACGTGAAAAAGAAACATTGCGTGAGATCCCTTATAGGGTTTTGCGTCCCAATCTCACGTGCGTGAGAATGATTGTTTTTAAGTGCGTTCTCACGTGAAAAAGAAACATTGCGTGAGATCACTTATAGGGTTTTGCGTCCCAATCTCACGTGCGTGAGAATGATTGTTTTTAAGTGCGTTCTCACGTGAAAAAGAAACATTGGGTGAGATCTCTCATAGGGTTTTGCGTCCCAATCTCACATGCGTGAGAATGATTGTTTTTTAGTGCGTTCTGACGTGAAAATCGAAAATGCGTTAGATCCCGATCTCACGTGCGTGAGAATGATTGTTTTTTAGTGCGTTCTCGCGTGAAAAAGAAAAATGCGTGAGAACCCTTATAGGGTTTTGCGTCCCAATCTCACGTCCGTGAGAATGATTGTTATTAAGTGCGTTCTCACGTAAAGAGAAAATGCGCGAGATCCTTTAGAGGTGTTGTGAAAAAGGAAAATGCGTGAGAATGATTGTTTTTTAGTGCGTTCTCACGTGAAAAAGGAAAATGCGCAAAACCCTATAAGTGATCTCACGCAATGTTTCTTTTTTACGTGAGAATGCACTAAAAAACAATCATTCTCACGCACGTGAGTTCGGGCTCTAAAGCATTTTCCTTTCTCACGTGAGAACGCACTAAAAAACAACCATTCTCACGCACGTGAGTTCGGGTTCTAACGCAATGTTTCTTTTTCACGTGAGAACGCACTAAAAAACAATCATTCTCACGCACATGAGATTGGGACGCAAAACCCTATAAGGGATCTCACGCATTTTTCTTTTTCACGTGAGAACGCACTAAAAAACAATCATTCTCACGCACGTGAGATTGGGACGCAAAACCCTATAAGGGATCTCACGCATTTTTCTTTTTCACGTGAGAACGCACTAAAAAACAATCATTCTCACGCACGTGAGATCGGACTCTAACGCAATGTATCTTTTTCACGTGAGAACGCACTAAAAAACAGCCATTCTCACGCACGTGAGAACTGACCGGAAACTGTCGAACTCCCGCACGAAAAAGTAATTACGTGACAATGGCTGATTTCCGGCCCAACTCACGTACGTGAGAAAGACGTGAGAATGGTCAAAATTTTGACCTATAAATAACTCTAAGTGACATCAATATCTGGGATGCGTTGCTGTCTGGATTCAAAACAGATTATCAAATATTGGTCTAAAGAGATTAAGTTAAACATGAGTTCATGGTTTATTTTATGTACCATGTGCCTCAAATGCTTCAGTTGGAATTTCAAAAATTCTCCGTCTTGTAATTCTAAATGCCAAAGCTGAATGAGGCTTTTCAAATATAATTTGGTAAAACAAGCAAATAACAAAAAATAATCGAATACATCGAAAATCAAACTAAAAAAACTTAAGATGGGACTGATAACTGTGAATGTTACCTGTTAACTGTGGTATTCCTTTTATGCATGGAAGGTACTAACGTTAGTACCTTCCATGTTTTATGTAACCATAGTTATATCCCACCCAATTAACACGTTAGAGGAACTGACAACAAAGCTATGTCAATACCACATCCTCTATTGTTCAATAGGCTAAACATGTCTGCCATCATGTAGCTACACAAAATTAGCAAACTTTGTGGTTAGAATAAAATCAGAAAAATTACATTTTTAATTACCAAAATTGATTAGCCCATTGATACGAGTGAAGCTAAAAATTGCGATGGTTTGTATGGTGTCAGGACGATCCGGTCCTGGTCGCTTACGGCCCTTGTAAATAAAAAAAAAAAACGATACGGCCTTGGGTTGGATTTTTAGCTCCATGGTTGGACGTTTCGGCCCCAAAAAGGTTGGTCGCTGCGGTCCTGGTATAAATTATATTCGATATGTGTTCATAAAATGCAAAACGAATGTTTGTCTTATTTTTCGCCATTTCTAAGACATTTTCGTGGAAAGAATGCGGCCAATTAACACTTACATTTTAGAGTACTCACTTCTATTTAGCACCTTTTTTTAGCCGTGAAATTATTATCTTGCATACGCTTGTATACTACTACTACACTATTTACAACATATCCGTGACAACAGAGCTTCATATGCTGTGACGAATGTGAATGTCGACACAGAATAATTTATCAAACATATAAAAAAGCGTGTAAAGCTAACAACTGAAACTGTTTAAGATGTTAAAGGGCGGTAGTCGTCGTGCCACGTCCTGCTCGATATGGGACTCATAGCGACGTATACAACGCATGTAAAATACATTGTTTATTTACATGAAATTCGAACACGCGCTGCGCGACGACCACCGCGCTTTAAATCTACCAGTTGCATTGAATAATCCACATTGCACACACGAAGTTGGATATTCTCGCAGACAGGAGTTACATGTCCCTGGTTTATAAGGTCTAATTGTTGGAGCTTAAATTACGTAATCAACTACTAACTTGGTCATTGTAAACATTGAATCGTTAAGCATGGTATCCCTTGGTTACGGGACGGTAACGACAACAGTTGCACAAAAAGAACCTGGACATTTATAATATCTAGAACACTCGCAAATATACTTTATTAAATTGTACCTGCTTGTGATATAATATGAACACATCTAACTGAAGATATCACAGCAACATAACAAAGGCAGTAATCAAAAAACAAGATGTATGATTTCAATAAATTGTACATTAAAAAAGTCTAATTGCATATTATGATACTTAATTTACAACAAGTCGCAGATCAAATTCTAAATAATTAAGTAGCATACTAATTTTGGGGTGCTCAAGCTAGAGAGTATTGGACTATAATGGCCAGCATTGGGGTACTGCCTCACTAAGGTTACCGGCATTGTTACAGTTGGAACATGGACGTACCATGGTTGGATACATTCGAGCTTGAAAATACACTTACCTGTAAATTCTATCAGAGTGATCAGTAGTAAAGATGCACATGGTAGTGTAAATAAATGCATGTTGCCTATGGTATTAACCCGTCTGCGAAAATGCGAAGTCGTTATGTACCAATGTGTATGTGTGTGTGTTTGGAAGTTCAAGTCTGCCAAGTGCCACTCTTTGTTATTGTAAGTAACAGATTTCGTCGTCATGCGATGGTTACGGTGCGTGAACAATGACTTTATCAAAAGCTACACCCTAAAAGAAAGGCTGTCGCTTGAGACAGTTCCGCCGGAATAATGAATATTCATGAAGCAACACCAATCGAACTGCACTGCGATAAAAATGAATTTATGACCGTCACGGCAATTTGTATTGAATATACAACAAACGCGACAAATGACAAACTTGACAGAGAAATGAAAACAAGTTATATTGTTGGAACAAGAAGACTAGCACTGGTCACGTCTTACCATTGAACTACAATGTATATACCACACGCTGTAGTTCGAGGATGACATCATTTTGGAGAAAAATGCGCCAAAATACTGCACGAATCAAACAAAGGTTAAGAACTGGCATGCAGCTATATTTGCCAGGCCATTTCTGGGCAGACGACTCAGTATTCGTGACAAATGCAGGTGAATTACAAGCATGTTAGATACTTAATCACAAATCAGTTTCAACAAATCAAATCTCATAAGAAAATTAGAAAATGAGGCAGGTCTTAGGCTTACCCAAATTTTAGTGGGTGAACACGAACCTAAATATTTAGTCGCGTCTGGGAAAGGGCACCAGGCCGACCGAACTACAGTGTTGACAAGCGCCAGATTATGTAACTACATGTATACTACGTTCACGTTACAGATCTCGGTACGTGCTGAGAGCCGGGACCAAAACTCGACCTCGATCCCAATGATAGATGTCAAGACTGAAACTCCGCACGAACCGAGCTTTTTTGCATAAACGCTTTGCACGAACCGGTAGGATCGAATCCTGTAGTAATACAAAAAATAAATGCAAAAAGTTGTCGGCGACGCATATTTATGCGCTATTGCAATCTATTTCTTCTTGCAACGTGAAATAATAACTGTGTTTCCTTCTTTGCCATTGATGTGCACGACGACTTATAATAAATACCATGACAGCAAATGAATATGATTTCAATAAAGTAATTTTTATCATCATCCTATGCGTATCGTCTGCCATGTTTGGCTCAAATAACAGATCGACGACTGAGGGCGTGATTTCGTAACGTGAATGTAATTCTTCGTGTTTGCAGTTGCCTTCACATTAGTCAGGGCCAACTTGTTCCGTCTCCCGTGCCGAGATCTTTAACGCGAACGCTGCGAACACTTAACATTGCAAAGAAAAGCGGACGCCTTAGACCAGCCTAAATAATAACCGGTTTCACGTTTATCGTGCCGAGGCTCAGACAACCAATATTAGTTGTCTGAGGCCTAAAGTCATGACCATTTTATGTTGTTGAATGAATGATTTTTGAATGTGTGAAAGTGCATCTTGTTAATTCAACAAACAAACAAACATGCTATGTAATGTAGTTGGGAATACTGCACATTTAGGAAATTTGTCACAATACAAGAAGAAAGTAAAACACGCAAATACCTAGTATAATCTCTTTAAAGTAAGTAACAACTTACCAGGTGAACCTTTTTCTCTGAATTACACGAATTTTGTTAAAACTAGCCCAAACTGGTTTCTTAAATATGATTGCATTATAATAACAAGACCATCACAAAATATTAATTAAAATCGACCATGCCGTATACAAATAGTCATGGTTAAACTCTTTGAACATAGTATATAATTAGTTATGTATATATAATTGTGTTTTCCCTCCACAAAAGTGTTAATACATCCGGTGCATTCAGCGAAATAACCTTTTAAAAATGTCATATCGAATATATATTCAAATGTACTACATTATTGATTAACGAACTCACTGGATGTATGGATAGTGTCATGCCATCCCAATAACGGGGTCGTGTGTTTTATATTTACGTAAATTGCTAAGTAAAACGTTGAAATACTACGATAACTCATTCCTGGTTCTTACGTCTTACGGTTGTACCAAGGGCAAGTAAATACGACACTATAATATGTATTTCAGTCTCTGTTGAATGTCCTATGAGAACGTCCGAAACGTTAGGATAATAAACATCATTACGAGTATTTATCACATCAATCAATGCATTATTTACCCACAAAATTCTCAAACTTTTTCTTAGTAACGTGATTAGATCGAGCTATTTTTCGCCGCATTAACCAAAATGTTATTTTATCGTCGATAATCTAGTAGTAGTTTCGAACGCGGATTTTGCCAAATGCGTCATCAAATCATTTCAATATGCCATTAAACACTATTTCTTGGTAACACCACTGTTTGTGGTAGGGGAAATAAATCGATCGGGAAAGACGATATCACGGAGAGACGTTCGATTGATGGTTGAAAGAACTCTGATTTATTCTGGAAATGGTCACGCATTATATAGCGCACATAAAAGGTGTCGCCAAAACAATACATTGCGTTGACCAGGTGTCAAGGATTAATTAAATCAATTAACAGGATTACAATAATTAAGATCAAACATTAATAGAGAATAAAGTAAGTATGAACGTAAACATAAACATACAGAGTGACGCTGTCCGCCCGACGGGAAAAATAAACAAAAACAGTTTCCCACATTTCTCCGGGCGGCCAAAAGTAATCAAACGATATCGAAATAAACTAGTTCTAAATAGCATACTTGGCGAATTAAATTCTGATCAAATAATTATTAAGTAAACACATTCAAAAATAATCAAGAAGGTAAACTATAATTATAAGCAAACACTAAAAGCTCAATACACAAATTGTTTCTAATTTAAAATTATAACAAAGATAAAAACGATGTGAGTTAATAATGTTCGTATAGATTCACGATGCAATAAGATCATCGTGCGAGATCTTGAATTCGTAGTCTCGCGATAGTAGCAGCAGTTCTACGCGGGCGCGATGCTATGTTATTAGCGCCATGCTGTGGCGATGTTCCGACATCGGCGATATTTTCCGGGCCGGCGAGCAAGTCGACATGTTGTTCTGGTTCGGCGGTTGATAATTCTAGCGAATATAGTTTCGAAATAGGGCGACTAGTTCTGCCTGATTTAAGACGAACGTCCGCTGATCTAACTAATCTGTCGTTACCAAAGTTGAGCTTTTCCACAACAGCAAGACTTTTCCAAAATTGTTGGATGAAGGCCTTGGCGTGGATATGAACCGGTGACAGAAACCCTAAAGTATCATATACTTGACGTGTACCGTACGATTTCACGCTTAGTTACAGTGTTGCCAAGGTGACGTTTATTGCTGATATTGTCCGAGTAGTGCAAAGTATCATGGCAAGTATTCCATCGTAATCCGAGTACGTTGACTAGCGTTGATTTGTCAGCAGAGTTGTCGTTATTCAATAAATTACGAAGTGTTGTGTTGTTTGTTGCCCATGATCGTAGATTAAAACCGGCGTTCTTCATTATTTCTTTGGAGTCGCGGTAGTACTTTATCGCTTCTTTCTGATTTTCAGTTCCGGTCAATACGTTGTTGATGTAAATATTGTTCTTTAGATCGTTGACTATTTGCGATGACTGTGCTTCGAAGGGTGTTTTAATAACCGCATTCAACATGAATGGCGAACTAGTTGAACCAAATAAAACTGATTTAAACTGGTAAACTTCGAAGTCGCTTTCAGGATCATCGGCGTTTTGTAGCCAGAAGAACATCGTATATTGGCGATCTTCATCGGCAAGGTTGACATTTAAAAACGCTTTTTCAATGTCACTAGTCAGTCCAATTTGATGTGTCCGGAAACGAAGCAATATCGTTGGTGATAGCAGGACCGGATTCTAAACAGTCATTGAGGCTGGGTTGATCGCGGTATTTAGCGCTACAGTTGTAAACTACTCTAACTGGAGTTGTTGACGACTGTTTTTCAACGGGGTGATGCGGGATAAAATGGCCACGTGAGATATCCTCATCAATTACCTTTTCAATAAATCCTCGGCGTAGTTGCTCTGTTATGACTGAATTGTAGACTTTCCGTAATTCGGGTTTAAGACGTTTTACCATTGCTCTTGTTCTGTTTTTCGCCAGTACATAATTTGTAGGTAGAATGTCACAATTTTCTTTCCATGGTAGGCCGGCTGTGTATTTATTACCATCTCGTTGAATTTTTGTGTCCTGATACTCTTCAAACGTTGTGGATTTCAACTTAGAATCTTCGTTGGCAGTTATTCCCATTGTCTCTAAGTCCCAGTACTGTGATATGATGAATTGTTCATGGTCAGTGTCAGCTAATGCTTTCATTATAGTTGTGTTCATTGTGGTCACGTTGTTTAAGTGAGAAGGACCAGATAGCAAGTAACCAAATTTAGAGGATACCGCTGTGGGTCCCGCACCTCGAACGACGTGATCTTCAACAATTTGCCAATAATGGTCAGCTCCGAGAAGTAGGTCAATGTCAAAACAACCAGATTCGACTAAGGGCGCGATTTTCAGTTTTTGCAGATATTTATGCCGTTGTAGTGTTGGTGCCACGACATTCTGTATTGGTGAACTGATCTTGGGTACTATTAAACATTGTAGTGCAATGTTACCAGAGTTGGTTTTTAGTGTTATCTCAGTTCTTTTGATAGCGCGTACATATGATTTGTCACGTCCAAAGGCGCCAAGTGTGATGTGTTCTATGCTGCAATCTTCGCTGTTAATCTGAAGTTTGCGAGCAAGGTCTTCTGTGATGAAGGTTCGTTGTG
The DNA here is from genome assembly GCF_978046115.1 of Saccoglossus kowalevskii. Lineage (NCBI taxonomy): Eukaryota > Metazoa > Hemichordata > Enteropneusta > Harrimaniidae > Saccoglossus > Saccoglossus kowalevskii. The sequence continues at coordinate 10,106,163 of NC_140642.1, forward strand.
CGCCTTCGTCGAGCAGTATATTTGCGGTTGTACTTGCGTTACTTGTAGATACAGTCGCTGTAGTTGCTTTAAGCAGAACTGGTCCGGAGGTTGGAGTCAATTTTACGTGTGTTACGTCTTCTTTTGTTGACTTGACTACCCGTTCACTAGCTTTGGGGTGACTGGTCGTTGGCGAACCGCAAATCGATGTGTGGTGTTTCTTACTGCATATTCGACATGAAAATTTACTCCAACATTCATTACTGCGATGATTTGGTCCGAAACAATTGAGACAGAGTTTGTTTCGGAAGACGATGTCCTTACGTTGTTGAGGATCAGTAACTGTTGTACACTTGTTGGGTGTGTGATTTTCCTTACAAAATACGCAGGCTGGTCTTCGTCTTGGCTTCGCATTGATGTGAAAATTTGATGCGCTGGAAAGCGGTGTATCTTCACAGGTGTTGAACTGTTCAAACGTGTTGGCGGCTTGGTTCGCATGAATTTCTCGCTGGATGGATTCTCTAAGTTCTTGTATTGTCCATGCCTTATTACCATGGTCCCTAGATATCTGTGTTTTCAAATTTGTTGGCAATTTTTCGAACACTATCGGCACAAGTAGATCACCGTAATTTTCCTCAGATTTCTCTAGTGATTTAAGACCGCGTATATGCTTTTTGAGCGAGTCATAAAAGGACCGGATACTGTCAGTATTGTTACGTGGGCTTGGTAGGTTCAAAGGGGCGCTCATATGGCATGATACAATTTTATGATTTTGACCATACCTGGATTCCAATAGCTGGAGGGCTTCTTTGTAGTTCGCGTTGGTGAGTTGAAGACCGTCAATGGCACGATGAGCTTCATCGACGAGTTGGCTTTTCAAGTATTGAAATTTTTGCACGTCTCAAGCGATGGGTTCTTGTCAACAGCGGCGTTGAAAGCCTCGTAAAATGTCGTCCATTTCAAGAAATCTCCGTCGAATTTCGGTAGTTCGAGCTTGGGAAGATTTACTTGACGATGTATTGACGACGATGGTGAATTTGACGATGTTTCTGTGGCGGCAGTTGGATTTGATTGAGACGATATCTTCTCTGCTTTGTTCAAAACCCGCTGGTATCGAGTGAGGCGGAGTTTTACTTGAATATAGTAATCGTCGTCTTCAGTGAATAGTCTTTCGTAGTTTTCTTCTTCGACGAGATCAAGTATTTGTTCGTCTAGGTCACGTACCAGTTTGATTCGTTCTTTAATGTATTCGATGGTTGACTGAAGCACTTCGATGTCGGTTTCGATGTATCGTCCGCTTTCTGTAACTGTCTGGTTAGCTGCGCCATGGAGGTAAAAAGAGAAGGAGTCACAGCCAAGCTAAGATCAAAGGTACCAGGATGGTCGCCGCTGTTTGTACATAGATCAGGGAGTTTATTTGCCGAACGGATCAAGGAGGACAGTTTCCTCTTAGCGCAGTGAGGATTACCGTGAATTAGCATACTACAAACGCCTTCGCCAGCACTCGGTGATTTTCGTGACAATTCTGTCAAATTCGTATAAACAAATATGGCGACGATCGATAACGCGCACGAGTTTGACTACGTCCTTCAATTCAGAAGACGTAAAAGAAATCGAAGAGCATATTACAGACGAAAAAATTGTTTCAATATGCTGTGAACGAAACGATTGCTCGAAAACAAAAAATGCAGCAAATTTCTTGTTGACGCACTGCCGTAGGAAGTAGGACATACAAGGGATATAAACTTCAAAACGCGTCATTTAGAACCTCAAAATTCCATGTTCATGCCATGCACCATTGCAAAGATCATTAAACAAGCTTTATTGTGGACCAAAAAACAGTACTAGCAAGGTTTCGAAACATTACAATATTGCTGATTCAAAAATACAATGAAAAATGTACTGAAAAACGAAAATTTACATAAACTTAACAAGGAATTCTCTGATTTTCAAAATTCCAACTTTCCTGTTCTCACAAACACGATTCCTCTACGTATAAAAGATTTGCGCATGCTTTATGTCCTTTGACATTTACTGCGACACCGTAAAACAAGACCATGGAATGTGTACTGTGCGCAGCAACGCTTGAGAGTAAATGACGCGTCGGCGACAATCCTGGGGTGAAAGGACGATAAGACAAACGGAATTATGGGATTAAACTTGTCTAAAACAAAAGAAGTTTAGGAGGATTATTTTGGCTGTACCTCCTTCTCTTTTTACCTCCATGGCTGCGCTTTGTTGGCACCTCGCTTCTTCGTAAGTTGTTGCAGATTCGTTCTTGGTTCTGTCATCTTGACTTCTTGATATACTAGTGACTGCAACTTTTCGTTGAGTGTTGGTAGGTTCAGCAATGCAACTGGTTCTCGGCACCAAAAATGTGCTAGGGGAAATAAATCGGTCGGGAAAGACGATATCACGGAGAGACGTTCGATTGATGGTTGAAAGAACTCTGATTTATTCTGGAAATGGTCACGCATTATATAGCGCACATAAAAGGTGTCGCCAAAACAATACATTGCGTTGACCAGGTGTCAAGGATTAATTAAATAAATTAACAGGATTACAATAATTAAGATCAAACATAAATAGAGTATAAAGTAAGTATGAACGTAAACATAAACATACAGAGTGACGCTGTCCGCCCGACGGGAAAAATAAACAAAAACAGTTTCCCACATTTCTCCGGGCGGCCAAAAGTAATCAAACGATATCGAAATAAACTAGTTCTAAATAGCATACTTGGCGAATTAAATTCTGATCAAATAATTATTAAGTAAACACATTAAAAAATAATCAAGAAGGTAAACGATAATTATAAGCAAACACTAAAAGCTCAATACACAAATTGTTTCTAATTTAAAATTATAACAAAGATAAAAACGATGTGAGTTAATAATGTTTGTATAGATTCACGATGCAATAGGATCATCGTGCGAGATCTTGAATTCGTAGTCTCGCGATAGTAGCAGCAGTTCTACGCGGGCGCGATGCTATGTTATTAGCGACATGCTGTGGCGATGTTCCGATGTTTCCCACACTGTTCTCAACTCAACACTGATTGGTCGACTGCATATACGAGGCGACAATGTTTGGCATGACGTATGGCGAAACCGTTAATCGTGTGAAAAAGAAATGAATGGATTCTCGGACGATTAAAAAAAAAACATAATCGTAGGAGGCGACAGTATTTGATGTCATGTATGACAATGTTTAGTATCAAGTACGGCAAAACAATGTATGTAATCGCATGAGGCAGTAGTGACTGGAACCATGTATTGTAAAACCGTTTAATCGTACGAGGCAGTAGTGACTGGAACCATGTATTGCGAAACCGTTTAATCGTACGAGGCAGTAGTGACTGGAACCATGTATTGCGAAACCGTTTAATCGTACGATGCAGAAGTGACTGGAACCATGTATTGTAAAACCGTTTAATCGTACGATGCAGAAGTGACTGGAACCATGTATTGTAAAACCGTTTAATCGTACGAGGCAGTAGTGACTGGAACCATGTATTGCGAAACCGTTTAATCGTACGATGCAGAAGTGACTGGAACCATGTATTGTAAAACCGTTTAATCGTACGAGGCAGAAGTGACTGTAACCATGTACGGCGATTCCGTTTAACCGAGACAGACAGAAAGAACTGATATCGTGTACGGTGTTTCATGCCAGCATTATTTCATTTTATTATTCGTTATTATTATTTATTATTCAATGCATTTCCCACGGTTCTACCGGAAAGGTATTATTGGACGGATGATGCACGAGGCCAGCGGTGTTATCTTGCATCCAATATGAAATCTGTATACATTACATTATATGGATATGTTACTGTACGTTACTCTGGTTGACTATTATACCCTGTCACGATTCACTGTATGCATTTTAACCATGTGTTGTCGATGATGACGCCATTGTTACCATTTCAAATGACATGCGGTTGATGTTGATATCTGTAGATAAAATACAGAGCATATAAGGTAAGGCACGCACGAACATTTGACTAAAAAATTACTGAACACTCGCAGCGGTACCCCCGCTCTCAGCATTCCTCCATGTACGCCTGACAAGGTCGCGTGAGTTGCGCCCTCTGTGGAGTTCCAAACCCAACACAGTGGGGTCTGATGCCGTTCTGTCGGCGAGGGCGCCACTCACGCCTACATATCGTGCTAGCTTTTTGTGGGCTCACCTCGAAACTGCCCTCGGCATTTTCAAAAAAAAAAGTTTTAAAAAAATGAAGACAGATTACCAAGTAACTCCAATTATATATATAAAGTTTATGAATTGTAAGATGCACAAACCAACATTAGATAAAGTTTTCCCACTTCACCTGAAACAATTCGATAGTGCTATTTTTACTACATATACAATATTCCATTTCTTTTGTTTCCATAACTTTTTTTTCCACCAGACGAAATGAAGTTTGAGTGGCATTTAATTTACAGGAATAAATCATTTGTTTGGTTATAATAATGATATGGTTCATTAAACTTGAGAACTGATCATCGCCCAGCAAAATCTGAATATCTGTGAAAGTGTCACAACTATTTACACTTCTTCCTAGGAACTTACTTCGCCAATTCAATGGATCCACACATCACCACTCCCCTGGGCACTCACGACGGCACTCCCATAGGCACTCTTTTCCCCGCTCCCCTGGGCATTCATATCGACCCCGGTACTCATATCAACACTCATCTGGACGCTCACGCCGATCGCTGGACACCCCCCCCCCCACCACTCCCCTATAAATATTCCCAAAGGAATCCTTTGTGCACTCACATTGACATTTCCCGTGCGGAACTTTTGTTAGCACTCACCCCACTATCTTGGGCACACAAATCGAAACTCCCAAGACATGATTCACTTTGCCACTCTCCTGATCACTCATATTGGCATCCACATTGAACATTCCGTAGGAATTCGCTTAACCTCTCACCTGGTCACTTCGCTAGTCATCCCCTTAGGCACCAATATTCACTTTTTTAAAGGGTGGTGGTCGCCGCGCCGCGCATGTGCGACATTTGTGTTGATAAACAATGATCTTCCCACAATCTAATGCGCTCTTCTAATGGAAACCATGATTACGAGTTTTGATATATGCGTAAAATGCACTAATTACCGACAAATTACCGTGTAAATTACAAAGTTAAATCTTAGTAACGTCTCTCTTCGTACTCGTTGGTCTCGCAACAGACAAAGTCACCATTTTTATTCATACGGGTCCCATATCTCGCACATGCGTGGCGCGACGATCACCGCCATTTAAACACTCGTACCATCCCTTCTCTAGGCACTCACTTTGCCATTCCAATCGGCAATAACCCCCAGGTTGGCTCTATGCATACACACCAGCACTCACTTCCTCGGGTAGATATTGTAATAAACCCGATTATATTGTGGGGTAATATTCCGAACAATGTTGACCGTCGCAATGGGAACAGGTCGTACCTAGTTGGGGGCACAATGAAGGGGTACACATATACATACCTAATAAGGTAGGCTCGGATACTGTCGACTGGTTCTCGGCAGTTGTCTTTCTATTCCGGCGTATGCACAAACATACGCAGATAGCAGCAATGATCACGCAACCAATGATACCGGATATTATCCTTTAGAAAACAGTATGAGATTGATGAAGACACTCCTTACAAAAATTACATTGACGTCACCACACCCCCTCCCCCTCAGGATCTGAGAACACCAGATTATTCGTGTTATTTGAATCATACACTACACAATACAGTGCGGATAGTAACAATTATGTAATGATTTATCAGGTGATTCGACGTTGCATACGTGATCATTCAAGCAGACTCTACATAATTTATCATGTGGTAACGGTTTTGAAAAGACTATTTCAAATAAATAACTTACCAAAGTCCTATAAACTCAATATTACTACTTTCAACGCTGTTATGGTCATCTTTCCGCCAAGTAGTATAACTACAGCAGTAATATAAACCACTAGAATCTATGCAACAATGCGTTTTACCAATCCATTCGTTTTCTGTGGGACAGGAATAGTTGCCGTCATACACACCAGCATAGTTTTGATGTCCAGGACAATATTCGCTTGCCACTGCAATAAATATAAGTAGCAAAACCAGTGAATACGCATATACTCGGTTGAGACAGTGAAGTGTAGCCATGTTTCCGCTCGTCGAAAGAATTTGTCGGTACTTAAGTGATTTATTTATCTAACGTCCTTATCTTGACGTTGTTAATCAGAAATATGAGACCTTTTCTAATCAAGTATGCGAAGGATGTTTGGTTGGGATTCTCTTTAAACTGGAAAAATGCAGCATAAATGTGAACATTTAATTTGTAACACTGCTTGTTGTTACAGTATCTTGATGAATATATAAGTTTATGATTTATCAATGAACTGAAAAAGTTGTTCTTGTCGTACACAACTGAGAATACGTTCGACGAAACATTGTTTTTCTAATTCGCATTGAGTATTATGGTACGTACAATAATAATCACTGCACATGCGTAGTAGTGTTTTTATGTACTGCACCATCTAGACTATACATGTGTTGCAAAAGAACCGTGTTTATTTCACAATTAATCATAACACGTCAACAACATGCAGTAACAAACAGTGATATTAAAAACATTTATATCATCGCCTATTTTGTTGTATTTATTAGTTGTGTATATGCCGTAAAAACTGATGTTACCCAGAATATCGCATGATACTATCCTATATGAGTACAATGCAGTAAACATAATTGAGGTCACTAAACTATTTTGCAGGGATTTTTTGTTTTTATAAATGCAACAATTGTGACTGTGAATTTTTGACACCTGTTCATATCTCAATGTAACATTGGCGGAATCTATTAAATATCGTCTTTGATTTTTGTGAATCTTAATTTTATGTTTTAAAATAAAATGAAGCAATAATAAACTGTGTTCGTAATTTTTGACGTTGTGGGGTCTGTTGTTCACTGCATGCCCACTACAAATGATGTATGCATTAAATATTGCCAATTTTACAAATTTTTTCAAGAATTTTGAGTTGATTTGTTTATTGCATTCGTGTGTTTTATGACTTTCGGAACATGGCCTATTGACCTCATGTGACGTCACAGTAGACGCCTGACATATATATACTTGGATCATGTTGCCAACAGGGTATTCTCGACGTATGAATCGTTCTTTAGTTGTAAGATATGGCGGTCTCATGTTTCGGTCGTCAACTTTATTAACCTGTTCGGTCACTTCTCGATAACCATCACCAACGCAATTTTTGCTCTGGATCTCAAGTAACTATTATTTTTTAACAAATTATCATTCATTATAAAAGCCATGTACAAATACAGAATTCCAATTTTGTTAAAATTATCAGTAGCAGACCAAATGCTCGTTGTTTTTTTTTCAAATAATCCTGTAACCATACATGCATACACGTGGTCTATAGTTCAACTGCGACCTAGTACGCTATGCTCTGAATAGCTGTGAAGGTTCGAGACAGGATTACATCACAGATAATTATTTTATCATATATACAAGCGAAAATTGCCGAATCGTATGTGCCTTAAGGATTGGACAGAAATTGCAGTGGCGATGCATTGGGGGTCACCGAATGTTGTGCAAGCATCAGAGGAGGGCTTACGGCTTTCTTAGCAGCCTAGTAGGAGAGAGTCACAACATTGTGTGTACATATGGGAGTTTCACTTTTGGGGCAATATTTATAGGTTTATTTGTTTTGTTTATGGATTATATTTGTTTGTTTGTATGAATGGCACCTTAAATAATTTTCAGTTTATATGATTCGCCAATATTTGCCAATGCCTTTGAATAATCAGCGTGTGGATGAGTTTCAACTTAAACCATCAAAATGTGTAACATAAATAAGCACACCAATGCACGTATCAGAATAGTTAGCTAAAATGTACATCGAACTGATGTCAGAGACGGTGTTAGTTCAGGTCAGTGATACCAAAGAGCAATGCACCAGCCACATGTGGTAGCTGATGAGTTCGATTAAAGATATAAATGCTTGATAAATATGAATTGGTTCAAGAAAAAATCTGTGGGATTGTACAAAAAGAAGGTGTTCCATGAAATGGAATTATTATTGTACCTTCATCAAAGACTATCAAGGATATAGTTGCAGGTCAAATTTATGAAGATCATTGGTAAAAAGACTTTCCATTGTGACCAGTTTTTGCTTTGTTTCATGAACTATATATTTGAATCCCTTATTAACTTCTTATCATGGATGCAGTTAGTACTGTCTTTGAAATAAGCTTTATAATCGGCAACCCAAAGTAATATGTATAATCTTGAAAAACTGATACTTAAAATACTGTTTTATTATACTATGTAGTTTTTATTACAATTAATATTGCAACTTTGACAACTATTTCAAACCACAAAGTCATTGTGCAGTTTGTAACAACTACATATTGTGATTTTGACGTGACGTGTTGTACGTGACGGGTCAGCTACCTAAGGCACACACTGTGACGTGTCTGACATGTGTGTTGTACGTGACGGGTCAGCTACCTAAGGCACACACTGTGACGTGTCTGACATGTGTGTTGTACTTGACGTATCCGCTACCTAAGGCACACACTGTGACGTGTCTGACATGTGTGTTGTACTTGACGTATCCGCTACCTAAGGCACACACTGTGACGTGTCTGACATGTGTGTTGTACTTGACGGGTCAGCTACCTAAGGCACACACTGTGACGTGTCTGACATGTGTGTTGTACTTGACGGGTCAGCTACCTAAGGCACACACTGTGACGTGTCTGACATGTGTGTTGTACTTGACGTATCCGCTACCTAAGGCACACACTGTGACGTGTCTGACATGTGTGTTGTACTTGACGTATCCGCTACCTAAGGCACACACTGTGACGTGTCTGACATGTGTGTTGTACTTGACGGGTCAGCTACCGAAGGCACACACTGTGACGTGTCTGACATGTGTGTTGTACTTGACGGGTCAGCTACCTAAGGCACACACTGTGACGTGTCGTACAAAGATACTACAATATCCAGTTTAAAATTGATGATGAAGTTCGATATAATGTCAGCATATTGCGTGCATGTGTACATGTTGAGCCAAAAAGTGTGTGTTCCGAAACTTTTGCGATTTTAGAAAGGTTTCCAAGCATTTGTTGCTGAATGTTGCGAGATACAATGATGATAGTAGGTTTATTATTTGTATCGCTATCACTTGGGGTGGAAAATGCTATCAATAATTTTCTTTTATCATTTTTGTGTAGATAACAAAAATGCATAATGGCAAGGTTGTAGCATTATTATATCTTTTTATCAAATTTTCATAACCCTGCTACTGAACAGCATGGATAATTCATTGTTATGTAATGTGTCAATATCACATACAATATTTATTTATTTATTTATTTATTTATTTATTTATTTATTTATTTATTTATTTATTTATTTATTTATTTATTTATTTGTTTGTTTGTTTGTTTGTTTGTTTGTTTGTTTGTTTGTTTGTTTGTTTGTTTGTTTGTTTGTTTGTTTGTTTGTTTGTTTGTTTGTTTGTTTATTTATTTATTTATTTATTTATTTATTTATTTAACTTCGCATGTGTGTATATTTATTACAAAGCAAAAGGCCATTGGCCCAAAAAGCAAATACAGTTTCACTTAACAGTTGTAACAATAGAGAAAACAAAAATCATTTAAGTTCTGCTTTTCATGGCGAAATAAACATAACTCGCTAACTGATTTAAAATTACATCGTTTCTTGAACTCATGAGCGAGATAAATTTGTTGTAAGTGGGGTTGGTGCGGAACCATACAGACAAAAATTCTGCTCTAATACGTTGATAACGATGGCAAATAGCTATAAAATGATATTCGTCTTCAACATAAAGTTGATTTCGTTCAACACAGTATTCACACAATCTATTATCGAGGGGGACATTTTCATGTCTTCCCTTTTCAATATGCAAATTGTGAGAAGAACAACATAACCTCGAAAATCCAGATCTGAATTTGAAAACATGGATGCGTGACAATAATTTTTCTTGTTCAAGTGACGACTTAAAATCGAGATAGGAACGGAGTTTGGGGGAAGAAGCAGTGTCGTCGTGCCATACTTGTTGCGCACAATCTTTAATTCTTTGTGTGAACTGCGAAAGAAACACACTTTTCGAGCCTACACCTTGGTTCAGCCATACATGACCGAATCCAAAGCGAAATAGCAAAATTTTTACATTAAAAGCCCAATTTACCGACGTTATAACACGTTGGTCGGATAATCTTTTTAACATTAAATAACATTTATGAGGATATCTATTACCGTCCATTTGTAATAATCTCAGCCAGTAGCTAATGCATCGAAAATAGCAGCCATTTCACAGGCACTTTAAAGTAAATAACATAGAGAGGAAAACGACCACATTCGCCAACAGCTGATAAATCTCTTGAGTTATTACTCACACCGAGTAGAAATTTACAAAATTGATTCTGAACTTGTTCAATTTGAGGAGCGTTCTCGTAACCCCAGATTTCACAACCATATAATAAGATTGGCACAATCATAATGATGGAATCAATTGCTTTTTTACCCTGTGCTGATTGGTTTAATTTGGTAGGATTCCAACTTAATCTGGAGGAAAATAGTACACTAAGATACTTGTACTGAGGGACGATTTTAATTTCATGATCGCGATAGAACCATTTTTCACCTTGTTTTAGATAACCACCCCTGCGAAAAACAATTATCTGTGTTTTGTTTAGGTTTAGAGTTAGACCCCAGTGAGAACAAAATTGGTGTACTTTATTTATTTGTCGTTGAGTATGTATTGGCATATCAGAACCCACGGCTACGTCATCCGCGTACATCAAGATATTAAGGTTGTGAAGATCGTTGTCAATGCAAACACCCTCACATCCAACAGTACTAGTGTATGGAACAAGATCATTGATAAAAATAGTAAATGATATAGGACTAAGCATACAACCTTGACGTGTCCCGATAGTGCATTTAAAATATCCAGTGAGACCACCAGATGAAATCACACAAGATTGCAACTTACTGTACATTGAGCGAATAACCGACAAGAATTTTCCATGAATCCCATAATTGATTAGTTTCGACCACAGAAAATCATGTTGAATCGAGTCAAACGCCTTAGCGAAATCAATAAAAATAGAATAAAAGCGCCCTTTTTTCTTTGTTAAATATTTTGCTGCCATGGCTTGGAGTGTGAAAATATTGTCACTTGTACTGTAGCCTCGCCGAAAACCACATTGCGCTTCAGATAATATACAATTCTTACGACACCAGTGGTCCAGACGTGAATTTAGGATTTTTGTCAGAACCTTGCTTGTTACTGATATAAGGGAGATATCCCTGTAATTGTTGACATCAGAACGATCACCTTTTTTATGTAGTGGCGAGATAATGGCTTTACACCAGGTTAATGGAAAGTTGCAGCTGGAGAGTACTATCAGGGGTAAATTCTTCTCTCCTCGGGGTTCTCCACACTTGTCAGGGGGAATCTCGTCTCGTCTCTATATCTGGTCCTCTTGAGGTATGGGATCAGGAAAGTCACTTATACTTTACAGTCAAATAAGACACACACAACGAAATACGTTTCAGCTCTCGTCTTAATCGGTCAATCGAGCACTCTATAAGACACAGCGCCCTGGGGAAAAATCCCCAAGACTATCGCAAGGCTGACCCAAGACTAGCCCAAGACTGCGTCAAGGGTCGCCCCAAGTCTCTCCAGGACCGGACTCTCAGACTGCGTCTATCGTGCTGTGCTCCCCAAGACCAACTAAAACAACTTTATTCATTTTCAAAACTCTAACCAATTACAAAGCAGTAAAAAGACTCTAGGGCGTAACCTTCAATCATAAAGCTAATCACACTAAGTACTGAATACGTCATATCTTTTGATTAATCGTTCACTATATTAATAACTATGAATACCAACTGTGAGAATAGCGACGGTTATCTCGTAATTAGTTCCAAATCACTGAGCCAAGTTCCGTCCAAAACTTCAAATAGGCCTAAACGATGACAGACATAACACAGCAATTCGCTAATAATCAGCTAATTAAGTCGGTCAACAGAAACGCGAAAACAAATTCATGACACATCCCTTCACCCAAACTGAGATATGCCCCCCCCCCCCGGCATTGCACGTTCACAAATCAAAGATATCGTCCACTACTCATCGTCATACGGGTTAAATACAATACTAATAAAGGTATAAATCAAAAGAGTAAAACACACTAATTAAGTACAATGATTATAAAGTCTAAATACAATGGTTATAAAGTCTCAAAAAAATCAACGGTTATAAATCAAAAACAAGGGAAAGGCTACCAATGGACTCACTTTTCTCAAACAGTCCGCCGAGGGTAACCCTTCGCTGCACTGTCTCTGTTACTAAGGTTACAAACTCTATATCAAAAGGTCAAAAAAAACTAAGGCGTGGCGGTGCAGTCGACAGCTTGATCACGTGATTTCCAGGATGCGTCTCTCGGTTAAAGCATTGCAAAGCGGTAACTAATAAACAATGAATAAACAAGCTATTAATCAAAGTCCTGTCACATACGCTTATAAACTTCAACTGAACTCACAAGTCGTTAATCTAAAAAAAGTCATACAGGCGTGGAAACGGAATGCAAAGACAAAGCCGCTATATAAACACATTACTCCTCTGGCAAAAAGACGGGGAAGGCTAAAACGATAGACACTGCTAAGTTACATATAATCCTGTCAATCATGAACAAAAGCTTGCGTTATCAAACAATACATATATAAGCGCACCAAACTCTCATCCCAAAAAGATATAAAAAAAACGTTACAAAGTGCTCTCAACTCAAAAAGCGTCAGAAGTATTCCGGAAACAACACATAAACAAAAACAACTCTTAAACGTCGGTATCTCTGTACTCGACAAATCTCAAAACTCTGAAAAACTCTTTGGGGCATTACTTTCCCCATCATAAACTCATTAAAACACTATAAAACTTCACAAAACTCAAAACACTGTGTTGCAAATACTTGTCCACTGAGGCGCGCTTAAATCATTATATAAAGGACCTCGCACGTCACTAAATATCATTTAAAAACAAAAATCTGGGCGCTCACGTACATACAATTCAACATCACAAAAAAAAGGGTAAGAAAAAACGATAGGAAAAGCAAGCAAGAAATACGTTACATTACTGAGCAATAGTGTTGGGATTGTGGAAAAGAGTTCAACGTCTTGAGTTACACAGTGTCTGTTACAGTGTCCAGCGAGCAATACTCTAAGCAATACACAGATAGCTAAAGTTCTAATCAAAGTCTATAAGCGTCTCTTCTCTTGTCGTCGCGTTAGTCCAGGTCGTTCTTTCATCTTCTTGTCTTTAATGTCGCTCAATTCTTAATTATTCAGTCCTATACGATACTGGTCCTTCCGAAGGGGTTTCGAAGTCTTCATCTCTTCAGAGTTGTACATCGGTGTCGTTCGGGTAAAGCCGTTAGTCGTCAAGCGCGTTTTTTGAGTCGTCTCTGCCATCGAGCCAGTTAGTTCGGTTCACAAGAAAGACACCTCTTCGTCATTTCACTTTTCTTCACAGGATCTCAATGTGTGTTAAACACCTGCCCGGGAGCTCCACCACGTATCAGAGGTTAATTCTTCTCTCCTCGGGGTTCTCCACACTTGTTAGGGGGGGGGGGGAATCTCGTCTCTATATCTCGTCCCCTTGAGGTATGGGATCGGGAAAGTCACTTATACTTTACAGTCAAATAAGACACACACAACGAAATACATTTCACCTCTCGTCTTAGTCGGTCAATCGAGCACTCTATAAGACACAGCGCCCTGGGGAAAAATCCCCAAGACTATCGCAAGGCTGACCCAAGACTAGCCCAAGACTGCGTTAAGTCGGTCAACAGATACGCGAAAACAAATTCATGACAGTACCAACAGTCCGCTTTAATTTCATTGGTTAGGGGCGCATTACATTTAATATTTCGCAAAATAGCCCAGAATTTCACAGAATCTTGTTTTGGTTCTAAAAGTTTGTATTTTTGTTTGTCTATAGATAACCGTTTCTTATTTCTACATATTGCTTTGAAATTATTTTTAGCAACTCTATAAGTGGTCAAGTCACTATTGATATTTAAGAGTCTGAATTTGTTTAGGGCTTTATATTTTTCTATTTTAGCTGCGCTGCATTCTTTATCCCACCACGCTGGTTGGGATTTGTTCCGGATACGAGATTTATTAGTTGACTTCATTTCCGATGCAGCGTGATCAAATATTTCACCCAGTACATGTATGGTTTGGTCGTGATTATTCAGTGTGATATATTCAGAGGCTTGTGCAAGATGTTGTTGCGTGAACTCATCATTCATACGACTAATGAATAATTCAAGTCCCGAGATTTTCCAGTTGAAACGGCACCTGGGTGTAGTTTTCATTACACTTCCCGGTTTATTTTGGGGCGAGTTAGTATGAGTGAGTTTAAATTTAAGACAGATTGGAAGATGGTCAAATGCATCCAAAATAATAGTAAACATGTCGTCAACAATATGAAACAACTCTGAAGATAAAATGCCATAGTCAACAACACTGACGCCATTGTTAGCGTAACACGTGAAATCACCGCTTTTATCCCTAGGAAAACGACCGTTCGCAATATGTAAATCTAATTTCTTACATAGATCCAACAGTTGTTTTCCATATGAATTTACACATTTGTCTTTTGAATTTCTATGCCAATCAAAAACATCAGTTTGATAACCAGGCTGCAGAAAAGAATCATTATCCTGTACAATAAAATCAGGCATATTTCCTGTGCGGGCGTTAAAATCACCAACAATATTTAAATTAAATTCATCTAGACTAGAATATGCATCAATTAAAAATAATTCTAATTGTTCAATACCAGAGAGTTCAACGCGTACGTCTGGGAGTTTTCTGGCGGTATATACACAGCTGCTAACAGAATATCTGTGTCTGAACCAAAAACAATTTTGTCTAGAATAATTGAAACTACATTTTTGGATTTCTCGAAGACTCGCTTTACATGGGGAGCTATATAGTCGGCAACAAATATACATACCCCGCCAGAGTATCGACCAAAACGACTGCGTTTAACATTAAATGTTGAAAAACTTTTGTACATGTGGATAGCATTTTCAAACTCGCTCTCCGATTTTGCTCATGTTTCGTTTAAACACACAATCGGATAAGTGTTGATTATCAATGTTGCCGAGCTGTTTCGTTAATCCTTGACAATTCCATGAAAATATTGACAGTGGCTTGTCACTCTGTCGGGGCCGGCCGTTCTCCCAGCTTTGTGGTTGGTTAATACTTATTAACTCTTTGACGACGTTTAACTCGTCGTCAAAGATATAAACGCGTTTACCCAACTCCGAATTTACAAAAAGCTTATCAAACCTGAGTCTAACTTTGGCGTTGCTATCACAAGCTAGAATTTGACGCTTTTTTGCTAGTAATTTACTGCGAATTCCTCTCATTCTTGGAGAGAAGTCTTCATCAATGGAAATTTCGGATCCCTTCAAATTAAAGGCATTACGTAGGACATGTTCTTTATCTTTCAAAAAAGAGAATCTTGCAATGATTGGACGTCCAGCACGAGAGAACGGGGTTCCGGCAAGTCTGTGCACACGTTCAAATATAACTTCCTTGACTATGCCAAGTTTATCCCTAATCAAATCCTTGATTATATTCTCAGTCGTATCCCAATCTTTAGACGAATTCGTTTGTTCTATTCCACGGAATATGACATTACACCTACGGTCCCTATTATCTTTGTCATCATTTTGTTTCCGCATAGTTATCACTTCGCCCCTCACTTCGCATGTATAAGTTTGTGAGATCACTTTCTGTCTTTAAATTACTAAATCCATCTCAAAAGTGCCAATAATGCCCATTGAATGTGATCAAGACGATTATTCATCTACTACGTACCAAGTTTTGAATGAAATTAAATTAGTATTTATATGCAAATATGTATTTGTACTAAATAATTATGATAAAGTTTTGCCTAGAAAACTCAATTTCAAACTAGACCAAAGTTATAGTACATCCATTAAAGGGCCATTAGCGGCGTTTTCAAGCTTTTTTTCGTATTTTTCTTATATTTAGCTTTGTTTCACTATCATAGCGACGAGAGAGCTATAAACTGTGATGGGCAGCAACAAAATTATCAACGTGTTACAAACGCACAAATATCAAGTTAAATTTATTTCGGGACGTCCCGATAAATGCCGTAAAATGGTGAATAATCTGAAAGCATGCACAGTACCATCTCAGAAAAAAATGGCAAATCAGACTGGGTGTAGGAAGCTCGGTCGCCGAAGTGTGAGCGAATCTGCGAAAAAACGACGACAGACAAGCAAGAATGCGACGAAGATTTATTTTGGCCAAAAGGTTGACAGATGGATTGCCATAAAATTGGAGCATTCTTTTGGTTCAGACGCAAATGTAGCCAAGTTTTTAATCGCTAGGTGAGTTATGTTCAATGTGTTATCGCGTAGTACAATACTGTAACATTACATGGGTTATGTATCCTCCGTTTATATCCATGTGTTGTGCATTTTCTGGGAAAGTTTGGCATATGTATAGTTTATTTTTTAGGCCAGAATAATAATATAATGTACCGTAAGTGTGAGCAGCTTGTAATAATATATGTTGAAACGTAAAATAAATCCATCGGCGCCATGCGTTGTGGTTTGTATATAAGGTGATATTCATTCATTGTGACGGAACCGTACATGAATTCAAATGATTTGGTATGAAAAACTTTCAAGTGACTATATTGAATTTAGTTTATCAGAAATAGCCACTACGGATTCAGGAATCATGTATGACGCATTGTAACAAGACGGAACGCAACAGGAAGTCAGTAGAAACAACAGATATTTTTCGTTAGCGTGGGGGGAAGTTGGTTAGCATTGGGCACAACAGAAGTGTTAATCCGAAAATTCATTGTCTATTCTTGTTTGTGATTGGTCCTGGCAACGTTTGGGGGATCGTGAAGTAACCCCGGACGTAACTTCGTATTTGAGAATTATTGTTCTGATGTGCCTTGGTAAGCAAATGGTTATTTAGATAACATTGTTCATTTCTTTGTTACCTTAGCCATGGAGCTAAAAAAAATGTTTTAGCTCAATGCCTTAACACATGTGGATGAGTGTATTACTAGTATTATTCCATCTATAAGTTGTTTAAAATTGTTTAATGACAAATTGTTTTCATTTAATTTTTTTAAGTTTTTTTATTTTTTTTAAACTTATTGTCATGCTTTAGATAGTAATTTTTTGAGAATTTGTATGATTAATTTTAAATATGTGTTCTAGTGTAACCATTTTTACTCCTGAGGAATTTTAAGTGTTTAAATAAACAATAAAGCTGGCCTAAATAGTCATGTTAGCACTGTGAGACACATCCTACTAATTTTAAAGATAGATAGTACTGATAAAATATTGTTTGAACATGTGATGTCATCATTTGGCAGAAACAGAGCACTTCCATGGAGCTCCATGTTCAATTGAAACCAAAATTAGCATATCTATAGCAAAGGGATATATTCATAGATACTATAAGAAGGAAAATTTCGGTATATTTGATTATCTACCCTGAATTACAAGACAAAACAAAAATGTTATCCAAGCCAGGGTTAAGAAAGTATTGTACTTCAATGTATTCATTTTGTTGTTATTTGTGCATTTATGAGTTGGATGCGAGATGTTTTTAGAGAAACATGTACAAAAGGGATACTTTGCAGAATATGTATTTCACAATTTTTTGTGGTGAAACAATCATTTCTATGTATTTTGTTTTACTACTGGGTGCTCATAATTATATTTACCACATAACAAAAAATATGACCAATGTAAAAGGACACGTGCAAAAGATGTGAGACACCGACTAATGGAAACCGTTTCGACTTTTTAATTATGTGTTTATTCTCTTGCTGCAGGTATCATGCTAGTAAGACTGTACCCTCAACATCAGCTGCAGGTCCCAGTACTGCCAGTGTTCAAACTATGCAGCTACAGAAAACAACAGAATTTTTTGGAAAAAAGGCTGTTGAATCTTAAAGGTATGATTCTTGCTATCATCATGTCTTATTTACTATATTCACTTCTAGACAATGTCAGAAAATATGTGTTCTATTCATGTTTTTTGTATGTACAGTGCATGATTTAATACTTCTTAATTTTTACTTGGTCAGATGAGATACCATTCTAAGGAGTCTGTTATCCCTTCATCGTCCACTCCAGGCCCCAGTAAAACTGTTCCTATACTAAGAACTCCGGAAGTGTCAGAAATATCCTCTGCTGAATCTGAAAAGTGAGTTTTTTCTCAAAAATTATATCAATATTTTCTGTGTAGTTGTTTCATATATTGTCATCTTCATGATGCATGTATTATGTCTTATGAAATACAGACTTATATTGTTATTTCATATTTTAGGAATGTTGTGTCTTGGATTGACCAAACTGCTAAACAGAGCTCTAAAGATTCAGAGTAAACAAAAACAAAACATTTTTATTTTTTAAAACACTTCCCCCTGTGGCAAAGTATATCACAACAGCAACAATTACAAGATCCATGCTCACCCCCCCCCCCCCCCACACACACTTTTGGAACATTTCTATTTTCAGGGTCACGTTTGACTAAGCACACATACTCTTCGAAATTCCCCTAAATTGACTGTCTAATCATAAAATGCACTATATACTACACTGATTTACAGATCTTAATACTAAGAGTACATCACATTGACACATTGCATCCAAACACTTTCCATTTATTTACATTGGATGCAAAAGTGCTGTCACACAATGGAAATGGAGTTCCATCACTGAATGCAAACATTCTTCATAGGGTTATCATGAGAATACCACAAAGTATGCACTTTATACTTTGCTGTATTCTTGTGATAATTTCATAATATAAGTAAACACTGTTGAATTATAAACTGCTTGGAGAAATAACGTTTACACATTTATTATTTGTAGGTATCATAGGTGCTACAAAAAAAGACACTTAGATAATCAGGGTACAAAAGACATATCCCCACATCGCACAATTGATGAAATCAGTTGTGGTGAAGATGTTGACAGATAGACATAGAATGCAACGAAATAAAGAGCTGGAACCCCAAGATCCAAGAAGAATATCACTGCATCCTACTCCACTTAGTCCACCTCCAACTGCTACTGTTGTTGAACAAAAAAAATTCAAGACGCACATAATTATACCAGTCTACCAGGCAGAAACCTTGTGTATTGCATGTTAGCATCCGGGTATTTATCCCTGATGCTCTAAACGCAACAGCTAGGTATTACCAGTCTGTCACCAACACCAAGTCTACCATGTGTCTATAATGTGTACTGCGGCAGTACTACTGCCTATATGCTGCATGACGATTCGCCTTGTTTATATCATCGTAGTCATCCAGTACTAAAATATCTCTGTGATAGTACCGCGCCAAAGCAAGTACAGCTTCATCAAGGACAAGTAGTTCAAAATCCTAAAAGAAGAAGTGTATTTTAGCTTAAAATATATTTTACAATGTTCGCTTGTTTTTGGTTCCTGTTTGAGAGGCCAAAGTTTTTGCTGTGAACCACGTGTAGCATGATTTCATGCAAAAGTATTTTTGAAAAACCCTTTCATATGAACCTTGTATATTTTTATTGTTAGTAAGCAATTTACTAAAATTATTCCCACAGCAGTAGGGTCTACATGAAGTACCGGTAACATGGTACCCTGTTCTCAATGTGACCAGACACACTATTTCATTTGTTACTTTGTAGAGTTATGTAGCATTTTTGATGTACAATACATGTTTATGAAAAATGATAAAACATGACTCATTGTGCATGTATAACACAGAAAGAAATCATGCCTATTTGAAACTCTGTGATACTCACTGGCCAGGTTGTGGTGCTCTGTGGAGGCTGTCGCATGCAGCATACATATGTCTGGGGACGAATGATAGCCACCTGGATGTGGCACAACTGGTAACAAAAGATTAAACATCAAGCCTGGATTTCCCCATGTCATTTCATCAATTATAGTCTGAAACACAAGTGAAAAAAAAAACTTTTTAATTATATGCAAGACTTGCAAAACTATAGGCAAAACCATTATTTTTATAGCCACTGTTCTCATTTGCCAATGGCCTCTGTCACCTATTTAGAGAATGGAATGATCTGCTTATCAAAAACCTGTCAATAGGTTTTCCTTCTCATTGTTAGCTCCTATGTCTGCATATCCATTATTGCTCAATGCTTTTATGTAACACTCAAACTATAGGAACACACAAAATGAAATTAAATCTTTTTTAACTATGGTTATTTTAAAATGTGTATATGTTTAAAAAACAATGCAGATGGCAGAGTAAACAAAATGTGTTAGCATATATTTTTGTTTGTACAGTTGTAGCTTGTACATGTGTTTCTGCAAGTTTTCTTGCCCCAGGCTTGTTTGACCTATTAGCCTGTGCTACGAATGCTTAATTAATGTAGTACACAAGTTAGGTAATTTTCATAAATGAATAATCTTTAATTATATTCAAGTTCTTTTTTATGACTTTCTTTGATTGCTTGTTCACTCCTAAATGTTTACAGTTTTTATGTATTACTACACTGGGTTTTATGAAGGTGAACATTTATAAAATATTTATCCAGAAAGATTCTTGCACTTCATTCCAATTCAAAGAAGATGATTTCATTTGCTGTAGAAACCATTCGGTAATGCCAATACCCCTTGAAGCTTGGCTATGAATGCAAAGTGCATTTCAAATCAAAATCAGTCTGCACTTTGTTGGGTTATTTTTTTATATTTTGTGGCAGCTTAAAGGCCCAATTCACTTGCCCCAGGCAAGTGTGAATTGGAGGTGTGACTATGCTAATGAGTGTTGTTAATCACTTGCATAGCCTATGACACATCCTGTTTCAGCGGTCCAACATCACGTGACTTTGATTGACAGTAGTTAATTATTCAAGATTAGTAGCGCGTCCCTTTCCCCGGTTCGAGTTTTTGACTTTTATCCGCCAAAATCTCAGCTTGTACACTATCTATTGTCATAAATACTACACACAGTCACTGCTGTGATATTCATGGTCACATGCATCCACTTTGGCATGACATAATCGACCTGTAAGTTCGAGAAAACGCGCTATTACCGGGGCTTGGCTGGAGCTGTTTACTACAGCGTGATAAGCAAGGAAATAATCTCTATTGTTTAGAACCGTATTTATAGTATACCTGGGCCTTTAAGTACACATTGAAATTGCATTTGCTAAATAAAATATATGTTTCTGTCTACGAAAATATACTCACTCGTATTCTGTTCTTTTTTTGAAGAAGAAGCCTCAAAGCATCATGAGCATTTCTCACAGTTTGGCCTTGCCCTCTACAACGTCCACCTCTTCCCCTTCCACAACTACCTCTTCCACGGCTACAACCTATATCTCTACGCCCCCTTCTATATGGAACTGGCTCACTTTCACCATTTGTTGTGTCTAGAGAACTGTTCGATGCCTGTAGAAAATGCAGTAGTAATTGTTTAAACCATCTGACCATTTTTTGACGTAATACTGAACGGATGATTCTCTGAAATCAAGCAGCCTGTCGGTACATTTCAAATAATGAACAATATGTATAGTATCAAAGCAATCGGGCTTGCTGTTTTCAACAAGAAAATATCACTTTCCACCAAAAATGACAAAAATATTCATCAAAATTAGATAATTGAATATATCATCATGAAATGTACAAATCTGAGAGAGGTCCACATGTAGTACCTATATGTGTATGATATCAAAGCAATTGGACTTCTGGTTTTTATCAAGAAGTCAAAAATATCACATTTTACGATGGACAATCACTAATATGATAAGCTTGGATAAGTTTACAGCTTAAAAATCAGCGAATATTTTTTCCCCCATATTATACATTCAACTCATTAAGAATCAATGAAAATAAACTCCATACTAAAGCTTAAACATCTAGAATATATATATATATTTAGCGAAAATTAATTCCAGCTAAAATAAAGTATTTTACAGCATAGCATTGTTAGGTGTAGGGATTTACAGTTTAATTTTCAGCCTCTTTTGTTCAGGTCATCCTTATCTGTGTTACATGTACAAATAATTTGGTGCCTGAATAGTAGATTTGGCAGATAATGTAATTCATGCAGAATAGTGACCATGACCTTCACATAAAGTACATGGTTTATTTCATAATCAAGTAAACTTTCTGTCCATAAAATATATGTACTAATTATAAATAAACCACGGTTCTTCTAGCAACCATGACTAAACAATGGAGTAGTATAGTAACGTATCATAACGATAGCAGTGAGTTATAATTCATCCTAGGCTGTTCAAAACGTTGTCAAAAGAGTTGCAGCATACTCAATTTCTATACTTCTATATACAATTCCATGTCTCCATCCCTTTCCATCGCTAGCTACACAGTGGCAGCGACCAATGAGCTAAATAACGAAAATAATTTAGTCAACTGTCATATCGCTCGTACGGACACCCGTCATGGACTTTGTCAGGATTCCCACTGATGACGCTTGTATTGAAACAATATCAAGCGTATCTTCACATTGCTATCAATGAGCATGGTTTCTAAAACAATATCCGTATCGCTTTTAGCACGTATGTGGTATATGGGCAGCTGACAGTGTATGACACCACTTGTAATAATACAATTCGAAAACATTATCACCTGCGATAAATCAGCCTGTAAAGCAATTACCCACGATGTGGAGGTGCTAAAATCACTTTTGTATTTTTTATTCAATGTATTTTATTTCTGGAAACTTATGCGGGTGTCTTTTTATAAGCTAAATCACGTGATCCAAATTGACACGTTACATGACTCAAAACACCTTTTATGTTAGGACAGTGATTCAATACACCCGCATAAGTTTCCCGAAATAAAATACATTGAATAAAAAATACAAAAGTGATTTTAGCACCTCCACATCGTGGGTAATTGCTTTACGGGCTGATTTATCGCAGGTGATAATGTTTTCGAATTGTATTATTACAAGTGGTGTCATACACTGACAGCTGCCCATATACCACATACGTGCTAAAAGCCACACGGATATTGTTTTAGAAAACATGCTCATTGATAGCAATTTGAAGATACGCTTGATATTGTTTCAATACAAGCGTCATCCGTGGGAATCCTGACAAAGTCCATGACGGGTGTCCGTACGAGCGATATGACACAACTTTCATTCCAATGCTTTTAATAAAAATCACTAATGCCTACACATTATTATGTGATAACTCGCCGAGAAATGCAATTGTATGTACTGGGTTGTATACGCGTCATCCTAGGCAAACAGAATCGGCGTACAGTGTGATCGGGGTCGCCAAAAAAACAGTGAAATAGGTCGAGTAAGAACAACATGGCAAGAGAAAAAGTCTGGGAATTCAACGACAATAAAAGTTGTGCCGGTTTTCCTTGGGAAAACGCAGCGAAATAGGATGGTTTATACTTACCGCGGAATACACACTTGAGTCGTCAATACACTTAAATGTATTTATAAAGCATTGGATTAACTCGATTAATGATGATAACAGACAAAACACTAATACAAAAGACAAACTGAGGACTTACAAAAAATTTAAAACAAACTTCATTTTGGAAAACTACTTAATTAAGCTATTAAGCTAAAAAAAATAAAGAACTGAAAAGTACCTTAACTAAATTCAGACTGAGCAATCACAGTTTAGAAATTGAAAAAGGAAGACACAACAGAATCAAAAGTATCGACAGAATCTGCAAATTGTGTAATAAAAATGATATTGAAGATGAACATCACTTCCTCATAATATGCCCAGTATATCGTAAAGAGAGGGTCGTTTTATACAATGAAGCTGAAAAGATATATTCCTGACCACAGTCCCTGTGATAGAGGGACTGTGTCCTGACTTTACTAATCTCACACCTGAAAATAAATTCATAAAAATAATGTCAAATAATAACTTAGCAATTCCTCTGGCACAATATCTGAAATACAGCTTTGCTATTAGACAGCAGCACCTACTTAGTCATTGACTTTTTTTTATACCTATTCATTGTTTTGTTTTTTGACAGTCTATTTTCTTTACACCATCCTCGCAGTCTGTGTTCGTCACATCATCCTCAGTCTATTTTTTTACATCATCCTCGCAGTCTATTTTTTTTACATCATCCTCAGTTTGGTTTCTTTACATCATCCTCACAGTCTGTGTTCGTCACATCATCCTCGGTCTATTTTTTTACATCATCCTCGCAGTCTATTTTCTTTACATCATCCTCGCAGTCTATTTTCTTTACCTCATCCCCGCACTCTGTGTTCGTTACATTATCCCCACACTCTGTGTTCGTTACATTATCCTCACACTCTGTGTTCGTTACATTATCCTCACACTCTGTGTTCGTTACATTATCCTCACACTCTGTGTTCGTTACATTATCCTCACACTCTGTGTTCGTTACATTATCCCCACACTCTGTGTTCGTTACATTATCCCCACACTCTGTGTTCGTTACATTATCCTCACACTCTGTGTTCGTTACATTATCCTCACACTCTGTGTTCGTTACATTATCCTCACACTCTGTGTTCGTTACATTATCCTCACACTCTGTGTTCGTTACATTATCCTCACACTCTGTGTTCGTTACATTATCCTCACACTCTGTGTTCGTTACATTATCCTCACACTCTGTGTTCGTTACATTATCCTCACACTCTGTGTTCGTTACATTATCCCCACACTCTGTGTTCGTTACATTATCCTCACACTCTGTGTTCGTTACATTATCCTCACACTCTGTGTTCGTTACATTATCCTCACACTCTGTGTTCGTTACATTATCCCCACACTCTGTGTTCGTTACATTATCCCCACACTCTGTGTTCGTTACATTATCCTCACACTCTGTGTTCGTTACATTATCCTCACACTCTGTGTTCGTTACATTATCCCCACACTCTGTGTTCGTTACATTATCCCCACACTCTGTGTTCGTTACATTATCCTCACACTCTGTGTTCGTTACATTATCCTCACACTCTGTGTTCGTTACATTATCCTCACACTCTGTGTTCGTTACATTATCCTCGCAGTCTATTTTCTTTACCTCATCCCCACACTCTGTGTTCGTTACATTATCCTCACACTCTGTGTTCGTTACATTATCCTCACACTCTGTGTTCGTTACATTATCCTCGCAGTCTATTTTCTTTACCTCATCCCCACACTCTGTGTTCGTTACATTATCCCCACACTCTGTGTTCGTTACATTATCCTCACACTCTGTGTTCGTTACATTATCCTCACACTCTGTGTTCGTTACATTATCCTCACACTCTGTGTTCGTTACATTATCCTCACACTCTGTGTTCGTTACATTATCCTTGCAGTCTATTTTCTTTACCTCATCCCCACACTCTGTGTTCGTTACATTATCCCCACACTCTGTGTTCGTTACATTATCCTCACACTCTGTGTTCGTTACATTATCCTCGCAGTCTATTTTCTTTACCTCATCCCCGCACTCTGTGTTCGTTACATTATCCTCACACTCTGTGTTCGTTACATTATCCTCACACTCTGTGTTCGTTACATTATCCTCACACTCTGTGTTCGTTACATTATCCCCACACTCTGTGTTCGTTACATTATCCTCGCAGTCTATTTTCTTTACCTCATCCCCGCACTCTGTGTTCGTTACATTATCCTCACATTCTGTGTTCGTTACATTATCCTCACACTCTGTGTTCGTTACATTATCCCCACACTCTGTGTTCGTTACATTATCCTCACACTCTGTGTTCGTTACATTATCCTCGCAGTCTATTTTCTTTACCTCATCCCCACACTCTGTGTTCGTTACATTATCCTCACACTCTGTGTTCGTTACATTATCCTCACACTCTGTGTTCGTTACATTATCCTCACACTCTGTGTTCGTTACATTATCCTCACACTCTGTGTTCGTTACATTATCCTCACACTCTGTGTTCGTTACATTATCCCCACACTCTGTGTTCGTTACATTATCCCCACACTCTGTGTTCGTTACATTATCCCCACACTCTGTGTTCGTTACATTATCCTCACACTCTGTGTTCGTTACATTATCCTCACACTCTATTTTCGTTACACCATTGAGATCTGTTAAAATATTCAATTTGTATATAACATAAGGTCACCTCCACATTGAAGTCGTTTGATGTTTTATGTCATCCACGTACAGGTCACAATAGACTCGAATTCCTGCCTCATGAGTGTTATACTGCCTTCAACGTTATTATACGCCGCAGGCGGCTCCCCGAGGCACGGACACAGTAGCCATGGAGCCGAGTTTGTGGCCAATACTACCATGTTAACACTTCGTGCATATGGTTATTTTATTCATATCTAATAAGCCCTTTGCCCTTTATTGATTTCTTTTTGCTAGTTGTTTATAAACAGTTGTTTAGTATTGTCATTACTTAAGCTTATCTATTCTCCCGTTTTAATTAGCCGTTTTTGACATCGTGATGTCATTTATTTAAATAAAACTTATCATTGATTTGTTCATATTCTGAAAACAAATGTTTCTTTGCGATAAATAAACACTAAATAGATGATAACTAGAGGCTTGTTACACCATAAGTTCTATAGAACAGAGATAGGAAACACCACAGTCCCTCTATCCGATAGATGTGGAAACACTTACAGAAACTTTGGATACCATGACTTTATTTGCATAACAATAGCACACGGTGTACTTACAAATAAATTACTTTCGGTTGTTTGGGGAACAATATCCTTCTTTAGACAAATAATAACTGCTATTCCTTTTTTCAAGTTTGAGCAAAGAGAACCATTTTCTGAACAGAAGTCAATTGCGCCCCCTATTGGCCAGTTTTAATGGAAAAGGTGAACTATTTACATAACAATAGTAATTCAGCTTGCATACGCGGAAGACAAAATGGTCTGAACAACGGAGCTGTTTGAAGCCGCTCCTGTTATTGTAAGTAACCAAGCCAGATTTTCTACACTGACTCTGAATAGAGGATTTATAACAGCAGTTAGAATAAAGAGAAGACGCAAGTTTTGTATTTTTACTGTCGCGAGCTGTTGTCAGTAGATGGTTTTACCCTGAAACTGAATTCATGATACTACTTTGGCGGATGTGAACAAGGCGTGTTATTAAAATCCACTCAGCTCATGCAATATCATATTTCATTTATGAAAAGCTGCATCCTGCATAGTCTTTTTATTTTGGCGACTACTATGTGACATGTTTAAGCGTTCTTCTTTCATATCTTTTTAAAAATTACATGTCGTCTGTTAATATTCGCGTGTTGATAATGACCCACTGAGTTATTGAACTGTAATATGCTTATTCCTTGGTAGGCTTGAAGTAGTTTTATTTTAGCGGATTTTAGTTATCCTAATTGACATTGTTCGTCGTTCAGATTTACTCAATAATCATTCATCGAATTCTGTTTTATTGAAAGACAAGAGAAAACCGTTAGAGTAACAATATGGAAGAACGGTCAACGACACCAACGTTCAGGTCAGGCAGGCGGTCACCTCTACTATCCATGCTATCGCCACCGCATGATTACCTTCCAACCTCACCAAGACGACGACTTACTTCGGCTGACTACCGTTTGACTCCCGAAAGCACGTCGAGACGCATGAACAGCTCGCCCGTAACCATCGGATCGGGAACTGTGCTAAAACGACGAGAAGTATTTGAACAGAAACACACTGGAAGTAGACAGTCTCCAAGTCCGGATAGCCGTTCGCCCGTACCAGTACTATCAACATCACCACACCACATTCCATCGCGAATTTACGGAACCAGTCCTAAATGTTGGCCGCCTTCCTCTGATAACAGTACGACTACAGTTAAAAGTGTAGATATCGGTACGTATCATACTAAAAGTCGTGACTCTTCGCCCAGTCGTGAATCGTACTATATGAATTCAAAGAATGATCTGAGCGACTTTTCAACTCCGCCTTCAACCTATGTGAGTACACACTCATATGACCCGTCTTTTCCTGGGCGACCTCCAAATAGTACATATACTTTGAAGCTCACATTCGACTCCTGTGACTCTGTGAACACAAACTATGAATCGGTTGCCCCTACCAGATTTTCGCAGACTAAAGTTTCACCGACTAACAGCCTGAGTAGTGGTTACGGAAGCAGTAAGTACTCTGGAACACCTACCAATCTTAGCCCGAGGTGTGTCTCACCAATCCACAATTCTGAATTCTTAGGGACTGAATCACATGTGCCTCTAGAATTATCAAAACCATTCAGGAAAAACAGCAGTGATGAAAATAATCTTTTAACAGTTTATAATAAACCAAGTTCACCTGTACCATCTTCAGTGCCTGACAATAACATACCAATGCCAAGGCAAGCATTACAATCTGAGGATAGTGTGCAAGCAAAAAACAAACCTAATGAAGTTTGCCAAGAGAGTACAGAAATGCCTGCAGAATCACAGTCTTTTATCAATCATTGTGAATGTCATACTACCATTAACAATGAAAGTAAAAATGCAAAGCAGTTAAAAATAGAAATGGAAGATGAGAATATTGAGAAAGAGGACACTCAGAGCAATAATGAGACATCATTGAGTACTGAATCGTGTCAACGCCTGAAACATTGTAAAACACTCCTCAGATCTCACAATGTTTATGAAGACAGTTTAGACTTAGATATTTCACCATGCCCATCCTCTCCGATGCAGTCATCCATCTCTTTAGACGATGCCTCCTCTATGGAGAGAGTTGATAGTCTAAATACCGACAGTGATGGCTCAGTTTTTGTAAAGCCGGAATCTGAAATTCAGCTGACTGAAATCAACAATTCTTCTCCATGTAATGCAGTCGCCAGACCCAAATTACAGACTTCTGACAGCTTACTAGTACCCCAGGAGAGTACAGACATTTTCACCAAAAGACCAATACCCAAATTAGAGCAGATCTCATTGGATTCGTCACATATGGCTGGACAGCAAAGCCAGGATGCGAAACCTTCAACTCCATCGGTTGTGATCAGCATTCACTGCCATGATGAACCTGAAAACAATAACAAAATGAAACGTACACCATCGGAGGATGATTGCACTAGGAATGGGATGTTGGGACCTAGTGTTGACTGGAGAGACATTCCACGTAGTCTTAATAGAAAGCTTTCAAGTACAAGCACAATATCCACCCTAAGTAGGGATGATTCTGAGGATTATAGCAGTGATGATTTCCTGGCTTTCCCATCAGTTTACGGACAAAGATCTGGAATGGTAAGTAAATTATTATTACACAGACCAATATTGTTGTCATTATGGTTACAGGAAGTGATTTTTTAAAAATAATTTCTCACTTTGGTATTACATTTAAGGAAAACTAATTATGGTCATGGTTGTGTTTAGCATTTGTTTTGTATTACAAGTATTCTAAAACACATTCCAGTGGAAACAATGTATCAATATATATTACAAAAAAGTAAATTTCTTGTATTACAGGAATGTCAACATTGCACACTTCAATACTATACATAAACACATTTTGTGTAGTTTTATCCAAAGTAAAAATTGTCTTTGTTGTATCTGTATGCACTTGTAAACAAAGATTGTTAGAAAATGTGTGTTGGGAAGAGAGGGAATCTGCTGAAAACAGTGACAGAAAAAATTCTGCAAAACTAACTAATTACTATATAATAAGTTACAATAATCATTACACTATATAATCATAGGATACTGTGGATTTCATAATTTTAAAGGTATGAATTTGTTTTATGCAGTAAAAGACAGAAATCTGTACCTTACTGGTAGTTTATTTATGAAAATGATGATGAAATGAATGGTTGAAGACTAAATGTCTTCTATACCAATGGAAGCGTCTTTGAATTTGAATATTGCCAATATAGCTAAACAGCTAAGCATACCTGTGTTATTTAATTAGTGATTCACATTTTTAAATTAGTTTGAAAATGCAATGTTACAGTTTTACTGAAAAGTTATTCTCGATTGCAATTATTTCACATTCCTGCAATAGTGTTTTGTTACATAGTGTGAAAGAATGAACAGTCTAAAATGAAATACCATAATTCATCTCCAACCTTACCAGTTTCATATTTTGTGCATACCCGGTAATCGGTTTTCAGCTTTTCAAATTTAGGTGTTCTGCTTCTCATGTTGAAACTGCAAGTAGGCACATCTATTTTGAATATTAAAAAGTACAAAATAATCATGACAACTGGTGTGTTTATATATTCATAATTGTTTGTATTCCTCCCCTATATACATACATGTATTTTTATCATCCTCTTAAAAATAGGAGTAACTATGACAACTATTATGTTCTCATGCATTTCCGGTGTTAGGATGCACATTGACACCATAGGTGTGTTTTAGCTACTTCTAGAGACAGCATGTTACAGATTATTATCATACAAGTGTAGTCCAAGCCATCTGTTAGTGAGTTGTTATTAATAATTATTGTGTTATTGCCAGGGAAAGCAAGGTTAAAACTGGGACTTGTATAAGGTTAATTTAATTAGATACAATGTAGGTACTGTGGAATACTTTTTTTTTGCTGGAATTAATTTTCGCTGAAAAAACTTTTTGAGTGTTTTGCTTGGAAATTATTTTCACTAATTTTTGATGAGATTAATGTGATATATAGGAAAAAAAGTATATTCGCTGGATTTTATTTTCACGGAATCACCCCTTCAGCGAAAATAAATTCCAAGCGAAAATAAAGTGTTCTACGGTATTTAAAATAAATTTATGGCTTGCAGTGCATAACCAGCATGGTTTCAATAATACGAAGATATCATGGTACATTGGTCACTTTAGAGTTTGAGTCTTGGCTATACCATGGGACTATATTTTTGGGCAGGATATTTTACTCCTACTGCCTCTCTCTACTTGAGAGTAAACCTGGTATAGAATGGAATGTTTGGCACCAAACTATGTATGTATATAGCAGCCGGGGTTGTATGCTCCACCAGGAGTTGAAACAGTAAATAAGTTTAACTCAGTTTGACTGTATATGACCAGGGTAATAATGTGCATTCCCCTTGAACATGATGTTGTCAAGAATTTGGGCTTTACATAAATATTATCATTATAAAGCCTCATAAAATGTATACAGTGGGACTGATATAATCACATGCATCTACCAATCTTTTGGTCAACCATTTATTTGACTAGTCACTGACCCACAAAAGCATACATTGACCTTTGTTTATTCAACTCAGATACCCATAAACATACACTATGTTGTTTCTTATGGTGTGACTAAGACAGATGCAATAAAGACCTTGGGTTTAATTTGAACTTAATTACTTCACTGGCACAATTTGCCTTGTCAATTAAATGGGTTTTTTTCCTAAACAAAATGGAGAATTTAAAACCTAGTGAATAAATTCATGCAGCATAAAATGCACTAAAATTAATATATTTCTGCTAACCAAATGTTAATTATATTAATATATCACCATATATTATTAAGAGATATTTTCTTTTTGCAAAATTAAATTTTTCTGCAATATTTTATCATGATTTCTGGCTTTAGAAATGCATTAACAGGTGGTCATGCAATATTGAGTGCACTGCAGCGTGTATTCCGACATGACTTGGCTATGTCTGCTTTAAATGTTACTGATTTTATTTTTGAATCACCATGTTCACACTCTCTTGTTGACTGCAAACTGTAAGAATAATGTGCTCTTGAATATCTCTTTACTTTGATCCTATTAATAATTCAATTTTGTGTTCTTCATTCTGCATAATTAGTTCAGCAATGCGGATTATTGAAACCCATATTATAATTTAGTTCAAACATGTATTATTCTATTATTTACTCGTATCCATTTGTCCTTTTAAGAGCAGAGTAATAATTGTAATATAAATCTGGCTATTAATAGATACTTGTGCCACGGAAACCTACAATTTAATTATTAGGTTGACTAATTCGATTGCTAGGTGACACTAAGATTTGTTGGCCTACTTGAGGTCTGTTAAGTAAGCTACTAGTGTTTTAATCGATGTGACTCTCCTTTGCTGTTATTTCCTTTAATCCCAACTAAATATTAAACTACCACCCGTTGTCATGCAGTGATATTATATTTTTAATTTGTTTTTCTCACTTTGTATAATCTGCAGAAAACCTTTCACCGACCCCTTTAAGCATCATGAGGGCTTTGGGAGTTCATGAAAAATCATGCTTTCTAATTGAATTCTGAAATCAAGATTGAGAAATATACTCATGTATATTCATAATAGATTTATATGGCCTTGTAATCACAACAGTGTAAATTAAGTTTGATTTGGTGATTAATTAAATACCACAACCTATATTGCAGGGCTAGATTTGTAGCCATACCAACTGATTTCAGTTTTCACAGTAATCATTTGTAGGTTTGCTGCATATACCATACATGTAACAACTGAACAAAGAGTGAATGCATTAATACACGTGGGGTAGCATATCTTGACAATTTTACTGGGTTCCTAAAGACACACTAACACAATATTTTCCCACAAAACAGGTTGGCATTTATGCTATAAAACAATGTAGTATTTATTCACCATGGATAAAACTATTTTTATTTGTCCAGCATCACCCTTTAAGTGAAATTATTTAAACAAGAACATTTTTTATTAAAAGTTGATTCCATTTTAGTATTATATTGAAATCTGTGTTTTGTACACAAAACAATTATATTTGTTGCCCAATATAAATTAGTGCTTGAATGGTTGAATTTTCAGTGCAATTAAGATGTTATGCTTCAAACAGACATAATTTACTGTTGTCTATCTGATAGGTGATCATATCATGAATGGCTTGTGTACAACAGTACTCTCTTTGTATACTAAGTTTGTAAGCTATGCTATGTCACTGGTAGTACGCACTGCTATTGTGTATTTGGCTGCCATTATTCAGAGCCAACCAGCCAAGTCTTCCTGTAGTTATGCCCGATATAATGTAGCTTGTATAGCTAGTTGTATGTCTACTTATGTTGTAAACTGGAAGCAGTTCTACTGGTAGCTATATTATGTTTCCCATAGTTTCTATGTAGTGCATGGTTAACATATATACATATAGTCTACCTGTTTACTCTAGTTATACAAAGCAGGTGCCTACACAGACACGTAGGCCCTATCATATTATTCAAAAGCAAATTACATTATGTCTGGCTTTGTAGATAAGATTTGCATGAGTATTGTTATGTCAGTATGAAATGTTGTATGCGACATTAGTCAAGGAGGAGTGTGAAACTTTCCAACAGTGGAGTTGTGTTGAAAGTATATTCCTCATTTCCGGCTTTATACGTGCAGGAAAGGGAAATTACGTTAGAATGGGGCCGGATACTTTGTAGCATCTATAGTGGTAATGGAAAGGCACACTACTGTCCCTACCTGTGATGTTTTTGAGGTAAATCTTTTATTTTGTGTAAAATGTGGACTGTATGAACACAGTTCAGGTGGCATCCCTTTTGGGGGAAAACAAATTGTGTATGTTGTTAATGTGTGTCTGGAGTGGATGTCCAAATCTGGGTAGGGTGGGGTTGGGTGGTGGTGTATGGTGTCATGATGTGTTTTAAAATAAAATAATCAGGATTAAATTTTAGCAAGGTTTGATAATAAAATAGGAAACCTTACATGTATATGCCCTTGAATAAGTGTGGCCATACAAGGCTGCTTGCTTGTATCTACATGTTTGTTTCTTTGCTATAATAAAAGAAACTATACAATAAAGTACAGTCCCTCTAGGGATTGAGGGACTGTGAATAAAAATATGATACCTCTAAACTGAGTCTTAAATAAACTAATAACATATGTAACCACTGAGCTGTTGGGTAAACTGAAAACATGATTAAAACATGTCCATCGCTAGTATACGTACAATGTTTATCTATCAGAGTGTGTGAACCGAGCCTGCCCACCATTATCAATAGCTGCTGACATCAAACATCTCTTGAAAGAACTAATCAGATTGGGATGACTATATCAAATAATCCATGAGATCCATGGTCATGGTTATTAAATTATAAATAATTACGAAATATGTAATTATTATTATACCTTCATTATGAGTAATCAATTTAGCATAAGGACTGTGCCCCTTAGTATCAAGTTTTTGAACAGTAAGTAGATATTCACTATCAGATCGACTATTT
The DNA here is from genome assembly GCF_978046115.1 of Saccoglossus kowalevskii. Classification (NCBI taxonomy): domain Eukaryota; kingdom Metazoa; phylum Hemichordata; class Enteropneusta; family Harrimaniidae; genus Saccoglossus; species Saccoglossus kowalevskii. The sequence goes on from NC_140642.1 coordinate 10,140,357, forward strand.
CTTCACCAGGCTTTTCAAGTAGCCAATACACAACCAAAATATTTCAGCCATTTTCCAGCTACTTTGAAAATTTAAAATTCAGTTGAGGAATGAAACCTAATTTTATAAATTGACCCCTTACCCTTGAAATCCAGGTTAACTGCTCATTGATTTAAATAGTCAAATACCATTTAAGATCCTACTGAGACGAGAAAAAACAAACTTTATATAATAAAAACCTTGCAAAAATGGTAATGTGTGAAGCACCATGGAACTCCAAACTATAATATATACATGTAGTGAAGGAAAAAATATTTGATTTACATACCATAGTAGTGCATTTCCAATAGAAGTGCACATAAAGCAAAAATCATATTTCTGTATACTAAATAATTAAAATGTTACTTGTATATAGCATAGAAATAATCTTGTAATTTGCGTAAACGTGTACGATACTAATGGAGCAAAAACAGTATTTATACCCTGATTGGTCATGTGATCCATTGTTCTGGTCATACGTTTATTCCTGTAAATCCACACAAGTCGTATATTTGTGTATGCTAACTTAACTGTATGTGTCTTGTAAGGTGCTGATGTGATTAGACCTCTCACCTAAATAATAATAATCTTTATTGCATAATCGGCAAATAAACACATTAGAAAAATTGAGCTAATGACAGATTGTACAACAATTCTAAATTATTCTCAATTTAACACTGCTGAGATTTTGTCAAGGAATAAGTCAGTAAGACCATGGAAGGTACTAACAGAAGAAGCCACGATGCCTCTCAAGTGGCCACTTAAGCTTCTTAACAGACTTATTTTCTTTTGTTTCAACCCAGGTTAATCCTGATGAGGACATTGTCTAGCTCACCTTTGATGTCGATGATAGTTTGTGATTGTTAACACACGTAAAGAGTTAGCTGAATATGATACAACCCCGCCAATTTGTGATCAATGTGATCATATAATATATGTGCATTATGAAACTACATTCATCACATATGCGCACTTGGTTTGTTTAGGTGTGAAAAGTCAAAATGAGTATTTCACAACCGGAAATTCAACGGATGAACATTTGACTTGACATGTTTTAATTATTAGCAACTGTAAAATGAACAAGATTTTGAGTGTATACAACAATAATTCCTAAGGACTCCTAAAAAATATTATCACAGAGAAAGTGTCTAGACATACTATCTTTACTGGTGGTGTTCGCCGATGCCCGGTGGTCAAAAATGCAATAGTTTCGGGCATCATACCCACGCAATGACAATGGTTCCATTGAATAATCCAATCGTTATTGTCACAGGCAATCATTGATTTAGTCTCATCACCATTACAAATACAAAAAGATTCATGATAGTTCATCAGTTCTTCTTCAATCGATGATATATTTGCCAATTTTTCATTAAAGTTTGCCAAGATCTCCGGAAACAACAGCATTCAAACTAGACGTCATTTTCAGTATTGTACATGCGTGGTTCGTCTATTGCTTCCGAACATGCTCTGAATATGCTCTGAATATTTACGAATGCTCAAGATTAGCGTAACCCGTTGTACGAAGATGCTAAGAGCTAAGGAGAACCAATGTTTGTGAACAAACATTGACAAACGATCATGGGGCAAAGCTAAAACTATAGCGTCGTGGCTCCTTCCGTTAGTACCTTCCATGGTAAGACATGCCATTTGGTCCAAAATAAATACGACTTAAACCTTTAAGTGTCAAAGTTGACTTTTTTTTAAACCCACATAATTGTATTCATTTTTTTTAAATGTTGATTAACACTTGTAGACGGCATAAAATTATGTCCATTTGGTTCAAAATTAAAGAAACTCTCATCAAATACACAAAAATGAGCAAAATTGTGGTGGGAAATATGACATTCAAAATGTTCAAATATAACACCAAAATGTTTTGCAAAAAAAATGATCTCTTGCATAAAAGGCTTAATAATATTTAACAGCATAAGGATGGAATAATTGAGAAATAATATTAAACTTCTATGACCTAATTATGAACCAAATACAGCGTACAGATAACTGTCATTTTACTTTTGCATGTATTGTTATAAAGTATAGGTAATTCATTATTGTAATTGGATTAGGATGAATAAGCTTTTTGTTTAAGAACATCATATTTCACTGTTTTTGATTAATCCTCACTTGTAATGAAAAATGAAAACTGTTTACATTTCTATATATATTACATGTACGTATGTATTAAGCTGAGTCATATTTCACCAATCATTGTAAACAATTTTGAATTGATGTACCTGTACAGTGAAATATGTCAAATATTGATCTCTGCATGCATGCATGTATTGTATGAATATTGATATAAGGGTATGAAAAGGACAAGTCAGTCTTACTGGTATGCTTATGAATGTCACTAAAAATACAGTCATAATGCCGGTTTGACTTCTGTTAGCTGAAGGGCATATGTGTCTGGTACATGTACAAACATACTTTTCATATTCTAAATGTTAGTTATGAATTTAACTAAAATGCTATAGTGCAGTAGTAACTCTGTCTTGCATCCATTAGTCATGCCCTCCAACAACAGACAGTTTGTGATGTAAATAGGGGAAAGAAACCTCTGCTTTAAAAATTGTCATTTTCACCCTTTGCAAATGTACCCACAATTATTCAAATATCTACTATATCTACAGTACATTGTATCTACAAATTTTTGTTCATGATCGGATGCAGTCTGAATAGAGGTACTTATGAATTGACCTCCATGTGTTCATCAGTCTGTCTGATTCAAGATGGCCACATGGTAGCCAGTTTAATGTTAAATTAACAATTCATCATACTAAAGCTTTTCTTCCAGTCTGAAAGACCTTGGTTATGCATGGATGGTTTTCATTCAAACTTGGTACATGTACATACAATTGGAATTTATAAGACCTCGATCACTTTCTGATTTGGTGTTTTTTTATGCTTTCACCAATGTTGTTCAAACTTGATAGATACATCATGCATCATGTCACACATACTTGCATTAATTTGTTTTGATTGTTATTTTAATGTTATACATAATACCCTTTGTATACTAATTAACCGTTTCCATTGTGTTTTGTTTCATCCATACAGTTTGATCAAATAGGTTGAAACTAGGTACTGGTATGCTGTACATGCTTTTTCTGCAGATAAATATGCATACATTTACTAATTAAATGTATCTGTTATTAGCAATTAATTAACATATAGAAGCACATTCAGGTCATATCTGATGCACTGAATATAAAAAGTAATATCTATATTAATATTTATGGAGATAAATTCACCAGTAGTCGAGTATTACCACTTACATATATGACATTAGGCCACATTTTGTGTTCATTCTTTATTCTGTATTCACCATTGGCTGCAAATTGTATTTTTTTGTTTTTGACTTGTTTTTTTGTTTTGTTTTTAAGAAAAGTTTTTATTTTTTGTTTTCTTTTTTAGATTGTAGTTTGTTTTTTTTAATTTCTTTCTGTAAGACCCTTTTTATCCTTTCCTAAGGATTTTATGCGTCTAATAAAAAAATATAAATATAATATATATTCACCAGTAGTTGCATTGCAGTTTCTATCATAGATAGTGGGGCAGTGCTTTCATGTATGTTATATTCACCAATAGTCCGGTATTGTAGCTTGCATCGCAGTTCCTCTATCATAGATAGTGGGGCAGTGCTTTCATGTATGTTATATTCACCAATAGTCCGGTATTGTAGCTTGCATCGCAGTTCCTCTATCATAGATAGTGGGGCAGTGCTTGCATGTATGTTATATTCACCAATAGTCCGGTATTGTAGCTTGCATCGCAGTTCCTCTATCATAGATAGTGGGGCAGTGCTTGCATGTATGTTATATTCACCAATAGTCCGGTATTGTAGCTTGCATCGCAGTTCCTCTATCATAGATAGTGGGGCAGTGCTTTTATGTATGTTATATTCACCAATAGTCCGGTATTGTAGCTTGCATCGCAGTTCCTCTATCATAGATAGTGGGGCAGTGCTTTCATGTATGTTATATTCACCAATAGTCCGGTATTGTAGCTTGCATCGCAGTTTCTATCATAGATAGTGGGGCAGTGCTTTCATGTATGTTATATTCACCAATAGTCCGGTATTGTAGCTTGCATCGCAGTTCTTCTATCATAGATAGTGGGGCTGTGCTTTCATGTATGTTATATTCACCAATAGTCCGGTATTGTAGCTTGCATCGCAGTTTCTATCATAGATAGTGGGGCAGTGCTTGCATGTATGTTATATTCACCAACAGTCCGGTATTGTAGCTCGCATCCCAGTTCCTCTATCATAGATAGTGGGGCTGTGCTTTCATGTATGTTATATTCACCAATAGTCCGGTATTGTAGCTTGCATCGCAGTTCTTCTATCATAGATAGTGGGGCTGTGCTTTCATGTATGTTATATTCACCAACAGTCCGGTATTGTAGCTCGCATCCCAGTTCCTCTATCATAGATAGTGGGGCTGTGCTTTCATGTATGTTATATTCACCAATAGTCCGGTATTGTAGCTTGCATCGCAGTTTCTATCATAGATAGTGGGGCAGTGCTTGCATGTATGTTATATTCACCAACAGTCCGGTATTGTAGCTCGCATCCCAGTTCCTCTATCATAGATAGTGGGGCTGTGCTTTCATGTATGTTATATTCACCAATAGTCCGGTATTGTAGCTTGCATCGCAGTTCTTCTATCATAGATAGTGGGGCTGTGCTTTCATGTATGTTATATTCACCAATAGTCCGGTATTGTAGCTTGCATCGCAGTTTCTATCATAGATAGTGGGGCAGTGCTTGCATGTATGTTATATTCACCAACAGTCCGGTATTGTAGCTTGCATCGCAGTTCCTTTATCATAGATAGTGGGGCAGTGCTTTCATGTATGTTATATTCACCAATAGTCCGGTATTGTAGCTTGCATCGCAGTTCCTCTATCATAGATAGTGGGGCAGTGCTTGCATGTATGTTATATTCACCAATAGTCCGGTATTATAGCTTGCATCGCAGTTCCTCTATCATAGATAGTGGGGCAGTGCTTTCATGTATGTTATATTCACCAATAGTCCGGTATTGTAGCTTGCATCGCAGTTCCTCTATCATAGATAGTGGGGCAGTGCTTGCATGTATGTAATATTCACCAGTAGTCTGGTATTGTAGCTTGCATCGCAGTTCTTCTATCATAGATAGTGGGGCAGTGCTTTCATGTATGTTATATTCACCAATAGTCCGGTATTGTAGCTTGCATCGCAGTTCCTCTATCATAGATTGTGGGGCAGTGCTTGCATGTATGTTATATTCACCAATAGTCCGGTATTGTAGCTCGCATCCCAGTTCCTCTATCATAGATAGTGGCTTGCATGTATGTTATATTCACCAATAGTCCGGTATTGTAGCTTGCATCGCAGTTCCTCTATCATAGATAGTGGGGCAGTGCTTGCATGTATGTTATATTCACCAATAGTCCGGTATTGTAGCTTGCATCGCAGTTCCTCTATCATAGATAGTGGGGCAGTGCTTGCATCATGAATGTTATATTCACCAATAGTCTGGTATTGTAGCTTGCATCGCAGTTCCTCTATCATAAATGGTGGGGCAGTTGCTTGCATGTATGTTATATTGCCAGTAAACCGGTATTGTAGCTTGCATCCCAGTTCCTCTATCATAAATGGTGGGGCAGTGATTGCACGTATCTGTATGTGTTCCTTGTATGGTAAAAGCAGCCATCCTCTTTCTAGACAGGCAGAAATAGTCTGAAAAACTTTTGTTTCAACAAAAATATCACTTTGGTTTTTAGGATAGTGACTTTTAACACATTTAATCAAACTCTGAAAGCTTGTTCATAAATGCCACTTTTAAAATAGAATCTTAGTTAAAGTGCCAACAATCTCATTGTAAGAAAGTAGTGCTGAAATCATGAATTACATGGTAAAATACCCAAATACCCATGAGGTGCAATATTTTTTATTTTGCTCTATGTCTGTATCAGAAAATATTATTTTTTCAGATTTGAGTTGACAGTAGCATTTACCCCTAATGTGTGAAACCGAGGTATATTGTGTGTATTTGAGGTACATGTACATATAACGTATAAAAATAACCTTTATGAAATATATCAAGAAATCTTTTTAATCTCGATATTAGACGACTTAACATGATGAACTATAAATTCCAGTAAATTTCAGTGATGGGAAATTTAGTTATAATCCCACAATTGAGTTAAAGGATACATTTTGATCTAATATTGCTACAAATGTGTGCAATCAGCTCAATCATATTGGAAAGAGTACCTCCAGTGAAGTAAGCAACTGATTTCTATTTTGATAAACCTCGGTTTTCAAATATGATGACTTTGTGTGGTGATGGCACATTCCATACCTTTGTCGCTTTCCCATTTCTTTGAATATGGGAAAATAGAAACTACTAAAAATATTATAATCAATCTATCCCACCCTCAGGGTCTTATCATGAAAATTGACTTTAAATTATTATTTTTTTCAGTAGAGAATATGTTTTATATAAACACACTGAATGTTTTGACTGTTACTTATCATATTTATGGAGAATTGTCAGAAATGAAGTGTGCCTATACATTCTTTGGTTCAAAAGCAGATATATGAAAATATAAAATTAATAAATGAAAAAAATGATAAACTAAAATTCAAGTTCAACTAATTAGCCCTGAGAAAGTAGAATGATAATGCATGGGAAATGATTGTATTTTATTCTGAACTTTTGACTACCATCTGCATGTATTTAAATATATGGCCTTTGCTGTGTTCGCAATGTGACCCAGTTTCACATAACATGGCTGCCATTTGAGACACAATCATACAGAAGGATACCTAGATACCCATGGTAATAAGGAGTCTGGTTTTTCCTTTTATTTTTCTAGATTATTTTAATAATCAATAATTAACTTCATTGCATTAAGTATTTTGCCAGACTCTTGCAAAGTGACTTCTGTCAGCCATTGACTTGAGATGAGTAGATGTAATTTATGACTGTAACTTGTCACACATGGTGCCTTTTTAGGACACCCACATTGTAGCACCGTGCAGTGGTGTGTGTGTACTTCTCTGCATATAAACTATACATTGGTATCCCCTATCATACTACATGTGTAAAACTCTGCAACAAAACTTCATGCAAAGTTTCCTATAATGTAAACCATCCACCTGTTCCGTCCCATGATTGGTTTTGTTTGGGTGAGCAAATCAAATCAAATCTCTGTAATGGTGAGTACAAATAAATTACTTTCTCAAAATAACATGTCAAGGTTAAATCACTTCACCAGACTTTTGTAATCTATAGTTGCTTGTACTTCGCTACTTGTAAAAAAATATTTTGAGATTATTTAACATGATCATAACAATTAATACTTTGAGCGCCAATGCCAACTTTTGTCAAAATCACAAATTAAATCCGACATAATTTTTTTCATATTTTTTCAAAATTTTGGTAAAGACCTGTAGCCAGTTGGCAATTATGTTCATTTGGTCCAAAATTATTGAAAATATTATCAAGTTAGACAATGAGTAGCACTTAAATTATAGCGGGAAAATTATGGAATTCAAAAGGTTAATTATTACAGACCTGATTATGAAACATACCAATTCAAATGTGTTTTCATGTAACATTTATTATTCTTCAAAGTACATACCTAGAAGTTTACACTTTAAATGCCAAAGTTTTTTCAACTTTCACAAAATAAACCTACAATTTTTATACGTCTTTCCAAAGTTTTAATCAAGGCACTTGGTTCAAAATTAACCAGATTATTTTAGAAAAATACATATAATGATATGCAAAATAATTACCAACATGGTAGGAATAGTGTGGTATTTCAGTGATTAGAAATGTTAACAATCCAAGCACTCACGGTTGTTGTTACCATTAAATCGTATCAGCTGATTTCCTAGACTTTTACATTATGGTTGTATTTTATCACAAACCCAAATGGTTCCAACATCCGTGTGAATGATGATCTCAGTCATGTGTGGATGAATTTGGTTTAGACTTCCTACATACATTAATAATTAAACACAATGGGTTCTTGATGCATTAATTTTGTTTTAAACAAGGTAGTTCCGTATCCATATATCTGACATGCCTGGACTGATAATGTTCAAACTTCACACATACCCGTACATCATATCGAACAAACTCGCATCCAATTTTGTCACCATCAAATTCAAAATGGCTGCCTGGTGGTCATGTTGTTTAAATGAAAGCAGTTTCACAAGCCATATTTCATACATGTCTAGACGAAGCAAGTTTATACTTTATACATACATGTAGCGATAGTTAAAAATATACCAAATCACAAAATAGTAAAAGTAAAATAAATATATAAAACAAATTTCACGCTGTACAGTACATCAGATTTTAATCAGATTGACATCACACATCCGATCATATATCCCTCACCTGTAATACAAATTATTTGTCAGAAATCACACTTCAGCATGTAAAACCTTGTTTAATTCTATAAACGTGATTGAATGTTTTTGGTGTTGGGTTGTAGCTACACACATCAACACATCTCTGATTGAGTTTGGCATGTTTGTAGTTTAGTTGAGTGGTGGCAATAATGTGGGTGTTGCATCTTCATACTCTCCAAATATTCAACATCCAATATGTACAAGTTTGACCTGCCATCCTAAATAATGCTTCCAAATCCTGGATACACTTAACCTTTCAAATTAATACATATATTTGTTTATCCATTGTACCAAGTCTATGGGGAATGCTTTCTGTCTGTATCATTGGCTCTGATGTCATCACTGTAATTTTAAATTTCCTAGATCATGTCTGATGGATTTACCATTGCACACTGCTCCCCTTGGAGTTGACATTCATTCTGGAACTAAAGTTTATCACTATCTGTTTGGGTACATACAATAATTTTTGCTATGTCACCAAAACAAATGTTTTTAGTAGCCAGTAACACAGGTAATGAATTGACGTAGACAGTTGATGTGCTAACTGTTTTGAGCATTCCACATCTGATAATATTTGGTACGTCAAATGCCCAGTACCGGTAACTACCATATAGGTAATTCTTGAAAGCCTTTGACTCCAAAATATGATTTTAAAGTTCTACAAATGTTCATGAATTTACTATTACTATATTAGTATATTATCAACTAATAATAAAGATAATTTATTGCATCCTTAGAAATACAGTGTTTCCATCAGTTTATAGCAACAAAAGTAAGATATTAAAAAACAAAATAACAAAATAACTATAGCAAATAATAAATGATAGATTTTAGTGTTTTTGTTAAGTATCTTTCTCGTTTCTCATTAAGAACGAGCTGTGTATAAATTCTCCAACAAGTTTGATTACATTTGTGTTAGAATTTTTCATTAAGTATGTAAATTTCTGTTGGTCAGTTTTTGTTTCATCAGGAAACTGTATATTTGAGAACATATCCATTCGCAGTGTGTGATATTTTGGGCATTTGATGAGGAGATGCATTTCATCTTCTATGTCTGATACTAATAACATGTAATAATAATAATAACTTTATTGTAATTGTGTTCTTATTAGGATGTTGACTTGAAAAATACAATAAAGGACACAGACATTGTATCATACAATTTGTTCATCTGTAGTGTGGTTTAATTTTCTTTTCTGAAAATATTGCCATCCATCATTATAAGTATGTGTTACCGTTATATTGCATGTCTTCTCAAATACGTTTTTTGCTCTGTTAGAAGCGTGTTTGAACCAACAGTTATATTTATTGCATGCTAGATCAATAAAATATGACTTATTCAGACCATAAATAAACCTCTGTCATTTACATAAGCACATTCAATGCTATTAGAGCAAATATGGTGACATACTTTGAAATTTGCTTTTTTGGCAAATTCATTTCTTTTTCATGAATTTCAAATATTATTTACAATTTCGTAAATAAGACTTCCTCCCAATTATCGGATAGTTTCACAGTCTCTGCACTGTACTCCATCATCCCATGCAGTGTACAAGTCTAGGATTCAGCTAAACTTAGTGGTGAACAATTGTGAATACATCTCCTAAATTTAACAGTCATTTAAATACGCTTTTGTGGTGAATCAAACGATATACTTGTATCATTATGTAAACACACCGTACAAATCACAGGTAGCAATGTTAGTGGACACATGCCAAATGGCTGTAGTATTTCTAAAAATACAGCTGCATTGACGTCATTCCATGCCAAGAGTGGCTAGTTTGCCAGGTAACTGTAGAATGTTATCTACTTGTATGTGTCCATGATGTAAATAACGCATAAATACCATTTATGTGGTCAGTTTACACTGACTGATTGTTTCAAATAAGTGGAGCATCACCAGGTGCTTTTGTGACCTTGTCTCACCTTTTACTTATTGATAATTAAATACATGCAATCAAACTAAACTTGTGGCATAAAATTTTACAGCAACTAGTGGCAATATTTCTCCAAGACATTAACAGAAATCTTGCGCTCTTTTTAAATGGTTAAGTAAAACACAAAAGTGTTTGTTGGGTTTCAGTCGCATTTTAAATTAAAACACTTTAACTTTATTCGTGGTACTAGTATATATGGTTTACTGATAGTGATCATTTCTCCACAGACAAGGTCATTTATGTAAGGGGTGTGTCTTCCGTTTACACTGACCTACATGTAACAAGCTGTATATAAGTTGAGATTGTTAGACTTGTAATTTATGTAATTTTAAAATGAGAAGGGGTCAGATTGACTATGCCAGATGCTTTTGTTTCAAATTGACTAAATCATTACTTCAAACATTATTCTCAATGCATATTCATTCATTAGCTTTGATATCCAGCTAGATTTTTAGCCTGACTTGTAGGTGCAGTGCAAGTATAAATATGCTGGTAAACATATTCAAGGATGCTTCTCACATGTATGTATTTTCAAGCAGCAATAGTACAATGCTGAGCAAATAAATCCATGGTAATAAAGTGGAGAGGTAGTCAACAAGTTCAACAATTAATATTTAAACGGCCAATGAAGTTGTAAAAGGGAGGTCATTCTTGTCATCTGCTTTTAGCGCACCAAGTTCTTTTCATTCTCCCACGTCATTAAGAATCATGTAATGTTATGTCCATTCTCCCATGTCCTTAAAAATATGGTAATGTTCTTTTTGTTCTCTTGTGTCATTGAGAATCAGGTAATGTTATTTGCATTCTTTCATGTCATTGAGAATCAGGTAATGTTATTTGCATTCTCCCATATCATTGAGAATCAGGTAATGTTATTTGCATTCTCCCATGTCATTGAGAATCAGGTAATGTTCTTTTCATTCTCCCATGTCATTGAGAATCAGGTCATGTTCTTTACATTCCCCCATGTCATTGAGAATCAGGTAATGTTCTTTTCATTCTCCCATGTCATTGAGAATCAGGTAATGTTATTTTCATTCTTTCATGTCATTGAGAATCAGGTAATGTTATTTGCATTCTCCCATATCATTGAGAATCAGGTAATGTTATTTGCATTCTCTCATGTCATTGAGAATCAGGTAATGTTCTTTTCATTCTCCCATGTCATTGAGAATCAGGTAATGTTCTTTTAATTCCCCCATGTCATTGAAAATCAGGTAATGTTATTTGCATTCTCCCATGTCATTGAGAATCAGGTAATGTTCTTTTCATTCTCCCATGTCATTGAGAATCAGGTAATGTTCTTTACATTCCCCCATGTCATTGAGAATCAGGTAATGTTCTTTTCATTCTCCCATGTCATTGAGAATCAGGTAATGTTATTTTCATTCTTTCATGTCATTGAGAATCAGGTAATGTTATTTGCATTCTCCCATATCATTGAGAATCAGGTAATGTTATTTGCATTCTCTCATGTCATTGAGAATCAGGTAATGTTCTTTTCATTCTCCCATGTCATTGAGAATCAGGTAATGTTCTTTTAATTCCCCCATGTCATTGAAAATCAGGTAATGTTATTTTTATTCTCCCATGTCATTGAGAATCAGGTAATGTTATTTGCATTCTCCCATGTCATTGAGAATCAGGTAATGTTATTTGCATTCTCCCATGTCATTGAGAATCAGGTAATGTTATTTGCATTCTCCCATGTCATTGAGAATCAGGTAATGTTATTTGCATTCTCCCATATCATTGAGAATCAGGTAATGTTATTTGCATTCTCCCATGTCATTGAGAATCAGGTAATATTATTTGCATTCTCCCATGTCATTGAGAATCAGGTAATGTTATTTTCATTCTCCCATGTCATTGAGAATCAGGTAATGTTATTTGCATTCTCCCATGTCATTGAGAATCAGGTAATGTTCTTTTCATTTTCCCATGTTATTGAGAACCAGGTAATGTTATTTTCATTCTTTCATGTCATTGAGAATCAGGTAATGTTATTTGCATTCTCCCATATCATTGAGAATCAGGTAATGTTATTTGCATTCTCCCATGTCATTGAGAATCAGGTAATGTTCTTTTCATTCTCCCATGTCATTGAGAATCAGGTAATGTTCTTTACATTCCCCCATGTCATTGAGAATCAGGTAATGTTCTTTTCATTCTCCCATGTCATTGAGAATCAGGTAATGTTATTTTCATTCTTTCATGTCATTGAGAATCAGGTAATGTTATTTGCATTCTCCCATATCATTGAGAATCAGGTAATGTTATTTGCATTCTCCCATGTCATTGAGAATCAGGTAATGTTCTTTTCATTCTCCCATGTCATTGAGAATGAGGTAATGTTCTTTTCATTCCCCCATGTCATTGAGAATCAGGTAATGTTATTTTTATTCTCCCATGTCATTGAGAATCAGGTAATGTTATTTGCATTCTCCCATGTCATTGAGAATCAGGTAATGTTATTTGCATTCTCCCATGTCACTGAGAATCAGGTAATGTTATTTGCATTCTCCCATGTCATTGAGAATCAGGTAATGTTATTTGCATTCTCCCATATCATTGAGAATCAGGTAATGTTATTTGCATTCTCCCATGTCATTGAGAATCAGGTAATGTTCTTTTCATTCTCCCATGTCATTGAGAATCAGGTAATGTTATTTTCATTCTCCCATGTCATTGAGAATCAGGTAATGTTATTTTCATTCTCCCTTGTCATTGAGAATCAAGTAATGTTATTTGCATTCTCCCATGTCATTGAGAATCAGGTAATGTTCTTTTCATTCTCCCATGTCATTGAGAATCAGGTAATGTTATTTGCATTCTCCCATGTCATTGAGAACCAAGTTAATGTTTTGTTTTCATAATACCATGCCATTGAAAACCTGCCTACCTGGTAATGGTTTTTTTCATTACACCATGTCTCTAATTACAATAATTGTGGTTCCAAAGAAACCAATCCTATTTTATATTTCTAAACCACCATGTAGTAGCCTGAGGTGATTCTTTAAATATTCCTGGGCGACTTGATGGACAAATGTGACGTGTATTCAGTATTTTGTGGTATTGCATGGGATATCTGCTTCCTAACCTATTAGGAAGTGCGAGTTCAAAATATTGAATGATTATGCAGTATTTTCAAAATGGCAGGCATTTTTTAAAACAAATTTCATAGAGCGAAACTTCCAATCTTTTTCATCATTTTGCTCAGTTCTGGGATTCCTGCACTAAGTGGTTTGATTGGGAAGATAATATTAATCACAGTAATAGGGTAAAGTGTGCACACGCATCGTTCACCATGATGCATCAGTTGATACTCTTGCTGTATTATCTTAGTGTATACTAGTATTGTGCAGTATCTTTCAATAACCTCATACAATGTAGTTTGAATATTGCCCGTAGCTTCCTCATGTTTGTAAACCTTTCTATTTTCATTAATCTCAGACTGACTATACTGCCCACACATAATGTCCAAGTTTCCACTTCTTTAATCAATTAAAACATAATGATTATGAGTTTAAATATTTTAAATCAAAAACGTATATTTCATGAATTATGGCAATATTGAGAACCACTCAGGTAGATTCTCAATCTATGTATGGTATACATATGCCTTAGAGCTCAGTATAATCTTTCCCATCATCTGCTTTTCATTGTCATCGTTATCTATAATGTATTGGCATGACAACCGGCTGTGTAGAATATCAAAAAGTCAGCAACCCTTTTCCACTATAGTAAACTACCTTGTTATATCATCGTATGATCACGTACATCACAAATTGCATACTATGTATACCTGTACATACATGTATGTTTTAAAATCTCTAATTTTATCTCGTCTTTAAAAATATATACTCATGTAAAATATAATATTACTATGAAATCTTACTCTCTATCATCCAGCATGTTTTAAATTGCTAATCACTCTAAGTTGTAACCCTCTTTTCCTATTTGCTGTTGTTGTGTTTGACTTTTGGTGATTTCTTTGAATACTTATTGTGTCTGTCATAAAGGCATATAAAATCAGTGTTGCCATGGAAACAATGCTGCTTTAAATGTTACAAAATGATCAAAAAGCTGAATTTTCCTAAGGCATGAAATACTACAACCGTTGATGTATGCAATGCAGTCTTGCTCATATTTACATGTATACATCCTAGGGAAATATTTTATTCCAAATTACTCTCCCAAAACAACCTTCCCAGTGAAATTAATGGAAAGTCCAACAATACCAGTGTAACCATACATTTAAAAAAAAAAATAATGTTTTGCTTGAAAACAGGAGAGGTTTACAGTTTGTTAGCACTGGGCTGAATGGAAATGATATGAGCACTCTATAGTTCAATTTTCTATCCCACAATCCTTAGCAAAATCCAATATGGAGTTTTTATTTATTTATTTATCTTTATTTCTATTTTCAGACTGTCAAATATTTTAAAGTTCATATAAAACTAGTATGAAAAATAAGTAAATAAATAAATGAACAAACATAAATGAATAAGCATTTTGCCCTACATGTATATACACATCATTTTGGCATCAAAGATGGCTGGTAGCCATTTTGTTTGTTCACCACTATCTACATGTATGGTGTAAGGTGGAAGATGACATGTATTCTGATAACTCATGTAATAACAATATAGAAAAATGTATTTGTGATAAAAAGGTGAAAACCTTGCTTTGGTGCATGTGCTTGCTGTTACTGTGTGTATATGATAGGAATAGAGATCTATACCTTCATGTGTATACCACACTGATCAAGCATTGGTTTATTGCATGAGTAATATATTATGATGTATGACTTTTTTGTGGCTATAATTTATTAATTTCAAACATCAATAAATACATGTATATCAATATTTACACAGGTGTCAAGGATAGACTTTCAAATGTCATCAATGGTGTTTTTAAATCTTTTACAATATTAGTATTATGTCTGAACTGTTCCTTGAGACATCTCATTCAAGTTTCAGAAACTGCTGAATGATGTAGTCCATATTAAGATTGACATTTGAATGTTATATTTAATTAGGGAAATAAAATGCCTAGACTGTACATGTTCTGTAGCTTTTTATAATTAGCTCCGCTGTCGACTTTGTCGAGCGGAGCTTATCACATGAGTGATTGTCCGTCGTCGTCGTCCGTGTCAATGTTTTACTTTTTCGACTTCTTCTTGAAAACTACAAGCCTGAATGCTTTGATACTTGGTGTATATGTACCTTGGGTAGACCTCTCTCAGATTTGTTCATTTCATGATCATATCTTCAAATCTCTAATTTTGGTGAATATTTTTGTAATTTTTGGTAAAAAGTGATATTTTCAACTTCTTGTTAAAAACCGCAAGTCCAATTGCTTTGATATTACATATATAGGTACTATATGTGGACCTCTCTCAGATTTGTTCATTTTTTAATGATATCTTTAATTCTCTAATTTTGGTGAATTTTTTTGTCATTTTTGGTAAAAAGTGATATTTTCAACTTCTTGTCAAAAACCGCAAGTCCAATTGCTTTGATATTACATATATTGGTACTACATGTGGGCCACTTTCATATTTGTTCATTTCATGATGATATCTTCAATTCTCTAAATTTTGACTCCCGTGTGCGAAGCACAAAAGGGAGTCTTTGCAGTTACCCTGTCTGTATGTCTGTGTGTATGTATGTATGTCACTTTTTTTGTTCCACCGTTATCTCAAGAACCACTAATTAAATTTTGGTGAAACTTGGTACATAGATGCTCTGGGATAATGCGCAGAGTTGATTAGGTTTTGGTAAAAATCTATGAATATTAATTACCTAATTTGCATGATAATTAGCTGATTTTTAGCTGTTCCATGACTGTTCCACTGATATATGAAGAACCACTCATTGGATTTTGATGAAACTTGACACATGGATGCTCTGAACTAATGCGCAGATTTGATTTGTTTTGGGTAAAAATCTATGAATATTAATTACCTAATTTGCATGATAATTACCTGATTTTAAGCTGTTCCATGACTGTTCCACTGATATTTGAAGAACCACTCATTGGATTTTGATGAAACTTGGCACATGGATGCTCTGATCTAATGCACAGATGTCATTAGTTTTGGGTAAAAATCTGTTTATATTAATTACCTAATTTGCTTAATGATTAATCAATTTTCGGCTTTTCCACTGATATCTCAAGTACTAATCATAACATTTCAATAAAACTTGGTACATAGATGTCATATGAGACTGCACAGACTTGATAGTTTTTAGGGTAATATCAGTACATATTATTTACCTAATTTGCATAATTAATTAATTTTCAGCTATTGATATTTCAAGTAGTAATGAACAAATTTCAATGAAACATGGTACATAGTTACTTGAGGACTGTGCAGAGACCTAATTAGTTTTTGGAGAAATATTTGTGCATATTAATCACCTTATTAGCATAATTAGTTAATTTTCAGCCCTTCACCTGATATCTCAAGTACTAATCATCACATTTCAATGAGATTTGCGACATAGATCTTCTAGGACTATGCAGAGACCTGATTAATTTTAGGATAAATTATTGTGCATATTAACTACGGTACTAATTTGCTTAATTAGTTAATTTGTCCTAAGAACCACTCATTGATTTTTAATGAAACTTTTAAAGAGTACCGATACTCATCACATTTCAATGAACCTACATGTGTAGGACTGTACACCATATTAGTTTTGGTAAATATTTATGCTTCTTAATCACCTAATTAACATAATTAATTAATACTGATATTTCAAGTATTGATCATCACATTTGAATAAAACTTGGTACATAAATGCTCTAGGACAATAGACAGCCTGATTAATTTTGGGTTAAAATCTGTTCATATTAATTCTCTTAATTAGCCCAATAATTAATATTTTTTTGGTTCTAATCACATTTCAATGAAACTTGGTACATAGATATTACATTACGCAGATCGTATTACTTTTACATTGCGCAGACCTTATTAGTTTTACACTTAAATGTGTTCATATTAGTTACCTTATTTGCATAATTAGTTTTCTGCATTTCCATCAATATCTCAAGTTCAAGTAATTTTGAATTAATGTGTCTCCAATACTCTCAGCACACGGGAGTTCTTTCTAAGCTTTCTTTGATGATGAATATTTTTGTCATTTTTGGTAAAAAGTGATATTTTCGACTTCTTGTTAAAAACCACAAGTCCAATTGCTTTGATATTACATATATAGGTACTACATGTGGACCACTCTCAAATCTGTTCATTTCATGATGATATCTTTAATTTTCTAATTTTGATGAATATTTTTGTCATTTTTGGTAAAAAGTGATATTTTCAACTTCTTGTTAAAAATCACAATCATTTATGGTGAAAAATGATATTTTTGAATTCTTGTTGAAAACAGCAAGTCCCATTGCATTGATACTATGCATATTATTCATTTTCTAATGATATCTTCTGTTCTTTAATTGAAATGTGTATTGCTAACTGCGGAGCTATCTCAGCCGAGAGGCTGCTTGTTCCTTCAACCTTTGACCTTGAAAGATTAAAAATTACCAGAAGTTTTCAAAGTAATGAAAATAAATTTAGTTTTTTTGATTTACCGAATACAGTTTCAGTCTGGATGTCTCACTATAATTGAATTTGTCATTTTTAGCTTCGCGGAGCTAATCATTCGAGTGATTGTCCATCATCCACGTCAACTTTTTACTTTTTCAACGTCTTCTTGAAAGTGTGATTGATTTGATACTTGGTGTATATGTACCTTGGCTAGACCTCTTACATTTGTTCATTTCATGATGATATCTTTAATTTTGATGAATATTTTTGTCATTTTTGTAAGTGATATTTTTGACTTGTTAAAAACCGCAAGTCTGATTGCTTTGATATTATACATATAGGTACCTCTGGTAGACCTCTCTCAGATTTGTTCATGTTTTGATGATAACTTCAATTATCTAATTGAAATGTGCATTGATTTAACAGCATCTTAAAGGTCAATGTGGCAAACATTGTGGGCTGTATCAATTTTACCATTTCCAATAGCATTATATCCATGTGGCTGTGGGTGATTTTTAAAAGCGTCTTGAATTAGACAATGTGAGACCATGGAGACAAGAAACAATGAAAAATAGCAACGAATTATATATACTACATCCGAGCATTACTATCATGTTTTAGGCTAGATTCATTTAAAGGTAGACCATTGTCAGTTCACTGAACACAGCAGTGTGTGGTGTATAATTTCTAAGATTGCATTTTTTTTTTTTTTTTTTGACTATGGATCACTTAGAACTTACTAGTAGATTGGTACATGTACCTTGCATATTTGTGCCAGTCTCAGAGTATTATAAAAGTGAAATTCCTGATTTGCCTGATCTAAATTCTGATTCTAGTGATGACTTCCAACGACTAAGAATGACATTACAGCAACAATGATTCATGATAGAGCTGTCCAACATTTGCATATTTAAAAAAAAAATAACAAAATTTATCATAATCCATATTGTCTAGTAATTAACACAATCACGACCTCTTCTTTCATTCTGCAGTGAATCACTGACAATAATATACATAGAAGAGAACAAGAAGACGCGTTTCCCATCATGGCTTTCCCTGCTGAGTCAGTCGTCACAATGTTTACGCATAGCACAATCAAATACAAAATTACGTGAAGTTTCTGTTTTGCGTTCTTGGTGTTTGTGATTAAAACTAAAATAAATGATTGTCCAATGAAAAACAAAAACTACATTGGCTTTCTGTTCATCACAGAATTGAACAGCCTTGTTCCAAACTGCTTCGTTCTTCAAATAAAAACATTCTTTGCATACACTAAATATAAATTACTAATGGGGAACGTGCCTTTTCACATGCTGCTCCCCAACTTTAGAACACCTTTCCATCTGACATGCTTCAAGTTATTAGAAAGCATCTGAAAACATTTATGGAATATCTCCCTCAGCGTCTTTGAATAGAACTTAGTTTTGGATCCAGGCACTTTGTACGTATTTATGATTGATTGAATGAATAATGACTGTAATTTTGCAGCGGATGTATTGCAAGTGGGTAGCGGTATGTAAACAAGCTCCTAACAATGGACGTATTCATTATCAGTTTGACATACACAGCAAAACTAAACATACTGATGCTTTCCGGTGTCATAAAATCTCACCAGGCTATCAGGAAAACTAATTTAGTTTCAGTTTTGCTTTCCCAGCGAAAGAAAAAAAAATACATCATCACAATTGTTCCACAATTTTCACATTGCTCTGATTAGAAAATTGTTTTCAACATTTATATTCACAATATCGATTTGACTATTTTCTTGCAAAGTAACATTATTTTCCTGAAAGTAAATTATGACTCAGTAAGTGATTATTTTTTCTCTCATTATAATACAATTGTCATCCCAGTGCACTAAGCATTCTTGCTTTCATTCTCAGTTGAGCCAATAGAGGGCGCATAACTCTATGGGTTTATAAATCTATTATTTTTGTTTTCATTATTAAAACACGTATAGATAACTGCTGCTACTTGTCCTACAGTATTGACATGATTGACCTTTCCTTTAAACCCAGAGTTATGGGGGAACCAGGATTGTGATTGTATATTACAGCATGTGACATGGTTGGAGGTTGGAGTGTGTACAACTCTTTTGCAATCTGAGCAGTCACTGTGTTGGTGTGGCTTGTTAGCTGGTGTATATATCTGGCAGCGTAGCTGATGTGGTGGCTTCGAATACGAACACAATGTTCAGCACCATCAGTGAGGTTTGATTGACGTAACCTTGTATGAACGTAAACTGCATTTTCCCTTGCTGTCATGACTCATGCATTGTGGAATATGGGAAAAGTGCCCAAAGCATGTGCACTGCGTACACAATATGCTAATAAGTTTAACAAGGTTATGACGTAGACATATCATGAATATTATTTTAAAGTGCAATTATTAATAGAAAGCATTTATTATGAAACAGCGGACCTGTCTATTGTGGTTATATGAAGTCTGTACACTCTTTCTATCATACAAAACTGGTCACCAAATTTAACAAGTGTTTATTCTGATCGCTGGCGTGAGTGCTGGCAAGCCTAAATAGGTTTCTTATAACAGCACCACCAGTGGCTGTTCTCGGTTCTATGCGTCATTTTTCAAACACTCCATGGTGAGGGCATACTTCATCTGAATCAAGTATCGAACACAATGCATATATTGTACATTCCAATGAATAGCATTGCCATTTTGTGCCTGATATATTAATTTACATTTTGATTGGATAATTCTTTGTTTCTGTGTCATAATTTTGTGTGTGTACAATTCAATACTTGAAAGTCACTAATGCAAGCATTTGAATTTTTTGTGGATTTAAGTTCTTCTAACAATGTACTTGAAACAATTATATGAATGTCTGTCTTGTTTATAAATTGAAAGTCTTGTTTTTTGGCAAATTTGCAAAGCCTCCCAAGTAGCTGAATTTAGATTTTAAAATAGTGCCACCAAGTGGCTGCTTCTTTAAAAAAAAACAATAGTATGACAAGTGAGAACTTTTCTTCTTTCACCAAGTGGTTGATTTTTGAAAATACAAAAACAGAATCAACGTTTGCTTAAAGTTTGTCGTAACAAGCTTTATATATTTTAAGAAGGGAAGACTGTGCAAAATTCAATTGATGGATTTTTTCTTCTATATTTGATAAATTCAATGAAAATACTTTTTTACCTCATTTCTGTATGAAAATACAATCATCTTGTATTTTTTTTAATATTTCTGTCATGTTCTAATTTAATTTTCTTTCTTTTGCGTTGTCTCATATGTCAAGTAGTTGTTTTTAAATCATTGCAAAAGAGCACCACTAAGTGCTTGATTATGTGAATAAAAAAACATAATTGTAACTTGTAAGTTGTCATGGCAATCTGGTGATTTGTTTGTAAACCGCTTTCATTTCACAAGAGACAAGTTATTGCACGTCAGCAAAAAAGTTTTTATCAGACGTTTTAGCCATTGAATAACAGTGAAATCCAAACTATTTTTGCTCCAAATTCAATGGTTACATTATTAATGAGTTCATATGACTGAAGTTTTAGTGAATGAACATCAGTATTCTACCTGCTATTCCAAGTGAACAGCAGAAGATGCTGTTATATTTTTGTTGTACTTGGCAACATCAATCACAGACTTGAGCTCAGGAAATAGCTTCAAATACAATTTATTCCCCCATAACATCCCCATATATGTTACATTAATTCACTTAACTAACATCTGGTACAGATATCTGCTTAATTGATAAATGAACTGAGATATTGAGTTACACAGATTTTATTAAGCAGAGAACGCTGTATTTGCTCTATTAAAAGCACCTCTCCACACTTACAAACATTGCATACGTCATAATTAAATATTTCACTACTGTAATGTACTTAAATAATGGAACAAATACAGTGTTTTCTCTGTGCTGTTGAGTTTGTTTTGATGGAGAAAGGTGTTCATTGTGCTGGAAGTAAATGTATATTTTTAACAAGGTGTGATTCCTTTTTTGGTAGTATTAAAGGCTCGTCATTAAATGCAGATAATTTTCAAACTAATTAGTCAGTGTAATATTATCTCAAGAACTAGTGGTATATAAATATACATGTTAGTTTTGTTAAAATTTGGTGAATATATGCCATTATGGATGTAGTGATTAGTTTTTTGTGAGAATATATAATGGCCTATACATATTGCGTATTAAGTATTTTGCAGATATTTCAAAAACTTGTAGCAGACCAGATCTCAGACCACAGAAATCTGCGTAGATTCAATTTACAACAGCCTTCTCTCCAGACTATCCAATCTTGGAATCACAAATATTCCATTGAAATGGTTTCCATTGTGTCTCAGAAATGAGACAGTAACAATGAATGGAATTTTTTCTACATCTTTCATTAATTCAGTGTACCCCATGGATCTGTTCTGGGCCCCATATGTAATTTAAATATGTTTCCTCACTTGGTGAGCTCATCAGACAACACAACCTTGATAATCCACCATTATGTAGTCATGACAACCAACTACAATTATCATTCATTCAGTGATTGATTGATTGCATATGATTGATTGATTTATTGAATCTTGTCTTGAAAAGTAATGCTCTGATTAAAATAGCTTGGTAGCTAGTTTGTTGCTGTAAATCTGCACATTAGTTTATTTCTACTGTCATAAGATAAGGTATGCTTATGTCTCTGGTTGGTAGCTATTTTGAATTTAAAAATGAATATAATTATTTGAATATAAATGTATGCATTGTTACTTATTTCAATATTTGCTCTCTTTTTATTGATTTCTTTAGATCTCATAAGGTAGTTGACATTTAAATTGCCAAATGTTATTATTAGCTACACCAGTGTCATAATTATATATAGGTATTAAAAAACATTTCTAATTACTATTTCTCAGTAATATAAAATTACAAGTCATAAAATGAAACCTTCCAATATTTGTGTTAATTGTCCTCATTTTCCATATTTACTTTCATTATAAATTTAGCAATCTAGATTTTCTGTTTGGTTCCCAAGGAACCTTTAGAATTCTCATTTAGTAGATGTAATTATCAATTAGTGAATATATATTTTGAAAGGTTAAAAAACATTTGAATTGTAGAAAAAGGATTGTAATGGATTTGAACAATTTTTAAAATTGTTCAAAGGATGTGTTGGTTGTCATGACAGGAGTGAGGTAAATATTTTGTTCCGACTGAGCAAAATAAAGTAATTATCATTTTGTGGAACTAAAAGCTGAATATGTGGACTTGGGGGGAAAAAGCTGACTTCAATAAAACTTCAACAGGATTATTGAACTCTAATGGACAACTAAGAAGAAATCTGAATTATTCAAGGGACAGAAAAAAATAAGAAAGAGACGTGGGACAAATCTGTGATAAAAGTGCCAGAATGATGTATTATTGCCAAATCTAACTAATTGACAATTGTATGTCTAGTTTTTAACTAACGACATCACATACAGTTTTTAAAGATAAGTTATCTCTCTCTAGTTTTATGTTGTCATGGCCATATGTGCCTTTTCATTGATTTCTTGCATTATAAATAGGTTGTCTGACATCATCCTATTGTTGGCTACCTAGGAGTTTTCTATTTAGTTACATAAATGATGATATCTGCATCATTGACAAAGTTTACCTTTGACAGTAAATTAATAATATACATGTATATGTACTTTCAGTCAAAATGACGTGCTTTACTGAAATTAATGAATATTTTATGAAATATTTGCCCAACAACCAATAAACATTGTTTGGATATGACGCAGTTCACATAGAATTTTCATAAAACTATTAATAGCACTATTAATACATAATGTTTATTCATTAATGTTTAAATATATGTGGATCCAATGTGCATTGCATATTCTAAACTGTTTTTGACCAAATATGATTGAGGTAGAAGCCCATTCATAAATTAAAATACCCAGAATTTACCAGTATTCATTTTGGCCAAATATGATTAAATAGTGCAAAAAACACGCAAGATTTCAACAAGACTTGAATGAAGGAGAATTTATTATCTAGAATTAGGAAGACTTTATACATCATTAAACATGGCATGTGTTAAACACTCAAGCTAGTGCTAGTGCAAATGAATGTCAGATGAAAAATATCAATTCTAAACTGTACCCTTTCTGTGTTTGAAGTGCATTTTATTGGAACCACATAATTTATTCTATTTATTTTTTTGCCTTAATATGAATCTTGATAATATCAAACCATATTATTAGAAGGTTAAATAGAAGTGCATGTGAACAATGAATGGCATTTACTGTATGCTCAATGATCAAAACTAAAACTTATTTTAGACATACACGTACCTTTGTCATATATGTAAGTATGTATGCGCTGCTAATGGAGCAAATATGGTACTGATGTTTATTTAGTTAAATTTAGCCATTAAATTAAATTGCCATCTGATTGTTGTCGTAATTAATCAGGCTATAAAAATTGGATTAATTGTATCATCTCGTCCATGACCAGGAATGAATTTGATTGGCTGAATTGAACAATAGTAAATTCTGTGACTGCAGATTCATCTACCGGTATAACCATGTGTAGCCGAATGTTGTCATTTTTTGTTATGGGACACTTTTGAAATGTTTTTACAAATTTATTTTGAAAACGATTGAGTAAATTGGCATGCTGTTCCAGTTTTAGGGAAATTCTACTACTGTAATGGTAGATAGTGTCGTCCCTCAGGCAGTTTTATGTCCAGATATTATTGTACGTAATCTCTTCTATTTATACCTCTATTTGCAAGGAAAATTATATTATTATAAATTATAAATATAGATCGCTACATTCACTGCCTCGTTATGTATAACATTGGCTGTAAAAACAGGACTAATATTGCGTTGTGGTGAGAAAACGTCGCGTAGGATTCAACAAACGCAAACATATTTTGGGGTTATTTCAAAGCTTAATAATGTGTAATTTGATAATGATCAATTTTGATGAAGTAAGGGTATCTAAAAAGACATTGAGCTATAGAAATATTGATCAAAAATAACTCATTTGATTGTGTCAGACGTTTGGCCTGTGCCTTTCACGCAATATGCAATATCTCATAGTGACTAGAAAATTAGAAAATCATTTATTATCTTGGAATGTGTGGGGGTTTGTCATAGATTTGATCTCGAAAACATCACATTGGATTTATAGAATGTCTTGTATATAGATTCCTTTTTGGCAAATTTTGTCATATATTTGGCATCCTAGTCCCAATGGTATTAGCATGTGCAGTAAAGCAGGCCCAACTTGTCTGTGTATTCCAGTGACAATGTACTCTTATAATGAAACAAGGAAAATTTCATTTAAAAAAAAATCGATGTACCGGTACTTTATTAGCCTTGTGATATAATTCCTAAATTTCCATTGTGCAATACATGCTTACCAGAACAGGAAATTAAATGAGGTGTTTTATTAAAAAAAACTAATGTATCCAAAACTGATATTTTGAGCAGTTTTCAGTTGAAAATCTTCAAATAATTATAAATATTCTGCAATAAATTGTTGTCACTCAGACAAAATATGAAAATTTGTCGTGAATATCACACTTGAAAACAGGATACGAAACTTAACGAGCCTGGTAATGTATACACACTACGCAGTTACGGGATAAAGTGACAGCGAGACGATATACTTCAGCTACGGAGAGTATTTATTCTGGAGAACATAACATGTATCATCGAGAGTTTGGTAACAACTGGTAATTACAAAGAAATCACAGTATTTATAGGCAGTCAAGGATTCACGTCGTGTAAACAAATCTTGGTGCTGATTATATAATTATGAGTGTTTCCTATTAGTATAAGTGGCCTTGATCATTACAATGGCTTAAAGCAAGGTTGTGCTAGTTTTCCATAGCTTTACTTGTACCGGGTAATATCAAACAGAAACACATTGGACTAACACTAAAAGGATGTGTATATATGTGGAAAGAATACGAATCAATAACTGTGACTAAATGTTCCCGATATGCTCCCGGGGGACGAAAGATAATTCCTGGCAATTATCGATAGGAAAAAAAAAAATATTATTGATTCTTGAAAGAAAAATATATGAATATACGGTAATAAAAAAAGTTCACAGAATGTGTTCATAAGAATACATGTACAAAAACAAAAACAAATAATGATAAAGGAGTCTACGAGTATATATACACACAGGTTAGTTGTCAGACTTGTAAAATAAATGTATTTGTAGGAAATGTTATTTTCACAATAAAAGTTAGATTAATCAAAGAAGTTCCTTCTTGACTAATTTCCTAATTTGATACAGCTTCGCTCAGTGTAGGTAATGTCCACGCTTCTTTTCCGTGGGCCCTCGCGAGTTGGCGTTGGAAATCCAGCAGTAGTTTTTCGAGAATCATTGGAATAAGCAATAGTTCATATTGAGATTCAAGGGCAATAAATTTTTTGGATATTTCCAACAAATCACCGAAAATCACAGCAAAATAATGCAGTTGGGAGTTGAATATATCTTTATTATCTTTACACTTTGTCCTCATTTGATCTGTTTCATGTGCTGTATCATGTCACAACAGTTTTATTTTTAGCAAGATCTACCGGAAGTAATCATTATTTTTGAAAAAGTTGGTCATAAATCGCATGGTTTATTATGTAAAATTATGTAAAATCATGGAGCTATTGTCCCATGGCACCTTGAATTAGAATTCTTTTGTGTGTTACAGTGGGGTATTTTGAGAATTTTTCAATAATTTCTATTTTTAGAATAATTCCATAGAACACAACGTTAAAGAAACAATGCATATTTGACGCTTTTTAAAACCCAGATTTTTGAAATAATTCAGGCTACAGTTTGAGATATAGCATAATATCTCTGCCATATATAAACCTGTTGTTAAATCATTATAATGCTTACAAAATGGCTGGTGACCCCAAACTTTTCAATATCCTTATTGCCCGGGACTACATTTTATTATTGCAAAATGAATAATGGGTATTTGCATTTATGAGTAGGTGTCTATCTTAAATCACTACATTGTGTTGAATATAGGTCCCATGTAACAGACAAAACATGTGCGAAATACATCAATTGTTTATTTACTTATCATTTCAACTTTTTGATTGCCAAATATTTCTTGATAAAATTTTTTTTTTTTAAATATGAAAAAATTGAGTTTGGTTTTGAATGAGATACGGGAGATTGTTTGCTAATATACATCTGTTCAAATGCTTCACATTCAAGTTGCACAGAATTTGGTAAATTGCTATACAGCTGTGACTCAAACAAGAAATGGGTTTATACAATTACAGACAAGCACATTCTGCAGTATGTGTATTATAATAATCTAATCTGTTATAATCTTGTTTCATTTTATAATTGAGTGCATCTGTCCTCATTATTAGCTCTGATTATCTCTGCATACATGTGGTATACCATTTGGTGTATGTTTGGCTGGTAAGACTGAAATCTTGTCTTTATCTTTTATATAATGTACGGTACTACATGTATCTTCTTATTTCATGTAATTATAATGTAAAGCCTCAGTAAGTGAGAAAAACATTTGTGGTTTTCGAAATAGAAAATAAGGTTTTATCACTGACTAATCAAGCAATTGTTATAAAATATCTGTTTTGTGGCTATGCTCTCGCAGAACCGATTTTGTAGGGATCCTGAATCAAATGGGAATCCTCCAAAATACAGTTGAATCAGCTTGTGGACTGCTGGAGAAATGGGTCTTCAAGAAAAATTTTTATGTGACTGTATGTCACTTAAGGCACAAACAAAAATGTTGGGACCCCTGATTCTCTTTGATTTTACACTTATTTTGTTCTCTTATAGTAAGATCTTTTTCAAGATCACTATAATCAATGTATGATTTTCTGTTGCGCCAGTGAATTAGCATTGCTAGTTGTGTCATCAGTGATTCGTCATATTGGCTTAGAAAGCAACTCTGCCTATCATCTATACTACATGCTGTCTTGATTTGTGGTTTCATTCAAGTTAAATTCCTAAAATTCTGTTATTCTTTCATCAAATGTGTGTATACCTATTATATTACTTTTGAATAATTAATCATATAATTTAGTAATTGGATTTGTAGCATTCATGATATATTGCACGTTCATATTAATGCTTTTGTCATGTGCTAATCAACATGTCCTGAACGCTGTGGCACAAGCCGAAAATGATTTGTCCATATGAACACTTGACTCATCTCATATAGGCGCGGTCCAGTTGTTGGAGTGATTTCACAAAAAATAATATCAAAATTATGTGTGAACTCAGCAATAAAATAAAAATCCATTCTGTATTTACAAATTTTGATCAATTTCCATCATGAAACCACAAGTTTGCTGGTTATCTCTTGGCTTACCTCATTCCGAGGCCGTTGGCTGCCACTACTGATGGCACTGTATTTGAGTGGCACAGGAGAATTATTCTAAATAATGAATTATGGATGTCCCAGTATGGAATGTGTGAACGCTTATGAAACATAGCTGCTGAAATCATTTTCCAACATTGTTTTTTATTTAATACGTTTTTTTCCATACAAGATGTTTTTAATGGCAAAGTTATACATCTTGTAGTTTGCGGCTCAAATATACCATTGGCACAGGCACTGATACAAAAAATAAAATAATTTTGTTTGTCTATTTTATTGCTATAAAACACTGTATTTTTCTACAATATAAAAAAAAATTATTATTCATTGTAAAATCAAACATTGATTTCCATGCGTGTAAATATCTCATTAACTGACCAACTTTAAGCAGAATATTATATAAAATATTGACATTAATTCCCAGGACAGAAAATTATAATAATTTTCTTATTTCTAAAGATTGTAATATGTACACTTATCTTAATTAAATGAAAAACAAATGTAGATATGAAAATGTGGAGTGGGTATATACACTTTGTGATGTGAAACATTGAGATAAATATGAAATGCTTGACGACTAAGGGTGGGATTTTGGCTGCATCCCAATGCAACAGCGATAATCCTTTTGCAAACTTAGGGATTAACACTATTTTCAAAGTCTGCTTATAACCTTCATGAACATGGCTTTATTATGGGCATTCAGGTGACTTACCAGCAGAATGTATATCTCATAAAAATCAATATAAACTTTTAGGCTTTGTTTATCTACATTGTCAACAACCAATCAGAATCCATTTTACAAACCTGAATGTATGTGTAGTCCACCATTGTTTTCAAGCTACTCTCTTATTGGTTAATCAGCATTATTGAACTGGTACTAGAAATACAGGTTTATACAAATAAATGCACACAGTAGACCATCACCATTGTTAGCATAGTAGTTTGCCTTAGTTTGAACAGTGTACCATTGTGATTATACATTCTACCCACTCGGTAGTGCACATCAACCACATGCAATATAATTTATTCGTCTAACAATCATTCATCTTATGCTATGACGTGTTGAATGACGTACCCTCTGTTCAAAGTCTAATTGTGCATTGGGGGGGGGTTCTTATCTGTGGTAGCGCTATATATGAAAGAGAGTTGACTGAACCATGTGTTGGTGTTTAAGATGTTCTGTTGTTCCATTGCCTGTTGTCTTTCACTGTTATTTCAAGTGATGAACAATCCATTTTCTGTACATGTTTCAAAGCTTTAGCGACAACAACGAATCCCACTCCTGACTTTGTTGGCTCGCCTCCATACATGTACTCAAAAGATACAGTTTGATATTTTATGATGAAATGTTGTAATTATATAATTTTATGGTTAAGCCTAATATATCTCAAGTGTTATAAAATGTTATAAAAGACTTAAATGCTAGAGCGATACAAGTAATCACACTTGATTTTGTACCATTACAAGGCTATCAATTGTTTAGTCACGTGCTTAATATCACATTGTAATATTCCCTTCAACACCATTTAGCTTCCTTCCCTGCCATAATTATGGAATAGTCCACTTTCTTTACAACCAATTTGACTGTGAATAGAGAGTCTCTTTTCCGTGTCTGTTTTTTCCAAACAGAAGTGGGTGGAAATCACTCAACTCAACCAGCCCACCACCTCACATACACAGTTATTTAAAATGTCTCACGGTTAGATATTAAGTTCTTCTACTTCTGCTGTGTTTTGTTCAACGTGTATACCAAGTAACTCTCTTCCTATTGTGTCAGTGAAGGTTATGCGGTTGTAAGCATCCATTCTTCTATTCACTGCACCTGTACATCTAAAAAGTCAACTGTAAAGATATTTGTTGTTTAACAAGCTGTTATATAGCGATGATGTCCAACCAAAACCAACAGACAGAGAAACCAACAGTGCCTACCCACCGGGATAACAACAATGGGGAGGACTCGGACAGTGATGATTCCTGGGTTGAGGAATGTTCCATAGTCTGTATGTGTAAGGATTGTATGCGTAAAATTCGTAAACAGGCTGATTCGGTAAATAGTTTTCTATTCAATTTTACTGTTGTAGGAGTTTTATCTACATAGCCGAGCCGATGTCCCATTACTTGACCTTTAACCCTTAACACTCATTAATTGCAGTTGTTAGGATTATACTTCCAGTCAACATGCTTTGGTATATAACAACAAAAAATGCTCTATCAAATTTTGTAACATGTCGTTCATAGTTTTATAATATAACATCGTTTATTTCAGTCTATTCCTAGAACGTCTATAATTTTGATATTATGTTTTACTAGTTGTTCTTTCTCAAAGTCCACCGAAATGATTAATTGGTTGCCCATTGTACCAATGTGATTTGATACTTTTGGGAGCAGTTGTCAATCCGTATTCATTATTGGGGGGGGGGGAGGTGCATTCTGCATGAACCAGGCACTTTCGAACAGTTTACATTCATTCTCACTTATGTGGATGAGAAAACAGTTGAAAAGAGATACAATGTAGCGGAATTGAGGAAAATTTAGCCTGCTATAGAATTCTCAGTGTCATCTCCAACTATTTTTTTTATGTATTTATGGATATGGATCAGTAAAATATTACAATACCATATTAAATTTTTTTTTCCAAAATATTATTCTCAAGAGTGGAGAATTCAGTAGCAGAGTACACTATCATCTGTTGATTGTGTTCTTGCCATTGATAAATGAAAATAATTTGTTTCTTACTAACAACTGTGAGAATGAAAACACATTCACATAAACTGTTTGAGTTCACAAAATTCCCCATAGTGTTAAAATGTACTTCATGTTTTTAGCCAGATAATAATTGTAACCACAATCTCTTTATAATTAATTCACAAGATTTTTATCTTATTTGTGTGAATTTCTTTTACATATGTTGTGCTTACTCTATAATTGGGTCATCTGGACAGACATATGCACACCATGTGTAAACTACTTGGTGTACTTGTAATAAGTAGTCAGTTTTTTTCTGATCTACTTCCCCTTTTTGTATTCTGACAAATTCTGCCTGTTAATTTGTCATGATAGTGTTATATGCAACGGTACAGTACATATATTGTATATATTATGTACATCACATATATTCGTACTCACTGTCACTCAAATTCTGCTTTCCAGATCGATCCCTAGATTATAGAGTGGCCCCACTTTGTGATGAAATTACAGGGTACATAAAAATAAATTGTCTCAGTTAATTCTAGATTTTCCCGTTAACAAAAGTAATTGTCTTGGGTTATTCTATTCGCTCTAAAGAAAATGCTGTGTCTGTATTCATATAGTTTTTTGGGTTGTCTGTAAATAAAGCACCTCCATGTTTTGTTTTGAACCTTGACTTATTTTAGTCAACATAATAACATCAATAATGGTTTACTGACAAAGAAACAGAAAGAAAAAAAAAAAGGAGAGAAAAGGAAAGTTTATGAGTTGCAACCTGCTATAGTACTTACGGGGAACAACTTGTAAATTGTAATTCACACTCTTGACACATAAATGTTGGTGAGTGTGTGAATGCTCAACACGTGTCGATATCATATGTACAACTTGCATTTCACTTGCTATGTTATAGGTCAATGAAATAATCAATGAATGATGTTATGATTTTGGCTCAAGCAGATCCCAAGTAGATTCTGATGAACATTAATGTAACTGTGGTAGTCATGAAGGGTTAAAATGTTGAGATCTTGTAGCATGAATACAACTAGTATTGCAATTAAAGTTTTCTAAGTGATATATGATGTTTATATACTAACATGTACTTGCATACTGCCTCCTAGGTCACTGTGTCACAGCAATGGCATTTCTCATTGTATATTTAACTTGAATAATGTTCATTGTCTGATGTACTAGTATTGTATTCTTGTATAAGGTATTACTACCAGGATCCAGGTCCACCCAACATGCATGCATGTAGGACATAAATCAACACTAAATTTAGGATTTGCTGCATGTTACTCTAGTTGGATACAGCATGGACTTCCATGGAAACAGAGTAAAGTGAATTTCAGTTGTATAATGAGATTGCACTCATACATGTAGAGTAGCGTAGAGTAGAATAGAATAGAATCAAATAAGATAATTACAAATTTAGCAAGGTTACATTATTCATAATGCCGCTATAACTAAAACTTATTAGTGTTTCAAATTTGTCTCAGAATGCTCCCATCATATCGCGACCTCATATCAAAGATCATTTATGTTTTCATAATATATGGCAGAGCATATGTTTCACATTAGTTCCTATTTTGCAGGAGGGCATACATGTTTTCACATTAGTTCCTACTTGCAGGAGGGGATACATGTTTTCACATTAGTTCCTACTTTGCAGGAGGGCATATATGTTTTCACATTAGTTCCTACTTGCAGGAGAGCATACATGTTTTCACATTAGTTCCTACTTGCAGGAGGGCATACATGTTTTCACATTAGTTCCTACTTTGCAGGAGGGCATACATGTTTTCACATTAGTTCCTACTTGCAGGAGGGCATACATGTTTTCACATTAGTTCCTACTTGCAGGAGGGCGTACATGTTTTCACATTAGTTCCTATTTTGCAGGAGGGCATATATGTTTTCACATTAGTTCCTACTTGCAGGAGAGCATACATGTTTTCACATTAGTTCCTACTTGCAGGAAGGCATACATGTTTTCACATTAGTTCCTACTTGCAGGAGGGCATACATGTTTTCACATTAGTTCCTACTTTGCAGGAGGGCATACATGTTTTCACATTAGTTCCTACTTGCAGGAGGGCATATATGTTTTCACATTAGTTCCTACTTGCAGGAGGGCGTACATGTTTTCACATTAGTTCCTATTTTGCAGGAGGGCATATATGTTTCACATTAGTTCCTACTTGCAGGAGGGCATACATGTTTTCTCATTAGTTCCTATTTTGCAGGAGGGCATATATGTTTCACATTAGTTCCTACTTGCAGGAGGGCATACATGTTTTCACATTCTTATTTTGCAGGAGGGCATACATGTTTTCACATTAGTTTCTACTTGCAGGAGAGCATACATGTTTTCACATTAGTTTCTACTTGCAGGAGGGCATACATGTTTTCACATTAGTTTCTACTTGCAGGAGGGCATACATGTTTTCACATTAGTTCCTACTTGCAGGAGGGCATACATGTTTTCACATTAGTTCCTACTTGCAGGAGGGCATACATGTTTTCACATTAGTTCTTATTTTGCAGGAGGGCATACATGTTTTCACATTAGTTTCTACTTGCAGGAGAGCATACATGTTTTCACATTAGTTCCTACTTGCAGGAGGGCATACATGTTTTCTCATTAGTTTCTACTTGCAGGAGGGCATACATGTTTTCACATTAGTTTCTACTTGCAGGAGGGCATATATGTTTTCACATTAGTTCCTACATGTACTTACAGGAGGGCATATATGTTTCACATTAGTTCCTACTTGCAGGAGGGCATATATGTTTTCACATTAGTTCCTACTTGCAGGAGGGCATATATGTTTTCACATTAGTTTCTAATTGCAGGAGGGCATATATGTTTTCACATTGGTTTCTAATTGCAGGAGGGCATATATGTTTTCACATTAGTTTCTACTTGCAGGAGGGCATACATGTTTTCACATTAGTTCCTACATGTACTTACAGGAGGGCCTATATGTTTCACATTAGTTCCTACTTGCAGGAGGGCATATATGTTTTCACATTAGTTCCTACTTGCAGGAGGGCATATATGTTTTCACATTAGTTTCTACTTGCAGGAGGGCATATATGTTTTCACATTAGTTCCTACATGTACTTACAGGAGGGCCTATATGTTTCACATTAGTTTCTACTTGCAGGAGGGCATATATGTTTTCACATTAGTTCCTACATGTACTTGCAGGAGGGCCTATATGTTTCACATTAGTTCCTACTTGCAGGAGGGCCTATATGTTTCACATTAGTTCCTACTTGCAGGAGGGCATACATGTTTTCACATTAGTTCCTACTTTACAGGAGGGCATATATGTTTCACATTCGTTCCTACTTGCAGGAGGGCATACATGTTTTCACATTAGTTTCTAATTGCAGGAGGGCATACATGTTTTCACATTAGTTCCTACTTGCAGGAGGGCATACATGTTTTCATATTAGTTCCTACTTTGCAGGAGGGCATACATGTTTTCACATTAATTCCTACTTTGCAGGAGGGCATACATGTTTTCACATTAGTTCCTACTTTCAGGAGGGCATACATGTTTTCACATTAATTCCTACTTTGCAGGAGGGCATACATGTTTTCACATTAGTTCCTACTTTCAGGAGGGCCTATATGTTTCACATTAGTTCCTACTTGCAGGAGGGCCTATATGTTTCACATTAGTTCCTACTTGCAGGAGGGCATACATGTTTTCACATTAGTTCCTACTTTACAGGAGGGCATATATGTTTCACATTCGTTCCTACTTGCAGGAGGGCATACATGTTTTCACATTAGTTTCTAATTGCAGGAGGGCATACATGTTTTCACATTAGTTCCTACTTGCAGGAGGGCATACATGTTTTCATATTAGTTCCTACTTTGCAGGAGGGCCTATATGTTTCACATTAGTTCCTACTTTGCAGGAGGGCACACATGTTTTCACATTAGTTCCTACTTTGCAGGAGGGCATATATGTTTTCATATTAGTTCCTACTTTGCAGGAGGGCATACATGTTTTCACATTAGTTTCTACTTTGCAGGGGGCATACATGTTTTCACATTAGTTTCTACTTTTATGTGGCATACATGTTTTCACATTAGTTTCTACTTTTATGTGGCATACATGTTTTCACATTAGTTTCTACTTTTATGTGGCATACATGTTTTCACATTAGTTTCTACTTTTATGTGGCATACATGTTTTCACATTAGTTTCTACTTTTATGTGGCATAAGGTTTTCACAAGATGAAAAACTAAAACCAGCCTGATTGCTTTGATACCTAAAGTAGGTACCTTGAGTAGACCTAGTTAGATTTTTTTTTTATGCGACAATATCTTTTATTTTTAACAAATTCTTTTATTATGCTACTTACCTCGCAAGACATTTTCATATCTCTTCTAAAAACATAATAATGTATCCGTAGATGGGTGGCTGGCTATTGGCTACTCTGTACATGTCAGACTGTTTGAATAAGTCTTTTGTAGTTAAAAGTAAATATTTTGATTGTTTTTCTCACTAACAAGAGTATCTTTTGTATTGAAAAATGTCTGACATCATATACTTTTAAACAGAATGAAATAAAATTTGAGGTGATATTGATGAAGTAAAAAGGGCATTTCTGTAACATTTAGCCTCATTGCTCTCGTTTAGTCTATCAAACATTTCATTACTGAGAATGTTCACTTGAGCTATTTTCATTATATTTTAGTAATCACCATGGCAATGTCTAAATGCGTGTGAAATCTTATAATCTCACTAGTTTGGTCTACATGATGTGATCATCACGACATAAATTTGATAAATGTCAGTAATAACGTGTCTTTTAAAATAGTGTGTCACGCACTACTGGTAACTCTGAATAAAGCAAAGTTGTGATGCGTTCACACAGAATAAGTTGACTTCAATACTTGCCATTGTCTTCAAAACCAAGTCAAGTGGAGCTTATAGATGCCCCCCAGGATGTTGTTATTTTAATCTGTGTCTATACTATAAAAGATGTTGTATAATAATGTTTACTTGTTCTGTGGCTGACTTGTTATGTGAGATGTTCGGGGCAGATCAGTCTGCATGAGGGTTAGAGCAAAGATGGCAAATCTGTATAGATGATTGTCATCACTTGAACAGGTATCCCCCGAGGGAAGAAAGCTTAAATGCTGAAGATACACATAGTAACACAGTTCATGCCATATCAAGTCTCAGAAAGCTCCACTTCAATAACTTTTGTCAAGACAATACTTGTAATCCGTGGGAAGTTGGCAACATAGATCTGCAACTTAATCAATACAATAATAGCATTCATACAATCTAACTGCTTGTTGAACCATACATTTTTCAACCCTGAATAACTCACCAAGTTTGTACATGTATGCTGATCATGTAGCACTGTTCTGTTATATTTTCTCTAAAATTGTATAATAACTTTATACCAGACTTGTGTCGGCTAACACATAAACAGTTTTAGCTAGTTTTTATGATTAAAAAGTAAAAAAATAAAAGTTACTATGTATTGTAATGAGTTAATAAAATTCATTCAACAACTAAAATAAAATTTGTTTTGTTGATGTAACAAAGAATTCACAAAAAGAAATCTTTTAAATGCTAAACTAATAATAGTTTTATGTGGGTTGAAACCAAACTAATGAAATTATTTGCATTGTGCCAACGCAATCATTGGTTTCGGAATACACATGTATTAATGAAACAAACAACATGCAATGGTGATTATTTGTGTAAAACAATAGCTTTCATTTAGTTACTACTGTTTTGATCTGTAGTTCGTAAATAACAAATGTTTCAGAGAATTTTGTTATACGGTGTAGGTGAATGTCACCACAACCAAAGTTGTCACTGTCAAGTACATTGCTTCTACCTACACTTGTGATAATCTGATCATCTTAAATGCTGAGGATAGCCACCTATGTGTCATTTGGATTATCACATTGTATATTTATCTTGAATAACCACTTAATCATATTCAATATTCCAATATGTTTCATATAAACTTCACCTACACAGTTGTACTGTGTCACATTGTGGCTTGAATGACCACCTGTGGCAGTCAGCCATATTTACCATACGTGTCATATGAACTTCACCTACACGATTGTACTGTGTCACATTGTGGCTTGAATGACCACCTGTGGCAGTCAGCCATATTTACTATATGTGTCATATAAAATTGGTTGCACTGTGTCAAATTAAAATAGCAGTTTGAGTTCACCTTTATAGATTTGTATTCTCATAAAATAATTGTTTTTTGATGTACTGCAGTGTTTGTTTGTTTGTTGCATGTTGGCCTCAGATGCATGTAGGGGAAGTTTGTGGGAGTATCACTGCTTTATTTGAGTGTACAGCATGGCCCATATGGCATTTGACCTTTGAAACAAATTATTTACTATACTTACATATTTCTCTTTAATGTTAACTGAACTTCTAAATTTAGTAGGTGTTTGACCTACATATGGGTTAATGTTTACTTCAACCATGGACCATTGGTTTATATTTCAAGTACATGTCTGCTTGTACTGGTACTTGTTTTACAACTCAGCTTCTACCACTTGATATTCTCTCACATACATATATATCAATTAAGTCTCGCTACAGACCCATATAAAATTCAGCTTAAAATATAAAATATATAAGAGAGGAGCTGCTTATTTATTTCTTCAGAAGTATTGGGGTCAGTGGTATTTATTCCTGTATGCATAACATGTCTTTGATTTTTCTGCCTGTACATGTACACTAATATACGTGTATGTGCCTGTTCCTTTAAGACTATGATCTTGTTTCTTGATGCATGTCTATTCAATACACTATTAAATTAATTTTAATTATTTATAAAATCCCTTTCATGCTTTTAATTTTGTTCTCTTCTGCATACCCAAGTTCCTTTAAAGCTTTATTTGATTAATGAATATTCGTTTACAGTAATTTAGTATTTTCTATACAATTTGACTATCCATAAAACCTGGTGACAGGTCATGTGTGCATTATTGACAGTGTTAGTTATTTTTCATTAGTTGGTGCTATTATTGGTCAGTCTTGTATAAGCTTAGATGAACTTGATGTGAACTGCATCTATAATTAATAAATAAGGCAAATATTTCTCACGTCAAACAACATAATATTTGAGCTGGTTAGAGTTTATACTTGAGTAATATAAAATTTTAACTATATATATATGATATCATAGCCTTAACAAAATAGCCTTAACAAAAATATGACAAATTGCTAAGCTGCCAGTGTTTTTCAACAAATTCTAAATAAATTAAATAATTATTTGACCAAGCGCTATAACGCAACATCAGTTGACACATAACCTGCTGTCTTAGCATCCATGGATATGAATGGTTTATAATGACGTAAGCAGGCAATTTATTAATTAAGAATATTTAGTCTGCAATGTCAAATTTTTAATTATAATATGATCAAATTGTGTAATTCCAGAACCCAACCACTATTACAATTTGTAAATGTACTGATTGCCCATCCCATTCATACCTTGTACCCCTATCTAAGACAAAGTACTCCATTCTACTCAGCTGTGTATGATTTAATGAGAACATTGGCCTCTCAGCCATATTACATAATACACAGTAACTTAAGGGGTTCACTTTGTTAGAATGCCGGAAGCCCAATGTGAGGGTTTCTTTTGTGTTGAGTCTCCACTGTGACTTGATGACTGTATATATATCGGGTAACGCCAGGAACTGTTGAACATTTGGATATGTATCATCACAATGAAGGCAATGACTTCTGAATGTACAATAGTATTGGAAAAGGGTTACTATATCTCGGCCATCTCCACGGACATGAAGGGTGATATTAACTGCATTACTAGCAAAGAAGAATTCAGAGTAAGATTTTAATTTGAAGATCATTTCATTTTTCAGTGAAACTATATTTAGGATTTTATCAGTCAGGGTATGATATGTTGCATTTGTTGTTTTCATAACTGAAAATCTTGTATACTTATTTGTCACACAGACTTTCTTTCAATAACTTAGTAATTATATTGTCATAATGTGCATGTAAATTTCTTAAATGTATTTTAACAGAGTCTAGTGACAGAATGATACACTGCTCATATTACATCGTTGAACTTTGAACACTGTTTTGATCCTTGGTTGATGTAATAATGTATTGTTTTCTGAATAACTGGCTACCTTATTTCAACTTCATTTTCTACCATGGTTGAGTAGTTTTATAGGTGTGACTAATGTACACAGTCTTACCTGCTACTGACGTTGTTGAATATCCGCTACTATACTATTAAACCAATAGGATAGTCATTGTCCTTCTTGCAACGTCAATGAATGTACGTCAAAGCAAGATCTTCAAAGAGTTCTTGAAGTCAGCTGTTTACACATTAGGCTCTATTGTTAAATAGGTCTAGTACTTACATAAGTGTAATTTTATTCCAATTACTACTCTCTTTGTGCCTTTTCTGAAAATTCTGCGTAGTTCCAGTTGATACATGTCAACTATATGCGAATATTTATTATGGTTTAAAATCATGCGAATTGGGGTTTAATTTAATGTAACATTTCAATTTACAATTCTTGTGAATGGTGTGGTACAAATTAGAATCACACATGACATCGATGGGGTTTAATTTTATGTAACATTTCAATTTACAATTCTTGTGAATGGTGTGGTACAAATTAGAATCACACATGACATCGATGGGATTTAATTTAATGTCACAAGCATTTCAATTCACGATTGTTGTGAGTGGTGTGCTACAAATTAAAATCACACAGCATGACACTAATATTATGTCAAGCATGCTATGAATTCAAGCTGTGATTTGCCTGTCTGATAGATTTCTATGCTTAATAGTGCATTTCAATACCTACATACAATCAGTTCAACAGGGACTGTGATAAAATGAATTCAAACTGACTGTCTGATAGATTTCTATTTCTAATAGTGAACGTCAACACCCACATACAATCATTATTACGTAATTTTTACCATAATAATAAAAGGAATTTTCTATTTTAGTTTCAATTGTACAAGACAGCTTTTGAAAATAATTAAATTAATATTACAAGACAACAAAAATAATTAAATGAATATTACAGAACAAACAAACATTGCACACCACTGTAAGTTCTGTTTAATTATGGTACACTACAAATGCTGTATTTTATGCAATGATGGTTGATTATTTTTGATTTTTATATGTAATTCTAAAATGTCTAATGGAAAATAAGACAAACTGAATTATGTAATAATTCCACGTTATGCATAATCTGAAACTTCTTTTCATCTAAGCTTTTGTCTTCATCTGTGAAGTGAAGGGTTGATATTGTAATGGTCACACAGTCAAGGGTTGATATTGTAACTGTTACACAGTGGAGAGTTGATTTTGTAACAGTTACACAGTCAAGGGTTGATATTGTAACTGTTACACAGTGGAGAGTTGATTTTGTAACGGTCACACAGTCAAGGGTTGATATTGTAACTGTTACACAGTGGAGAGTTGATTTTGTAACGGTTACAGTGGAGAGTTGATTTTGTAACCTTACACAGTGAAGAGTTGATATTGTAATGGTTA
The DNA here is from genome assembly GCF_978046115.1 of Saccoglossus kowalevskii. Classification (NCBI taxonomy): domain Eukaryota; kingdom Metazoa; phylum Hemichordata; class Enteropneusta; family Harrimaniidae; genus Saccoglossus; species Saccoglossus kowalevskii. Next base: position 10,180,874 of record NC_140642.1, read on the forward strand.
CAGTGGAGAGTTGATTTTGTAACGTTACACAGTGAAGAGTTGATATTGTAACGGTTACACAGTGGAGAGTTGATTTTGTAACATTACACAGTGAAGAGTTGATATTGTAACGATTACACAGTGAAGGGTTGATATCCACAAAAACTAAATACATTCTTTGTTTGTTTACAGTCAAGTTCATGGCGCAAAATACGTAATATGGTACACTGGTCACCATTCATACAGTCATTTAAAAAGAAATACCCATGGGTTCAATTAGCCGGTCACCAAGGTATGTATGGCAGTTTATTGTGTTCATTGACCTGTCACATCAGTTGTTTTTGCTAACAATCATGCGCTCTTACATGTGTATTACAAAATACATTGTTTTATTAATCTGGACACAAACAATACCATTGTTTTGCCTGTGAATGACCTTTAGACACTGTCATTACAAAAAAAGTACACAAGTACATTAGCTCCCCCCCCCCCCGACCTCCGCTCAATTCTCGATTCCACAAATCAGTGTGTGTGTGAACTCCTTTTATCTATTTACCTGGACTGATCTACTGATCTTCAACATTTGTTTGTTCATTCATCCTGTCTACATTTTCTCTCTGGAACTTCCTAGTAAAACCATGTTCTGTATTCTGTAGGTAATTTCAAAGCTGGTGACTTTGGTACTGTTCTAAAGAAACACTGCCCTAGAGAACAGAGGTGTCTTTTGTCTCTGATGACAGATATACTTAGACCTTATATACCTGAGTACAAAGGTGAAGTCGACAAGAATGGAGAAAGTATCCTTTTTTGTTCAATTGTGGTATATGTTATCTTCATATGCTTAGACTGCATAATACAAGAAGCATAATATACAGTTTAGATAATAAATAAGCAACTGATTTAGGACTCGTCTAGATAAATTTTCATTACTGACAACATACCAGTATCTACTAAACAATTATTTGTAGGATTCTGAGTTGCTTCTTTGTATATGCACTCAACATTATCAAATGAATACTGTGTAAAATGTTTGCACATAGGCTGATTGTTATTTTCAATTTGTTGTGACAACCAGGTCATCAATTTGAAATAACCAAGCAATATTTATTTTTACATTTCTGAAATCTGGCTTGTTATGGCTTTTTCCTGTACTGACTGATAGTAAATGAGGGTTATCTAAACAAATAGTTTGTCAGAAATATAACATGGCAAGTGACATCATAACATAGCAAGTGACATCATAACATAGCAAGTGACATCATAACATAGCAAGTGACATCATAGCATAGCAAGGGACATCATAACATAGCAAGTGACATCATAACATAGCAAGTGACATCATAACATAGCAAGGGACATCATAGCATAGCAAGGGACATCATAGCATAGCAAGGGACATCATAGCATAGCAAGTGACATCATAGCATAGCAAATGACATCATAACATAGCAAGTGACATAACATAGCAAGTGACATCATAGCATAGCAAGGGACATCATAGCATAGCAAGTGACATCATAGCATAGCAAGAGACATAGCATAGCAAGTGACATCATAACATAGCAAGTGACATCATAGCATAGCAAGGGACATCGTAGCATAGCAAGTGACATAACATAGCAAGTGACATCATAACATAGCAAGTGACATCATAACATAGCAAGTGACATCATAACATAGCAAGTGACATCGTAGCATAGCAAGGGACATTATAGCATAGCAAGGGATAGCATAGCAAGTGACATCATAGCATAGCAAGTGACATCATAGCATAGCAAGTGACATCATAGCATAGCAAGTGACATAGCATAGCAAGTGACATCATAACATAGCAAGTGACATCATAACATAGCAAGGGACATCATAGCATAGCAAGGGACATCATAGCATAGCAAGTGACATCATAGCATAGCAAATGACATCATAACATAGCAAGTGACATCATAACATAGCAAGTGACATCATAGCATAGCAAGTGACATAGCATAGCAAGTGACATAGCATAGCAAATGAAATAGATGAAATGTATATTTGTGTGTTATGTGTGTTATATGTGTGTTTCACCTTAACTGCTGCCTTAGAATATATTCAAATGCAAGATTTACTTCAAGACTTTGATTCACCTTCAGTTATGGACTGTAAACTTGGAACAAGGTACAGTAAATCAATTCACATACTGTATCAGTAATGCATTTGGGTGATTGTTTTATCATTAACATTACACCAATTTCACATACTGGATTAGCAATAGTAACATCACAATTTGCGAAATGTCCTCACACCAATAAATCATCAAATAACGAAAATTAAAGTGTTTAAATGGAAAATGTTTTCAGAGAAAATCCTAAGTATGTTATCCCAGTGTCTGAATCTGTCGTTGTACTGTGGGTGTTTCTCTGAATCTCATTACTTTGTCACTAATAATAAAACAGTTGAATATTTCTTATTTCCAGAACCTATTTAGAAGATGAACTGAGCAAAGCAAGAGAAAAACCCAAGCTTAGAAAGGTAATACATCTTAAGCTTTGACCTCTGAGTTCGATCACATTCAAACTTCACACATACATCATTCAACTTAGAACACATATGCACATGCATTCATTTCATGATCTGATTCAAAATGCATTTCTGCTGTTGCTGAACCAGATCTCAGTATGCACAGATTTTGTTCAAACTCAATTTAAACATTGGACATTATTGGACCTTGATGGCTGTCATTTTGTTTTTCAGACACCTGGTGGCCATTTTGTTTTCCAGACACCTGGTGGCCATTTTGTTTTCCAGACACCTGGTGGCCATTTTGTTTTTCAGACACCTGGTGGCCATCATATCATGTTTTCTATAACTCATTTTATTTCTATTCAGGACATGTATCAGAAAATGATAGACATAGATGCTAACGAACCAACAGATGAAGAAAATAAACTAGGTGCTATTACAAAACCCAGATATATGCAGTGGAGAGAGCATGTTAGCTCATCAGCTTGTCTGGGATTCAGGATAGAAGGTGTCAAGGTAAGGTACAATGGAGGAAGCTTGATTAGGATTCAGGATAGAAGGTGTCAAGGTAAGGTACAATGGAGGAAGCTTGATTAGGATTCAGGATAGAAGGTGTCAAGGTAAGGTACAATGGAGGAAGCTTGATTAGGATTCAGGATAGAAGGTGTCAAGGTAAGGTACAATGGAGGAAGCTTGATTAGGATTCAGGATAGAAGGTGTCAAGGTAAGGTACAATGGAGGAAGCTTGATTAGGATTCAGGATAGAAGGTGTCAAGGTAAGGTACAATGGAGGAAGCTTGATTAGGATTCAGGATAGAAGGTGTCAAGGTAAGGTACAATGGAGGAAGCTTGATTAGGATTCAGGATAGAAGGTGTCAAGGTAAGGTACAATGGAGGAAGCTTGATTAGGATTCAGGATAGAAGGTGTCAAGGTAAGGTACAATGGAGGAAGCTTGATTAGGATTCAGGATAGAAGGTGTCAAGGTAAGGTACAAAGGTGGAAGCTTGATTAGGATTCAGGATAGAAGGTGTCAAGGTAAGGTACAATGGAGGAAGCTTGATTAGGATTCAGGATAGAAGGTGTCAAGGTAAGGTACAATGGAGGAAGCTTGATTAGGATTCAGGATAGAAGGTGTCAAGGTAAGGTACAATGGAGGAAGCTTGATTAGGATTCAGGATAGAAGGTGTCAAGGTAAGGTACAATGGAGGAAGCTTGATTAGGATTCAGGATAGAAGGTGTCAAGGTAAGGTACAATGGAGGAAGCTTGATTAGGATTCAGGATAGAAGATGTCAAGGTAAGGTACAATGGTGGAAGCTTGATTAGGATTCAGGAAGGTCATTTTGTGATTTGATCAAATTGATTGCCTTTTTGTCTAAATTCCTAAAATGGCAGTCTGTAAATCATTTATTTCTCGCAGGTGAGCACAGCCTCATATCAGAATCATACATACTAGGTTACATGTACAGGTCATATTTTTTTCAAATTCAAACAAAAACTGGCAATCATATGATTTTTTGTTTAATGGTGTACATGCAAGTTTCTATGTCTGTATGTGCGATTATAAACCACCACATGAAATTTGTACTAAACACTGAGATCAACTACTGATAAAAATGGGTAGACTGGTAAAATAGAGGAACTGTGCATTGCTAGCTTGTTGTTAAAATGATGGTCACTCCTTAATTCAGGAAATACTGACCTACCTAAGCTATTGTATGGAAAGTTCTCTTTCATAATGAATTGCATTTATGCTCAGTAGTGTAAAATTGAAATTTAGCTTGAACTGCTTTTACACATGGTAGTTAGGTGTGTGTGGTATTTTTAGCCAAACATATAGCTGACTGCTGCAGCAAACAAGGGGCTTGACAGATAATTACTTCCATTCAAGTGTTAGATGATGATGTAAATATAAAATTGTCAAGGGTGTGTTGCCATGGTAAGGTTATATAACATGTATGCATCACCGGTAATTACCTAGACGTAGTTGTACTTTGTACAATATTATTATCAGAGGATTATTGTGGAAGTTGTCTACAAATAGATAAATTGAATTGGAACGTGACTGAACATTATAGTCAATCTTTCTTTATTACAGAAAGGAGATGGCCATTCAAGTCGTGATTTTAAAACTGTCAAAACTAAAGAACAGATTGGTGAATCACTGAATTACTTTGTGGAAGGCGATCAAATTGTTATTGCTAAATATATCAGAAGGTTAAAAGCAATCCGAGCTACACTTGAAGCATCACCATTTTTTTCTTCACATGAGGTTTGTATCTTCAGTTGTTTTTGTTTTAGAATATGCAGCAGATCATTCAAACTGTTGTACTGGGAATGAAAGTTTCTCTCCTAGCCTCAAAAAGAAAGTTTGTTTACGAAAGGTAAAGATCCCTTTTGTTCATGTTTCAAATCATCATCACATACATTTCTTGTCTGGGTTTGCCTGTTTAAATATGATTTATTTATTCATTCATTCAATTTTAATTCAATAAGAGTCTTGTAGCCAAATAAAAAAAAAAGGTCTTTGTTATAAATATATCTCTTACATGCTCTGCTCAATCATGTTCAAACTTTTTATACATACGGGTATATTATTTCACACATATGTATATTCATTCATTTGATAACTTTCATTTTAGTTTAGTTTAGTCAGTTTAATTTGGTCAGATCATTGTTACACTCAAAATAATCTGCCAGCAAATTAAAATTTTCTGAATAAAATATCAAAAATAATTATAACTTAAAATAAATTAAAAAAACAAAGACCAAAAAAAATACATGGATTGAAAGCGTTTTCACATTTGAAAAATTTTATTGTGGAATTGTGAAAACTCTATTTCTAATTATATTGTGTTGTATTGTGTTGACAGTGTTTGATTGATATCCACTCAACTCTTTTGTTCAGGTGATTGGTAGCTCATTACTTTTTGTCCATGACAAGAATGGCAAAGCTAGTGTTTGGATGATTGACTTTGGTAAGACAGTACCATTACCTGAAGGAGATTCTAATGATCATCGAACACCCTGGATAGAAGGCAATCGTGAAGATGGATATCTATTTGGTTTAGACAATTTAATAGACATATGGTCATGCATGGTGAAATCGTAACATTAGATGTATTACTTTCTATTCCATATCAGTGTTGTCAGTTGAGTACCGCTCTGTTAAAACTGATTAGGAAATGCAGATATTGAAAGGTAAACTTGTACTATGCCAGGGAAAAGGTACTGAAATGAAATTTTTGGAAAACAATTAAAATTCAGCAAATAAGAAACATAATTTTTTGTTCTGTTGCCTTGTTTGCAACTTTAGAGAAAAATATTCGTTGATATATTATTCAAATAAAACAATCTCTGAATTGATGAATCTATACTGTCTAGGACAAGACTTAGTTTATATACTTTGGTATTACTTTGGGTATTACTTTTAACAGTTTAGATTCAAGACATTAGTCATACTGAGCTACTTTTACCTCGGCTTAAGACACATTTACACATTATCATTGATTTGAAACAAATATATTCTTATGCAATCACGTTTTGAAAAGAATGACAGTTATTATGTACAAATTTGATTCAAGCTTTGAATTCTCGATATCAGTGACTTAAAACGTTTTTTATTTGTTTATAAAACATTTGTATACCTTGTTTTCTATTCTGTAGAATAATTTAGATTGTTTCCCTGAAACATACTGTAATTTGATGATATTTTATATTGCTGCAGTTCACTGAACCATTAAACAAAACGCCAACGTAGTTCGGATGTAACAATTAGGCAATCCTACGTCATGTAATTCACCCACTCATAAGTAGAGTAAAAATAGCCACTGGTTATTCAAGTCATCCCCACATGGAAAAGTAGTGATAATGAATTCAATTTTACATTATGTTTGACTTTTCTAAAAGGTCTTCTAAATCAATATTATTAAATTGAGCAGACATGCATTTCTGGCATGCAGTCCCTAAAAAGGTTATTTATAAAAACTTCTGTCAATGAAAATTACTTGTACACGTACTTCCTTATATTCCTTCAAAAGAAGACATTATGATACTCAAGCTACCATGGTTGCTGCACAATAAATGGAATTATGAAAATAACCAAAACAAAACATCATGTTTTTCCCTCCAGGCAGTCTTAATCTCAAGTGCAATATTACCAGTTCTACAAGTTGTTCAGAGGCCCACAATTTAACAATCCATTTTTTGCATGATGATTCATGAAAGTTGATGCAATATGATGGATTATTCTGAAGATTCCCATCCACACAAAAGCATCTGAACACTAGTGATCAGACCAAACAAACAATATCACACTACACTCAATGTTGGAATATGCGTTTTAATTGTCTTTCCTTAATTAACTGATTCTAGTACAGTTATAATAATCTTTAAAAGTATATATTGCCCTCCAGTGTTTTAATTAAAATTTGTAAGTTAAATATCAAATTATGTGATATAGTAATTTAACTGATTTGATTTATTTTATATTAACCATTTAGTGTGGTTGCTGCAACTCTTACAGGGTTGGATTTTGGTTAGCTATTATGAGACTACTTTTCACAGCCATTTTAAAACTTAGTTAAATCCTGTTTTTATTTTTAGGGGATTTTATTGTATAATTGGATAAAAATAATTTTATTCTAACTGTAAATGAGTAAGTGCGTCAGTAAAAGTCAAGATCACATGAAGTAATGCAGCAATGTAACAATGTGACTTTATAAAGTATTTCTGAATTATTAAAAACAGTTTCATTTGAACAGGAGTTTCAGAAAGATGTTCTGTGTTTTTATGGTTTCAAAGACAATTGACATACAATGTAAACTTGATGTAGTAAATTACAAAAAGTTAAGTATTTATAATCAGGATAAATCTATAAATTGATCATAATACATAATATTGTGATATGATGAGCACATTGTGTTCTTTATTGTATGTAACATTGGTATGAGTTTTATATCGTTAGAATATTGCTTTGTTCTTTACATACCGTAACACATGTTCTTTACATACCGTAACACATGTTCTTTACATACCGTAACACATGTTCTTTACATACCGTAACACATGTTCTTTACATACCGTAACACATGTTCTTTACATACCGTACACATGTTCTTTACATACCGTAACACATGTTCTTTACATACCGTAACACATGTTCTTTGTATTTTTATATCATTAGAATATTGCTTTGTTCTTTACATACCGTAACACATGTTCTTTGTATTTTTGAGCATTGCTATGTTCTATAATTTAGGATCACTGCTATGTTTATGTCTTTGGAAGTTTATTATATGCTAGGTTACGGTTCTTACCTTTGGAACATTATTGAATGCTACATACTTTTGGAACTGTGTTATGTGTTTCATACCTTTAAGACATTTTTATATGTTATATACCTTTGAAACATTTTTGTAAGATACATACGTTTAGAACATTCTTGTATGCTACATACTTTTTGAACATTTTTATGTGCTATAAACCTTTGGAATATGTTTGTATGCTACATACAACATTCTTGTATGCTACATACTTTTTGAACATTTTTATGTGCTATAAACCTTTGGAATATGTTTGTATGCTACATACAACATTCTTGTATGGTACATACCTTTGAAACATTCTTGTATGCTACATACTTTTTGAACATTTGTATGTGCTATATACCTGTGGAATATGTTTGTATGCTACATACAACATTCTTGTATGGTACATACCTTTGAAACATTCTTGTATGCTACATACTTTTTGAACATTTTTATGTGTTATATACCTTTGGAATATGTTTGTATGCTACATACAACATTTTTGTATGGTACATACCTTTGAAACATTCTTGTATGCTACATACTTTTTGAACATTTTTATGTGCTATATACCTTTGGAATATGTTTGTATGCTACATACCTTTGAAACATTCTTGTATGATACATTCCTTTTATACGTTCTTGTGTGGTACATATCTTTGGAATTTGTGTTATGCTACTTACCTTTAGAACTTTGTGATATGTTACATACCTTTGAAAAATTGTTGTATGCTACAAAACTTTTGAAATCTTATTTGTGAAATATGGATTGGTTTTCACTATACATGTATGACCATTAATGAAATTACATAATTGCCAACTCATTGCCTGAACAATACTCTCATATCACAGCTTCTGTACATTGTAAATATTTATAAATTTTGAAATGAAAAAGATTCCGATTTTTCCACAGTAGTTAGTTTTCTATACTATTCACTACTAAAATCTGAAAGTAATAAAACTTGATAATGAAACTAAATGTTCTTTGCGTTCATTTTATTTAAGTGTGATCAACAATTGGAAATATTCAACATGCCACCATGTCGACTTCAATATGGTATACGACATTTGAAAATGACATTGTGTTTGTTTACACGAGTGGTTGGCTTTCTGCTATTGCCAAGTTCATGATGGCTGTTTTATGTAAATGTTACCATTTTCATAGTAATTCAGCTAAACAGAATCTTTTTGATTCAATGAAGGAACAAACTGGTCAGCCCGCCGACTGATAGAAATTACTCCAATACTCTGAAATATCACTCAAAACGTTGTGAACTCTTGTGTTCATGACATTTATAGGAGAGATCTCTTTGAGGTTACCATGGAAATGAGAATGTTAACCATTGCCAGATAAAGTTATTGTAGATCAAAGTGCTTTGTAGCTGTGGTAGTAATCTGCACTCGGAGTGCCTTCTGGTAATCAACATCTGATAATAAATGTTGTATATTGTGCAGGAGACTTAGAAAATGATTTAAATTTTACTCCTCCACTGAAAATTAATGTGTAGAATATTGTGACAAAAGATGAGGTTTAGAAATTCACAGCCCACGTTGGAGCTAAAAGACAAACTTATTGAATGCTAGCGCAACCAATAGACGTTACCCAATGAAATAGAAAAACTCTAGGGGGCGCTCACATAGATAAAGTTTGATGGGACTTGTCTGATGTCATCTCCGGCATCAACTATTTCTTGTGGTTACAATAACTCATACAGGTTTTTATTCCATCTTTTTCAAACATGGATACTTGATTTTCCAGTGTGGCATCTCGGTTCGATTTTGGTACGTTTTATAATTGTCTTTCTCTTGTGGTTACAATATAACGTAAACAAACTTGGAAATATTATCAATCACTAAATTATCAACCAAATTTCATTTGTGGTGTAACTAGCATGTATAACTGTCTAGATAACTATTTATTTAATATTTAGATTCGCAACGGGCAAGGTTGTAATAATTACACTGTTTATCAACAAACAGCGGAACTTCCACAATGTAAGTACTTATTTAAAAACTCAACAAGCTTCACATATAAGTTGCGTGTTGGGCGCCCTCTATGGTGAAACTTGACTGGAAATCTGAATTCGTGTTTAATATTTGGAATACGACTTTGACACGTTTATAATTAAAACTGCCTACCTATATCCGATTACTGTCACAAATGGATTAAGGAGAAATCTGAGTATTCAAAGTAGTAAAAAGCGATTATATATATATTATCTCGTACTCATTAATTGGTAATATTTTGGGTTAATTCAAGAGAATGTGTATTTGTTAATAACGTAGCCGGGAATAGCAGTGGGTGTCAGAGACAAAATTCTAATGATAAATTTTAATATGTTTAGTTTGAAAGTGTCGTCGTTGTCATTTGTATCGAAGTAATGGCAGGCAGTCCAGTGTGAATGGTCTATTCTACCTATCTATACTACAAATACGTAATACATGTTTATAGATTTTATGTGACTATGGTTACAGTAACCACAATATTAGTAACGGTGATCAATAGGTTATGATAACTACAATAGTAGTAATCAGTAGGTTACAGTAACCGACTTAGTAGTAGTCGTGAACAGTGGGTTACAGTAACTACAAAAATAGTAAACGTAATCAGTAGGTTACAGTATCTAGAATAGTAGTACATGTAATCAGTTGGTTAAAGTAGTAACGATAATCAGTAGGTTACGATAACTACAATGGTAGTAATTGTGATCAGTAGGTAACAGTAACCACTATAGTAGTAACCGTGATCAGTAGATTACAGTAACAACTATAATAGTAACGGTGATCAGTAGATTACAGTAACAACTATAGTAGTAACGGTGATCAGTAGGTTACGATAACTACAATAGTAGTAACCGTGATCAGTAGATTACAGTAACTATGTATAGCTAATTCTCTGTATGAGTAGCAGAAACGAAGGTATACAGTTCCATAATTTGGTGTACACAATTGGATTTAGTTGCGTTGAACGAAGGCCAATAGGCTTAGTGAATTAGCCAATCTGACGTCCGATTGAAACTATCCATACTTGAGTCTAATAAAACAGGTGCAGTCAACGGAGCTGTTCGTGAAAAAATGTGTTCGCAAGGGATTTTTAGCGGGCAGGCAAAATAAAACATCTTCAGTGGAAGGGCATTACAAACAGGGTTTCTCAGAGGGGAATTCCAGTACGAGAAGATTTTTATTCAGAGGGCAGGCAAATTCCATTTTTAGATTGAGCGGGTAAGGGCAAAATGCAGAATTTTCCGCGGGCATCAAAAACCAAATTGCCAAAGGGGAGGAATGTTTAGACTGAGAATACCCCGATCCCAAGTTCTTTCTAAGCTTTCTTCGATTTTTTATTGTCTCCCATAATGCATTGTATGTTCAGAAGTGCAAAATTTGAACTTGGGTACAACTCTCTTAATAAAGAGTGTTGCCGGTGAAATGGGTCATGGCATTTTGTCATTTCATGGAAAATATAGGTATTATATTACCATTAAATTCGCCTGCTATAAAGAAAAACGTTAAATTCAATTCACATGGGTTTAAGGATTGGAGCTGGTGATCATAACGTCTTCTCTGGGTAATGATAGGGAGAAGGCAGAAACTGTTGAGAGGGGAGAATTGAGACACCTGAACCAACTGGATGGGAGAGAGTTGATACAACTGCGTGTCCAGAGGACAGGCAAAAACAAAATGAGCGGGGAGAGGGCAGTGGGTAGCAAAATTGAGTGGGGAGAAGGCAGAGGGGAACAAAAACTGAGTGGGTAGAAGGCAGCGGGGAACAAACACTGAGTGGGGAGAGGGCAGTGGGAGCAAAAAACAGTGGGAGGGCAATTTAATTTGATTGAGAGGGAGGGGAGTTGCGAACAGATTGGCCTCTCCCCTCCAAACTAAATTAAGCCTTAATAATGTTCATACATTAGGTTACTCTTGATCAAACATAAATACCAAACATTTTTGCAAATTTACTCGTTGACTGCACCTGATAAAATACCCAAACGAACATATATCGTCTATATTGTATTGTACAGAGTGTCAATGGTCTACTTCATCTTTATAAAACGCTTTTTCACGTCTCGTTTCCCTCCGAAGCCATAATCCTGTTAGTAGCTATCGTTATTCTCCAATTGGCACAGATTTCTTCGACAACAGCGAGCATTTCCTGAAGTTGTCACGCAGATGTAACAATCAATGGCGTGTCGTCTGCTAAACTTGGGCATCCAGCATACACACTCAAAAGAGAGCACCACAAATTCATCTTCTCAGGTTTATTATGCAGATCATCCAATAAATCGAAAAAAAATTGAGATAACTCCTCTTGTCTCACTACCTGTTTTTAATACTGTATAACATGGAGGTAGCACCTCTGTTAGCAATTGAACATACTTGATTTGACAGCACATTCCGAATGATTTCCTTCATTTTGGCATTAACACGTTTTGTATAACTTATATTATAAGCCATCTTATCACACTATGTCAAATGTCAACTGTAAGTACAGCAAGCACATGTATACTTTAAGTTATTATAGATACCAAAGAAACCAGTTCACATGCGTAATATATACTCGGTTCCAGTCTCTTCAGTTTTCTGTCCCTTGCCGATGTGCTACTGCGACACAGAGTGAAACTTTCGCTTCTCCGCTGCTACGTATAATACATACCGTTGAGGGCAGTATAACAAAAACAGGAACAGGTTCAACAGTAAACAGATACTGGAAATCGAGTCCATCGTCGGTCCAGTATATTAGAAAACTTCCTTGTTTCATGAACGAATACTAGTACTCAGATATGTAGTGCAAACAGAAATCATAGTCCAATCATGGTAGGTCCATGGTCCAATGAATGTATCTATCAAACAATACTAAAAATGTGTTCTCGTCCACATTGCATCCGATATAAACTGATAACTTTATAAATATCTTCAAATCAGATAAAATGAGCCCTTATGAATTTAATATCTGACACTAATGAATAATCATAGAATATTTTCTTTAATTTTTACGTCCAGCAGCCAATGTTTTTGTCATTTTGTGCTTGCTATATCATGCTTTATGCCAAAGTACACAATAAAGTTGTTTTTGTTGAAATAATGCATGATATCATAACAATTAAATATGAGTTATGTATTAGTTATATATCTGAGTAATATTTATTTTGTGGTAATATAATAACTGTGATAGTTATCTGAAGTGTACTTTGCGAACAGAGCCAATTAAAACATTTGTTATTAGGCGGGAGTGATGACGTTTGAAAGAACAGCGTGTCATAGGTCCTTGTGATCAGCCATTTTACCTGTCTTGCTTTGAAATCGTGAGAATTGTCGACTCTAGTAATGTATCGTGAAAAGGTTTGGTAAAGCGTTGTAACCCATGATTTATGACCAGCCACCTGAAGCTTAGTATAAAGACCGTGGTCTGAGGTTGAAAGCTGTTTTCACATCGCTGGTAAATGCGCTCTATCATTCGGTATCGTAATCGCAATCGAGTACGGAAAGCCCGGAAAAAGAAGTCATCGAGGCCGATATATCCATGTTAACGTTTGTCGTTATGCTACGATATCTTTTATAGTTTGTTTAAATGTGATCGATCTGATACACTGTTTAATAACTCGTTAAAATGGAGAGTGAGATTAAACTCACCGAGGAAGAACTTTCCCGCATGAACGTGGATGAATTGAGGAAACGACTGTGGAAAGGTGAACAGGAAAAGATGGCTCTGATAGTTAACCATGGAAGTCTGATGAAAGAGGTTAATCGCAGGATGCAGGTACATTTGTTGGAAATTAGAGGTTTGAAAGAGGTCAATCAAAGACTTCAGGATGACAACCAAGAACTTAGAGATCTGTGTTGTTTTTTGGACGATGATCGACAAAAAGGAAGAAAACTAGCAAGAGAGTGGCAACGATTCGGACGATACACGGCAAGTGTTATGCGAAGTGAAGTTTCAACCTACCAAAACAAACTAAAGGACCTGGAAACGAAACAGGAACAGTTACTCCAGGATAACCAGGAATTAAAGGAACTCTGTATATTTCTTGACCAAGAAAGAGTCGGGTGCCGGAATTCATTGTGTAGTCAATGTAGTGCTAGTTTGAACTCTGCGACGAGAGATCAAGGCGATGGTAGCTCAAGTGCTGGAAGCAATTCAAGCCCCACTGAGACAAAGCGGGACACGCTTTTGTCAAGTAAAAACAGACGGGAAATTTCGGAATTGCGACAGAAGGGTCAGCGAGGTGCCAATATAAATGGTAGGTACTTTTTAACGTCATTGTAACCATGATGTAACGTAGAAACTACAACAAATTTGTGACACGTGTGTGAGCGTTGTTGACGTACGCACTGGGCGTTATCTGAGGTCACAAATTTGTAAACGTGAAATGAGAAAGCGAGCCCCACAGTGTGGATACCACGGTTGCCACTGTGAGCTACGCAGAATGATTCCTTAAACTTTGTAACTGTGAAATATGAGATGCATGTTGTTTCAGGCATGCAAATACCAACCACCCAAGTTTTGTGTACAACTTAAGTATTGTTTTTCACGTTTGAGGCAGGAAAACAAATCTTAAAAACAATTTTCCATTCGCTACAATACAACAAATAACCAGCAGCAAGTGATAAAGTGGTCTATTTTAGCTGTAGGGGTCCCATTTATTATATTATATGTCTAGTTGGAAATATAATAAAATTCCATATGTGTCATTTACTTTCTCATAAACTAAATATATTATCGTAATTGTATGCTTTTTAAATAATATTCAAACTGGATGTTTAAACATTGGGTTGAGGAATTATATCCCGCATGGAGTCATATGTATTGATATGATACACTCGTTAAGTGAAATTCCTCTATGCATGAGGCTAATCACCCCATGCTACCATGTACTCGTTTTGAAATTCATGCTATATGCCTGAGTTCATCCAAGCAATAGTGGGAAGTGGAGATGGGGGAAATTCTTAGAGGTATCAATTGCACATTGGTTTACAAAACGTTCACTGTAGCAGATATTTGTATGGTTTCTCTTAGTTTAGTATGCATTCCATACGATGAATCACCCAAGAGCCATAGTAGTCTGCAATTTTAGTACACCATACCAGTTATTGTTCACAACTATTCTGACTATGTCTGCTCATTACAGAAACTATAGATGGTTTAATATTGGCTTGTCTTACCCTATTGTCATGTTAATAACTTTGCTTGTTTGGTATTCAAACAGCATGCACACCTGTGTTTATTGGTGAATTTGAGGTGATTTAGTACACCCATGGAGCTTTTTTTTAGCTCCATGGTACACCAAAGTACAATAGTGTAGAAATAGAACATTTATGAGGGAGGAACTGTGTTTAACATCTGACTAAATCCATTCATGCTCTGATGCTGCATTTTGTAAACACTGATCAGAGGTTTGATGTCAAGATTGTTTATTTTTATTACCAAGTAGATTCCCAACAGGGAGTTATTTACCAGCTTTTACATTAAATTAAATCTAGGAACATAATATTTATTTAGTCAAAATTAGTCTATACATGTATGGGGTTAACCCAAGCAAGATTGGTTTACTCTAAGCTACATACATTTCTGTTAAGATATAACTGCAAATACCTGTACATTGTACCATGATTGTACTTACTCACAATGTACTTATTCAAATAACACATTGGTTGGGCATTGTTTCTGGTCCACTCACCCATCAGTTTGGACAATCCACAAGGCTAGGGCGAGTGTGGAGGGGTGTGCATGCTAAAGGCCAAATAAAGAAAAAATCTGTGTTTCCAGTAACCATGTTCTGTGGAAAATCAAAAAGTTTATTTCATGCAAATGAGCTCAAATTTATTTATTTCTATTAAAATTAGCTATGGTCATTCCATCAAATGTTGATTTCACAGGTACTCCCTTTGACATGTACATAGTGATTGACTACCTGGTTAGTCACTTAATTGTATCAGGGAAAAATATTTTAAAAACTAACGTAGATGTAATTTTTCTCATCTGTTCACACAAAAACCAAAGAGTGCAACTCATTAGGAAAAAAAATATTTCCTGCCTTCCTATCCAGTATTTTTTTAGAATGTAACAACCTATTCATTATTTTTGTTCTATTTGGTCTAAGCATGGATTAGTACATCCATGGTCTAAGACATGCCGATTTGAACTAAACATGGTTTAGTACATCCATGATCTGAGACATGCCGATTTGAACTAAACATGGTTTAGTACATCCATGATCTAAGACATGCCGATTTGAACTAAACATGGACTAGTACATCCATGGTCTAAGACATGCCGATTTGAACTAAGCATGGATTAGTACATCCATGGTCTAAGACATGCCGATTTGAACTAAACATGGTTTAGTACATCCATGATCTAAGACATGCCGATTTGAACTAAACATGGTTTAGTACATCCATGATCTAAGACATGCCGATTTGAACTAAACATGGTTTAGTACATCCATGGTCTAAGACATGCCGATTTGAACTAAACATGGTTTAGTACATCCATGATCTAAGACATGCCGATTTGAACTAAACATGGTTAGTGTTAGAAAGCTAGCTTGCTAACTAAGACATGTGGATTATTGGCACTACTGTGAAGTTTACTGTAAGTGTGGATTGTTGTACTGGGATTGTTGGCACTACTGTGGAGACATGCGTACAGTGCCGTATTTGCTCCATTAGTAGCACATGTGCTTACACAAATACAGTGTAGCAGAGCTCAGATGTGTCTATGGCTATGGCACAATAAGTCTTCTTCAGTATTTTAATAATCTATGCACTAAATGGCTTACATGTGCTTTTTTGAAGTTGCGCTTCTAATAAAGCAAACACAGTTGGTTGCAGTTCATTCATGGTCTTCACTTACTATGAAGGTCAGTGAGTTTGGTAACCTTTCAAGTGTTTTTTTTGGTTTTTGAAGTATGGTACAAAGAGTAGTTAGGCTCTTTATGTCTTGACACCAATAATGTTATCTTGTACAAATTCAAAATGCTGATAAAAGACAACACAGTATATTGTGTACTCTACACACTACAAAATGTCATTCAAATCTTGGGGTTTGTGATTGTGTGAAATACTTAATTTTTCTACATGATATTTGAAATGGGCACTGTTCATGGTGATTTGTGAACATAAATATTTTAAGTTCCATACAAATGATGATAAATTAATAGCAGGTGCAGTGTTCATATGATACTGTATTCTCATTGGTCAATTGATGCCATTCTATTGCTGTATATTGTCTGGGGTCAATGTACTCTGTCACCTGATTGAACCAGAATAACAGATGTACAAATCTTGTGTGAACTAACAACATAAACTATTTCACACATTCAGACAGATCAACTGAACAACAAACAAACAAACCACTTTTTCAGTTGGAGGAATTTGGGTCATTTAGTTTTCACAAATAATTTGTTTGTGAATGTGTTGAACAGTGTGCTCATAAATGCATAAATAAAATTAACAATGTTTGTTCTATTCCATTTCCTACAACTTGTTAGTGTTAATTTTTCAACATTTTGAGATATTATGTTATATTGAAATGAAGGACAGGGATTAAATGGTTCAGGTTGTTAATATTATAAGGGACAATTATTTACATACACCCCCATATCCACTGCTGTAATTCCTCTGTAACTACTGTGGAATACTTTATTTTCACTGGAATTAATTTTCGCTGAAAAGGCTTTTTGAGCATTTTGTATGGAATTTATTTTCACTGATTTTTGATGAGTTTAATGTGAAATATAGGAAAAAAAGTATATTCGCTGGATTTTATTTTCACGGAATTAAGCCTTCAGCGAAAATAGCGAAAATAAATTCCAAGCGAAAATAACGTATTCTACAGTATGTGATTTATATCCTGGATTATTATTTTGTGGAATAACCAATCATGGAGTATTTGCAACTATTTGCATGATTTGTGGCATATTTCACATACATGTAAATAATGTCTGATCTGCAAACTGGAAATAATGTTAATTCAGAACATTGCAATTAAAATTTATGCAAATACCAACAGTGTACTGAACATGAAAACCGAGGTACTTTATTTTTAAAAGACCATACTTTTTTAATAGTGCAATTTCACTCATTTTTCAAATCTTGCCTGAGACACTGGTGGATCACTAAATAAACATATGACATTTTTTTATTAATTTTACTTTTATTAAGCACTTAAAACTCCCTATGAGGAATCAAAATGGTTAAATAGAAAACAAAATATGTATGCAAATTACAGTACCATGAACAACAGAAAAATAAATATAAACTATTTAAAAATAGATATGCAGGTATTAATGAAGTCTACATTTAAATGTATACACATTATTATTTATTTAATTACTGTAAAATACTTTATTTCAGCCGGAATTAATTTTCGCTGAAAAGACATTTTTGGGTGTTTATGTATGGAATTTATTTTTACTGATTTTTGATGAGTTGTAAAATATTAAAAAAAAGTTATATTCCCTATTTTCAGTGGAAATAAATTCCAAGCGAAAATAAAGTACCGGTATTTTACAGTATCAAAAAATAGGAATGGTTACAAAAAATTGATATTGAGAAAAAAGAAATACAATTAAAAAAAAAATGTATTATTATGTTTACATTTACAAATGTCTTTTAAAGTGTGAGAGCTGCTAGTCACTTGAACACATGGTGTTTTTAATAAACTGTCTCAGTGAAAGGCTCAATATTACTCATAATAAAAATAAAAATATTGCATTTGAACTACATGTGTTGGCTTGCATGACATAATATAGACAGGCAGCCATATTGGATGTATGCCAAAAAACTATGGAGGGTGAAAAATGCAAGCATTGAGCTTTTCATAATCCTGTTTTTGAATTAATAGATTATTTTGACTTCAATGATGCAGGCTACATGTCTGTTGATATGCTTGCAGACATCATCTCATATTACACCATTTTTCCATCTTTAATAGAAACCACAAGCATCCAGCCAACAAGTTGATTGGAAAATAAAACAACTACCGGACACTTGATTGGTGTCACATTATTAATTTTTATTTGAAGCATTCCATTTAGTGTTGGAACCTTGTGGTTATAAACTGTAGAATTTCCAAATGTCAGTTGAAAGGATTATCCAACTGTTGTCACTTGATTAGAATTACTGAAATCTGATACAAAAGTTAATTCAATTACAGCCAGTGTAGGATTATTTTCACCATTTTATTATGTTAATGTGTGTACATCTGTTAACTTGCCTTTGAGCTCTATTCCAATCTGACACGAACATCCAGTATGAACTGTAAACAATATCCAAACTCATTTTGGAAATTTGTTTAATTTTTGGAAAAGTCTTTGTACCAATTTTATCAATGTAATACCATACTCATTATTACATTGAAATACAGGCATTATGACTGCTGACGAAAATTCACAAAAATTTGATGCCAAAATTTGTTGTTTTTGTTTTTATCAATGCTTCACAGATCTGCTTCTCCCTACTAATACTTTAATACATATTTTATGTATACAAATAAGAATTAAATGATCAGCTAATGTAAATAATGTAATAATTTTTTGGACATCGGTGAATTAATCTGAATGTGATGTTTTTTACAAGTACATATATAATCTACTTTGTAATTATTTCTGTTTGTATGTCATACATTTGTTTCATTACAGCTAAGGCCAAACTTTGAATACACAGTGCAGCTTAAAATAATCCACTCACTAGATATGATCCTGCCTAACTTTAATCACTACCTGCATATTTGTCAATGTTGGTTGTCATGGAAACAGCACTGCTGAGTGAAAATTATATTTTAATTGCTCTTTGTATTGTTGATTCTCAGAACAAACGCTGCACTATATCAAAGAACTTGAAGAACATGTTAGACATTTGGAAGACGAAAAAAAACAAGTTGCACAGGTGAATTTGTTATCTTGATAAATAAGTATTGATAAAAATGGTGACATTTGATTGTTTGGATGCATGACACTGTAAGTGGTTATGCCTATGGATTGTACAAAGCAACAACAGTGTCATTGAAGGCTGTTACCATCGAACAATGGCCATCACATGAACACATATTTGTTACTTTGTCATATAATACAACAGCAGATGTGTTACCGTACATGACTGCTATATGTGTTGTATATGGCAACTGGTTCCATTCCATGTATGTACTTACTGTGTATTACAATTGATGGCCATATGTTGTTCATAGCATCACTTGGTGAGCAAGATGAATCTACAATGTATGGTCATCATTATAGTCTGGCAAAACATGGCAGCCAACTTTCCAGTTGTAGCTAAGACATGTACATGGCAGCCAACTGTCCAGTTGTAGCTAAGACATGTACATAGCAGCCAACTGTCCAGTTGTATTTAAGACATGTACATGGCAGCCAACTGTCCAGTTGTATTTAAGACATGTACATGGCAGCCAACTGTCCAGTTGTATTTAAGACATGTACATGGCAGCCAACTGTCCAGTTGTATTTAAGACATGTACATGGCAGCCAACTGTCCAGTTGTATTTAAGACATGTACATGGCAGCCAACTGTCCAGTTGTATTTAAGACATGTACATGGCAGCCAACTGTCCAGTTGTATTTAAGACATGTACATGGCAGCCAACTGTCCAGTTGTATTTAAGACATGTACATGGCAGCCAACTGTCCAGTTGTATTTAAGACATGTACATGGCAGCCAACTGTCCAGTTGTATTTAAGACATGTACATGGCAGCCAACTGTCCAGTTGTATTTAAGACATGTACATGGCAGCCAACTGTCCAATTGTATTTAAGACATGTACATGGCAGCCAACTGTCCAGTTGTATTTAAGACATGTACATGGCAGCCAACTGTCCAGTTGTATTTAAGACATGTACATGGCAGCCAACTGTCCAGTTGTATTTTTTCATGTACATGGCAGCCAACTGTCCAGTTGTATTTAAGACATGTACAAAGCAATTTAATTGCACAACATTTTGTGATCTGATGATGTACTGTAACTAATCACTTGCATCGTCAACTGACTGTTTTGTTGGACACAGTTTGCTGAGAGGAATGGCTATGGGGATGCTGAAAGAATGAATGGAAGATGTCTTCCCAAATCTTACAGTGCTACAAACTATAGGGATTTATCATCAGCAGTAAGTTGTCATTCTTTTTAGTAAATACATATCCTTGTATAAGCAAATAGCTGACACAGCGACAAGGCTGCATCTATAGATCAGAGTTTGCCTGGTGAGATATAACATGTAAGAAATATCAATGCAAAACTAAAAATAATGTTACATACATATCACTCAATACACACTGAAAGAGAATCATTATTTTCACTGCAGGCATAATGTATAATCTGAATATATTTGTGCATGTATAAGCTTTAATCTGGGTTATCCTGTTAGTTAATAAATGTGCATGAGCCTAATACACTTGTTGTTGGTGAAATGTGGTGAAGTCTTGTGTGTTGAGTGTGTAGCATGTTGGTCAGCGTAGCTAACCATTGGGTGAAATATACCTCCCAAGCTAGTAGTAGTATTGCATTAGTGCTAAATAGTGATCATTTATGAAGACACACACATTATATGGAATATATCTGTTTCATTGTAGTCTTCCCAAAGACCAAACATTTGTGACAGTGCTATTTCACCTAGAAATCTGCCAACAAAACCTGAGGCTGTTGTGCGTGCTATGAAGGTAATGAAGGCAGGGTTGAATAATAATAAGCATTCTGTATTGTGTGGCTGGTGTATAATATGCAAACATGGGTTAATCAGTTAAGGTGTATCCCCTTCCCTATCACTGCATCACTAAACTGTTCTTATATGTAAATGTGTCTGTATTTTGTGAATGTTTTATGTATTGTCATCTCTATTTTGTGAAGTGTTATGTGAAAAATAATGAATGTAACAGTTATGGTATTTGCATGATACCCACGTCAGGTATTCCAAAAACCGAGCACTTTCGTAGATTAATTTGTGGTGAAGTTTGCAACATCTTAAAAGATATGAAGCTACTAAATCTCATGCTGAGTGTATAACATGTCTATATGATGTAAAGCAATGTACAACAGATTCTTCATTTGTTTGCTGTGTAACAATTTAAAGAATGACTCTTACTCATGGTACATCTGAGTGAATATTGGATATTACATACTAGTACTCCCTCAGTTAGTTGACAGTGCATGTTGTCTGAGGAAATCTTATTTAGTTCAAAACTAAGTGAAGCAGGATATGCCTTAACCTCCCATGTCAATGTGTTTAGTGTTCAACCAAGACACAAGCGACTCTGCTACAAACCAACTCAGGAATGAATGTAAGCAATAATGATCTAATAATAAATAGTACACTAAAAATAGATAATTACGCAATTTTTATGACAATTGTCTTACCCTCAAATGGCTGTGTGGTTTATGGATATTTCACCTACAAGAAAATATATCCGGTTACAAAAAAAGAGAATGCATGTCAGCCATATTGGAAATAGGCATTTGTTGATGAAATTAAAACTCTATGAATCAGTGTTGTAGTGAATTCAAGTGCCTGACAGGTAGATACATCTTTCTTGGTCAGTGAATAGACATGCTGTCTGAAAAAAAAGCATGTCATGAGTGAGCTGTAAAGTAGGTTTACCAAACTAATGACAAAAAAAAGTTAGTGACATTGAACCAAATCCACCTTCAGTAAGCTTGTACATGGGAAAATAACCTGCACAATGGAAAATAAATATATTGGTTTGTGAGTACTGGTCATATAAATTGCAACCAGGTCATCTGATAACAATGTTTAAAACATGTAGGTTAAATAAAAAAAAGCAATTGCAATAACAAGCCATCACATGTGAGCAAAATAACAGAATCATGTTGCCTGTTGTATACAGTGTATCATTGCTCAAAAATGTCATTTCAAATTCAAAATGTTGCTAAAAATACAATTTAATTGAGCAATTTGTGTAAGTGTGATTAGAATCAGTTTCAGATGGCCCTGTAGACTAAACTAAAATTAGCAAATGACATATTTCCTTTTGCGTTGAATAAGTTGAAAGGTCTGTGTATCAGGTGACAGTTTGAATGCATGCTCTGTCATGGTGTGTCCATTTAGGATATATGAATAATTGCACTATAAATTTTATTGGTGGATTTATCATGTAGGAACACCTTGTTTTACTCACATAATCTAATATTGGTTTGCTAAGATACTGAACTATGACCTTGGTGGATTTGAGTTGCGTCACTGATAAATCATAATACAGTGTGCTTTTCAATAACAATCCAATGTACATGTGTTTTTAGGTTTTAGAAGTTCATGAACAGCTTGACAGACTCTCAGAATCTACAGAGGAAGAACACATGAATGATAAAGAGATAGCTATTGTTCGAGAAATGTGCAATGTAAGTATGACCTTGAGATTTCTTGGTGATGTCACAGATCAATCTGTTATCACTGATCAACTTGTGATGTCACTGATCAACTTGGTGATGTCACTGATCAACTTGGTGTTGTCACTGATCAACTTGTGATGTCACTGATCAACTTGGTGTTGTCACTGATCAACTTGGTGTTATCACTGATCAACTTGGCGATGTCACTGATCAACTAGGTGATGTCACGGATCAATCTGGTGTTATCACTGATCAACTTGGTGATGTCACTGATCAACTAGGTGATGTCACTGATCAACTTGGTGATGTCACTGATCAACTTGGTGATGTCACTGATCAACTTGGTGATGTCACTGATCAACTTGGTGTTGTCACTGATCAACTTGTGATGTCACTAATCAACTTGGTGTTGTCACTGATCAACTAGGTGATGTCACTGATCAACTAGGTGATGTCATTGATCAACTAGGTGATGTCACTGATCAACTAGGTGATGTCACTGATCCAACTAGGTGATGTCACTGATCAACTTGGTGATGTCACTGATCAACTTGGTGATGTCACTGATCAACTAGGTGATGTCACTGATCAACTAAGTGATGTCACTGATCAACTAGGTGATGTCACTGATCAACTAGGTGATGTCACTGATCAACTTGGTGTTGTCACTGATCAACTTGGTGTTGTCACTGATCAACTAAGTGATGTCACTGATCAACTAGGTAATGTCACTGATCAACTAGGTGATGTCACTGATCAACTAGGTGATGTCACTGATCAACTAGGTGATGTCACTGATCAACTTGGTGTTGTCACTGATCAACTTGGTGTTGTCACTAATCAACTTGGTGTTGTCACTGATCAACTAGGTGATGTCACTGATCAACTTGGTGATGTCACTGATCAACTTGGTGATGTCACTGATCAACTTGGTGATGTCACTGATCAACTAGGTGATGTCACTGATCAAGATGGTGATGTCACGGATCAATCTGGTGTTATCACTGATCAACTTGTGATGTCACTGATCAACTTGGTGTTGTCACTGATCAATTTGATGATGTCACTAATCAACTTGGTGATGTCTCTGATCACGGTGTTGATGTCACTGAACAACCGATGAGCACAATTAAGGCTCAAATGCACTACACGAACAATTTACATTTGCACTTGGTAAGTACATATCATGGGTCACATGTGCATGCATATTTCTATTATACATGACAGAAAAATCCGATCATAACATGTTAAAGGCCAAGAGAAAAAATTGTTATAACCAAGAAAAATAATTCCAACCTACCTACTTTATTTTCGAAAACACATTTTTTTTCATTTGGCCTATATATATTTATTTGTGTTTCAAATTTACAACTGTTGAATATAATAACAAGTTGGTATGTATTCTTTCCTGTTAGGTTGTATGGCGTAAATTAGGTGACAACACTACAAATAGAAAAACAAGCACACTGACTGGCAGCAGTGGCACTGATAGAAGAAGTACAAGTCCCACACGCCAGCAATTACCTAGAGGAAGAGTATTCTCACAATAAAAACAATTTTGTTGGTTATTTATCTGAACCTAATGCCGTACAACATTTCCAAAGTTACTAATACTAAAGTAGATGAAATGTCTGTATGATGGATGTAGTATTTATAAAATTGATGATTCATTCATTAAAACATCATCAGTGTAAATGATACTGATGCTGAGGAATTGAAAAGCGTAGACATCCTTACATTAACTTGAACACAGCGCCCTCTAGTGACAGTTTAAAGATTCTACTGGTGAATAGTGTAATATTCTCAATTTACATCAATTTTCTTTTTCATATTTCAATAATTAGACTGAAACAAAGTGTTTTCATAGAAATGAAGAGAGCAATCTGTGAAATCCACTTTAAATCATGTTATAGTAGTTAATATATGATTTTAATTATACCATGTATTATATCATGTATCCAAGTAACGGTAATCCAACGACAAACCATGGAATAAATTAAGTGAAATAGACTTATTTGTATTTACAGGGCTTAAGCTTCATAGTTGAAATGGCACCTATTGCTAGGACACTTCTGAAGGGTTGGATACGTAGGAGAATCGACCCCAAATATAGAAATCACACCAAAGGGAGTGGGTGCTAAGTTAGTCAAGTACTGTAAAAGGGTTAATTATTCACTGGGTTTTAATTTTGCTTATTTCGCTGTCCTGCAAACCTAGTAAATATGTAAAATTTGGCTTAGAACACATTATCTAAATGATAAAACCGTGAATTTTAAACAAACTGAATATGCCTGAAATGGTAAATCCGCGAAATTTAAACCCAGTGAAAATTAGTCATTTTACAGTATGTGTTCTTTACCCTAAGAAATTTACACTTACAAAATTTCACATTTTTCACTGGCTTGTAAAATTCACTGTGTCATGTTTTATATGGGAACCATGGTAACTTATACAACACATGTAATATACATTGTTTGAACAAATTTTGAAAACGCGCTGCATGCTTACTGTAGTGATTCAACATAAGGAAGAGTCAGAAATGGGTTACAATTCTGGGTTGCTAAAACTTAAAACGGGCAGAAATGGTTATGGTTCTGGATTGCCAAAATGTAGAACAGGCAGAAACGGTTAGCAGCATTCACAATTATGTTTCTCTGTAATGTAGGTCAAAATCAGACTTCTAAACTTCATTCAAAATTTGCTTGTGTGATGTATACATTCCTCTGTGGTTCACCGCTTCCTGGCATCCATTGTAAATGGAAAGTAGGACATGGGTAACTATTAATTGCTCCACTAGGTGTGAATTCCTGCCCTGAATTCACACGACTAAGTTGTATAATTTAATAAAAAAATTTCAAGTTCCGTTACTGATCTGTAATACTGTAGTAATAGTCTTTCCTATCTGAATGCCGAGACTTCATAGCTATGTGTGAAGTAATAACAACTTTGGAGTTTAAAAGAATAATCCTACTCTGTATTTAGAATTACCACAAACACTGAAATTGGATAACCAAGAAAACTAGAACAAAGTATAAGAACTTGATTTTTCAATTAGAATATTGATACGATAACTAGTTAGCTGTCTTTTGTGGCTTGGCATGCCATGACACTTGAGGCAGAAACCAGCTAACTTTTCAGGGCTTATCTTATCTGGTGTTGACTGCCCTCTGTGGCGGAGTTCATCTCTTGTGTTGACTGCCCTCTGTGGCTGACTTCATCTCTTGTGTTGACTGCCCTCTGTGGCTGACTTCATCTCTTGTGTTGACTGCCCTCTGTGGCTGACTTTATCTGTTCTGTTGACTGCCCTGTGTCGCTGACTTTATCTGTTCTGTTGACTGCCCTTTGTGACTGACTTCATCTGTTCTGTTGACTTCCCTCTGTGGCTGATCTTAGACTGTTTATATTCATATGAATTTATTTAAACCTAAGCACATTTCATAAACACTACTCTATTACCTCACACTGTCACTGCCATTTTTATTTGTCTTGATATTATTTTATCTAAAATGACAATTGGCCTTAATATATAATGTCCAGCTATTTGTAGATATGTACAGAACTGTTTTTTTTTTCTTGTAAATTGAAAGCGATTCATTTTAGTTAATCTTTTTTTAAATTCAATCTACGAGTCAAAACAATTATGTAAACCTGAAGTGGTACATGTATTTTATCTATATCTTGACTAATAGTGAGCAAGATTTGAATGCATTGTACTTCCTGCTTTATTATTTTTAATATTACAATAGTTATAAGCCACAATATTTTTAATATAATTTACCAGACCAATATTATAAATTCTATTGTTGTTGTTTACATATCCTATTGCAAAGTTGTGTTGATTTCTTTGTCAGAATTATTGTTTCATATCAAGGAAATTTTTATGTTTTGTGTTCTCTAACCAGAATACTAGTACTACTTTTGAAGATTTTGCATTTGAGGCAAACAGTTTTCGTTAAAAACCAGTAAACACTTCCTCACAAAACTATGTGGCATATAAACAAATAAGAGTGGGTTTTATTTCTGTTCATGCAAGTTGTTTCACATGTTGTGATTGGTAGGTGAGATTTGTGTTACGAATCTCTGGATGGATATTTATTATAGTTGAGTTATGTACATGTATTGTAATGTACTCTACCTTCTATACATTTTATAGAATACACTGTAGTACATTTCAACCTAATAAATAGCAATCATATACCATATTGTACAATATTGTAAACAAATTATCTTGTATTTTTAAATAAACAAAACTGAATTTAATGTGTAAAATAATAATTATCTGTTATATTATGTTAGAGGGGGCCGTATAGTGAAGTATGAACGGTTGAGATTAGACTGGCCCAGCTCTGGTGATTTTTTTTCAGTTAAATTATAATATTAAAAAAATAGTTGAAATTTGGTATGAACACAAAACAACCGATCACAGGGGATTTCACATATTTAATTTAAACTTTAAATGGAAATAAATTGCCCGGACTGTGCCAGTCTAGGTTTAGATGTTGTTTAAGTCTATCTATCCCAGTATTGATTGGACATTTGTGATGACTGATGTAACACAGTGAGTATATGTGTTAAAATTTATTTAAAGAAAAAGAACAAACCAACATGAAACTAAGCTTGAATAATTACCTACTACACCCACGTATCTTCAGTGTTACTCAGAACACTAACCAGGAAGGTATACATGTTACTTGTATGGTAATAAAAGTATAACAATGGAAATTAAGAAAGTGACGATTGCAGAGGAACATTTTTCTCTCAATGTCTCAGAATGTTCGTATTGATTGTCATGTCGGGAATGGCATAGCGACAAGAATTCTTTTAAAATAGTAAACATGCAATAGTGTTTAGGGTGCTTAGCCTATGCCAAGCGTTCACGAACACTTCGTTAGCCCATGCTAAAGGTCTAACCCAGCTCTTAAAAACGAGTCAGATTTAACTCGTACCATGAATTAAGCTCCATGCTTCTGCATTCACACACGTTTTCTCAGCATGGACTAACGTTTTTGACCTCTTTGCCTGTGCTAAGGAGTTGTGTGCGAATGACAGAATCAGGAGCATTGTAACAGGAAGTCTGCTTACGGTTTTTGCAAAGCTAATTTGGTTCAGTCACGGTTACTAGTAACTGTGGTTTAGTTTGAACATTGGTGAATTAATATTTGTTGTTTTGGGGTTAGTTTAGCTCCATGGGTGAACTATATGGCTGCTTATAAATGAGGTTGTCGAGTAAATATTAGACTAGATACCATCTATAGTTGTGTTCGCGCACAGCTCCTTAGCATGGACTAACTTATATATCCGATCTGCAAGCAAACAAGATTAGCTTAAATCTTATCCTGTACATAGTGTAACCTGAACGTTGACTAATGAATGCGAGACTTAATTTGATAACTTGAAATCTACATTCTTGGATGTAATTCCAGGCTACGTAAATATCGGTTTATTTTGCAAATGAAAATGCACTAACACAATAAAAACTGAATGTTTACACAAAGACACTAGAAAATGCATTTTGTGTTTGGTTTACATACTATCACCCTATCAAATGTTGGATTTCCAGGCGGTGTATGCTGCCCTCAACGATGACGGACTGGATATCTTTCGTCAATTCACTTTAATTTGGTAAAATTATCGTTATTAATAAATTACTTTGAGGAGGTCGACAGAACACTCAAACAAAAAGCTCAAACTCAAAGCGCCAAACAAAAAAAGCAAATGAGATTCAAAGCTCAGACTAGTAATACATGTTATTACAAGTCTGAATCCAAAGTGATGAGTACGCTGACCTTATATGCATACGGTTTTCATTCTAATAATGGTATCGCTATAAATTATTCGTCTTCCAGTAGTTAGCTGCTGAAAAGGCACAAAAAAACGAAAGAAGCATAACAAAGAAGATATTTTCAGTTCACACAATTTTTGCTATTTTAGATAAATAATTGCGTCAGTTTTATAAACTTTGCGTTAGATACATGGTCGAAAAAATAGATTGTTTACCAAAATCTAACGTGAATATGGCCGTTTTTGAAAAAATATTGTAACAACGTTATCGATTCAATTGATGACGTTGTCTATTGATTCGTCAGGTTATTTTTGAGTGTTATTCCATATCACAATAAACGGTCATTTATTAATGAAATGTGACCCGGCGTTCAACTCGGCTCGGAACTTTTGCTCTGATCACACGACGCGTGCCAGATGTTTGCTGTGAGCCTGCCACATATCGAGGCGCACCGCAGCTGTCAGCCAAGACTGCCTGCCGCAGTTGTTAGTGAAGTACAAGACTTGGTTGTTGTTGGTTCTAAAACTCGTTACACTCGGCACAACGATAGCAAATGAAGATCGCTTTTAAAACAGGGTTGCCTTTGTGCCTGTAGACACGAATAGGCAGCGTTTGAAAAAAATCGCTGCGAAACCTACTACGTCATTAACTGGATCCGGGTAATTGCATCCACTGAAACTGAACTTGATAAGGCCATACTGATTTAATTTTATGGATGACATCCTCTGATGACCCCAAAACTAATGCGAGAGGGCGAAAAAAAAAATCTTGCCAAAAAAAAAAAAAAAAAAATGCTGCTAAAACCACAGGACTACGGAGCTGTTATTACGAATTTAACCACAGTGTACCAAAAAAACAAGTCTTTATTTGTAGGAGGCACATGTTGATGTACACATCTCGTACTATATTGCTGTCACAGGTATCATCACCTTTGATTTTGAAAAGGCTAGAGGATAAGGCAGGTGTTAGCTTTGCCAAAGGCATGCACATCAACTCAATAATAAAGAAAAACTTACTGTGTTGTATTGAAAAAAAAAATAATTAAAAATGAACAATATGTTTGTCAACAGCAACCTGGAAATTAACTTCTTTTACATTCAAACTACAGATTTTAAAGTGACACTTCAGATAGACTAAGTGTAGACACAAATGCTCTAGAACTACTTCAACTATGTAACAAGAGGCTCGATATTGAAAAAAAAAACACCAACAGAGAGTCAAAAAAAATTTGGATGCAGAAAATTATGTACATGTATCTTGATGAAAATTTGTCATATGATCAAAATATTACTGACTGTGTGTGTAAGCAAATTATCAGAATCAGAAAATGAAAAAAAAAATTAATAAGAAACTTTTCTTTACCCCGAAAGGGGACTTCGGCCGAGGAGCTTCCGCTGCTTTTGTTGCATTTTTGTCGACTTCAATGCGGACAAAGCAACCGAACTGACTTGTCGCCTGACCAACTTTTAGGCCACCATACACCTCCACTTCTCTCCCATTTCTCTCATCGTTGCAGAAGAAACACGGGACAGCCACTACAATAGGACAATATGTCCTTAAAGTTGTCTGGGCAAAACTCGCTTGCCGCTACCAATCTCTCGTATAGCTGTGTGAACGTCACATCTCCCTGGCCAACGTCAATTGCGTACCAGTCTACAACAATCCCTCCGTTTTACCCCTTAACTTTTATGCTCGCGTATTTTGGTGGTGCGGTCGCCATGTTGGATCATTTATGACAAAATTGGCATGTTTTGTGACAATCTCCTTCCCATAGGTCTTTGCGCTTTACGTAACGCGCATCTAACTGTGCGGAGTTTGGTTTTGAGGTAGTCCAAAACGAGTTTTACGACAAGTCGGCGCTTTGCGACAATATGAGTCGGCAAGTTCCGGACAGAAAACCGTTGTGTGGAGACTTGTCGTCAAAGATTTTTTTTTTTTTTGAGAACAGGCGAAAACAAATGCGCGCGCGGATGTCATCCATAAAATTAAGTCGGTGTGGCCTAATGAACAACTTAAGATAGTATGTGTAATCTTAATGAATACTGAGATTAAAATACTATTATTATATGTATTTAAAATTAATATTGCAACTTTGACAAATATTTCAAAAAACACCGGACACAATAATCGTCAAGATAAAGTTCGTAACAAATACATATTGTGATTATTGTGATAAATGATTTTAACATTTGTAATTCAATAACACTTGTCATGAACTCGTTGTGGATCACTGATTTAAGGACATGTGCGGTTAATAATAAGAATGCGGTGGAAAATTCAATTAAACCAATGTATTTGGGTTTGGAGAACATCATATAATGTCTGGTCAGAAGAGGGTCACGATTTGTCATGCATGAGTCATGGGGAGAGTCATCATATTCCGTGCAATTTTTTGTTTGTTTGGAGGATCCTAAATTGTTATGCAAATAAAAAAAATCACCCGTTGTATTTCTATCCAGTCACTCAATACTCGGGTATCTTTATCGAAAACGAGATTAACAGATTACCATGGGATTAGTGGTTGACGATATTAGCAGATTACCGTGGGATTAGAGATTGGCTGTTTTATCAATCGTCATATCATTAATAATGGTAACAAATCCATACAAAATTGCATAAACTATAAAAACGTTCTGCACAATCTAGAACCACGTTGAAGAGGGCGCTATTAAAAACGCCTTGAAATGGTTTCAATTACGGCTGATATTAAGTGCATGAATGTAGCGCATGAACTTTTCGGATAAGACGATTCCATTTACAAATACTGTACCATAAATAAACGAGGTACTAGTAATATGTTACCCAGACTTTAGAAGCATAAGGTATAACAATACAATACCATGATAGTTTACTAGTATATATAATTCATACATACCTCTCCCACCCAAACTTATAAACTATGGTGTATACTTCATACCTATACTCTACCTCTCTCATTAAATCGTATACTTCATATGTACATCTCTCATGCAAATTGAAACACCATGACACATACTTCATAGATCTCCCATCCCAAAGTGGGTACTATAGGGTATACTTCATATATACATCTCCCATACCCAGGTATATATTATATGAGGTTATTATATCAGAGTGCATACTTTGCAGTATCCTTGTAATAACCTAATTATTATACATCTTTTCCTCCCAGGAATACATCATGGGAATGCTGAAATCTAAAACGTTTATAGCATATTTAGTGAACTCCTTTGTGTGGGTTCGGTAAAACCCTGGGGACAGTCATGTTTGCTTTTTATTATTAGAGGACGCTTACGCGCGTAATCGTTCCATATTTGGAATTCGCGTTTCCTTATATGGTAGGGTGAAAATACCCAGTGCAATACCGCAAAATTACGGCATGTTGTAACTTATGGCATTACGGTGACAGATGTATAATAACAGTGTATACTTAATTTTTACTTATTTCATTCTAATGAATATACTATATTGTCTATATCATATATACCTCTGGCATCCTAATGGATATACTGTGGTGTATACTTCATATTTACAATCTCCATGGATATAGTCTACCGTGAAGTGTTTCTATAAAAGCATGTATGCAAATATATGCAATAATCGGAAACAAAAATCGCCAATCTCTCAGACCCAGCTAAAATCACGTTAGGAAACCAGATTATAAACGTACCTCTAAAATAGTGAACAAATAACCAGTTCCTGTTAAACAATAAACAAATCAGTTGGAAGAGTTCTGCATTTGGGTTGAATCTGTCAACTCGAACAGGTTGCTGAGACAAATGGTGGAAGTCCACCAGCGTTGTTACATGGGAAACCACGTGATCAAGTAGCGAGACAAATGAGCGAGGCTATCAAGGCATCTACCGTCACAGGAGGCAATTCAGTCTTCAGACGACAAATAAATAATCAGTGTGACCAAACGGAGCCAGTAATCTGCATGTTGACATGTCACGTGATGTCAGATGACTTGGACCATGCAACCATATCCATTGAGTTAATATTTTGTTATCGTTGAGATTTATAAATATATTAATACGAACTGATTTTTCTGTAATTGTAATCAAATACCATATTAAAAATTGAAGTTGGACAACATATTTTATTTATTATAGTACTGTGTTTCACGTATGTGTATTTTTTTTATCGAAGGTGCTGTTCACTGCATCCTTGGCTGTTGATGAGTTGCACGTATTCAGCAAAGTTTACATGCTACGCAAAGTTGTAACAGTTGTCCATATCGACATTTTGCCAGTGTCAGAATCAATACTACCAATGGTACGTTACAGCTGTTGACCACCCTTAGTGATACAACTGGCACCAGTATGTTTGTAACAGCGCTCCTTCTGATAATTCCAATATCCATGAAGCGAGACTATCAAAACACATTAGTACATCCCTTACAATAACTTTGAAACATTACCAGTGCCAATTCGCCTGCGATAACCAAGACTCATGGGAATGCAGAAGCGAGGCCAATGGCAAACGGAGCTATGTGGTGAGAGAGCGCCGAGGAGGCCTTTTACAAGGCTTCATTGCCAACACTGAATACGGAAATGAAAACTGACTTCTCACGCTTTGATGTATGTTTCAGCGAGAGACAGTTTGTTTATTTCTATACCTCTGACAGATACAGATAGCGGCATTAGTGTCACGGCGATATGGGTAGATTCCAATATTACTAATACATATGGTTTGAGACATGATCTTTACCACTCCCGCTGTTGCAGTGTACTTCATGGGTGGGGGCAGAATACCAATATGTATAATATCACTAAAAAACAGAAGACTTAGAATACTTGCTACCATCACGCGA
Source organism: Saccoglossus kowalevskii (assembly GCF_978046115.1). Classification (NCBI taxonomy): domain Eukaryota; kingdom Metazoa; phylum Hemichordata; class Enteropneusta; family Harrimaniidae; genus Saccoglossus; species Saccoglossus kowalevskii. The sequence continues at coordinate 10,214,581 of NC_140642.1, forward strand.
TGTGACGGCGCGGGGTGCGGTGTGCATGGATAGTATAATGTCAAGTAATAACAGAGCTACGTTGTTATCGAACACTATATGTTAAGGAGCTAGTAGGATAAAGTCTATGTCGAGGAAATTCCCCCGTAGCGATGACTGTCTCATCATATCATGTATATAAAACCAATAATCACTAACAATTACTCAATAAACATACGAAAGTGCCTTATACTAACAATAATACGAACCGACCAATCAGGGCCAAGATGGCAGTGTGTGGTTCCTCCCACACGTTAATTCAATGCTGTACCACCAGAAGTTTTTTTAAAACCCCAAACTTGTCGATTAGTTTCACTCACCAACACCCAAACTCTTCCGTGCGTATTTCTCGCTGGCGTACACTCATTCAAGTTTAGGATTTGGTACTCAGGCAGACTGGTAGTGATATTATGTTGACTGGTGTGCACCACGGCCACGTCTCGGCATTTTCTCCAACTATGTTTCTTTCCCATCGACTGGACGCAATGCCCCGCGATATTCAGATCCAAGTGAAACAAGTGAGATCACACGGAGTAGCGGACATTTTGCAGAACCAGGAACAAGACAGGTTAGCTGTAGATGATCATCGATTAGCGGCGGCCACCCACTATGACCAACCAACCCTCAGCATATCCAGCGTTAAGTCTATACACCTTGGATTTGGAATTGACAAGATTCTTTCTGATGATGTCAAACCAAAAAACTCCGGACACAATATTCGTCAAGATATAGGTATTTACGGTTTTCGTCTCAGCTAATCTACAACAAATCATGTCTGTAAATCTTATTTTCCAATCTAAGCATATATGACATTTCAAATAGTTGCAAAGCGAGGTCGTATCTGACTGAAATGATGCTTAAATTTCAATCACAAATAATCTCTTTTACTTGAGTGTAAGTACTAATATTTCAGAATTTGTGAAATAATAATTACTTGCCCCAAAACAAGCCCCGTGTTCTTATTTTGAGGCGTATAATGAATTCTGGTAGAGTGGCCGGTATAAGATGGTTTAGTGGACACTTGACATCAATGTCAACATACTAATACTCCACACAAGAAGGTTTTCAGTTCGATCAATTGAATTTAACACATTTGTGTTTTAATGAAATACTTAGATGGAAAACGACTGCAGCTTTACAGTCAATCTTGTTTCATCCGAAGTTAATGATAGAAAATCAAAAAAAAAAATATTTTAAACCATTGGTAGAGAATTTAGCAATACATAACGAGTGTTTTAAATCTATCTACACAGAAAACATGATCAATAAAGGAGGAGACAATTCTTTAATTAAATACCAACATATTTGTAAAAACCAAAAGTATGCGTGTTTTGTGTTTCAGATGTTGCTGAAAACGAATCGGAGAACGATCATTCACGGACAATTTGTCAGCCCAATATTATGTACCCGTCTACAGCCTCCCAACCATCTGTAATGTACACAACAAATCATCTGGTGTATTCACACAATATAGAATCGTCTTCTCATTATCATCATCTTTATGGTCAGGACTGCCACAATCCTTACAGTTACCAAGGTAATATTAGTAGATATCATTCAGCTTGCGAGGATTTGTGTCCAAACAAAAAGTTCAAAATCACATCATCATTGGACGTAAAGTTTTCTTGGACTTTGACTATTTTTGTGAATGTTTCCTGTGAAAGTTGGTACACAGTGAGCCACTGTTAAACTTCACTTACATTGTCACACCGGATTTTATAGTGAATGGAGAAATGATTTGTCTTGAAGTGAATTCAGAGAAACAATGAGCGTAAATTGTATATGGCGATGGGGGCGTATGCTATGTGCGTACTGTAACTTGACTGATTTTTACTCGCTTACTTCTCGGAATTGTTAGTTTAAAAGCCAATTAGTTTGGCTAAACAGGTAACTTCGTCTTTCCGATAGCTACGAGAAGCCAGGGTGGGAACATTTTGTTGCGGTCAGTGGGCCATCTGATTTCGCAAATGCACTGGCACAAATGCCAATTTCTGTATTATGTGGCCTACAGTTTAAAAAGGACCACGAGTTAGTTCTTATTTCTAATTAAACAGACGATCTGTATGGTGAATACACCTGCACAATTTAGTCGTGGGAAGACGTTGGTGTGGCTACAGTGTGTTGGTATAAGGCATACAAGCGGCCACGCAGTACGCTTTAGCCAAACATACACACACCTGGACGTACCCGATATCAATCAACGCATAGCATGCTTACGGACTTTTATTGACTTTGTACAGTTAGAATGTTGATTTTAGATCTCAAATCCCCATGAAATCCAATAAAACCAACCTAGCCACACTTGATAGTTCGTAAAACGAAAACTCAATCGTTTGTCAGGCGACTTTAGGAAGGTTTCAGTTTGAAACATTGAAAGTTGTAACCCATAAGGTAATTGGGGTTTCATCACTACTACTGTACAGATATACCAACGTATTCTCATTTCTAAGATAGAGCAGACTTATTTTCCGTTTTGATATCCGTTACGTGGTTTATATAATAGTAATTAACGATTGTCATATAATTGATACGACGCCACTATTGATACATGATCTGTCACAGAATGTGACGTGAGTGAGGGTCAGTTTGACTACGGACGTCAATGGTCAAACTATTAAACGCTCACTTTTAAAAGCCGGATGTGGGTAACGTTAAGTCCATAGTCACTGTATAACTTGACAGACACAGTCATATGTAGATTTATTTTATTCGATTTTTTTGGGAATGAATACAATTTTGATTTATTATACATATATTGACTTTATTCATAAGTTCGTTATTTTTCTTTCAAAAATGTTACCACTCATACGGGTTTTAGTGTCCTCGGTCCTCTAACCAAATCACAGCTCCTGTTCTATAAAAAGAAATCGCCATTCTTTGAATAGTTTCTTCCCGAGAATGAGGTACAAGATTAATAGTTTGTTGATTTTTGAACAAACTCTGGATAACTTCTCGTTTAGTGATGTATACACCAGTACTCAATCAAAGTAACCATCTTGTAATATCCCATCGGTGAAGCGTTTTTAACCGTATTTCTTATGATATCAATCTCATCAACGACGTGACGTCATTTCTTATATAATCCCTTGTCGAGGTGGATAACCGTATTTTTTATGATATCAACCTCGATCGACGAGATGACGTCATTTCTTATACAATCCCTTGTCGAAGTCGTTTAACCGTATTTTTTTATGATATCCACCTCGGTCGACGAGGTGACGTCATTTCTAAAATCAGACTATCATGATCGTGTTCACGTCTGTTTGTCGCGCTCCCTTACGATAACTTAACTTACGTCGCGCAACGGCGTAGAAAAACACGGTTGACCCCTTTGAAGCGGTATCAGCACCGGGAAAGCTATTATGTAATAGTTACGTCGGCGTAAAACAGTTGAGAACACGTTACACTGGCGCAAAGGGGTCTAAATATGGAGAAGGCAACACCGGCGACCATTCATGATAGTAGGTATTGTATTGACATTCTAAACTGAATTTGATTTCCACGGTCAAATGCATTTAAGTTCATTTTTTTTCAAATTAAGAAGGCTGACAATGCGTGTCAAATTTTAAGGCAGTTTAGGTTGTTGTATTGACTGCATACGTTGTTAAACTCGAAAATATGCCGATTGGTTGTATCCAGTGGCGGATCCAGAGGGGGCAGGGGGGGCCACACCCCCCCCAACGCATGACGATTCATATAATCTGGATTACGCATAGCTTTTCTGCAATTTAGGCTCCGTATATCTTAAGCGAAGTTTGGACCCCCCCCCCAATACATGTTGCTGGATCCGCCATTGGTTGCATCATAGAGCTGAACAAAGAATAGTCTCATATTCAAACAAGTGTGTATGTATAAATATTATTATGAAATCTTACATGGTTCAGAATTGTTATTACTCGAAGTACAAAGAGGACAAATCTATATAGTCAGCCGAGACAATGTCTATCTACAAGTCAGCGCCATTGTGCGCATTATCGATTGGCCGCCATATAATCACGCCTAATGTAAAAATTGCTGGTGTGAACGAAGGATTATTATTTTTTTTTAATTACCGGGCATAACTTTCGCCGACGTAACTTAGTAAGAACACGATATATCTTTTATGAAAAGCGTGATTCCGTACGACAAAGGAAAATATCCCACCATGCATTCCGGGCAGCGCAGAAAACGCCTACGGAATTATTCAGTAATGACTTGTCACCATACTTGACTGAAATAACGTTATTTTTCACCAAACTAAAACCATACTCATTAACAGCATCCTCTAACCACCCACAAAATACAAGCCTCGACCACCACGGTGTTTAAAGGCACGTAACGACCGCATAAGTGGCAAAAGGAATATGGATTTGTGATGTACCGTGTAATATCGTTCGTAGTAGTTTTGGATTTTCATCACTACTCTTATTTGTACAACTGATGGAAAAAAACAACAGTTTATACTGACGGGACGCTTCATTACTTCTGAATAAACTCATAAATTTCAGTCAATTTGCCTTGTAACCGAGTTGCTTTATTTTGCAGGTTTGGTTTAGGTAAACCATGATGTATAATGTCAGTCAACAGTGGCCAATCACTGTGACTTCCTGTCAGCCAGTGGCTGCATGTCTTGTGGTCAACGAGACTAGCTCGATGAGAATACTTGGACACAATAGTAAACATAAAGTAGACACACATACTGTGTGTGTATATAGCAATGTTATGCTAGGGTAAATTAGGGATAATGCAGAGTAACCGCCAACAACTGGGGAATTGCGTCCTTGCAAATGTAAAGTTTCGGATGAAATAGTGCTTTGAAAACTGTTCCCATTTGTTGTATATGTAAATGGTTTCAATTTAGAAGGGAATTTTGCAACATGACATCCAATTAAGTATTAATTAAAAAAAGCAATTAGTTAGCATTTTAAACTTCGATGTAAATTTCAATGTTTGTTCATCACTGCTTCTACTACTACTTACTTTATTTGACGGCATATATTACGATATACAGTACATGTGTTACAGTACAATTATTATCATTGACGGCGTTTATACAATGCAAGCCATTTTACAAGTTTTCTATGATTGACAGGACCATACACCGTACTGACGCCCCACGATGGATGGAGACCAATGCACCATCAACAGCATAAACGAAAACGTAGTTGGTCGCGGGCAGTCTTCACCAATCTGCAACGAAAAGGTCTGGAAAAGCGATTTGAAATACAGAAGTACGTGACCAAGCCCGACAGACGGCAACTCGCTGCCTCACTTGGACTTACAGATGCACAGGTAACCTATATATTTTGTACTGCAGCATATATATGTACACTTATAATTTTAGACGAGTGGTATAAACACCACTAATCGTCGATGTGAGTTACACGTTAGATATAGGGTAATATATTGTCACGCCAAAGATGAGCAATTTTAAAGATTTTCGGTTTGTTTATTTATTATTTCTATTCTATATAGAATGTTCTTGTATACATTGGATTATGTTGTCACTGTGTACAATTATCTGCGTTAACCACGCAAATGCGCATACTTTCAAAGAATTATTTTATACGAGAGTAAAACCAATAAGTTTAGTAGTTCGCGCTGTTCACAGCCACGTGCAATACTAAATACCTAACGTCATCCATATTGACTACAAAACAAACTACTCATCGAATGTAATTAATGTGTCTGAAAAACCTAACTTGAATTTTACCGATGTTTATTAATACATACCACACTGATAACAAACTGGTCAGTGTGATGTATGGCCACTGTGTTGTTGTATCATACTATATATTGGAGAATGTTGAATGACATTAAACTGATCACATAGATAACATAGATCTGACGGTTTTTCTGCTTTGCTATATAACAATTGTGCATTAACACTTTCTAGTTGATATTACAATCTAGCATGTTTCAATTTGGCGTATTCCGTGGCATAGTTCAATTAAGGTAGTTGTTACAGCTTAAAACCTACCGCCAGATTTCTCTGACTTTTGCAATACGTCTCCATATTAAGTTGTTGTCATCCAGATGAAAAAAAGTATGGTCACTCAATTACTTTTTGAACATTGAGCAAAACATCTAGGAGCATTTTACCATTGGTTCCTATGGTAAAAGTATTTCATTTCCTTGGGTCACATATTGTGACAATTTCATTTATTATAAGATGGGTACCTAGTTGTCACTAATTAATGAGAAATTATGATGGATGCTTTTTATTTGTTATGGAATAATGCTTTACCGCGGACTTCTTTGGAAGTGCTCAAAAGTTGAGTTCACAGTCAACAGTATACTGTTGAAAGATCAGGAAATATAGTAATTTATTCATTCGTCCTTAATATACAATTATATGTATTGTATACAGGTGAAGGTATGGTTCCAAAACCGTCGAATGAAATGGAGACACACAAAGGAAATGCAAACTAAGAATAAAAATGAAAAACATGACCACCACGACGACGAATACGACGACGACGATACCAACTTGAAGGAACAGGATAATCCGAAAACTAGAAAATACCATGACAACACACCATCAAACAGAAAATCACGTGGTACAGAGTAATTGAAATGATGTATGTGATTATCGAGGTCTGTATCTATAACGATCATATCCGTGCTTTGTATCTTTGCACATGTATATATAATACAAACTGCGGTGAACATCGTGCGTCGAAATCCGTCTGTGTGACGGTTTGGTTTCACAAAATACCACCTACTGTATTTTACTGCTTCGCATTACACAGTGAGCCCAAATTTGGTGCTACGATCGAGCGTGAAAGGACGATCCTTTCGAACTACAGCGAATATACACGACGCGTCGAACTCCGCCATTGGTCTACCATGGGTGCTACTTAATATATCACTTGCCGAGATATGGTGCTTCAATTTAATTATAAAGTGATGTGCAATGCAATGTATTTCTGAAAAAAACAAACTTTTATCTGTTTCAGTGAATTTGTCTTTTTCAGTTGTGTCTATTTATATATCTATCTATATATATATTCATGTATCAGTCACTGTACTTTCACAAATTGGCAAATAAGAAACACAGAGTGTGTAAAGCAATAAGTGACCACGGAGAATAGCTTTAATTATAAAACGCACACATTTCATAGACAGCCAACGATATACCAGAATGAGGTTGGAGTTTCTTGTTTAATTGATACGCACTCAATGCGTTGTAGGTCAGAAGAAACATAGATTGATTTTGCCAGATGTTTTTATCTTGTATCACAATCATATATTATGTAAAGTACAGGGTTTAAATCAGCGTTGACATTATTCCTAATAAACCACTCTAAATATAGACAATCTTGTCCACGTATCTCCTGATTTCAACGCCGCAACCCATTCCAAGGCCTCTTCTAATTTCAACGGCTGCCAACCACTCCAACTGTATCTCCCAATTTTAAAGGCGGCAAATCACTCCCATGCATCTCCTGATTTTAACGGCCGCAAACCACTCCAGGCCATCTTCTGATCTGTCTGATTTCAACGGCTGCCAACCCCAGGCACCTCCCGATTTTAACAGCGACAAATCACCATGCATCTCTTGATGTTAATGGCCGCAAACCTCTCGAAGCCATCTTCTGATTTTAACGGCTGACAACTACTACCATGCATCTCAAGATTTCAACGGCCACCAACCATTCCGTGATTTCAGAGCGGCCTTTAACCACTCAATTCCACGGCTTCAAACCCGTGGGCTAGATTGGCTGCGTCCACACATACAGGAACATTATCTAAATACTTAGAAATATTGTTAATACTTAACTGGTACTCTTAAGTACTTTTTAGATAGAATTCAGTGATAACCGGATAGCCTGTGGTAAGCATCCACTGGGACAGTGACCTACTCACTTCAATTAGTAATGTGGCGTACACGTTTTTAATATTATTTCTTCTAGCCCGTTCTCTAAATATACTAAACGATGGTCCAGGGAGTTAATAGTCCCCGAGGTGAATGTGTTACACACATATAAAGGGATTTGTTACACGGGCTGAAACATTGATACCCTGCCTCGTCAAGTTTCATTGGCGAGCCAGTTGAAGCTGCCAGTCGAGCTTATCGCGGATAGAAAACATTGACAATACAAACCTTGTTTTTGGAAACTTCGAATGAAACTGAAAAGATCGATCTTGAATTTCATTTTATGAGCAGACACACCAGTCATGCATGCCGTGTCGTTTTCTTCACTCGCTACGTTAATAGGTCTGCTTGATGGCAGTTGCAAGGTATATCCATGTATCACGTCCCGTCGACTCCCGCCACAGCGAGCCACTCATGTTGTTTTCCCTTCGAGTGAAATGCAACATTGGAAACGAACAATTGTTTTTTTCCGCAGGTGTGTGCATGGTTTAATATATTCTCAGTGCTCCCTCATCCGGGCCGTTGTGAATCAATGTTTCCTTGGTAATGATAAGAGTGACAACAGTAATAGTTGATGAAGTGAAATCTCAATTAGTTTTTGTATAGTACATGCCAGCAGTGATAATAATGCAATACGAATATGGTACTATTTCAATTTACCAGATGGTATATTCCGTAATACAATGTAACTAACAAAAATGTTTAAAAGGAAATTGTTTAGTAGAAAATAATAACCAGTATTTGTATATAAAATCGGTGATTATGATCGAATTGTTCCCGCTATATTGACATACATGACGTACGTAGATATTGAGTGTGTATTACGTCATTTGTTTCATTGTCTAAGATATCTACGTTAATGCTACTTGTGCATTACGTCATCGTTACATTCACAGGAATAGTAGCTATAGTAATACAGTGATCATCATTTGGTAGTTTGGTTCAAATATGACAGATGCAACTATGATGTTGTTGCCATGGCAAATCAGATACTAGATAAAAAAAAATACATTTCACTGGAAAATATGTAGTTGTTTATTCTTATGTCATAGTTCGTAGCGAAAAAGTACATTCGTATTGATTCATGTCAGCGTGTCCCAGGGCGGCGTCCTGCAAAGTGATTTTTATCAGGCTCTTAATGTATTTATCTGTTTATCTAAGGTTGACTGGCAGTGGACTAACACTCTCACCTCGATGCCAGCCGTGATTTGTCAAACTAGTAAAACAGCCAGCTATTGGATGAGATATCATAGTTGCTATTTATTCGCCCAAATTTTAAGGTTGTGGCGTGCAGACTGATTTCCTTCCATTTTGCTGAACTTTGCTCTGCACGCCAAGTGTCGACTCGAGGGATTCTCGGGGGGCGTTTAGAGACGCCGATCGATAGTGTTTTGAAGAGAAATTGTACAGTAAAAGCAACAGGAAATGAGATTAAGGGCCATGACTTCCGTGGGAACTACATGCATTGGAACTTGCTCACATGTCAGGCCGGAAAGTGGTGCTAAACTTGTAAGAATGTGTTGTGATTCGTGTCCAATACGGTATTGTCTACATCGCATTGTAATGCCACTACACCAATTGGTATTGGTTGTGAGTAAAAACAAACCAAATACGTCTGAATGGCTATCTGGTGCTGCCAGATTGACAATGATCTATCAGTGACTATTGTAGAACGAACAGCAATAAGACACGCTTGCATGCGATCCATGATGAAAAAGTAACATGACGCTAATCAAAACTAACTCACAAACAATTAAATTTGAGTTCGTGACAAGAAACGTTACAGAAATTGGCGTTTACATAGGACCTCCGCAGACACGTAAACATAATATAAACTGCATTTTATTTGATTGATTAAAACTTGAAGCGATCGAGTCAAGAATTTTAAGGAGCCAAGACTCAAGTACAGGTAATAATATCAGAAGGCATTGTGATCATCGTGTTCCATACCAGTTACCATGGCAATGGAAATATCGATAGGCTAAAGTGATTGACATTTGCCTCACCTTGGCGTATGTACACGTACAGGCAGTAGCGCCGTTCTACTTGGGACGTCAATTCTGCTTCTATTAGGTTTTAAAGTGAGATGGGATAGAATAGTAACACTCCATTGTATCACTACGGAAGTATGCTGGCTGACATATAGAGACGCTTGGTGTACAGCCAGGCGACATGACTGTCGCTGACCCGTACCCGTCCGATCAATTGGGGATGGAAGTAACCGGAGACATCTGTCTACTACAGTCTAGACAAACCAGAATAAAACAAATTATATACAAAAATAATAATATTCGGACATCACATTTGAATCCAAATATCAAAATAATACGTCAATGTGCGTATGGAAGGTTCCTCTGCTACCTTCCATGATGTACGGTCAGTCGAAAGAGCGATGGTCATACTGGAGGCACATCACGGAAAGATACGAAATCTCACCTTGGCTTAAAGTTGACGATACTTCGGCTGAACAATATATGTACACAGATTTAATTATAACAAACCGAAAGCGTCAACTGAAGTGTCACCTTTCAGGGAATGTAAACCAGATCGCGCATATTCGCTGTCTGTTTTTACAATTTCTAACATGTCCGGTTGGCTGATTTCCCCTCATCTCGCAAGCTCAGGTTGTTTTTATTTCTTGAAAACCATTAACCCGTTCTTCTATTTGGTCTTGATGGGCTGTAAGTTTGTGTTCGGGGTGAGTTGTTGCTCTATTGCATGCATAAACACACTTCCAAATGGTAATACGAAAATCTGAAATGTGGTGTAACTCGACAACACCGAGCCCCCTTGCCCACTCGACTTTCCCACAGTGTTCTGATAAGATACGCCAATTTGTCAACGCGCGCAGACGTCGCGACCAACAGTGATATTCTAACACCAAGAACGCGATACAATCACAGTAGATACTACTATCAATTGTATAAGTTACATCACCTGGAAATTAAGCAATACACATAAAAAATCCCCGAATAAAACATTTGACAGGATTGTTAGAAATTGGCCGCGAATAACATACCTGGCACAAAACAGATCGAAAACAGCAAGCGATCGCATAAAGTCTGTGTTAGTAAGGTCACAATGATTATTCAAAACTTATAATTATACGACTATTTGCGGTGTGTGCTAAGCATCTACCACTTGGTACAACAGGTTTCGGACTACGGGCAGTCACTTGCATTGTACGTAATGTAGGATCTTCCATTCCAGGAAGGTAGCAGATTGTGGGGTAGGGGCACAGAAGTACGGGGCAGCCATCCCGGATAAAACTCATCTAATGTATACACTTTCAAGTTGGAGAAATATCTTTTGAAAAGTAGACCAAAACAATAGTTGGTAAGCACGGCAGGCACTAGTTTTAATATACCAGTATATATTATGAGAATACCACCAGGTGTCAAATAAACGATTTTATGTTGTTGAATTTATTATAATACAGTGTATTTCATGAACTTTTCATGGAAATTAAAAAAAAAACATTTACCTTGGAAATCCAAGCTAAGGCAATCCATTTTGTAGCAGTCATTTCCTACGAGTCTTTGTTCTTTCAATCATTGTTCCATTTACTACCATACATGCTAAGACATTAATGAATGGTCATTTTGTTTTCAACAGTCATTTAAATTTTATAAAACATTTACTGTTTTATAAATATTTTATATAAAAACATTCAAGCTTCAGCGAATTTTCACTATGTCGTAAATTTCATGAAGGTACGAGTTCGTTTTATGGAAATTTATAAAATATTTTTAAAGCATTTATTCCGGAAGATCCTCGCGATCCTTCATTCAAATCCAGAAGGTGCTTTTCATTAATTTAATCAATTTGGTAAAGCACATTATCCATGAGTCTTATCGGGTATCTTCCAATCATTGACGTTTCACATGGTCATTCATCCTAAACGTGTGGTATTTGTTCGGATGCTTTTCAATCACCATTGATTGAATATTTACATGAAACAAATTCATACCACCATGAAATGAACAGTATCGATAATTGTTTTTAAACCTGTGAAAAACAGCCATTGAGACTGGTTTGGACTTTAAAATTAAAAGTTGGTATTTTACATACGTTGCGTAAGTCGCTACGAGTCCCATATCGAACAGGACGCAGAGCGACGACCACCACCCTTTAAATGTGACGTCATTTAACTTTTTCAATAACATGAGATGCAGGAAAGATTGACAGCATTTCAGAACAGCATCTGCACATTTAAACAGAGTACTAATGGCTCTTATTGAAATCAACGTGCAAAATCGTACATTATTGTATAAATCATACTCCGTGAAAGCAAACATGGCGTTATGCGTAGAGGGGTCAAACTGGGAAGTGACGCAGACCCCATCGAACCATCATAAATTTCACAAAAAGGTCGAACTGGCACAAATGTTATTGCACCGCTGTTGAGCTTGAAATAACTTTATTTGACAAACACAAACATTCCCCAACAAATCTGACATTTATTGTCTCCATAATACACGAATAAAGAGACCTAATAGAGAAGCTAAACTAAATATTTATTATTAGCTAGCCGTATATATCATGTCAATGTAAACATACTGATACAATATCAAATTATTAAGGCCGGATATAGACAAGAGAAATGTACATCAAAACAAGAGTGGGGCAGAACATGTCACCTTCCTCTACTTAAAGGTGGCAGATTGGACATGTTGCTGTTAATTATTACACCCATAAAACTCAGATGAGATGAGACACAGTCGATAACGTGACAGCTCTGAGTTATTACGTCACAATACCGCGTTGACTTAAAAGAACACAAGGACGAGCGAAGAGAACTAAATTTAGTCGTAAAAACAAGGTATCTTTTAGTTAGCACGATCTCTCGCCAGAGGTTTAACAACAGAACGTATACAGTTTATGGTTTAACATGCACTACCTGACCATGGTTTCATATGGGGTGGAGTAGGGTAGACGACTGCATAGTGGGTTGGCGGACTGGTGCCCTAGTGGGTAGACGATTGTATGGTGGCTATAGTACAATGGTGTCGCACGGGATGAGGCATATGACTATATATTGGGTAAACAGCTGGGTATAATAGACTGGTGTTATGAGTGGTTATGGTAGACAATTGTATCGTGGATTTAGTAGACTAGTTTGGGGTAGACGAATGCGTGGTGGTTATAGCAGACTGGTGTCCTACGGGAATGGGGTAGACGACTTTATGGAGGGTATTAGCAGACTGGTGTCCTACGGGAATGGGGTAGACGACGTTATGGAGGGTATAGTAGACTGGTGTCCTATGGGAATGGGGTAGATGGATGTACGGAGATATAGTAGACTGGTGTTCTGTGGGAGTCGGGTAGACGACTGCATGGTGGGTATAGTAGACTGGTGTTCTACGGGAATGGGGTGGACGACTGCATGGTGGCTATAGTAGACTGGTATTCTCCGGGAGTCGGGTAGACGACTGCATGGCGGGTACAGTAGACTGGTGTTCTACGGGAATGGGGTGGACGACTGCATGGTGGCTATAATAGACTGGTATTCTCCGGGAGTCGGGTAGACGACTGCATGGCGAGTACAGTAGACTGGTGTTCTATGGGAATGGGGTGGACGACTGCATGATGGCTATAGTAGACTGGTATTCTCCGGGAGTCGGGTAGACGACTGCATGGCGGGTATAGTAGACTGGTGTTCTATGGGAATGGGGTGGACGACTGCATGATGGCTATAGTAGACTGGTCTTCTCCGGGAGTCGGGTAGACGACTGCATGGCGGGTATAGTAGACTGGTGTTTTACTTGAGTGGGGTAGACGACGGTTTGGAGGGTATAGTATACTGGTGTTCTACGGGAGTAGGGTGGACGACGGTATGGAGGGTATAGTATACTGATTTTCTGTGGGAGTGGGGTAGACGACTGCATGGCGGGTATAGTATACTGGTGTTCTACGGGAGTGGGGTAGACGAAGGTACGGAGGGTAAATAGTAGACGTGTGCTCTAAAGAAATGGTGGGTATGGCAGACGGACGGCCTGAGGAAAGAAATCTGCACCGTGGATAACAGACACTTATACATATAGTCTTCAATTACTAGTACATTGCGTAATGTAATTCGTGTCTTATCAGAAAGGGGTTCGGCTTTCTCCTGGTATTACTTACAACGCAATTTCAATGCATGTAGCTACTTAGGCACACAAAGATAACGTGTTCTTTCGAGAAATAATAAACTAAATTGCCCATGGACCAGTAATGAAGCCCAGTACACATAATAAGTGAAATCATAGATCAAACGGTTCATGGTGAAATATACATCAAAGGTAAAGTAGGAATACCTCACAAGGGCAACAGAACTGATTGCAATGGAAGGTGAAGTTACGTTGTTGCCTGGGAGATATTTACCAGTTGAAATTGATGTGCGAGAAGTTACTCCACTTCAAAAACAACAAACTCTTGTTTTCTTGGAGGGCATAAACCGACAGTACAAGTGTTTAATTGTAAATGGGGCTAGATTGAAAATGACCAGTGTAAACACCAAGCCGGTGGTCTGTAGTCATCAATTACGCTCAGTGCAGTGAGAAGTTGGGTTCTTATCAGCTGAAATCCTTCCAACTATACACCATGGGACACCCTAAGAACAGTGTCAATCGTAATCTACACCGCCCCTAAAGACAAGACGTCGTTTTATTACCAGTGTAAATGGTTTCCATTGATAGATAATGACGTCAATTACCACTATCCTTATATACTCAAACACATACTAGTATATGGCACAATTGGCTATCCTCTAGTAAGAACGATATTAACATCTATATCAAAAAAATTCTATCATTTAAAAAAAAAAAATAATTGCAACAATATTCTCAATTATCTTAAAATCAAAGAATTAGCAGCTCTGGTCGCTATCAATGTAGTGTATTATACAAAAGGTCCCATACTGACGGGAAGGTGCAGGTTTCGCAGAATATTCCGAACTAAGGGAAATACAATGTGCCTTGATGGTCACATATATTCTAAACTACGGGGTATACGAGTCTGGACCATCGCGACACAATATTTAATTTCCTGTAGTGCGTGTGTGTCATTGGGTCACGTTGGTGGTCATGTGACTTGAGTAGTGTATCGTACATTTTCATCATCACACAAAAATGAACAGTGTGAAGCAACACAGCACTATTCTAACCAATAAATTCTAATTTGACCCTCAATAAACAGCTGATAAGTAAGATATTTCTTCAAAGTATTAAATTATTCATGAACAAATGACGTGTTCAATAGCTCTTTTGTATTTATGTAAATTAAACTCTCCTCACCATCACGTACAGCAGGGAAGAGCAACTGCTGGCTGAATCTTTCAATTTTGTTTTATTTTTTTTAAATTTTATTTATCGTTTTCAAAGCGTAATGGCTATATGTAGCTGTTTTTCGTAGAAGTGGAAAATGTAAAGTTTACACTAACAATAAATAACATGACGAATAACTCGCCACTTGTTTCCATTTACAATATCTTTATAATGAATTGATATTTCCCTGAATTCTAAGACCCTTTGTAACGCAGTGTCTGATTGGCCAAGTTTTAGCAATGCGGCAAGGCAGTGACGTAATCAGCCAGTACAAACTTAACTGGGATTGCAACTTGGGTTATTTATAGACAATTTACCGGGCGAGTGAGATTTCACTGAATTTTTAACACTGGAACTGTACTTGGGAATGAAACGTTTTGAACCTTGGTGGCGCTGTTCCCACTAGTTTTAGGGTGTTGGCTGTACCATTGTCGAATATTTTCTACAAGGTGGATCGTGACATACAATATGTTGCCTATGGGGGAAATAGTGCTGGCTGAATCAATGTCTGATATTTACTAAAAGATAGATTATGACATACAATATGTTGTCTATGGGGTAAATAGTGCTGGCTGAATCAATGTCTGATATTTACTAAAAGATAGATTATGACATACAATATGTTGTCTATGGGGTAAATAGTGCTGGCTGAATCAATGTCTGATATTTACTAAAAGATAGATTATGACATACAATATGTTGCCTATGGGGTAAATAGTGCTGGCTGAATCAATGTATGATATTTACTAAAAGATAGATTTTGACATACAATATGTTGCCTGTGGGGTAAATAGTGCTGGCTGAATCAATGTCTGATATTTACTAAAAGATAGATTATGACATACAATATGTTTCCTATGGGGTAAATAGTGCTGGCTGAATCAATGTCTGATATTTACTAAAAGATAGATTTTGACATACAATATGTTGCCTATGGGGTAAATAGTGCTGGCTGAATCAATGTCTGATATTTACTAAAAGATAGATTATGACATACAATATGTTGCCTATTGGGTAAATAGTGCTGGCTGAATCAATGTCTGATATTTACTAAAAGATAGATTATGACATACAATATGTTGCCTATGGGGGAAATAGTGCTGGCTGAATCAATGTCTGATATTTACTAAAAGATAGATTTTGACATACAATATGTTGTCTATGGGGGAAATAGTGCTGGCTGAATCAATGTCTGATATTCAGTAAGGATAGATTATGACATACAATATGTTGTCTATGGGGTAAATAGTGCTGGCTGAATCAATGTCTGATATTCAGTAAGGATAGATTATGACATACAATATGTTGCCTATGGGGTAAATAGTGCTGGCTGAATCAATGTCTGATATTTACTAAAAGATAGATTTTGACATACAATATGTTGTCTATGGGGTAAATAGTGCTGGCTGAATCAATGTCTGATATTTACTAAAAGATAGATTTTGACATACAATATGTTGTCTATGGGGTAAATAGTGCTAGCTGAATCAATGTCTGATATTCAGTATGGATAGATTTTGACATACAATATGTTGTCTACGGGGTAAATAGTGCTGGCTGAATCAATGTCTGATATTCAGTAAGGATAGATTTTGACATACAATATGTTGTCTATGGGGTAAATAGTGCTGGCTGAATCAATGTCTGATATTTACTAAAAGATAGATTTTGACATACAATATGTTGTCTATGGGGTAAATAGTGCTGGCTGAATCAATGTCTGATATTTAGTAAGGATAGATTATGACATACAATATGTCGCCTATGGGGTAAATAGTGCTGGCTGAATCAATGTCTGATATTTACTAAAAGATAGATTTTGACATACAATATGTTGCCTATGGGGTAAATAGTGCTGGCTGAATCAATGTCTGATATTCAGTAAGGATAGATTATGACATACAATATGTTGCCTATGGGGTAAATAGTGCTGGCTGAATCAATGTCTGATATTTACTAAAAGATAGATTTTGACATACAATATGTTGTCTATGGGGTAAATAGTGCTGGCTGAATCAATGTCTGATATTCAGTAAGGATAGATTATGACATGCAATATGTTGTCTATGGGGTAAATAGTGCAGGCTGAATCAATGTCTGATATTCAGTAAGGATAGATTTTGACATACAATATGTTGCCTATGGGGTAAATAGTGCTGGCTGAATCAATGTCTGATATTTACTAAAAGATAGTATTTGACATACAATATGTTGTCTATGGGGTAAATAGTGCTGGCTGAATCAATGTCTGATATTTAGTAAGGATAGATTATGACATACAATATGTTGCCTATGGGGTAAATAGTGCTAGCTGAATCAATGTCTGATATTTACTAAAAGATAGATTTTGACATACAATATGTTGTCTATGGGGTAAATAGTGCTGGCTGAATCAATGTCTGATATTTACTAAAAGATAGATTATGACATACAATATGTTGCCTATGGGGTAAATAGTGCTGGCTGAATCAATGTCTGATATTTAGTAAAAGATAGATTATGACATACAATATGTTGTCTATGCGGTAAATAGTGCTGGCTGAATCAATGTCTGATATTTACTAAAAGATAGATTATGACATACAATATGTTGCCTATGGGGTAAATAGTGCTGGCTGAATCAATGTCTGATATTTAGTAAAAGATAGATTATGACATACAATATGTTGCCTATGGGGGAAATAGTGCTGGCTGAATCAATGTCTGATATTTACTAAAAGAAAGATTTTGACATACAATATGTTGTCTATGGGGTAAATAGTGCTGGCTGAATCAATGTCTGATATTTACTAAAAGATAGATTATGACATACAATATGTTGCCTATGGGGGAAATAGTGCTGGCTGAATCAATGTCTGATATTTACTAAAAGATAGATTTTGACATACAATATGTTGTCTATGGGGGAAATAGTGCTGGCTGAATCAATGTCTGATATTCAGTAAGGATAGATTATGACATACAATATGTTGTCTATGGGGTAAATAGTGCTGGCTGAATCAATGTCTGATATTCAGTCCGGATAGATCATGACATACAATATGTTGCCTATGGGGTAAATAGTGCTGGCTGAATCAATGTCTGATACTTACTAAAAGATAGATTTTGTCATACAATATGTTGTCTATGGGGTAAATAGTGCTGGCTGAATCAATGTCTGATATTTACTAAAAGATAGATTTTGACATACAATATGTTGTCTATGGGGTAAATAGTGCTGGCTGAATCAATGTCTGATATTCAGTAAGGATAGATTTTGACATACAATATGTTGTCTATGGGGTAAATAGTGCTGACTGAATCAATGTCTGATATTCAGTAAGGATAGATTTTGACATACAATATGTTGCCTATGGGGTAAATAGTGCTGGCTGAATCAATGTCTGATATTTACTAAAAGATAGATTTTGACATACAATATGTTGTCTATGGGGTAAATAGTGCTGGCTGAATCAATGTCTGATATTCAGTAAGGATAGATTATGACATACAATATGTTGCCTATAGGGTAAATAGTGCTGGCTGAATCAATGTCTGATATTTACTAAAAGATAGATTTTGACATACAATATGTTGCCTATGGGGTAAATAGTGCTGGCTGAATCAATGTCTGATATTCAGTAAGGATAGATTATGACATACAATATGTTGCCTATGGGGTAAATAGTGCTGGCTGAATCAATGTCTGATATTCAGTAAGTATATATTATGACATACAATATGTTGCCTATGGGGTAAATAGTGCTGGCTGAATCAATGTCTGATATTTACTAAAAGATAGATTTTGACATACAATATCTTGTCTATGGGGTAAATAGTGCTGGCTGAATCAATGTCTGATATTTACTAAAAGATAGATTTTGACGTACAATATGTTGTCTATGGGGTAAATAGTGCTGGCTGAATCAATGTCTGATATTCAGTAAGGATAGATTAAGACATACAATATGTTGCCTATGGGGTAAATAGTGCTGGCTGAATCAATGTATGATATTTACTAAAAGATAGATTTTGACATACAATATGTTGCCTATGGGGTAAATAGTGCTGGCTGAATCAATGTCTGATATTCAGTAAGGATAGATTATGACATACAATATGTTGCCTATGGGGTAAATAGTGCTGGCTGAATCAATGTCTGATATTCAGTAAGGATATATTATGACATACAATATGTTGCCTATGGGGTAAATAGTGCTGGCTGAATCAATGTCTGATATTTACTAAAAGATAGATTTTGACATACAATATGTTGTCTATGGGGTAAATAGTGCTGGCTGAATCAATGTCTGATATTTACTAAAAGATAGATTTTGACATACAATATGTTGTCTATGGGGTAAATAGTGCTGGCTGAATCAATGTCTGATATTCAGTAAGGATATATTTTGA
The DNA here is from genome assembly GCF_978046115.1 of Saccoglossus kowalevskii. NCBI lineage: Eukaryota > Metazoa > Hemichordata > Enteropneusta > Harrimaniidae > Saccoglossus > Saccoglossus kowalevskii. Next base: position 10,234,153 of record NC_140642.1, read on the forward strand.
CATACAATATGTTGTCTATGGGGTAAATAGTGCTGGCTGAATCAATGTCTGATATTCAGTAAGGATATATTTTGACATACAATATGTTGCCTATGGGGTAAATAGTGCTGGCTGAATCAATGTCTGATATTTACTAAAAGATATATTTTGACATACAATATGTTGTCTATGGGGTAAATAGTGCTGGCTGAATCAATGTCTGATATTTAGTAAGGATAGATTATGACATACAATATGTTGCCTATAGGGTAAATAGTGCTGGCTGAATCAATGTCTTATATTTACTAAAAGATAGATTTTGACATACAATATGTTGTCTATGGGGTAAATAGTGCTGGCTGAATCAATGTCTGATATTTACTAAAAGATAGATTTTGACATACAATATGTTGCCTATGGGGTAAATAGTGCTGGCTGAATCAATGTCTGATATTCAGTAAGGATAGATTATGACATACAATATGTTGCCTATGGGGTAAATAGTGCTGGCTGAATCAATGTCTGATATTCAGTAAGGATAGATTATGACATACAATATGTTGCCTATGGGGTAAATAGTGCTGGCTGAATCAATGCCTGATATTTACTAAAAGATAGATTTTGACATACAATATGTTGTCTATGGGGTAAATAGTGCTGGCTGAATCAATGTCTGATATTTAGTAAGGATAGATTATGACATACAATATGTTGCCTATGGGGTAAATAGTGCTGGCTGAATCAATGTCTGATATTTACTAAAAGATAGATTATGACATACAATATGTTGCCTATGGGGTAAATAGTGCTGGCTGAATCAATGTCTGATATTTACTAAAAGATAGATTATGACATACAATATGTTGTCTATGGGGTAAATAGTGCTGGCTGAATCAATGTCTGATATTTACTAAAAGATAGATTTTGACATACAATATGTTGTCTATGGGGTAAATAGTGCTGGCTGAATCAATGTCTGATATTTAGTAAGGATAGATTATGACATACAATATGTTGCCTATGGGGTAAATAGTGCTGGCTGAATCAATGTCTGATATTTACTAAAAGATAGATTATGACATACAATATGTTGCCTATGGGGTAAATAGTGCTGGCTGAATCAATGTCTGATATTTACTAAAAGATAGAATTTGACATACAATATGTTGTCTATGGGGTAAATAGTGCTGGCTGAATCAATGTCTGATATTTACTAAAAGATAGATTATGACATACAATATGTTGTCTATGGGGTAAATAGTGCTGGCTGAATCAATGACTGTTATTTACTAAAAGATAGATTTTGACATACAATATGTTGTCTATGGGGTAAATAGTGCTGGCTGAATCAATGTCTGATATTTACTAAAAGATAGATTATGACATACAATATGTTGTCTATGGGGTAAATAGTGCTGGCTGAATCAATGTCTGATATTTACTAAAAGATACTGTAAAGGGGGTAATTATTCACTGGGTTTTAATTTAGCTTATTTCGCTGACTGGAAAATGCGCTAAATTAAAACCCAGTGAATATGTAAAATTTAGCATAGAACACATTATCTAAATGATAAAACCGTGAATTTAAAACCCACTGAATATGCCTGAAATGGTAAATCAGTGAAATTTAAACCCAGTGAAAATTAGTCATTTTACAGTAGATTATGACATACAATATGTTGTCTATGGGGTAAATAGTGCTGGCTGAATCAATGTCTGATATTTACTAAAAGATAGATCATGACAGACAATATGTTGCCTATGGGGTAAATAGTGCTGGCTGAATCAATGTCTGATATTTACTAAAAGATAGATTATGACATACAATATGTTGCCTATGGGGTAAATAGTGCTGGCTGAATCAATGTCTGATATTTACTAAAAGATAGATTTTGACATACAATATGTTGTCTATGGGGTAAATAGTGCTGGCTGAATCAATGTCTGATATTTACTAAAAGATAGATTTTGACATACAATATGTTGTCTATGGGGTAAATAGTGCTGGCTGAATCAATGTCTGATATTCAGTAAGGATAGATTTTGACATACAATATGTTGTCTATGGGGTAAATAGTGCTGGCTGAATCAATGTCTGATATTTACTAAAAGATAGATCATGACAGACAATATGTTGCCTATGGGGTAAATAGTGCTGGCTGAATCAATGTCTGATATTTACTAAAAGATAGATTTTGACATACAATATGTTGCCTATGGGGTAAATAGTGCTGGCTGAATCAATGTCTGATATTTACTAAAAGATAGATTATGACATACAATATGTTGTCTATGGGGTAAATAGTGCTGGCTGAATCAATGTCTGTTATTTACTAAAAGATAGATTTTGACATACAATATGTTGTCTATGGGGTAAATAGTGCTGGCTGAATCAATGTCTGATATTTACTAAAAGATAGATTATGACATACAATATGTTGTCTATGGGGTAAATAGTGCTGGCTGAATCAATGTCTGATATTTACTAAAAGATAGATTATGACATACAATATGTTGTCTATGGGGTAAATAGTGCTGGCTGAATCAATGTCTGATATTTACTAAAAGATAGATTATGACATACAATATGTTGCCTATGGGGTAAATAGTGCTGGCTGAATCAATGTCTGATATTTACTAAAAGATAGATTTTGACATACAATATGTTGTCTATGGGGTAAATTGTGCTGGCTGAATCAATGTCTGATATTTACTAAAAGATAGATTTTGACATACAATATGTTGTCTATGGGGTAAATAGTGCTGGCTGAATCAATGTCTGATATTCAGTAAGGATAGATTTTGACATACAATATGTTGCCTATGGGGTAAATAGTGCTGGCTGAATCAATGTCTGATATTTACTAAAAGATAGATTATGACATACAATATGTTGCCTATGGGGTAAATAGTGCTGGCTGAATCAATGTCTGATATTTACTAAAAGATAGATTTTGACATACAATATGTTGTCTATGGGGTAAATAGTGCTGGCTGAATCAATGTCTGATATTCAGTAAGGATAGATTTTGACATACAATATGTTGTCTATGGGGTAAATAGTGCTGGCTGAATCAATGTCTGATATTTACTAAAAGATAGATCATGACAGACAATATGTTGCCTATGGGGTAAATAGTGCTGGCTGAATCAATGTCTGATATTTACTAAAAGATAGATTTTGACATACAATATGTTGCCTATGGGGTAAATAGTGCTGGCTGAATCAATGTCTGATATTTACTAAAAGATAGATTATGACATACAATATGTTGTCTATGGGGTAAATAGTGCTGGCTGAATCAATGTCTGTTATTTACTAAAAGATAGATTTTGACATACAATATGTTGTCTATGGGGTAAATAGTGCTGGCTGAATCAATGTCTGATATTTACTAAAAGATAGATTATGACATACAATATGTTGTCTATGGGGTAAATAGTGCTGGCTGAATCAATGTCTGATATTTACTAAAAGATAGATTATGACATACAATATGTTGTCTATGGGGTAAATAGTGCTGGCTGAATCAATGTCTGATATTTACTAAAAGATAGATTATGACATACAATATGTTGCCTATGGGGTAAATAGTGCTGGCTGAATCAATGTCTGATATTTACTAAAAGATAGATTTTGACATACAATATGTTGTCTATGGGGTAAATAGTGCTGGCTGAATCAATGTCTGATATTTACTAAAAGATAGATTTTGACATACAATATGTTGTCTATGGGGTAAATAGTGCTGGCTGAATCAATGTCTGATATTCAGTAAGGATAGATTTTGACATACAATATGTTGTCTATGGGGTAAATAGTGCTGGCTGAATCAATGTCTGATATTTAGTAAGGATAGATTATGACATACAATATGTTGCCTATAGGGTAAATAGTGCTGGCTGAATCAATGTCTGATATTTACTAAAAGATAGATTTTGACATACAATATGTTGTCTATGGGGTAAATAGTGCTGGCTGAATCAATGTCTGATATTCAGTAAGGATAGATTATGACATACAATATGTTGCCTATGGGGTAAATAGTGCTGGCTGAATCAATGTCTGATATTCAGTAAGGATAGATTATGACATACAATATATTGTCTATGGGGTAAATAGTGCTGGCTGAATCAATGTCTGATATTTACTAAAAGATAGATTATGACATACAATATGTTGTCTATGGGGTAAATAGTGCTGGCTGAATCAATGTCTGATATTTACTAAAAGATAGATTATGACATACAATATGTTGCCTATGGGGGAAATAGTGCTGGCTGAATCAATGTCTGATATTTACTAAAAGATAGATTTTGACATACAATATGTTGCCTGTGGGGTAAAGAGTGCTGGCTGAATCAATGTCTGATATTTACTAAAAGATAGATTTTGACATACAATATGTTGCCTATGGGGTAAATAGTGCCGGCTGAATCAATGTCTGATATTTACTAAAAGATAGATTTTGACATACAATATGTTGCCTATGGGGTAAATAGTGCCGGCTGAATCAATGTCTGATATTTAGTAAGGATAGATTATGACATACAATATGTTGTCTATGGGGTAAATAGTGCTGGCAGAATCAATGTCTGATATTTACCAAAATCTAGATTATGACATACAATATGTTGTCTATGGGGTAAATAGTGCTGGCTGAATCAATGTCTGATATTTACTAAAAGATAGATTTTGACATACAATATGTTGCCTATGGGGTAAATAGTGCTGGCTGAATCAACGTCTGATATTCAGTAAGGATAGATTTTGACATACAATATGTTGTCTATGGGGTAAATAGTGCTGGCTGAATCAATGTCTGATATTTAGTAAGGATAGATTATGACATACAATATGTTGTCTATGGGGTAAATAGTGCTGGCTAAATCAATGTCTGATATTTACTAAAAGATAGATTTTGACATACAATATGTTGCCTATGGGGCAAATAGTGCTGGCTGAATCAATGTCTGATATTTACTAAAAGATAGATTTTGACATACAATATGTTGCCTATGGGGTAAATAGTGCCGGCTGAATCAATGTCTGATATTTAGTAAGGATAGATTATGACATACAATATGTTGTCTATGGGGTAAATAGTGCTGGCTGAATCAATGTCTGATATTTACCAAAATCTAGATTATGACATACAATATGTTGTCTATGGGGTAAATAGTGCTGGCTGAATCAATGTCTGATATTTACTAAAAGAGAGATTTTGACATACAATATGTTGCCTATGGGGTAAAGAGTGCTGGCTGAATCAATGTCTGATATTTACTAAAAGATAGATTTTGACATACAATATGATGCCTATGGGGGAAATAGTGCTGGCTGAATCAATGTCTGATATTTACTAAAAGATAGATTTTGACATACAATATGTTGCCTATGGGGTAAAGAGTGCTGGCTGAATCAATGTCTGATATTTACTAAAAGATAGATTTTGACATACAATAGGTTGCCTATGGGGTAAATAGTGCTGGCTGAATCAATGTCTGATATTTACTAAAAGATAGATTTTGACATACAATATGTTGCCTATAGGGTAAATAGTGCTGGCTGAATCAATGTCTGATATTTACTAAAAGACAGATTTTGACATACAATATGTTGTCTATGGGGTAAATAGTACTGGCTGAATCAATGTCTGATATTTACCAAAATCTAGATTATGACATACAATATGTTGTCTATGGGGTAAATAGTGCTGGCTGAATCAATGTCTGATATTTACTAAAAGATAGATTTTGACATACAATATGTTGCCTATGGGGTAAATAGTGCTGGCTGAATCAATGTCTGATATTTACGAAAAGATAGATTTTGACATACAATATGTTGCCTATGGGGTAAATAGTGCCGGCTGAATCAATGTCTGATATTTACTAAAAGATAGATTTTGACATACAATATGTTGCCCATGGGGTAAATAGTGCTGGCTGAATCAATGTCTGATATTTAGTAAGGATAGATTATGACATACAATATGTTGTCTATGGGGTAAATAGTGCTGGCTAAATCAATGTCTGATATTTAGTAAAAGATAGATTTTGACATACAATATGTTGCCTATGGGGTAAATAGTGCTGGCTGAATCAATGTCTGATATTTACTAAAAGATAGATTTTGACATACAATATGTTGCCTATGGGGTAAATAGTGCAGGCTGAATCAATGTCTGATAATTAGTAAGGATAGATTATGACATGCAATATGTTGTCTATGGGGTAAATAGTGCTGGCAGAATCAATGTCTGATATTTACCAAAATCTAGATTATGACATACAATATGTTGTCTATGGGGTAAATAGTGCTGGCTGAATCAATGTCTGATATTTACTAAAAGATAGATTTTGACATACAATATGTTGCCTATGGGGTAAATAGTGCTGGCTGAATCAATGTCTGATATTTACTAAAAGATAGATTTTGACATACAATATGTTGCCTATGGGGTAAATAGTGCTGGCTGAATCAATGTCTGATATTTACTAAAAGATAGATTTTGACATACAATATGTTGCCTATGGGGTAAATAGTGCCGGCTGAATCAATGTCTGATATTTAGTAAGGATAGATTATGACATACAATATGTTGTCTATGGGGTAAATAGTGCTGGCAGAATCAATGTCTGATATTTACCAAAATCTAGATTATGACATACAATATGTTGTCTATGGGGTAAATAGTGCTGGCTGAATCAATGTCTGATATTTACTAAAAGATAGATTTTGACATACAATATGTTGCCTATGGGGTAAATAGTGCTGGCTGAATCAACGTCTGATATTCAGTAAGGATAGATTTTGACATACAATATGTTGTCTATGGGGTAAATAGTGCTGGCTGAATCAATGTCTGATATTTAGTAAGGATAGATTATGACATACAATATGTTGTCTATGGGGTAAATAGTGCTGGCTAAATCAATGTCTGATATTTACTAAAAGATAGATTTTGACATACAATATGTTGCCTATGGGGCAAATAGTGCTGGCTGAATCAATGTCTGATATTTACTAAAAGATAGATTTTGACATACAATATGTTGCCTATGGGGTAAATAGTGCCGGCTGAATCAATGTCTGATATTTAGTAAGGATAGATTATGACATACAATATGTTGTCTATGGGGTAAATAGTGCTGGCTGAATCAATGTCTGATATTTACCAAAATCTAGATTATGACATACAATATGTTGTCTATGGGGTAAATAGTGCTGGCTGAATCAATGTCTGATATTTACTAAAAGAGAGATTTTGACATACAATATGTTGCCTATGGGGTAAAGAGTGCTGGCTGAATCAATGTCTGATATTTACTAAAAGATAGATTTTGACATACAATATGATGCCTATGGGGGAAATAGTGCTGGCTGAATCAATGTCTGATATTTACTAAAAGATAGATTTTGACATACAATATGTTGCCTATGGGGTAAAGAGTGCTGGCTGAATCAATGTCTGATATTTACTAAAAGATAGATTTTGACATACAATAGGTTGCCTATGGGGTAAATAGTGCTGGCTGAATCAATGTCTGATATTTACTAAAAGATAGATTTTGACATACAATATGTTGCCTATAGGGTAAATAGTGCTGGCTGAATCAATGTCTGATATTTACTAAAAGACAGATTTTGACATACAATATGTTGTCTATGGGGTAAATAGTACTGGCTGAATCAATGTCTGATATTTACCAAAATCTAGATTATGACATACAATATGTTGTCTATGGGGTAAATAGTGCTGGCTGAATCAATGTCTGATATTTACTAAAAGATAGATTTTGACATACAATATGTTGCCTATGGGGTAAATAGTGCTGGCTGAATCAATGTCTGATATTTACGAAAAGATAGATTTTGACATACAATATGTTGCCTATGGGGTAAATAGTGCCGGCTGAATCAATGTCTGATATTTACTAAAAGATAGATTTTGACATACAATATGTTGCCCATGGGGTAAATAGTGCTGGCTGAATCAATGTCTGATATTTAGTAAGGATAGATTATGACATACAATATGTTGTCTATGGGGTAAATAGTGCTGGCTAAATCAATGTCTGATATTTACTAAAAGATAGATTTTGACATACAATATGTTGCCTATGGGGTAAATAGTGCTGGCTGAATCAATGTCTGATATTTACTAAAAGATAGATTTTGACATACAATATGTTGCCTATGGGGTAAATAGTGCAGGCTGAATCAATGTCTGATAATTAGTAAGGATAGATTATGACATGCAATATGTTGTCTATGGGGTAAATAGTGCTGGCAGAATCAATGTCTGATATTTACCAAAATCTAGATTATGACATACAATATGTTGTCTATGGGGTAAATAGTGCTGGCTGAATCAATGTCTGATATTTACTAAAAGATAGATTTTGACATACAATATGTTGCCTATGGGGTAAATAGTGCTGGCTGAATCAATGTCTGATATTTACTAAAAGATAGATTTTGACATACAATATGTTGCCTATGGGGTAAATAGTGCTGGCTGAATCAATGTCTGATATTTACTAAAAGATAGATTTTGACATACAATATGTTGCCTATGGGGTAAATAGTGCTGGCTGAATCAATGTATATTTAGTAAGGATAGATTATGATATACAATATGTTGTCTATGGGGTAAATAGTGCTGGCTGAATCAATGTCTGATATTTACCAAAATCTAGATTATGACATACAATGTTGTCTATGGGGTAAATAGTGCTGGCTGAATCAATGTCTGATATTTACTAAAAGATAGATTTTGCAATACAATATGTTGCCTATGGGGTAAAGAGTGCTGGCGGAATCAATGTCTGATATTTACTAAAAGATAGATTTTGACATACAATATGTTGCCTATGGGGTAAATAGTGCTGGCTGAATCAATGTCTGATATTTACTAAAAGATAGATTTTGACATACAATATGTTGCCTATAGGGTAAATAGTGCTGGCTGAATCAATGTCTGATATTTACTAAAAGACAGATTTTGACATACAATATGTTGTCTATGGGGTAAATAGTACTGGCTGAATCAATGTCTGATATTTACCAAAATCTAGATTATGACATACAATATGTTGTCTATGGGGTAAATAGTGCTGGCTGAATCAATGTCTGATATTTACTAAAAGATAGATTTTGACATACAATATGTTGCCTATGGGGTAAATAGTGCTGGCTGAATCAATGTCTGATATTTACTAAAAGATAGATTTTGACATACAATATGTTGCCTATGGGGTAAATAGTGCTGGCTGAATCAATGTATGATATTTAGTAAGGATAGATTATGACATACAATATGTTGTCTATGGGGTAAATAGTGCTGGCTGAATCAATGTCTGATATTTAGTAAGGATAGATTATGACATACAATATGTTGCCTATGGGGGAAATAGTGCTGGCTGAATCAATATCTGATATTTACTAAAAGATAGATTTTGACATACAATATGTTGCCTATGGGGTAAAGAGTGCTGGCTGAATCAATGTCTGATATTTACTAAAAGATAGATTTTAACATACAATATGTTGTCTATGGGGTAAATAGTGCTGGCTGAATCAATGTCTGATATTTAGTAAGGATAGATTATGACATACAATATGTTGCCTATGGGGTAAATAGTGCTGGCTGAATCAATGTCTGATATTTACTAAAAGATAGATTTTGACATACAATATGTTGCCTATAGGGTAAATAGTGCTGGCTGAATCAATGTCTGATATTTACTAAAAGATAGATTTTGACATACAATATGTTGTCTATGGGGTAAATAGTGCTGGCTGAATCAATGTCTGATATTTACCAAAATCTAGATTATAACATACAATATGTTGTCTATGGGGTAAATAGTGCTGGCTGAATCAATGTCTGATATTTACTAAAAGATAGATTTTGACATACAATATGTTGCCTATGGGGTAAATAGTGCTGGCTGAATCAATGTCTGATATTTACTAAAAGATAGATTTTGACATACAATATGTTGCCTATGGGGTAAATAGTGCGGGCTGAATCAATGTCTGATATTTAGTAAGGATAGATTATGACATACAATATGTTGTCTATGGGGTAAATAGTGCTGGCAGAATCAATGTCTGATATTTACCAAAATCTAGATTCTGACATACAATATGTTGTCTATGGGGTAAATAGTGCTGGCTGAATCAATGTCTGATATTTACTAAAAGATAGATTTTGACATACAATATGTTGCCTATGGGGTAAAAAGTGCTGGCTGAATCAATGTCTGATGTTTACTAAAAGATAGATTTTGACATACAATATGTTGCCTATGGGGTAAATAGTGCGGGCTGAATCAATGTCTGATATTTAGTAAGGATAGATTATGACATACAATATGTTGTCTATGGGGTAAATAGTGCTGGCAGAATCAATGTCTGATATTTACCAAAATCTAGATTATGACATACAATATGTTGTCTATGGGGTAAATAGTGCTGGCTGAATCAATGTCTGATATTTACTAAAAGATAGATTTTGACATACAATATGTTGCCTATGGGGTAAAAAGTGCTGGCTGAATCAATGTCTGATATTTACTAAAAGATAGATTTTGACATACAATATGTTGCCTATGGGGTAAATAGTGCTGGCTGAATCAATGTATGATATTTAGTAAGGATAGATTATGACATACAATATGTTGTCTATGGGGTAAATAGTGCTGGCTGAATCAATGTCTGATATTTAATAAGGATAGATTATGACATACAATATGTTGCCTATGGGGGAAATAGTGCTGGCTGAATCAATATCTGATATTTACTAAAAGATAGATTTTGACATACAATATGTTGCCTATGGGGTAAAGAGTGCTGGCTGAATCAATGTCTGATATTTACTAAAAGATAGATTTTGACATACAATATGTTGTCTATGGGGTAAATAGTGCTGGCTGAATCAATGTCTGATATTTAGTAAGGATAGATTATGACATACAATATGTTTCCTATGGGGTAAATAGTGCTGGCTGAATCAATGTCTGATATTTACCAAAATCTAGATTATGACATACAATATGTTGTCTATGGGGTAAATAGTGCTGGCTGAATCAATGTCTGATATTTACTAAAAGATAGATTTTGACATACAATATGTTGCCTATGGGGTAAATAGTGCTGGCTGAATCAATGTCTGATATTTACGAAAAGATAGATTTTGACATACAATATGTTGCCTATGGGGTAAATAGTGCCGGCTGAATCAATGTCTGATATTTACTAAAAGATAGAGTTTGACATACAATATGTTGCCCATGGGGTAAATAGTGCTGGCTGAATCAATGTCTGATATTTAGTAAGGATAGATTATGACATACAATATGTTGTCTATGGGGTAAATAGTGCTGGCTAAATCAATGTCTGATATTTACTAAAAGATAGATTTTGACATACAATATGTTGCCTATGGGGTAAATAGTGCTGGCTGAATCAATGTCTGATATTTACTAAAAGATAGATTTTGACATACAATATGTTGCCTATGGGGTAAATAGTGCGGGCTGAATCAATGTCTGATAATTAGTAAGGATAGATTATGACATACAATATGTTGTCTATGGGGTAAATAGTGCTGGCTGAATCAATGTCTGATATTTACTAAAAGATAGATTTTGACATACAATATGTTGCCTATGGGGTAAATAGTGCTGGCTGAATCAATGTCTGATATTTACTAAAAGATAGATTTTGACATACAATATGTTGCCTATGGGGTAAATAGTGCTGGCTGAATCAATGTATGATATTTAGTAAGGATAGATTATGACATACAATATGTTGTCTATGGGGTAAATAGTGCTGGCTGAATCAATGTCTGATATTTAGTAAGGATAGATTATGACATACAATATGTTGCCTATGGGGTAAATAGTGCTGGCTGAATCAATGTCTGATATTTACTAAAAGATAGATTTTGACATACAATATGTTGCCTATGGGGTAAAGAGTGCTGGCTGAATCAATGTCTGATATTTACTAAAAGATAGATTTTGACATACAATATGTTGCCTATGGGGTAAATAGTGCTGGCTGAATCAATGTCTGATATTTACTAAAAGATAGATTTTGACATACAATATGTTGCCTATAGGGTAAATAGTGCTGGCTGAATCAATGTCTGATATTTACTAAAAGATAGATTTTGACATACAATATGTTGTCTATGGGGTAAATAGTGCTGGCTGAATCAATGTCTGATATTTACCAAAATCTAGATTATGACATACAATATGTTGTCTATGGGGTAAATAGTGCTGGCTGAATCAATGTCTGATATTTACTAAAAGATAGATTTTGACATACAATATGTTGCCTATGGGGTAAATAGTGCTGGCTGAATCAATGTCTGATATTTAGTAAGGATAGATTATGACATACAATATGTTGTCTATGGGGTAAATAGTGCTGGCAGAATCAATGTCTGATATTTACCAAAATCTAGATTATGACATACAATATGTTGTCTATGGGGTAAATAGTGCTGGCTGAATCAATGTCTGATATTTACTAAAAGATAGATTTTGACATACAATATGTTGCCTATGGGGTAAAAAGTGCTGGCTGAATCAATGTCTGATATTTACTAAAAGATAGATTTTGACATACAATATGTTGCCTATGGGGTAAATAGTGCTGGCTGAATCAATGTATGATATTTAGTAAGGATAGATTATGACATACAATATGTTGTCTATGGGGTAAATAGTGCTGGCTGAATCAATGTCTGATATTTAATAAGGATAGATTATGACATACAATATGTTGCCTATGGGGGAAATAGTGCTGGCTGAATCAATATCTGATATTTACTAAAAGATAGATTTTGACATACAATATGTTGCCTATGGGGTAAAGAGTGCTGGCTGAATCAATGTCTGATATTTACTAAAAGATAGATTTTGACATACAATATGTTGTCTATGGGGTAAATAGTGCTGGCTGAATCAATGTCTGATATTTAGTAAGGATAGATTATGACATACAATATGTTTCCTATGGGGTAAATAGTGCTGGCTGAATCAATGTCTGATATTTACCAAAATCTAGATTATGACATACAATATGTTGTCTATGGGGTAAATAGTGCTGGCTGAATCAATGTCTGATATTTACTAAAAGATAGATTTTGACATACAATATGTTGCCTATGGGGTAAATAGTGCTGGCTGAATCAATGTCTGATATTTACGAAAAGATAGATTTTGACATACAATATGTTGCCTATGGGGTAAATAGTGCCGGCTGAATCAATGTCTGATATTTACTAAAAGATAGAGTTTGACATACAATATGTTGCCCATGGGGTAAATAGTGCTGGCTGAATCAATGTCTGATATTTAGTAAGGATAGATTATGACATACAATATGTTGTCTATGGGGTAAATAGTGCTGGCAGAATCAATGTCTGATATTTACCAAAATCTAGATTATGACATACAATATGTTGTCTATGGGGTAAATAGTGCTGGCTGAATCAATGTCTGATATTTACTAAAAGATAGATTTTGACATACAATATGTTGCCTATGGGGTAAATAGTGCTGGCTGAATCAATGTCTGATATTTAGTAAGGATAGATTATGACATACAATATGTTGTCTATGGGGTAAATAGTGCTGGCAGAATCAATGTCTGATATTTACCAAAATCTAGATTATGACATACAATATGTTGTCTATGGGGTAAATAGTGCTGGCTGAATCAATGTCTGATATTTACTAAAAGATAGATTTTGACATACAATATGTTGCCTATGGGGTAAAAAGTGCTGGCTGAATCAATGTCTGATATTTACTAAAAGATAGATTTTGACATACAATATGTTGCCTATGGGGTAAATAGTGCTGGCTGAATCAATGTATGATATTTAGTAAGGATAGATTATGACATACAATATGTTGTCTATGGGGTAAATAGTGCTGGCTGAATCAATGTCTGATATTTAATAAGGATAGATTATGACATACAATATGTTGCCTATGGGGGAAATAGTGCTGGCTGAATCAATATCTGATATTTACTAAAAGATAGATTTTGACATACAATATGTTGCCTATGGGGTAAAGAGTGCTGGCTGAATCAATGTCTGATATTTACTAAAAGATAGATTTTGACATACAATATGTTGTCTATGGGGTAAATAGTGCTGGCTGAATCAATGTCTGATATTTAGTAAGGATAGATTATGACATACAATATGTTTCCTATGGGGTAAATAGTGCTGGCTGAATCAATGTCTGATATTTACCAAAATCTAGATTATGACATACAATATGTTGTCTATGGGGTAAATAGTGCTGGCTGAATCAATGTCTGATATTTACTAAAAGATAGATTTTGACATACAATATGTTGCCTATGGGGTAAATAGTGCTGGCTGAATCAATGTCTGATATTTACGAAAAGATAGATTTTGACATACAATATGTTGCCTATGGGGTAAATAGTGCCGGCTGAATCAATGTCTGATATTTACTAAAAGATAGAGTTTGACATACAATATGTTGCCCATGGGGTAAATAGTGCTGGCTGAATCAATGTCTGATATTTAGTAAGGATAGATTATGACATACAATATGTTGTCTATGGGGTAAATAGTGCTGGCTAAATCAATGTCTGATATTTACTAAAAGATAGATTTTGACATACAATATGTTGCCTATGGGGTAAATAGTGCTGGCTGAATCAATGTCTGATATTTACTAAAAGATAGATTTTGACATACAATATGTTGCCTATGGGGTAAATAGTGCGGGCTGAATCAATGTCTGATAATTAGTAAGGATAGATTATGACATACAATATGTTGTCTATGGGGTAAATAGTGCTGGCTGAATCAATGTCTGATATTTACTAAAAGATAGATTTTGACATACAATATGTTGCCTATGGGGTAAATAGTGCTGGCTGAATCAATGTCTGATATTTACTAAAAGATAGATTTTGACATACAATATGTTGCCTATGGGGTAAATAGTGCTGGCTGAATCAATGTATGATATTTAGTAAGGATAGATTATGACATACAATATGTTGTCTATGGGGTAAATAGTGCTGGCTGAATCAATGTCTGATATTTAGTAAGGATAGATTATGACATACAATATGTTGCCTATGGGGTAAATAGTGCTGGCTGAATCAATGTCTGATATTTACTAAAAGATAGATTTTGACATACAATATGTTGCCTATGGGGTAAAGAGTGCTGGCTGAATCAATGTCTGATATTTACTAAAAGATAGATTTTGACATACAATATGTTGCCTATGGGGTAAATAGTGCTGGCTGAATCAATGTCTGATATTTACTAAAAGATAGATTTTGACATACAATATGTTGCCTATAGGGTAAATAGTGCTGGCTGAATCAATGTCTGATATTTACTAAAAGATAGATTTTGACATACAATATGTTGTCTATGGGGTAAATAGTGCTGGCTGAATCAATGTCTGATATTTACCAAAATCTAGATTATGACATACAATATGTTGTCTATGGGGTAAATAGTGCTGGCTGAATCAATGTCTGATATTTACTAAAAGATAGATTTTGACATACAATATGTTGCCTATGGGGTAAATAGTGCTGGCTGAATCAATGTCTGATATTTACTAAAAGATAGATTTTGACATACAATATGTTGCCTATGGGGTAAATAGTGCTGGCTGAATCAATGTCTGATATTTAGTAAAAGATAGATTTTGACATACAATATGTTGTCTATGGGGTAAATAGTGCTGGCTGAATCGATGTCTGATATTTACTAAAAGATAGATTTTGAGATACAAGATAACATGAAAATACTTTATTACACTAATCTGACAGATCTGAAATTTAAAAAAAATGCTAGTAACATGATTTCCATTTATGTAAAGGCTAAAACCATTTTGAAATAAAATACAACAAATCAAATCTTATTTTGGTGTAAAAATCATGGAGAGAGCCCGAAATTACCATGATGCATTACTATCGTGTGTATCCATGCTGGATGTCCATTTCATGGTGATAACAATGTACTGCTGAATGTCCACTTCACTGGATTACCGGATGTCCATTTTGTTATGACAACACTGGATTGCTGAATCCTCATATCGTCATGACAACATTTGATTGTTGATTGCCCATTTCCTCATGACATTACTGGATGTCCATTTTGTCATGACAACACTGGATTGCTGGATGCCCATATCGTCATGACAACATTTGATTGTTGATTGCCCATTTCCTCATGACATTACTGGATGTCCATTTTGTCATGACAACACTGGATTGCTGAATTTCTATTTTCCATTTCTTTGTGACCTTATTTTGGGCTTGGCAGATTATCAGTAAATTGACAGAAAGTGCACTATTGATGAGAATTCTCACCATTAACAAAATCCCACAGGAACCCCACAAGACATGAATGCAATATATTAAGATTGTACAGTTAAGAAAAAAAATTTGCTTTGGGTAGAGTTTGTGGGGATGGCAGTGTATATAAATGGGTTTGTTGTGTGGTTGGTTGACACACCATTGGATCAATATGATGTCGATGGGGAATTCTCAGCTCTATCACTTTGGTTATCTGGCTGGGAAACAAATATAGCTGTAATACACATACACCAAAAGCTTTTGACTTTTTTCATAACACATTAAAAACCACTGCATAATGCTACTTCGTTGGTGACAATACTAAAATATGTGGGTCAATTATCTTGAAAAGAATCTAATCTATTCTGTAATCATCCAGTGTTGTCAACGTGACGGTGTTGTTACAGTGATAGCAAAGCAAGTAACTTCCATACCTATCATAAGAAAAAAACAACACATCAAATGTAAAAAGAAACACATCAAATGTACTTACTATGTTTCAAAAACCACCACCAATAAAACAATAGCATACAAGACACATGATGTACTTGGTGTAGAAATAACAAAATCAATAGTGTGGTGCCAAACCATGTGATACTTCATTCAGTGGCTATAACTCATTCCATAGCCTACAGTGCTAGGAAAGGCTAACAAATTCAGTTACTACAACAGCAATTAATTGCCAGCGATTTGATGATAAACATTTACAAAAAATAATGAAGTTAAAAAAGGTATGAAAATCCTTAAAATTAGTGCTGCTTTATAGAATATCTAGGATTACAAACCTTTGAGTATGACATCCTTAGATGAGTTTTGTTCTATTGAGAGCTCTATCCGCATATGAATCATCTGTTATTTTCTCCCAATCAGTTTGTCCAACAACAAATCCTAAAGCTCTTGCTTTCTCCTGTCCTTTCCTCTCCTCCATATCTGCCCAGCGAACCTGGATATCAAAACACAAACTGTGATTGTAATGTTTGTGCAGACAGAATCAAATACTTGCATGTTAAGTGAAAGTTTTGTACCATTAAGAAAAGCACTTTCAAGAATTTTATTAAACATCTTTAGGATAATGTGAACATGTGACACGTCTATCTGCCAATCATATTAACATTAGAAAGCTTACATAATATAAGGAGTGTAGAACTACTTCATTGGACCTACAACACTGACCCTACTACATAAGATTCTACATAAGTACAAGTATGTGAGAACAATAGAGGGCGCCATTACATCTCCATTACAGCTACGTCACAGAACATTCCACGTTGCTAAGACACACACCACTCTACCATGTATTTCCATGGGTTTTTGCGCGAGCTGTTGTAAAATGCCGGTCGAAGAGCCGGTGAAAACAGCTAAAGTCAAGGAAACAGGACAAACACAACTTTGAAGTAATCATGAGCAACCAAATTCATATATGTTGCACATGTAATCTTGTTACACTGTTCAGGGGAGTTTCAACAAATATTCCAAAGTACAGTTTTCTGAGAGTTATCGGCCTTTGTTTTCACCGTAATGATTGCTGGACGGTGAAAACACCCGAATGTCCAACCCCGAGGATAAACACAACAAACTCACCACTAGGGGGCGCTAGATACAATAGGATTAAAATATCAAGTTTGAAAGACAAGTTGGTGTTTAAACATACCCTTTTTTTGCCTGGTTGAGATGCTCTATTGGCATAGTCATCCGATAACTGGAGGTAGTCTTCTATCTTCTGTGAAGCCGAGTCCTCTCGTTTACGTTTACCATAAGACATCACACCGTCAAGTTTGTCTGTAAATAAACAAAAAATAATCCCCAAAGTCTAAATAAATGCAACAATTTGAGAGGAATAACAAATTACTTTGATAGTTCACAGAAAACATGCAATCGTTTCACACAAGCACATGTATAATAACTAAATACCAAATAATTAAAATTGCCAATAAAATAACATAAATCAATAAAGTTGAATCTCAATATGATGGTATTAAAAGAGTCAACAACAACACCTTATAATATTAACTATACACTGATGTGTCCATATTAGCACCCATCAGTGTGAGTTAATATGTCTCCAAGCAAATCAAAATATTTACCAGGTACTAAAATATCTGAATGTAATTTAGCACACGATTTACAAGCTCTTTTCAGTAACCAGCGCCAACGCAAATGCTTTGAGCCGCAAAAGTAACGAGAGGTGACAGCGGAAAACAGAACGTACACGCAACAAAACGGAACGTAGCAGACTCGCCGATTTCTGCATCGCGTGAAGTTTAAGGTAATCCATGTTAAAAACGGTGGAATCATATACACCATTACTGGGTGATGATTTCTGGATTCCGTGACCTGCTAACTGTATGGGGAGTGTGTGGGAAACTAAACAATATTGGAACACATTGTGTTTTCATAAAATGATGGAATAAAGTAATAAGTGTATAATAATGTTTTCTTCTCAAAACACTAAAGCATTCTCAGGTTATGCTGCTCTAAGGCTACAAAACATTTTTTTTAAATAAGTAAATTTGCTAACTGCAAACTTAAGAGTTTTATTGATCTTGTCTAGAGCATTTGGCTGAACTCATCCCTGATTTTTGCAAATGTAACGACTACTCAATCCATAAGAAAAAAATCTAAATCTTTGATTACCGGTATAAATAATGTTATCAAATAAAGGAACATAATTTTTCATTAAGTAATACATTCAAATCTCAATACTACAATGTATGTTACAACGAAAAAACAGTTACGATAAACAAACTGTTTGAAAAGCTATTGTTCTATGGTGTGATCAGAAATTGTATTTACTGCCAATTATTAGTGCAAAGAATGTTGGCAAATATTTCACCGTGGTCAATGTGTTTCATTTGTCTTGGAAAAAGTCACAATAACACTTTGGCGAACTGCTTCAGAAACATTGTATTTTCACATGCACTAAGTCCAGATGTTGAACAGGCTGAACAGGAAGTCAGTGTTGCAGACTGCGTCAAAACCAAAACAGGACATTGCCTGTGGCATAACTTGTCCCAGATCTCGATGTCAGTTCGCAGTTTGATGCCTGAGATGTCATTTTCTTATTTTGTAAGAAACTGATGTTTATCTCCTGTTTATTTTTTTATTGATCGAGAAATTGTGCAATCGTACATTATGTGTACGCATATGTGACTTCAGTCAATTCATTAAGTCAGGAATTATTTATTCATTTATTTATTAATTGTACAATAAATTGTATTCTCTATTTTCAATAATTATTTTAATAAAAATGGCAACATTTATTTGAATACTACCTGTGTACATTTAATGTTGGCAAGTGTCGAAGATTGCATCAATGTTTTGTTTTCTAAAATGGCCTCTAATGATTCAGTGATTACAACCTTGATATTCATACTAACGAGGTTTGGCTAACAAGGTTTCTAAATATATTAATTTGAACAATTAAGTATAGATCACAAAAAATCTGTATTACGGTATGTTGAGACAGATAATGACATGACTTACCAAGCTTTCCTTCTGAGGCATCCTCCCATTTACTTTTGACCACTGTTACCTAGTAGGATGATTTAATATTCTAAATAGTTGCATACAAATGACACAAAGGACAGTGTGTAAAATCTATTTAATTTACACATCTTACAACACTGACCCTGGTGCTCCAGGTAGTCTTCACTGCAGGGCTGGCTGTGGTTGTGGTTTGGGAAGAAAACTTGTAATAAATAGTATAGTTATCAACAATATAATTATTATTCATTAAAACATACTGAGAGAACATGTTTTATTGAAAAAAATGTATTTAAAAACTAAAAACATATAAGATTATACAACCTTAAATTTCAAACTTTTGCAAAGAACAATTTGTGATACTTCATATTATATATGCAATACTTGCCAAACTCATCATACTTGGTATCTTTATCATAAAAATGACCCTCCAGCAATCCCATCACATTTGGTACCTTGTACCATAGACATGACCCCTGCAATCCCATTATACTTGGTACCTCGTACCATAGACATGTCTCTTGCAATCCCAATATAATAGGTACTTTGTACCATAGACATGACCTCTGCAATCCCATTATACTTGGTACCTCGTACCATAGACATGTCTCTTGCAATCCCAATATAATAGGCACTTTGTACCATAGACATGACCCCTGCAATCCCATCATACTTGGTACCTTGTACCCTAGACATGGCCCCTGCAATCCTATTATAATAGGCACTTCGTACCATAGACATGACCCCTGCAATCCCATTATACATACTAGGTACCTAGTACCCTAGACACGGCCCCTGCAATCCTGTTATAATTGGTACCTTGTACCACAGTCATGGCCCCTGCAATCCCCTTATACAATTATAGACAAGTACCAGATATAGTTATCACATTATACATTGATAGCTATCCTATCAATGTATTCATTTCAACACTATATAGACATCACATTTCTTTATGTACAAATACTGGGCAGTACAAAAAAGTGGACCACGTATTCCTAACTTGTACCATTGGCAGGGTCCACTGAGTTATGTATGACAATTAAATTCATGCCACTTTCTCTATAACATGAGAAACTTTCCCTAAAATGCGAGACACTTTCCATAATACATTACATCCTTTCCCCCCAATAAATTACACACTTTCTCCAATACATTACATCCTTTTCCCAATACATTACATCCTTTTCCTAATACATTACATCCTTTTCCTAATACATTACATCCTTTTCCTAATACATTACATCCTTTTCCTAATACATTACATCCTTTTCCCAATACATTACATCCTTTTCCCAATACATTACATCCTTTTCCCAATACATTACACTCTATTCCCAATACGTTACACTCTATTCCCAATACGTTACACTCTATTCCCAATACATTACACTCTATTCCCAATACATTACACTCTATTCCCAATACATTACACTCTATTCCCAATACATTATATCCTTTTCCCAATACATTACAGACTTTCCCCAATACATTACAGACTTTCCCCAATACATTACAGACTTTCCCCAATACATTGCAGACTTTCCCCAATACATAACAGACTTTCCCCAATACATTACAGACTTTCCCCAATACATAAAACACTTTCTCCAAAACATTACACCCTTTTCCAAATATATTACATCATTTCCCTAATATATTACATCGTTTCCCTAATATATTACATCGTTTCCCTAATATATTACATCGTTTCCCTAATATATTACATCGTTTCCCTAATATATTACATCGTTTCCCTAATATATTACATCGTTTCCCTAATATATTACATCGTTTACACACTTTCCCCAATACATTACATAGATTCCATAACATTACACTTTCTCTTATTACACACTTTCCCCTCATACAATACACACTTTCACTAACATATGCATACTTGTATTGCTATATGTTCAGAACATTACGCACTTTTAGTAACACAATATGCACTTTCAGTAACACATTGCTCTCTTTTGCTAACACATTATATACTTTCAGGAACACATTGCTCCCTTTTGCTAACACATTACATACTTTCAGTAACACATTGCTCACTTTTGCTAACACATTACAGACTGTCAGCAACACATTACACACTTTCAGTAACACATTACATACCTTCAGTAACACATTAGGCACTTTCAGTAACACATTAGGCACTTTCAGTAACACATTACGCACTGTCAGCAACACATTACATACCTTCAGTAACACATTACACACTTTCAGTAACACATTTACGAAATGTCAGTAACAAATTACGCACTTTTGCTAATACATTACACACTCTCATTAACACATTACCAATCTAATGCATTAAATACACATAACACATATGAACAATAATTTAGAGTTAAACTCACCACTGCCCAGCATGCCAACCATCTGTGGATCCTTTGAGACTGACTTACCTGTATATGCTGAAATAAATGATGGGTTATGTAAAGTAGGAATGCAAGTACTTACATCAGGTGTCATCCCTCCCTCTGATGATAGCGAGACATACTCACACATACTTACCTTCTAGCTAACAAAAAATGGTTAAATGGAAAACAAACTGGAAAAGTGACTATTCTCTATTGATATGGCTAGCTTATTTTCAACAACCAAATTTATAAATGACATTTTCAGTTAGTTATTTCCAGTTTGCTTATCATTAAAATAGGTGCAAATGTTATGCTTATTCCTACCGAATGTCCCTCTTTTTCTTCCTCACTGGGTTTTGTTTTCTCTTCTTCTTCTTCCTCCTTCTTTGCATCGTCATCCTCATCAAGGTCTTCCATTTCCACCTAATCAAAGGAACAGGAAGTGATATCACTGTAATCAGCCCTGGTCACATCGAAATCTGTCTTAAACATACAGCTTATTTCAGCTGTTACACTTATATATGCATGCATGTGTGCCCACTTGAGTTGTTATCTCCATCCCGAATATTGCATTCTTGTATATCAAACAAATAATGCTATCTATCTTGTGGTTTCTGATCAGAAGATAAAATAAATCAAAGTAATTTAGAAATTGCTCATTCCATCACTAAAACAACATCACAACAGAAACCATGATTTCGATATAGACATAGGTAAGTAACAAACCTCAGCAATCGCATCGTCTTGCAGCAAAGATCGCACATCAAGTTTATTATAATGAACTGGTGTAGATTCCCAAGCATCATGTATCTAGAAATCAAATCAGACATTAGTCAATCCCAATAGGTTTATACACTCCAAGTAAGAAGGCTTTAGCTCTAAATCCACTCAGAAACCAATCTCTGTTTCATTCAATTGTTTCAATTTCAGTTTTGAAACGATGGAAGGAAACAGTTAGGAACCATATTTCTATGTACAGGTAACATAGCAGTTTTTGTGCAGAAGCAAAGTTAAATTATTTAGTAAAATTTGTTCTAGAATCAGAATTTGTTAGATGTTTAATTTGGAATTATTGTTACTGTTTCCCAAAACAGAATAATTTGACAAACCAAGATCTGGATCTGGAATGGTAGAAAATGCTTGATTTTTATGTATTTTTAAGATCAAAATAACAACCAGTTGGCCATCTCGAAAACAGGTCAACAAACAAATTAATGTGCATATGTGTGACAAGATGTATGATGTATCTAAAGTTTGAAGTTTATAGCTTTTGAAAGCTTTCATTTAAACAAAATGGCCGCCAGATGCCATTTTAAAAACAATCTGGGAAACACAAGGGAGTGCCATCAAGGTCCCATTAAGTTTAATGTATGCACCAAGTTTGAGCAAAATTCATCCATAAATGACTGAGATCAGGTTCCAGAATGGCAGAAATGAATTGTTTTAGATGAAATTTCAATATTTAAATAGCCACCATCTGGCCATCTTGAGAATCAAATCATGAAACAAATGGATGTATTCATGTATCCTAAGAAATATCGTGTGTGTGCAGTTTGAATGTGATTGGCTAAGGCGTGTTCGAGATACAGATGAAGACAGATGGACAGAGGTCAATCCACTAGTCCTCGTTTCCAAATTACATCAGGAACTTGTTAATTGAAAAAATTGAATTTAGAAGTTTAAAATACCTTTTTTATTTCAGACTGTGTACGATGATGAATATTCTTCTTTACACAACATGAAATATCTGATGACATTTCTGCAATGTACACCTGAATAAACAGATTTATTTAAGAGTGTTAGTTTGCACCATTATATGACATGAAACAGACAACCATTATAATACACACTAAGAAGTGGTTCTTATGCTAAAATCACTGCCAGTCAGCCATATTGAAACATTAACCCTTTGCACACCATAGATACTTTGTTGCAACAATGTTGCAGGGCCCATTACTAATTTGCATATTTGTACTCCCATTACCCAAAACTTTTTACCAATTCAGTGTGAGCCAGGTAGGTTGACATGTACACAGGGAAAAGAAGACTAGGACACTGTAGTTTCATTTCATTTAAAAAAAAAAAAAAAAAAACATTTTATTTACAATTCACTTGGTTTCTAATTTATGATAACACCGAAATAGGCACTCATTTCATCTCTGTCCGTTTCATACCAATGCCGGTCTACGCGCCCGGTAACTTCCTGTCTATGTCTAGCCATGGAACTATAAACCATGGTCTAGCGTATTTATTTGTTTCCCCGACCAACAAATCCAAAAAAAATCGTCCGTAAAATATAATTTAAAAAAATCCAGTGGTTCCCCGTCGAAACCAACACCATGTCTTGGTCCTGAAAACTGGTCGTCATGTGCTGGATATGTTTGGTGTATTGGCGATGTCATCGGCATCAGAGTCTGAGTCACTGTCGGCATCGGCATTCAGCAAGTCTAACAGTTCATTAGGATCGATGTCACTGCCACTGCCACAGTTGGTATTTTGGCATAGCAATTCACATCTCAATCTCCCTTCGTCTATTTCTTCCACTGTAAAGCCTTCAAACTCAGTGTCTGAATCAGACTCATCGAAAAATCTCAGAATTGTGTCACGATCAGTTTGCGATGACAGCTCCGAGTCGGCCGATTGTTGTTGCATCCTGGTACTGGGGCCCGCAGTCTGCTGTTCGCTCACAGTTTGGAAATTCATCACTGAGTTAAAACATTAAACGTATCACACAAATAGTTGTGAATAATTGCATAAAAAATCCAAAAATACTCGACAGGAATTTAATTCGTTCGATTACAAGTCAGCTGTGTTTACAAACAAATGCAAATACGCAGTGGAGGTCAACTGAATGATCGTGTCTGTCAACCACTGAAAAACCTTGCATATTCCAGCCACAGTCAAATTAGTGTGTAATTTATTCATATATTTGGAAGAAGTATTCCTTATTTGGCAGGATTCTTTATTAGGAATATACATATGGAACAGTAGGGCGGGAATTACCGGGGCAACGACACAGTGATCGTGTTTAAATATTCAAACCAACGGTAATTGATGACAGTGTCGTTTGGCCTACAGAGGTCATTGGATATTCCTGTTTAAAACCCCCATTTTAAAGCGATATTTGAACACTGTGAATGAAAAAAATACATGGATATCCAGTGGAAATACAACAGAGGCGAAATAAGGACTTGCAGTGAAAAATAGCAACGAAACTGGGATGCCTTTTTTACGGAACCAGCGACTACGGCAATTTTCACGTGTTGACCTCTGCTGGCACGCAAGACTGATTGCGATGACAGTCTGATTTTTCGACATTAAAAACTCGCCAACAAGGAAAAACAACATTTTATATAGGTAATTTATTTAAATAATGTTTCCAGTTCAGATGAATATAAATTTTATATGTATTATGCGTTTATTTTGGATAAAAACTGCGGTAGAATAAATGAACTTTCACCAAACATGCCGCTGTGTTTGTTTATTTATGCAAATTGTCACAGCTCTTCACAGACACCGTCCGAAAAACCCGTTGTACAAGAAAAGTACGAGGACAATTCGTATATAATTTTCAGTCTGAACGTACCTGTATTTCTAATTATTTTCATCAACAATTTATTTTTTCATGCAAAGATCATGGGAGATCAGAATCAACTTCTGTTTCAATCCATGAAATACCGGTCGTTTACGGCCGCACTGGGATTTTGACAGCGCATTAACGGGTGGCCTTTTACGGCCGGATTGGGTTATCTTTGGTCAGAAATAAGCGGCCGTATATGGCCGCATTGGGGCGCAAAGGGTTAACAGAATACATCTGTACATGTAGGATTTGATGTTGATTACATATAACTAAATTAATAAATTTTACAAGTTGATGACCTATACCAAAGAGTTGATAGATTTAACAGGTTCATTACATATAATAGTTGATAAATGTTACAAGTAGATTACATATACTAAATATTGATATCAGAATACAATACATACCTCAAATGCTTTCTGTTTAGCAAATGTCCAGAACTGCTCAAAATGTTTCACTTTTTCATTAATAGCATCCACGATAATAAAATCAAAGAATCCATCTTCAATAGTCTTTTTGAAAGCTTTAAATAAACTAGCTCTGTAAGCATCTTCCATTTCAGATTCATACTCATACTCCAAAACCTAGTAAAAATAAACATAAGAGGTTAAGTTAGAACAGTACTAATAGTACTGTTCTAACTATGCTGATGCTATCTCAGTGCATGTTCATGCACATGCAATTGAGAGAAGTTAGTATGTTCAACTCTCAAGGTGATAAGCTAATTAAAAACTGACACAACTGGACTACAGGGTCAAGTAAGGTCATAGAGAGAGCATCATTATAAATTGACACAACTGGACTACAGGGTCAAGTAAGGTCATAGAGAGAGCATCATTATAAATTGACACAACTGGAATACAGGGTCAAGTAAGGTCATAGAGAAAGCATCATTATAAATTGACACAACTGGACTACAGGGTCAAGTAAGGTCATTGAGATAGCATCATTGAATCAGCAAATGATATACTTACTTTCTTTCTGATTTGTTTTCCTGTTTCTGGATCTCTTTCAGATTTGTCCACTTCTGTCATAAAGTAATCATCCAGACATAGCATTCTTGGGTTACTACTACTCATTTTAGCTTCTCGAACCTAATGAATCAATGCATAGAGTGGTCTTACATGTATTTAACATAAAACAAAGCCATACTTATTCATCAGAAGCAGGGTTTCCCCAGGCCAAATCACCTTCGCAGCCTGTGATGCAGTCTATTACCCCTGCAACGTCTTGTTCCGCGACGGTAAATTGTTTTTACGGGACATGGACCAGCTGT
Source organism: Saccoglossus kowalevskii (assembly GCF_978046115.1). NCBI lineage: Eukaryota > Metazoa > Hemichordata > Enteropneusta > Harrimaniidae > Saccoglossus > Saccoglossus kowalevskii. The sequence continues at coordinate 10,261,242 of NC_140642.1, forward strand.
CATGCCAAAACAGTAGCACATGCTCTGCCATTTCCTGTATGACTCTTCAAAGTACACCACACAGACATGTGATTTAGAATGATTTGCTTTTTATATATTCCAAAACCTATATAAGCTGGAAACTATTGGCCTTGTTCTACCAATGAGTACTGCTGGTACACATGTAAGTATACATTATAAACACTATCTGGTAAAGTCCACTGCATGTTGAATACATACACTGTATCCTTTGTGCATTTTAATGAAAAAACTAAATTTTGAAATTGTTTTATTTTTGTTTTTGTTTTACAGATTGTGAAGAGAGAGTTAGGATGAGTGAGAAAATCTTGGAGAATTTATTATTTATAGCTTTGGAACCATGCTGCATATCAAAGACTCGGTATTCTGTAGAAAATGCATCTATGTACATAATGCTAATCAATCTATATCAAATGTGTTTTGTAATAGTGAAACAGTAAATAAAATAAATATTAGCAATACCTGAAAAGAAAACAACGATATTAAAAAATTCTGGAGAAAACACTGCACATACAGAAGCCAATGAAATAGGGCATCTAATTTAGGATATAACATTTACCTTTATCAGCTTGGATACATACGTCTTTCCACTGCCAGGTAATCCTCTTAAAATAATTACGATCTGTTTGGGTCGGTGATTTCTACCAGGTTCATTCAAGATGTTTTCAATAAGTACACTTTCTCCAGTTACAATAGATTCTTCTTGTTTTACAGACGGTGGAGATTCTGCATACGATGTACCACTCATGTGACCATGATCAAAGACCAGTGGGGCAGGAGGATAATCACTACTTGCATCATAGTCTGAATATCTGAAACCATACAAAATCTGCTATTAACATATTCCATAACCTTGAAATCTTACTATACATGACTATGTAAAAACTCAATTTCGCAGAAGTAAATGTAATTGTTTTTTTAATAGTCAAAAGAATAAATTTTGTTTGATTCAATGAAAAGCGATTCATTTTTAGCAAGAATTTCAAGCACACATGATAAAGCTTTATGGAAAGTACACATAACTGTCAAAAATAAGTTGTGACATCTAAGTTATAGGACATTCGAAAAATTAGATAGTCTGGTTTTCCCGCCAAAATAAATAAAAGTTCATTGTTAGATTGAAGTTCATGTTTTGTGGAAAACATTGCTGGTACAATGCAACCTCTGGTTGGAATCACTGGAAATGTATCATGACGCATTAAAAAGTGTGAATTAAAAAATATACAAATTTAAATTTAAAGCCAAGAGTCGTCACCTGTGCATGCGTCACATGGCCAGAGCAGGTCATTGTTTACAAACAAGTGTCTACCCATGAGCCTTTGCGTTTTTAGCGTGTGTTTTTATTGTCAGTTAGGACTCAATTCCCGTGAGTGTACACAGGTGACAACCCTCTCGCTTTAAGTTATTCTAGTGAAAATAAAGCAGCTTATTTATAAAACTCTATCATCGTCTATGAATTATGTTCACACAAATTTACTTTATAATCTCAGAGCAATGATGTATAGCATGGCAGTGATTAATCATTGTCAAAACCTTCATAGTCATAGCAACGATCAAAATATAGGTAAGCCTAATGTTCCCAGAATCCTACATGCAGCTTTACTTGCTAAAAAACGCATGTGGCACCCTACACATCACAGACACATAAATTATTTTTGGAAAGCTCATTATCACACTACAATATGCTTCAGAAAATTATTTGCCTTTGCAGTCATTTTCATCACCATCATTACTCTACCTCAATCTTCCTCATAATTCAACATTTCCCATCACTACTCTACTTCCTATCCTCATAATTCAACACTGCCATCACTACTCTACCTCAATCTTCCTCATAATTCAACATTGCCATCACTACTCTACCTCCTATCCTCATAATTCAACACTGCCATCTCTACTCTACCTCCTATCCTCATAATTCAACACTGCCATCACTACTCTACCTCAATCTTCCTCATAATTCAACATTGCCATCACTACTCTACCTCCTATCCTCATAATTCAACACTGCCATCTCTACTCTACCTCCTATCCTCATAATTCAACATTGCCATCACTACTCTACCTCCTATTCTCATAATTCAACACTGCCATCACTACTCTACCTCAATCTTCCTCATAATTCAACATTGCCATCACTACTCTACCTCCTATCCTCATAATTCAACACTGCCATCTCTACTCTACCTCCTATCCTCATAATTCAACATTGCCATCACTACTCTACCTCCTATCCTCATAATTCAACACTGCCATCACTACTCTACCTCCTATTCTCATAATTCAACACTGCCATCTCTACTCTACCTCCTATCCTCATAATTCAACACTGCCATCACTACTCTACCTCCTATCCTCATAATTCAACACTGCCATCACTACTCTACCTCAATCTTCCTCATAATTCAACATTGCCATCACTACTCTACCTCCTATCCTCATAATTCAACACTGCCATCACTACTCTACCTCCTATCCTCATAATTCAACATTGCCATCACTACTCTACCTCCTATCCTCATAATTCAACACTGCCATCACTACTCTACCTCCTATCCTCATAATTCAACATTGCCATCACTACTCTACCTCCTATTCTCATAATTCAACACTGCCATCACTACTCTACCTCCTATTCTCATAATTCAACATTGCCATCACTACTCTACCTCCTATTCTCATAATTCAACACTGCCATCACTACTCTACCTCCTATTCTCATAATTCAACACTGCCATCTCTACTCTACCTCCTATCCTCATAATTCAACACTGCCATCACTACTCTACCTCCTATCCTCATAATTCAACACTGCCATCTCTACTCTACCTCCTATCCTCATAATTCAACACTGCCATCACTACTCTACCTCCTATTCTCATAATTCAACAATGCCATCACTACTCTACCTCCTATCCTCATAATTCAACACTGCCATCACTACTCTACCTCCTATCCTCATAATTCAACACTGCCATCACTACTCTACCTCCTATTCTCATAATTCAACAATGCCATCACTACTCTACCTCCTATCCTCATAATTCAACACTGCCATCACTACTCTACCTCCTATCCTCATAATTCAACACTGCCATCACTACTCTACCTCCTATCCTCATAATTCAACACTGCCATCACTACTCTACCTCCTATCCTCATAATTCAACACTGCCATCACTACTCAACCTCCTATTCTCATAATTCAACAATGCCATCACTACTCAACCTCCAATCCTCATAATTCAACACTGACATCACTACTCTACCTCCTATCCTAATAATTCAACACTGCCATCACTACTCTACCTCCTATCCTCATAATTCAACACTGCCATCACTACTCTACTTCCTATCCTCATAATTCAACATTGCCATCACTACTCTACCTCCTATCCTCATAATTCAACACTGCCATCACTACTCTACCTCCTATCCTCATAATTCAACACTGCCATCACTACTCTACCTCCTATCCTCATAATTCAACAATGCCATCACTACTCTACCTCCTATCCTCATAATTCAACACTGCCATCACTACTCTACCTCCTATCCTCATAATTCAACACTGCCATCTCTACTCTACCTCCTATCCTCATAATTCAACACTGCCATCACTACTCTACCTCCTATCCTCATAATTCAACACTGCCATCACTACTCTACCTCCTATCCTCATAATTCAACACTGCCATCACTACTCTACCTCCTATTCTCATAATTCAACAATGCCATCTCTACTCTACCTCAATCTTCCTCATAATTCAACACTGCCATCACTACTCTACCTCCTATCCTCATAATTCAACACTGCCATCTCTACTCTACCTCCTATCCTCATAATTCAACACTGCCATCACTACTCTACCTCCTATCCTCATAATTCAACACTGCCATCACTACTCTACCTCCTATCCTCATAATTCAACACTGCCATCACTACTCTACCTCCTATCCTCATAATTCAACACTGCCATCACTACTCTACCTCCTATTCTCATAATTCAACAATGCCATCTCTACTCTACCTCAATCTTCCTCATAATTCAACACTGCCATCACTACTCTACCTCCTATCCTCATAATTCAACAATGCCATCACTACTCTACCTCCTATTCTCATAATTCAACACTGCCATCTCTACTCTACCTCCTATTCTCATAATTCAACACTGCCATCTCTACTCTACCTCAATCTTCCTCATAATTCAACACTGCCATCACTACTCTACCTCCTATCCTCATAATTCAACATTGCCATCACTACTCTACCTCCTATCCACATAATTCGACACTGCCATCACTACTCTACCTTCTATTCTCATAATTCAACACTGCCATCACTACTCTCTCTCTACCTCCTTCTTAGTCAGTTACAAAGTGAAATGAACTTATCATGTAACGATGACTTAAATCATTGTCAGATTCAGTGCTCAATGGATGAGGACAGCAACTTGTTAAAGATTCAGTGCGCAGCGGCTGGGAATGGAATGTGTTACAGATTCAGTGCTCAGTGGATGGGGATGACAACTTGTTAAAGAATCAGTGTGCAGTGGCTGGTGTAAGCACAGACAACTATGTTTGACTTACTTATTGTCTCTTCCAAATTGCTCTTGATTTCGATCAGAGTTGTACCTATCTCTGTCATAATCTTGTCCTCTTTCCCTCTCTCTTATCCAATCATGGTCCTTCTTTCGGTCCCTCTCTCTTTCATAATCTCTCTCTCTGTTTCGGTCTCTGTCACGATTCATGTCTCGGTCACGGTCATAAGCTCTGTCACGATCACGAACATTGTTACGACCTCTGTCCAAGTCACGATCACGTCCATGGTCTCTGTCCCAAACACGTTCTCTGTCACGGTCCCTTTCTCTGTCACGATCTCTGTCCCGCTCACGATCTCTGTCACGGTCACGACCTCTTTCTCGTTCAATGTCTCTGTCCCTTGATTTATCTCTAGATCTCTCTTTAGATCTCTCCCTATCTCTAGATGGGGACCTGGAACGAGCTTTTTTTTGGTCATCGGTTTTGGTTACAAGCTGCTTGTTTCTCTTCTCATCCCATGGGTATACTTTCGGCTCGGATTTCTGTTCTTTGCGAGCTTTTTCCAACTCCAGATACCTTCCTGTACAGTTAAAAATAATAATTTGATTCATTATTTCAATACTTTAATTTTACTTTTTTTTGTTTATTTTAATTTTAACCGATGCTGATATACAACTAACTGAAGACAGAGCAGGTAATAAAAGCTACAATGTAAGTGCCTCAAACTCATCAACATACCTCTCTCATATTCATCAAGAACCATTCTGTCCTTTTCACGCAAGAATGCATCAACTTCTACCTCTCTACCAAGTGGTGCATGTTTACCATGTCCGTAATCAATCTCTTCAACTGTATGTGCTTTCACAAACGCACTTTCATTAGGGTTGGGCGGCGGTGGTGGTGCATAACTCCAAGCTTCAGCTGTTAAAAAAATAACACTTGTATAATACAGGCAATATAATCAGAATATATTCAGTATCTAAATATCAAGGCACTAATTCAAATTCAATGCTTAACTGTTTCTGAATTTCAATGACAATTGCTTGCATTCAGCGGGAAAACTAATTGAGGAATCTGTATCCACCAAAAGTACCAGGATGTGTGACCTTTAGGTCATGTACAAAAGGGTACTGAGAACAACTTACAGTCACAAATAGGAATACAAAATATATATCACCTCTTCTATGCTCATATTCCCTAGCATATGCGTAATCTCTTCTATCATAGTAGTACCTTTCATATTCTTCTCTCTCCCTTTCCCAACTATAATATCTGTCATAACCATAATCTCTGTAATTATATTCCAGAAAAATGACATTTTTATTATTGTTATATTTACTGTTATGAAGTCCATATTCCAGACTAGAGCAATAATGACCATTGTATCAAATTGAAAGGGCTTCTTGAGATACTGATAGAACACACGCACATTAACACACAGACAAGGTTAAACTAACTTTTTTTCTATATATACAGAAGTAAAAAATTTAGCTACTCTAAAGAAATTACAAAATTTGTTAAGACTTTTCAGCAGAATCAAGTTTAAATAATTCATTATTTGGAGTATGTGAGGCTAGATGACATGTTAGACAGCAGCAAGAAACCACTGAATATAGCAGTAAATGAAAGATAGAAGTTTAGGTGTCTTTTAGTTTGCAGTATTTCTCTTGGTGCCATGTAACCCAGTTTTTCAAAACAACTGTGCTTTTATAGTTGAAGGTTTATTTTGTTAATTGGTCACCCCCCCCCCCCCCCAGATTTTATAGATGCATTTTGAGTCTCGTATGGTTCGGTGGTTTTAGAACAAATAATTCATCAACAAATGAAAGATGCATGATGATCTATTAATTTGCTTATCATTCCAACTACACAAACCAGGGAAGTCATCATGACATTTCTAGTTTTTAATTCAGAGATATGTATCTTTGTAGATAAAAGGTCATTGACATACACATGCTGCGAAATATGTTGGGATATGGGACTGTTCTATAATGTGAACAATATGAGCTATGAGTACTCGAACATCAATGAGACAAGAAGACACACCTGTCATAATAACTACCAGGATAAGGTGATCTGGAATATGGATCTGGTGGTCCCAATGGTCTGGAATAGGGATCCAGTGATCTTGAATATGGATCTGGCGGCCCTGGTTGTCTTGAATATGGATCTGGCGGCCCTGGTTGTCTTGAATATGGATCTGGCGGCCCTGGTTGTCTTGAATATGGATCTAATTGTCTTGGTACTCTAGAATATGGATCAAACGGTGGAAGATGATGCTCTTGTGGCATTGGTTCATCAATAAAGTCTCCATCATCAGTTAATCTCCGTGTTTTGCCACCCTAGAAACAGAGAACATTATAAAATATTCATGATAACAGCAGAGTGGTACCCAACACCTGTTACTACTATAATAACAATTGTGTTTCTGTGTCAGATCATATAATAGGCCTAAATTACCTGGTAATCAAAGACTTGAACTCCTTCTCTTTTTGATAGTTCTTCAAGTTCTTTCTCTCTGTTATTCTCTTCTGTGCTTTCAAGCTCACTTTTTTGCATTGGAACTGATTGCTGTGATGCAGCATTGTTCGATGAAAGTTTCTGCAACTGTTCAAGTTGTTTCAACTTAGCTTGTTGGGCTCGTAACACTTCAATTTCCTCTATAGCTTTTGATGTAAAGGCATCTCTACTAGGTACTTCCTTGTTAGTAGCTTCTTGACCTATTTGCTCATGTTGCTCCTGATCCATTCCTTCCTGTTTTTGAAGATGGCCTGGTGGCAGCATTCGTTCGTGTTGCTGACCTCTAGCATGTGAAGGCAATTGTTCCTGTTGAGGCATGACAGGTGGTGGCATTCGTAGCCGTGGTTCACCCCTACCAAAAGGTTGCATCTGTTGCTGTTGTTGACCTCTACCAAAAGGATGCATCTGCTGTTGTTGTTGACCCCTACCTTGTGGTGCCATTTGTTCCAGTTGTTGACCCCTACCATGTGGTGGCATTTGTTCCAGTTGTTGACCCCTACCATGTGGTGGCATTTGTTCTAGTTGTTGACCCCTACCATGCGGTGGCATTTGTTCCACTTGTTGACCCCTACCATGTGGTGGCATTTGTTCCACTTGTTGACCTCTACCATGTGGTGGCATCTGTTCCAGCTCTTGACTTCGTCCTTGTGGTGGCATTTGTTTCAACTGTTGACCCCGTCCATGTGGTGGCATTTGTTCCAGCTGTTGACCCTGTCTATGTGGTGGCATTTGTTCTTGTTGCTGACCAAACGGTTGCATTCGTTCAGGTTGTTGACCTCTACCCTGTGGTAGCATTCGCTCAGGTTGTTGACCCCTACCATATGGTGGCATTTGTTCCAGGTGTTGACCCCGTCCATGTGGTGGCATCTGTTGCTGACCCCTACCAAAGGGTAGCATTCGCTCTTGGTGTTGACCCCTGCCATGAGGTGGCATTCCCTCTTGTTGACCCCTGCCAAATGGTAGCATTCGTTCCTGCTGTTGACCTGTACCAAAAATTTGCATTTGTTGTTGCTGACCCCCAAATGGAAGCCTTCGTTCCTGCGGTTGGCCCCTACCTGCTGGCAGCATTCTTTCCTGCTGTTGGCCCCTATCAACCGGTAGCATTCGTTCCTGCTGTTGGCCCCTACCAACCGGTAGCATTCGTTCCTGCTGTTGGCCACTACCAACCGGTAGCATTCGTTCCTGCTGTTGGCCCCTACCAACCGGTAGCATTCGTTCCTGCTGTTGGCCACTACCAACCGGTAGCATTCGTTCCTGCTGTTGGCCCCTACCAGAAGACATCATTTGCTCCTTCTGTTGACCCCTACCAACAGGTAGCATTCGTTCATACTGCTGACCGGCATCTGAGGATATGATTTGCTTCTGTTGGTCTTCACCTTTCAGTGTTTCTTCTTTCTGTTGTCCTTCGCTCTTTGGGTGTTGTGCTGGTGTTTGCACTTCATGATGAGACGCTTCTTGGTGTTGTTGTGAGTTGTTATGATCATCTTTACTTTGAGAGGGACGACTTGTTTCAGCACTTTTTGTATTTCCTTGCTGATTTAAAGACATCAGAGATGGTAAACGTTTGTGTTCTTCCATCATTTTTCTGTCATCGCATTCTTGATCAAATGGTGGTTCAATTGTCATATCAAGAAGAGGTCTAGGCCCTCTGTTCAATCCTGGAGGTTGAAATCTCTGTTGTGCTGGACCACTAGGACCTCTAAATCCAAATTGAGGACCACCAACTCCAGGACCACCTCTAGGTCCATCTGGTCTCTGACCTCTAAACCATGGACCAGGTCCCCGAGGCTCAAAAGAACCATCTCTTGGAGGGCCATCAAATTGGCCTGGTGTGTGCTGAAAATCTCCCTGTGGTCGAGGAAAACGTTGACCATCAAATCTTGGACCACCTCTTGGACCACCACGCCCAAAAAGCCTTGGCTGGTTCTGTTCATGAGGAAAATTGGGTCGCATAGTATTTTGATTATTAAAATTAGTTAGTGGAGGTCTATTAAAACGTTCTGGACCACCAAACTGTCTTGGACCACTTTGACGTGGCCATCTTCCACCTTGCTGAGATTCTTGATTAGGTAACTGTTGCTGCGGTTGAAATTGTTTATCATGTTGAAGTTGTTGTCTATCATGTTGTTGTTGATCATGTTGTGGTTGTTGATATTGTTTATTATGTTCTTGTGGTGGTTGTTGATTTTGTTTTTTATGTTGTTGTTGAAGCTGCTGCTGTTGTTGCTGCTGTGGCTGCAGCTGTTGTTGTTGAAGCTGCTGCTGTTGCTGTTGTTGCTGCTGTGGCTGCAGCTGTTGTTGTTGTTGTTGCTGCTGCTGCGGCTGCTGCTCCTCTTGTTGTGGTTTGGCCTTTAAGTCTTCTTGCATTTTTCTTCCTTCTGTTGAATTTTGTTCTTTACGTTTTAGGTCTATGTAATACTTCTGTTGTTCTTGATGTTGTTTCATCTGTTGTTGCCATTGTTCCCATTGCTGTCCATACTGACTAAACTGATCTTTATTTGGATGGTCTCTATGTTGCTCTTTCCAGTCGTCAAACTGTGTTTTCCACTGAGTAATCTGTTCACTAATTTGTTCATGTTGTTGCTCCAACTCTTCCTAATGAAGAAAACATAACATGTTCTATCAGAAGTGCAACACCAAGTACTGCGAATTATTTGCTCTATTAATCTCATATCAGCCAATGTTACATACTGAATCATAAAATATTATTGCCCACATGAGAACCTCTAATTTATGTAAGCGCATAATACAGCAACTTTGTTTTATGCTTTTTAGTCACCATGAACACAAAGTCCAAAAAAGTATTCCATAACAAATTACAGACTGAACACAATATAAGTGCACTACTGCGAGGTAATAACGCATAGACTGAATTAAAATGGTTTTCACAAAAGAACATTGACAAACAAATTTCATTAAAAATTACTAAAATTAGTCTGAGACCTGTGGTTCACATTTTCAAAAACACCTTGAAGCAAATTGGTTGTTTGACCACTATCATGTGGTGCCATTTGTTCAGGTTGTCATGGTTACAAGAGTCTTGAGTTGCCACTGGCAACAAATTAATTCCAGGCTGGAAGGACCTGAACGAACGTGATTGTATTTACCTGCTATGACATTACACATTTGTATTAAATTAGCATGATGATTATAGTCCCACAGAACTGTAAATTTCGTCTTCATCATTTTATATTAAAATCAACATTTTGCCAATGCAGCGAAGCAACTGAGAGAAATGGCAAAAAAATCTAAGCTAAGATGTACACAAATGTACTAAGAGTGTGTCAACTAAAATTGGCCTGAGTTACCTATATATATATAATATCAAAGCAATCAAATTATAAGTATAAGAAAAAATGACAAAAATATTCATCTAAATTAAAGAATTGAAGATACAATGTATCATCACAAAATTAAAAAAATCTAAGAGAGGTTTACCCAAGGTACATATAAACCAAGTATCAAAGCAATCAGACTTGCATTTTTCAAGAAGTTAAAAAAGTAAAAAGTTTATGCAAATGCCAGGTGTCAACCTGGCGTTTGCATAAACTTTTTACTTTTTGCTGACCTAACAAAAACATGCATAGATTGTTATTAAAAATGGTTATTAAAATACAGCCAATAATGTTTGTTGCCCTGACCTATACTTTAACCTGAGATTCCAGCTCTGTCATTTTTGATGAAAACTGCAGTCAAAACATGTGCCCCCACTGATGGTATTTACAACTGATTAGAAGCATACAAACCTAATTATGTTTTTTTTATGAGTGAATGTTTCTAATGGAATGGATATATTGACACATATCAGTAGATAGTATAAGTTACATACATGTATATGGTTTAACAAATCGCATAGACATGATGTCTATGTTACTTAGATTACAGGTATTTAACCTAATAAATACCCTGATAGGGCTGATAATTTATCGCACGTTTAAATTTTGTCATCAATTTTTCCTGTTATTTTTTTCTGCAGAGCGAAATATTTATTTTGAGAAAAACTGCCTAGAAAAATGAAAAAAATCCATATTTTTGGAATACCGGGTAATTCTCATAGGAAGTCATGTTAAAGCATTATGTCATATAAAATGTAAAGCAAACATCAGAATGTTCTAATAATTCTTGGCTAACATATGTACACATCATGTAACTACATATTTTTTTTTTACCATATGTAACCAAACAAAATTTTGGGATAAGGTGAGAACTTTTTAAAAATCAAAATTTTGTCATGGATGTTTGAATTGCGTTTTTCAGAAAATAGTTTGGTGACTACCGGTATATATTTTTATTTGGGTTCATTGAACAACAGAATTCCACTGAATTAAATTTTGACCAAATTGAGGAATCAACAAACATTGCAAAAATTATAATTGTTATGCTAGAACCTATAAAAGTCAGATGAGAGAACTGTAACATTGACATTGACAAACAATCAGATAAAATATAATACTGTCATACCAAAGACATTGACTGCAAGTATTGAGCTTGAGCAAATACTTGCTGTTGTTGGTACATTTGCCTGTACATCTGTTCATATTGTTGTTGCATTAAAGTCTGTTGATATTCTGCCCACTGTCTCTGTTGCTGCCACTGTGCAGCTTGTTCTTGAAGTTGTTTCATCTTGACTTGCTCAGGATCAGTCTAAGAGGTGAAAAAAAAATGTACACAGTTTTTGTGTCATGATTAAAAAATAATAATAATGATTTCCGTGCTATATTTTGCATAACAACATCAGAGTGCGAATTAAAAGTATGCAAATTTAAATCTTTTTTTTGGACAATATGAGTCATTTATAAATGAATTGGATGCAGGAATTAATTAGAGATCACAAATTAATAACAGTTTTTACAGTAAGTACATTACTGTAATTGCTCTATTGGACAGTTAGAGAATATGACAATAATATTTCCAGCCTAGTGGATTATATGTACAACTAGGTGTACATGTAGTAGAGAGTAGATAAAACCTTATTTTTAAGACTAGTAAATTTCAAGTGAACAATTTTTTCATAGACAAAAATGTTAATTTTCCTGAGAATGAGGATGCCAACATTATTTTGGTCAGTTTCCAAATTGAATTTATGTCACAGATAAATACAACAAACGTCACAATTGCGTGAAATTAGTCAGATCGAAACGTGTCCCAGTGTCGGCGACAGGGTTTGTAAACGGTTATGTTTTGATTAGTAGAGTAGACAATTATGATAAACAAATACATTGTAGCAAACATAACGCCCAACCGTCCACTGCACGTAATATAAATAGGTGACGGTAAATGTTGTATTGGTGACGCACATTTGTGTTAGGCTAGTTTATAGGGGGCATAGTTCTTCTGTGTCGATACAAATCCTAATGTCTGAAAACAACAAATTTGATGACACCAACTTAAAAAACAACACAAAGACTAAACGCCGACACAAAAAAAAGAGCAACGGACCCATAGCTAAATCAAACTGTTACCCTCGTTAAAACACGGTATATCTCTTTCTGGAGGATGTGGTGGCCCTAAAAAGGGCAGTTTTGTACAGTTTCTGAGCTAAACGAACAGACATCCCGTTGCACTGAAGAATGGTCTAGTGTCAGCTAGTGTAATTTTCTCAATGGCAGAGCATATAGAATATGGAAAATTTTCGAAGCTGATTAAAGACAACGGTAGTCGCTCTAAACACCTTTTTATTTTGTTAAAACAAAATTTCCCGGACTATTGCACACACACAAATGTTTTTCACAACAATGATGACTGTACACACTCAACACGTGGTCAGAGAAACTTCCACTTCCTGAACTCAAATGGGTGCCAGACTGGGTTGCCAGGCCGGGGTGTTAGGCAGCTCCAGGTTATTACAGGATTTAGTTATCGGTATATTTCGAAAATTATAGAACCGTTACCATCCAAATCTTGTTTTTATACGAACGTGTCACATTCCGGGTTTCTTCGGCACAAATGAGATCACAGTTACCACTCCTTTGAGTAAAATGGTTTGTCTCATTAACCTCCGCTTTTTCGTCGCTGATTGTTTTTAAAATGTAGCCAGTTTGTTGTTACAGTTATAATGGCCAACAAGCAATCGACGGCACCAGATGTCTGGCAGGACAAACGCACAATCAATCAAACGGACCGACAGTTCCAAACTAATTTCACGCAATTATGCCGTTCGTTGTACATGTGGTGTTTTCGTTTTATTTTATCATGTCTGGTCCTTTCAAGAGCAAGTCAGTTTTAGTTTACAGCAGAATTGATATAAACTGTCATCGCCATATTCAACTTTCTATTGTTTTGACTGGGTTGTAATGAATGGAAAACTGCTGACGTCCAATAATCACCAGATAAATTGTTACTGTTATCTGAAAAGCAGATATTCGGCAGAAGTTATGCATGAAACCAGTCACTCTATTAGGAGTAGTAGTAGAGTGACTGTGATGAAACCATCAATGGGAGATCATTCTCCTTTTTTTTTAGCTCCATGCTCCAGCTATATGTAGCCAAATGGCTTTGCTGCTTGAGGATCCTACTATGACAATCTCATCTGGGGTATTTAATACGTGAACCCTGACCATCAATATAGGAGCATTAACAGAAAAATGATGGGTATTCATCCAGCACGAGCGAGAATGGGTTTTGTTTTCAAAGTGATTACTCGTTATAGAGGGCGCACGATGTTGACTAAACCAAGACAGTGACATGTTTCTGATTCAAAATTCATACCTGATTTGATTCTGCCGTAGTTTCAGAACCAGGGGCATTCACAAGGGGTGCTGGGTTGACAGCCATGGCACCGGTACCGACTGCTGGTTGCCAAACTTGTGGCGATGTCAATTGTTGTTGCTGATATCCAGCAGTAGCTGCCGCAGCGTACATTTGTTGGTATTGTTGCCATTGCTGTGTGGTTGAAGCATCAATGTTTCCAGCCCATTGATTGTTTTGGTACATGATTCAGCCTCCACGGGTTCTTTTTACACTGTAACATAGAGGTGGTGAAATAAAGATGGCTAAAACGAACTTGTGTGTGATTATTATTCAATCGTTCACATCAGGCATGGAGAATAAGAAGTTGAGTGTTTGTTGTTGTTTGATTTCTCCAATTCGGAAATACAGGGCTACCGGGTACTCTAATCACGTCATTAAATATTTTCAAAATAAAATAAAAAATCGGATTTCCTGTGTGTACATACACACAGGAAATCCGATTTTTTTATTTTATTTAACTTATTTAACTTAACCAGAGACTGTCGGATTATTTTAAGTGGGTAATACGCATAATATTAGGATCACCGACTACTCGTACCTTGTCCCATGAGTCTTTGCGTGTACGCCGTCCAAGGCGTATACGCAAAGGCTCATGGGACAAGATACGAGTCTAGGTCACCGACATGAGGACTGTATATTCGCGTTATTTCGCGAGGATTCGTAACCATGATGTCATGTTCGGAAATGGCAAATCCAGGCTAAATTTAGCCTTATAATGACATCATAGTTTGCCATAGAAGGAATGTAGTTTACCAAATAAGGAAAGCATGGTCTGCTACACTATTCTGCCGGGGACAACCCAAACACCATCTGTGTATTCCATTTTCTGCTCTTGTCCAAGAGGCTAGCTGCACATTCACCACTTATACAAGATTGTTTTGTACTGACAGATTATTTTAATGGTTATCAAAGGCTGCACGTCGGAGGAAGAGTCGTCTGTCGTATATTTTACTGATGGTACGACGTCAGATTTCAAGTTTAGTGTGTATGTTTGGCTTTTTCTAAGGGGTTGTATTTTTTCCGTTCAAGACCTTTTTAAAATCACTTTCTACGTCCACAAAGTTGTCATGCCAGAGGTGAAATGTGGTACTTCATGTGTCCCGAAGTTGGATAGAAAATCGCTAAGTTTGAAACTTCGCAGTAGCAGTTTGCCACCTCCGATTACACGCACGCCTCTGCCCGCCAACATAACGACAAACCGACGGAACCCGTCTGCTACTCCACCGCCCAGGATACCAACGTCTGCTTCAGCACCAACCGCGAATGAGCTACTTAACTCGAACAGAATACATACTTCTACGAAACGGGAACGACGGGTAAAATTCAGCAACTGTACTACATGTCAGACAAACAACAACGAGGGAGACGTAACAGAACTTACACCCCAAGAGCTGGCAAGGAAACTCATGGGTTCTCGCCGTGAGGTGGTTGTGGTTGACTGTCGACCGTTCACATCATACAACAAAAGCCACATATCAGACTCATTGAATATTAGTTGCTCGGATAGACTTAGTAAAAAGAGACTTCAACAGGGTAGGGTAACTTTATCAGATCTTGTTTCGTCGGCTGATGGGAAAATTGCATTTCAAAGACGTTTTAACAAGGAGGTTGTCATTTACGATGAGAATACGAATGATATTGACTGTGTAACTTCTATGAATCCACTAACATTAGTCCTGACTTCTCTCCGTGAAGAAGGAGTCACAGCTTCCTATTTGAAAGGTAAGTGAATTTTGAAAGTAAAAAGAAGTTCATGCACACATTTTAAGTGCTTTAATGATAGAACCACATACTAGTATGGTAGTTTTACTGTTCATAAGTATTTTTTCTGGAATATATCTTGGCTGTTTATACCTCCATGGCATGTGCGACTATTAAAAGCAGTTCCTATTTTGAAGCAGTAAACAATCACCTACGTCATGCATTCATTGTTGTTGTAAAACTACGAGTAAACAAATGAAGCCTCGGCTTTAACGTCAATGTCCAGTCATTATATGTGATGACGTGTAAATTCTTATATATACGGTATATATGTTACGTAAGTTTTAAAAATAATAAAATAAACATCATAAAGACGCTGTAAACAAAAACTTGGATTTCCTGGCAATGAGTATGACTATGATGACATAGTTGTATACCTTGTACAGTCATATCCGTTTATTCAGTTGACTGTGACTACATGTGCCTGTCAGTAATTAGTCATGGTCAAAAATGAAATAAAAACAAAACAAAAAACTTTTTTTTTACCCACAGAATCACTGTATAACTGAAGTGTTATAATGGGTAGTTAGTATGATGTATGTTGAGCACACACTGGGTTTTATAAACTCATGAATTTGTTTTATGGACATTTATGAATATTATAAAAAAAAATATCCTGAAAGAACCTCACACTGCATTCAACTTCCCAAAAGGATTGACTGTAGATACCATTTGTCTTTGCAGGGTTTCTTCAATCCTTGGCCGATTTACTGCCAAGAATGCAAAAACGATAGATCCCATAAAATTTGTATGAAAGTACCGCAATTCTTTCACTAAATAATTTTTTTAAATGTAAGTCGAGTAGTACCATTATAGTTTGGCACAGATCGTTAAATTGCGAAAGTATGCCAGTGTCACAGGAGAAGTTGAAGGTAAACTAAGTGCAGTGAAGTTCTATATGGGCAGTATTGGCTTGTGATTGGTTGAAGTTGTTTTCAATCACTATTGAAACATTTATAAATATTTTATATAAAATAAATTTAAATTTGGTATTTTTATTATTTATTATCATATTATTAACAAATGATAACTAAGTTATAAACAGAAAGACTTATATTTAGTGATGGTCCACTGAGATATACTATTGATTTTAAGATGAAATGTATTTGGTGAGAGTTTTATCATGAATTGTTGCCAGCACTTTCAATAATCAATCATGTATTCCAGTGTGTATAATTTACATAAATTTTTATGAGAATCTGGAGGTTATAACTGCTAAATGGAAATTGAATTTTTTGTATAGTACAGTCATATACTGTATGTATGGTGACTTTGTATGGTAGTCATATACTACGTATGGTGACTGTATGGTACAGTCATATACTATGTATGGTGACTTAGTATGGTACAGTCATATACTGTATGTATGGTGACTTTGTATGGTACAGTCATATACTGTATGTATGGTGAGTTTGTATGGTACAGTCATATACTATGTATGGTGACTTTGTATGGTACAGTCATATACTATGTATGGTGACTTTGTATGGTAGTCATATACTACGTATGGTGACTTTGTATGGTATAGTCATATACTATGTATGGTGACTTTGTATGGTACAGTCATATACTGTATGTATGGTGACTTTGTATGGTACAGTCATATACTACGTATGGTGACTTTGTATGGTATAGTCATATACTGTATGTATGGTGACTTTGTATGGTACAGTCATATACTACGTATGGTGACTTTGTATGGTATAGTCATATACTATGTATGGTGACTTTGTATGGTACAGTCATATACTGTATGTATGGTGACTTTGTGTGGTACAGTCATATACTATGTATGGTGACTTTGTATGGTATAGTCATATACTATGTATGGTGACTTTGTATGGTACAGTCATATACTACGTATGGTGACTTTGTATGGTACAGTCATATACTGTATTTTTGCCGACTTTGTATGGTACAGTCATATACTGTATGTATGGTGACTTTGTATGGTACAGTCATATACTATGTATGGTGACTTTGTATGGTACAGTCATATACTACGTATGGTGACTTTGTATGGTACAGTCATATACTACGTATGGTGACTTTGTATGGTACAGTCTGATACTACGTATGGCGACTTTGTATGGTACAGTCATATACTGTATGTTTGCAGACTTTGTATGGTACAGTCATATACTGTATGTATGGTGACTTTGTATGGTACAGTCATATACTACGTATGGTGACTTTGTATGGTATAGTCATATACTATGTATGGTGACTTTGTATGGTACAGTCATATACTACGTATGGTGACTTTGTATGGTACAGTCATATACTGTATGTTTGCCGACTTTGTATGGTACAGTCATATACTGTATGTATGCTGACTTTGTATGGTACAGTCATATACCATGTATGGTGACTTTGTATGGTACAGTCATATACTACGTATGGTGACTTTGTATGGTACAGTCATATACTACGTATGGTGATTTTGTATGGTACAGTCATATACTACGTATGGCGACTTTGTATGGTACAGTCATATACTGTATGTTTGCCGACTTTGTATGGTACAGTCATATACTGTATGTATGGTGACTTTGTATGGTACAGTCATATACTATGTATGGTGACTTTGTATGGTACAGTCATATACTGTATGTATGGTGACTTTGTATGGTACAGTCATATACTGTATGTATGGTGACTTTGTATGGTACAGTCATATACTGTATGTATGGTGACTTTGTATGGTACAGTCATATACTATGTATGGTGACTTTGTATGGTACAGTCATATACTATGTATGGTGACTTTGTATGGTACAGTCATATACTATGTATGGTGACTTTGTATGGTACAGTCATATACTGTATGTTTGCTGACTTTGTATGGTACAGTCATATACTGTATGTATGGTGACTTTGTATGGTACAGTCATATACTATGTATGGTGACTTTGTATGGTACAGTCATATACTATGTATGGTGACTTTGTATGGTACAGTCATATACTGTATGTATGGTGACTTTGTATGGTACAGTCATATACTATGTATGGTGACTTTGTATGGTACAGTCATATACTATGTATGGTGACTTTGTATGGTACAGTCATATACTATGTATGGTGACTTTGTATGGTACAGTCATATACTGTATGTTTGCCGACTTTGTATGGTACAGTCATATACTGTATGTATGGTGACTTTGTATGGTACAGTCATATACTATGTATGGTGACTTTGTATGGTACAGTCATATACTATGTATGGTGACTTTGTATGGTACAGTCATATACTATGTATGGTGACTTTGTATGGTACAGTCATATACTACGTGTGGCGACTTTGTATGGTACAGTCATATACTGTATGTATGGTGACTTTGTATGGTACAGTCATATACTACGTATGGTGACTTTGTATGGTACAGTCATATACTACGTATGGTGACTTTGTATGGTACAGTCATATACTATGTATGGTGACTTTGTATGGTACAGTCATATACTACGTATGGTGACTTTGTATGGTACAGTCATATACTATGTATGGTGACTTTGTATGGTACAGTCATATACTACGTATGGCGACTTTGTATGGTACAGTCATATACTACGTATGGTGACTTTGTACGGTACAGTCATATACTGTATGTATGGTGATTTTGTATGGTACAGTCATATACTATGTATGGTGACTTTGTATGGTACAGTCATATACTGTATGTATGGTGACTGTATGGTACAGTCATATACTACGTATGGTGACTTTGTATGGTACAGTCATATACTATGTATGGTGACTTTGTATGGTACAGTCATATACTACGTATGGTGACTTTGTATGGTATAGTCATATACTATGTATGGTGACTTTGTATGGTACAGTCATATACTACGTATGGTGACTTTGTATGGTACAGTCATATACTGTATGTTTGCCGACTTTGTATGGTAGTCATATACTGTATGTATGGTGACTTTGTATGGTACAGTCATATACTATGTATGGTGACTTTGTATGGTACAGTCATATACTATGTATGGTGACTTTGTATGGTACAGTCATATACTACGTATGGCGACTTTGTATGGTACAGTCATATACTGTATGTATGGTGACTTTGTATGGTACAGTCATATACTACGTATGGTGACTTTGTATGGTACAGTCATATACTATGTATGGTGACTTTGTATGGTACAGTCATATACTACGTATGGTGACTTTGTATGGTACAGTCATATACTATGTATGGTGACTTTGTATGGTACAGTCATATACGTGTACTACGTATGGCGACTTTGTATGGTACAGTCATATACTACGTATGGCGACTTTGTATGGTACAGTCATATACTGTATGTATGGTGATTTTGTATGGTACAGTCATATACTATGTATGGTGATTTTGTATGGTACAGTCATATACTATGTATGGTGACTTTGTATGGTACAGTCATATACTGTATGTTTGGCGACTTTGTTTAGGATGGTCTTGTACTACGTATGGTGACTGTATTGTAGTCATATACAATGTATGGTGACTTTGTATGGTACAGTCATATACTGTATGTTTGGCGACTTTGTATGGTACAGTCATATACTGTGTGTATGGCGACTTTGTATGGTACAGTCATATACTGTATGTTTGGCGACTTTGTATGGTACAGTCATATACTACGTATGGTGACTTTGTATGGTACAGTCATATACTATGTATGGTGACTTTGTATGGTACAGTCATATACTATGTATGGTGACTTTGTATGGTACAGTCATATACTATGTATGGTGACTTTGTATGGTATGGTCTTGTACAGTAAGTATATGATCCAAATTATCAGTAGCCAAGTTCTAACTATTTTCGCTTGAAGACATATGTATTGTATAACAAGACTAATTTATAGTTAAGTAACTCTTACTCATTCTCCGGGTGGTTGGTAATGGTTACAGCAAAAATAATGATATATACATACATGAGTTCATACCATAAAGTGCTTAATTTCACTGCTAGCAACTTTCATGATTTGATGATTTTATGGTTTTCGTTATGACAAAATTTCACAAAAGTAACTGGAACTGCTGCAAAATTTGTTTCTCTTGAAATTATAATAGTTTCTTTTGTTAGCTCCATGTTTACAGTAAGTACTACTTTGGAACAAAGATTAAGAAAAATAAAAACATATAAGTATACTGTTTACCTTTACATGCAGTATTAGGATTCTGTGGGGTCACTTCCTTGGCAAAAACAAATAGAGCTTTAGGATGAACAATGTATTGATTGCGTGCCACTAGAGAATGAAATTCATCTTCAATTTGACCTTGCATTGTCACTTGTCTTAAACAATTAAGATTTAGTTTTTTGAAGTATAGCTGTAATAAACAGCTATTGTCAAGCTCTGTTTTTCATCACTTATATCATTGACCCACAAACCCCCAGAAGAGCAGCATCCTTTCTTAGATTTTCATCATGAGCATTCATGATATTTACTCTGTACATTAACAGGCATCAGATTACACTGTTCAACACCTATGAATTGCTTCCTAACACTGTCATATTCATAGGCAGTCTTTATCTATTTGTGAAAAGTCAATTGTCAAAATATGCATAAATTTACATTGAAAAAATGGCCACTATAATGTACAGACATTTACACCATCAAAAACACAGGTAACAAAACTGTGATATCGCATATGGTTGTTGAATCGAAAACGATCAAAATTATAGTGATGTTATTCAATAAAGAAATGTTCACTAAGAAAGACGAGATATCTGACATACTGTAAAATACATTGAAATATCTGAATGCCATTTTAGCGAATTTGACTTTGCATGAATTAACAGCATCTTAATTTAGCTAATGTGCCAACAATCTTATTGTGAGAATATACTTTAGTTTAAATTAGCTACATCTTGAATTAGCAAAATTATAGATTAGCTAAATTAGCTAAAATGACATGCTAGCTAAAAAGGAAACAAATAATGAGCACTGCACATGTTTGATCAGTCATGCTGACAGTATATGTGTGACAGCTTTCGTTGAAACCAAAAATATTGTTTTCATATAAGCAGAAGCATTTACTTCTGACGACATCATTTACATAGTTCAAACTAATAAGAAAGACAAAAAAAGTGATCAGCAAAAATAAAAGGTTCATCCAAGTGTTTGTAGGTCCATGCTTGTATGAATCTGAAAGTGGATAATTATAAATTGTGTGCATTCCAGTATTGATATGTATAATGCATGAATAACTGATGTCCATCAATATCATATTACAAGGTCATAGAGAGTCTTTTGATGTGTTGGTTTTATTTCATTATCACATAGTTGGTTCAATGAAAAGATGACAAGACTGTGCAAGAAGAAACCATGCTTATAGAACGTTAAAGAATCTTGAATGTGGAATCTGTGATCTTATAACCTAGGAACCTTTGCTGTAGGACAGTTGCATTGCGTTCAGTGGGTAGACCATTGGAATGTAAATATTTGTTATACCTGCATGATATGATCTAAAGTCGCTTCTTATTTTTCATATATTTGAGAGTGAGGAGTCTTGTGATTGTAACGTGACAATTCAGGGTGGTATATTATCACTTCCCACTATATGCACCTTTATTTATAGATAACCCATGCATAGTATGTACTACCAAGTAAACACAATCACTGTGCTGCCTGCTATCATATTATGGACATTTTTGTTTAATTCAGTGCTGCACCTACCCACAGTCCCTCTATAGACTAGAGGAACTGTGACCTACCCCTTATCATAATTTGGTCAAATCATACTAGACCTCACCATACTATTATGTGGTCTAGGCTCAGATTGACCAGATAGATTCAATTTCATACAAATATGCCAAAAGTAGCAGATATTTCAACTAAAAAACTCAATAAAAACTCATCCTGCCATCTTATTTGATCAGCGGATTCTTTATAGCCAAAGTTATCTTTTATGCCAAAATAAATTTCATTTGAGAAAAAGCTGCAGTGATGTATTCATTCCTTGAACAGGGTGATGCAGTGTTTGTACCTCAAAGTTCTGAAGAGCAGTTTCAGGTGTGCTATGCACAAATTTTGTGATTCTTCTTTTGTGTCATAATTAGCTGAATTTTCACATTATAGCAATGTAAAACACAACATTCTTATGAAATATGAGTTGAAATTTAATAAATATATACATTGACTAGGTGATAGCAAATTTATTTTCAGTGTGCACAGTTGAAAGGTTTTAAAAAGCCTGCGAAACAGTTCTCTTCTTTCTCAGTGTAAGTGTATATTATTGCAGTGGTATGAGTATCCTTATGTACTTTTGTTTAATGTTATGGTAATATCATAATACATTAGGGACATAAAATTACCATAAATTGTAATTAATATTAAACTAGTGGTCCCAATAGATAGACAAGTTTATTTGCTTGCAGTTAAAGATAACCAATTTTGATAAATGAGAAGGTGTTTGTTATGTGGATATTTGATGTACATTTGTACAATTAATTAATTTAGTCGGAATCTTTGTTTACTAGAAATATAGATTGTTGTATGTAGTTTATATTCACTAAATCCTGATGAATTCAATTACATACATATCATAGTGAAAATTATAGTCAATGTTCTTTTCGTTCTAATTTACCCCTTGGAAAATAGCAAAAAAACTAACTGTAAGTTAAAATAAGAAATTCACACAATAATTAATGATATTAATGTCTATACAGTGTATATGTCATCAACAATTTGAGATGGATTCAGATCATGACTAGATACTAATACAAGAGGATTATTTAAATCACAAACAGCTTGCATGTTCTAAAGAAACAAAATAGAAACTGCATGTGATACCATTCAGTATTAGAATGACAGAATGTGATATGGCTACTATGTATACCGACTGTTACTGTAAATATTTTGCACAGATGGTATAAAGGGCATGGTACTGACACTATCCCATATCCCATGTCAATATTCTAAACATTCCATATCTTAGCTACTTTATCTACAGTATATGTATAAATATATTCTGTAAAATACTTTATTTTCGCTTGGAATTAATTTTCACTGAGGTAATGATTCAGTGAAAATAAAATCCAGAAAATATACCTTTTTTCCTATATTTTACATTCAACTCGCCAAAAATTAATGTGAATATAAATTCCATACAAAACACCCAGAAAGTTTTTGCAGCGAAAATTAATTCCAGCTAAAATAAAGTATTTCACAGTATTAGACAAGATAAATAACACTATCAACATCCGAATTGTTCTCACTGTACCTGTTCCAACTTATGTACTCTCAATAAAATAAATTAGTTTGACTGCACAGTAAATTTAAGTAATTTAAGTGCTTTATAGTTTCTGTTTCCTCACACCAAAGCTGATCACTCATACATGTAGCTATAATCTGTATGTAATCATTTAATAGTTAGTATTCTGTGCGCAGATTACATTATATAGTGTACTGGAGTATTTTATGTCTTTGCATAAACAAGAACAATTATTTTGAAGGGCAGAATAATCAAAATCGTGCTGACTCTCTGATAGTATTAATCTTAGTATGTTAGGCATCTAAGTATATAATGTCAAACAGGCTATTTCATATGCAGCAGCTGAAAATGTCACTTGGTGCCATAGTTATAATGTAAAATACATAAAGCAATAGTGTATCTTATTGAAGTTTATATTGTATGTCTGTAGCTCAGTGTTGAAAGTTATCAGGTGAAATGTTGCATGAAATTCTAACTGAATGAATGTTTTAAGAATACAACTGATATTATTAGTCCCTGGACACATTATAACTTACCTGCCTTTAAATTAGACATTGAATTACTTGCACTCAGAGGCATCCTTTTTTTTTCTAAATAAAATAATTGCTTTAATTATGAAATACGTATGTATCTGTCCTGTATGTGTGTGTGTAAAAATAATTCCATCAAATTGTCATTCATATAAAAAAAGCCTATTAAAATCACGTGTCGAGAATTCTAATATTTCATATGAAATATTTAATATTGAATTCTATTTTTGCCAAAGGAGTTTTTTATGATAATAATTGGACGAGAAGTTATGTGTTCAGGCAGACATCTACAATTGGAAATTGAGTTTGTTGATAGTTACACGTACCATATTTGCTCTGTCACAAGAGTCTCTCTTTATTTATTGTATACTGGATTATAACAAACATGACTTATTTTGTGCAATAGAACAAACATGGTAATTGGGTTTTGTAATTTACAATTTTTGATTTTATTGAAAAAGATGAAAATAATATCATATCAATTATATTATTATATATACACATTATATTGAATTGGTATTGAATTTGTTGTTGTTTCATCTATTCAATTAAAATATATTGTTCTAGACTTACTTCCCATCCTCCTGTGATTATAGTTGATGTTATTGAGTTTACTGGCAAATAAAAACTGTTTTAGGAGAGCTAAAATTAACAGTCTTGCAATCAAGATGAAATGTGTCCTGAAGGCAAAATAGGTTACATTGCAATAACCAATTTGTAGACAAACATGTGACATGTCTTTGTGAATTATGGCTCATTATCATGTTGTTAGTGCCAAAATGTTGAAAACTGCTACGGGCGTGGATAATTTCATGCTGTGAATGTGTTGTTATTTTGTGTCTATTACAGCAAGAACCGTACTGGTAATTACCTCTAAAGTACCTGGGCTCCTAGGCTGACATATTGCATTTTCAGGTTATAGTGAAGTAAGTCCCTTGGTACCCCAGGAACAGCATACTGCTTTAATGTGTCTGGAGTTTCTAATCCGTGATAACAGACCACAATTCCTATTTGATATGTCATTTATTGTAGGCCCGAGATCAATTAAAATGCTTCAGTTCTGATGAAATTTAACGTAACTCATCACATTCTCGTTTTATTCACAGGAGGATTTCAAGCTTTTTTTCAACAGTATCAGAACCTGTGTGCTAATTCTCTAAGAAGTGATCAACAAGCAGAGATAACTGACTTTACCAGTCGCAGTCACAGAAATGTCTTCAAACATCCACCAACACCAGTCTTACCTTTTCTTTACGTCGGAGGAGAGAGTGACGCATCAGATCATGAACTTTTAAAGAGATTGAAAATTTCTTATATTCTCAACATGACTTCCCACATTCCACTACACTTTGAATCGGTTACAAGTAAAATCAAGTATAAAAGATTACCAGCAAGTGACAATTGTCAACAGAATCTTAGACAGTATTTTGAAGAGGCATTTGAATTCATTGGTAAGTATTTTCAGGCAACAATCCTGATTAATTTTTTATAATCCCATGAATTTCTACCTCACACAAATGACTTTGTTTGGACTTTTGCCCTTAGTTTTAGAATAGCTTTTCATTAATTATAACGGCTGGTGCTCAGCCATTTTGAAATGTCAGTAAAATGTCATGTAGACAGACAAATGTTAATATAATCAAATATGTGATATTTTATACCCCCTATCTCATTCCCTCTAGTATGTCAGTTAGACTATAGACTCAGTTCAAGACCCACCACCAAATAATTAATCTGAAGATGACAAAATTCATCACACAGAACAAATGCATAATTGCTTAATTTTGACAAAATTTATCACACAGAGAAAAAAAACCACTTAATTTTTGCTATAAAGTAATAAAAAAGTCTGTGAATAATGCAAACCAAAATCTTATTGCAACATTACATAGGCACATTGGGCAATTTGTATCAAATTTGTACCAATTTAACAAATTAAAGAAACTATGTTCTGACTTGACTGTATTGCATTAGAAAAATATTGACATATAACTGATGAATTTTAATAAAGGTGTATCAATGAAGTTCTATTACATATTATTTATAATTTCAAGTGCTTGAGAAACACTTAAAACAGAAATCTGCCCTTTGTGTTATAAATAATAAAATATGGATTCTCCTGAGTTTTTGGATATACTATACTGTACAATGAATGTAGGAGATGATGTGTTCATGGATATGTAGGGTGACAAAAACTGTCATGCTGAGGTTGCTTTAGTGCAGTTGGCCAATTACTGAGATAAGAGAGATCAGGAAGCTAAATTGATGATTGATAGATTCAAAGCTATTGACATACCAATTTGCTATGTTTTTTTTATCCATTTTGCTTGATTGTCACATTTGTGATCACACAAGGGAAGCAATCAAGCATAAACAGTGGTATTTCTTATCTAGTTAAATTATTATTTTCAGAACTTTATTATAATGGTATTCTCATATGACTGATAATTCAGTGATTTGCCATGTCTAGTTTTACTGTTTGTTTAGTCACAAATATGACCTATTAAATGTATCACAGTGCTTTGTTTTGATAAAAATCGATAAAATTAAGTACGATCTGTTAAAGAAAAACAAAACATTACAACGATCACAGTGTATGATTAAATTGATTATACTAAAGTTATTATTCAATTTCTATAAAGACAACTTGGTAGATTATTTACAAGAGCTGCTGTTCTACTTCTTAAGGCAATGTAGTTTTCTGTCAGTTTAATCTGGGATGCTGGGTAATATCTTGCACCTATTAGCCAAGTATAACTCATTAAAGGTATGGTCTAAGCACTTATGTGAATTGCATAGAGATAAGAATCCAGCTACGTGTGTCCTCATTTTGCCCTAAGCTGCCATATGAAAGTCTTATTCATAGTGCCTAGGATAATTGATGAGTATTATAGTAACGTATGCTGCATTGTGATATAGAGTATTTAAAGTTCAAACTTATGTACGGTTAGCACAGTGCAAAAATGTATAAATTCTATAATTTTTTGCTGAGAGCTTTTGTTAAAACTAAATTCCATGAAAGTCACTCGATGTGAAATCTTGACTGTTGGGAAATCTTCACTGCTTCAATATTTCATGTTTTTCCTTGACTTATGAAATTCTAACTTGTCCATTGATAAAGCAGTTTTCACAAGAAATGTTATTATAAATTATTAAAGATTTGACAATGAACATGTGTAGTTTTTTAGTTTTCTTTAAAGTTGTAAGTTCTAAATGTATTTTAAGAAAATGTATTTTGAGAAAACTTGTTTAAAAAGTGTATTATGAGTAGGCACTAGATAAATAGACTGTGTTGTATTGAGATTACTTCTATGAGATACTGTATCTGGCCCATCAATTAGCAAGGGACTACTATATATGTGAATATCTTGTTATCATGTTGATAAAACAGTGCCGGTTATAGATAGTCATCTTGTTCCACCCCAATAAATGGAATAAATGTTTTATTAGATATGCAGTCTATGTTCTGTAAGTCGTGCAAGAATTACCAGTATGATGCAAGAAAGTGGTTAAACAGTGACATATTTTATATTCTTTGTGTGAACTACTGGAGCCAGTTATATTTTGAGAAGATAATATTAGTAGTACTGTCGGAGTGCTTAATGGACCTAATAAACGAATAATTGGAAGAAGTAAATACAAATAAATATACAAATAAACAGTATCTGTATTACATTTCTTGTGATGCCTTTTTTGTGTACTTCCTTATTCATTTTTAATTAAAAACAAGACATAATACAGCTTTAAAATTATAATTACCGGTATTTATTTACACTTGCTCTGACAATCAATGTAAGTATTTTCTTTCAATGGTAAGACTATTTTATTACAACCCAAATACTGGACTTCCAGTACGTATAATTTCTACTATGCCTAATACTATAACTTTTTAGAAATTAACTGAAATCTAAATTTAGACAAGAAAGCTGCAAAGTAAATCCCTGTGGATTTGCTGTACTTGTTGTATTAGTTGTATACACTGATTGGAATTGTGTTTGAATGACATTTTTATGAAAAGAAGGGCAGTACCAATCATACTGCTGTGATTCACACATGAAATTTACTATCTACTATTTACTATAAAGTGCATGGCAGAGAGACGAGCAATAGATTTTTTTTACTGTGTCTATTTTTTACGTAATAAAGAAAAAAATCTTATTTATTATTCTTCACATATGCACTTATAACACTGTTCCATGTAAATTGGTCGTGAAAAGAACATTGATTCAAGGCAATGGAGGCAATCTAATAAAACTGGAGAAAACATGGTTTAATTTATTCTGCCATTTTAACTCCATTATGTGCTGTAAACTCAACTTCAATATTGAAAATTGTGACACATTCATGCATGAATATTTCTTGATTTATTGACAAACGCTTCCTGTTTCTCTCTGTTTTATATTGCAGACGATGCAAGGTATAGTGGCTCCAGCATTCTTGTGCACTGCCAAGCTGGGATTTCACGTTCTGCAACGATAACCATAGCATACATCATGAAGCATACTAAAATGACCATGACAGATGTGTACAAGTATGTCAAGCATAAGAGACCAATCATTTCACCAAACTTAAATTTCATGGGACAACTGATAGAATTTGAAAATGCTCTCAATGAGGGAGTGTCACCTAGGATACTGTATCCACGACTACGAGGAATTGAAACTACTGTCTAGGATAAAATCTGACAATGGTAATTTAATTTGATCGAGGGAGAAGGAATGAAAAATGACAAGTCTAATCTGAACCAAAGTAAATATAAACAGTGCCTAAGAAAGGCACTCGTGGTTGGATGAGAAACTCCCAACGCGTCATCATAAATGAATCTTTTAAAGCATTACTTTACCTTCATACAGACACTGTGTCTCCCTTAGTATGCAACTTAAATCCATTTTATCAACTCTAGTTCTAGAGTAAATATCACAACTGTCTACACCTTGACAACAGCTACTGAAAATAAACCAAAGAATATTTTATAAGAAAATGAGAAATGATATGTTATTTCATTTAAACAGTTAAAATTAGGGACCATCCATTTTTGAACATGGTGGGTATCAAATAAATAAAATTGTATAGGTTTAGGCAAGAAGTCCTGGCACAATATGATTTTACTATCAAACTCTGTTCACGTTTATACATCTTTCAAATTATGAGTTTAATTACTGTTCCCTTTTTTATTAAGGATAGGCATTTTATTTTTGGCTGTTAGCCATGGCACAGTACCACACATATTGGCACTTCATATTAATATAGATCTTTGACTATGATGTAATCAAGTAACACATTATCTCTGATTAAAACACCTTGACACGCTGTACATGCATCATGTTAGTGTGTTGAAATAACAGTATGTAAAACTCAGGTCACAGTTAGTGTCAGCTGATGTTCCTCTTTCATTCTTTTAGTTTTCATACACAGCTCTTATATTAATTAATTTCTGCCTGGAGATTGATTCAGTGTTGTAGCTTGTGTTTTAATTACCATAAATTGTTGTT
Source organism: Saccoglossus kowalevskii (assembly GCF_978046115.1). NCBI lineage: Eukaryota > Metazoa > Hemichordata > Enteropneusta > Harrimaniidae > Saccoglossus > Saccoglossus kowalevskii. The sequence continues at coordinate 10,291,078 of NC_140642.1, forward strand.
CAGCAGATTCACTGCCAGTTCAGTAAAAGAAATTTCAGTATTTTTTTCAAAATGTGTTATCAAACTTTGACTAAGCTGGGTTACTTACCTGCAGACTTATTTTGTAACATGACAACTAAATCACTCACAGTGTAAATTTTGTAGGGTGCTAGTCCTTGTGCAGTATGCACTCCAATTTCATGTAAATAAACAAACTCTATTTTACATGTGCAGCTTTATATTATGACTTTAGTGATAATATTCATATTAAGTTCATCAAACCGCTGCCCCTGGGGGACATATCGAACACGATGCGTCACGATGACAACTAGATAACCTAAAGATCTTAATAAAGATTGTACACTATTCTTTTTTTTTTAAATTTGTCAAAATAATGTTTAATATATTTTTTATGGAGTTTATTTGTTGTTTTTGTATGTTCATGTGTTATAATTTATTACTTTATTGTGGTAATTATTCAGAGCTTCCAAGTTGAGCACAAAGATGGTTTAAAGCTTTAAACGCGTACAGAAGCATTTCAAGCCTGCAGATATCATTAGTTGATGCGATCGATAGCAGCAGTAGATCAAATGCCAAAAGCTACTGTTCACCTTATTGATCATGGGACACGTACACAAGCTATCATTCAAAAATGACATCTCTACTGCTTACAGCAACTGCCAGCGCTAATGTGTGAATACAGTACATTAACATATCACTCAGACTAGTGAATATTTTAATAATCAATTTTGTATTCATAATACAGTCTATCTGTTGAGGTTGTCTTTTATTTTCTCATTATGGATATAGTTCATTTTGTTTTGAAGGGTACAACATAGTTGTGCGGGAACAATAGACATATCTTCAGTGCATGTTATTTTATGGAACAAACCATTTGACTCGTGGTAGGTTCTCGTGTATTGCTGAGGGGCAATGTACATATGCTTTATCTGTATGACAACTCCTTTAAAATGCTTTACTGATAGCTCAACATTGTTATCAAAATAATATTTACATATAAGATAAACAAAGGTCTGTTATTATATAATTTTAGACTTTAATTTTATTAAAACAAATTCTAAGATATCCACTGAAGAGTAGAATATGGTTATGCAAATGAAATCACTGCTTCATTGGTTTTCATCTTTTTTAGTAGATGCAATTTTCAGCTTAGTGGTTATAGTGTACTTAATAAATTCACATGATATCCACTATAACTGCAGACATGTCAGATAGTTATGTAATGATCACAAAGAGTTATTACCAATAGTTTATAAGCTGTCTGTTTCACTGAATAAAATACATTTTAAATAATATTATCGTCTATTTCTATGTCAGAGGAGGTTTAGTTTATTCCATCAATAGAAAGGGTTGTAATCAGATCCATATACAGTAATGAGAATAAGTCTGTATTCGCACTCTGAATTGTTACACTGTTATTAAACATTTTTACATTATATATTTCATATACAATATTTTACAATATTGGCAGATGTATTATAACTCCGTTGGTGGACTTACTTTGTCTTTAATGTCCAGTTACATCACATCAACACTACTTTACAATGATGAGTCATCATAATAATCAAATCTGTTTCCATGGAGAAATTTAAATTTTCTTGAATACAGATTCGTTCGATTTGTGTTCACTTTAAATGTCAGTTGTATCACTCATATATGATATGATATTGTTTCGGTAGATTATTTGTGATTAATTTGTTGTGTGCAAATTGAATTTCTAAATGTTGAATATGTTTATTTCTCGTGTCTCTGAAGCATAAAAGTCAATCAGCTATTATGATTTTACAATAAAAGTCAATGACATGTGATTTTAGTTTTATATTAAGCTGTCATTTATCTCTGAAACAAGCATAGAAGAAAGTGTTGTTTTTCACTATAGAAATATTGTTAAAATTCGCTGTAGAATCTCACACATTTCCAACATGGAACCCAGTTTATAATACTCTCTTCAGTTTGGTAATTAAAATACTGTTTTTATTGTCAACAATTATCTACATTAATGCTATTCAATAATGTGAGCATGGATCTACTTTATTAGGTCATCTAATCTATTTGTTTAAACATATCCAGTTAAAAATAACCGTGGTTCTAAAATAGATAAAAGTGAAATTGTAGACATTTAATGGCAACAAATATATTTGATATTTGTTGTTCATTCTAGGAGGTGATGAGGTTACATTATAACAGCATGTGACTACATTGTTTGGTGTACAACTATGTGTTGGGGGGGGGGGGGTAAATACATTGAATGCTTCTGTCACATAATAACCAGTGCAGACATAACAGTGCTTCTACCTTCCTGCAAATGTCTACTGGTACATAAACATCTCAATAAGGGCGAATATTGCACTCTGTTGCATTATTTGACATAAAGACTTTTGTCTCAGAATTGTGTTAATTGCCCAAACTTGAGGTTATTTCTAGCACAAAATATATAAATTTAGGGTCAGTTGCAGTGTGGATGTTTTTTTATGTTTATTGGACGCACATATTTGGGAGTCTTCTATAACATTTTCATGTCGCATATTATGAAGTGACAATCTGGTATTCCATCACGGTAAATTGTTTTTTTTTTCAGGAATGTCAGTCACCTGATTTTCTCAAATCTTGCGAGCCTTCTCAATGTTTCTAAATGGTTCAGCCCTCACTGTGCAATGAGCACGGATACGTCACGACTATGGTTAACTTGACAAGAATCCAGTCATGGAATTTGGGCAATTCATTATCTACATTTACATTATCCCCCATTCGGCGAAGCGCTTGCTCATCAACCAGGCATCTTACCGGGTAAATTAGAACGGCTGACGTCACTGCGCGAGCTTTTGCAATGTATAACTACGGATTGTTCTTGTAAATATTGAGACTTATAAATAATTTATAACGTGCATGCATTAACTGACTTCAGTTTATTAAAGTCAATTCGTATCACGAAATGAAGTGCACGACGTGTATTTACTGTTTCTGCACGTGTGCGTAAGATAATACCTGGTGCGTGTGCAATAACCTCAAATGTGTTGGGTTTGAGGTCATACATACGGAGCGACATCCGCAAAAGCTCAATTTTCGCCAAGGCTACTGTGATACAAAAAAGGCTCTAAATTTAATCTGAAAAAATGTAGAATACTCGAGTTGTGATTACACCACGTACTATGGTAATAACAGATTTACGAACTGGTTTACTCATAGTCTGAAGATTAGAGCAAAAATTCACAAAGTATAGCTACCATATATTTATATGTAAATAATTGTTGGAAAGAACGCGCTTAACTGCATCATTCAACACAGTGGGAATAAACTGACGTAATATTGCTTGACTTCTGAGTGATATAATATCATCTTTAGATTTATGAATTCGAGACTATCTCTTAGTCGCCTCTCAAACTGTTTAACGTTCAAACGGAATAAATATGCATATACTTTATCGTTCTAATTCATGTTACGATATTATATTTTTTGTAATAATCAAGGGGACTGGATATTATGCTCATTTTATAGCCTGTAATGTTCTTCACAGCGTCGTTTTTGAATACAAGTACTTGCCAACTATAGGTTGTATGTGATATATAGATCATATAAAATGATCATAGATAATATTTTGGTTCGTTAGCTTCAAGTTCTGCATCAAATAGACACCACTAAATTCATTCGAGACATCTAGAAGATCGCGTTTGCCATCAAAAAGACCGTGACCGTATCCGGACATGAAACCGTATCTGCATCCGTACAGGTGAAATCTCGTACATTATTCAACATGATCGCGAATTTATTCGTATTCGCACTTATGGAATCTTAGCTTTAGTCCTAAAAATGAATTACCGATCAATTATGGTGATTTTTCAGTAATGTTTCCAGCATTTCCAAGCAATCACCAAATAATTACATCCAATATATAAATACAGATTTAAAACGTTGAAAACATGTCACTATTGGCATTACATTCGTTTAAGCTAATTTATGCACAACATTAATCACCATGGAGCAGTTGTCACGTTCTCAATTTATTCAGAGGCAACCAGTTTCGAGAAAATGCCATGAGTTCAGACGTGTCTCCATACGGGCGGACGGTCCCAACGTAAAACCGCGCCCTCTATCGGTACCTAACGCACAGTTACTTCAACCATGGAGGAACCATGCTTCAACGTTTCACAGCACTTGTGTAACAGACGGTTTAAAAAACTGAACACATAACAACACGTGCTGAGTTACGTCAGAAAAAGTATCGCTCTACCTCGAACATTATCACAAGAACTATATATAGCATCAGAGGTACATTACTTGGGGTTTGCAACTACGGTGACATGATACCAAGATCCCGTTCCAATCTCGCTCTCGCATAAGCGTTCCAACTTAGAAAAATTCGAATGCGCATGCCCGAGGTAACTAGGTTACTGGGATGTCCAGGTGGATCAAAATAGCTGCTCACGATATGACGGATTACGATAACTATATTTTCTGTACATTTTTTATGTATTACATTTTTTCACTATGAATGTGGTAATACATGTGGTATATTGTTTTATTACAAACCGTCTTTGTCATGTCAGAAGGTCGTAGCATCAGTCTCGCTATCTACGAGATGAGACTTGAATGGGATCTTGACATGATGTCACCATACAGTACTATGCGCGTTGCAAACCCCAAGTAATGTACCTCTGATAGCATCTATACATAGAATATAGTAAAATCTCTCAAAAACCCAGGGGTCAAAAAACATTGTCTTTTTTGATGAGCGACTATAGATCGAAACGTTTTAGCGGCTTATGACTCATTCACGTCATAGTGATTCATAGATTCAGAACAAGTAGTCACAATCTAGCCATTGAAAAAGGCAGACATACCAATCCAAAAACCCCATTAGAAAATGGAATTTGAAAACAATGCCCATTACAGAAAGTTGAAGACGAATCACACTTTCTTTAATTTGCCCACGATATCAAACAGATGGAAATGATTTTATTTCCAATATTTTATTTCCCAAAGAAATCATTACCAACCTGCAAAAATTCACATATTTAATGAAAAGTAATGACAGAAATATAATAAAACTTTTAGGGGAATTTTTACATAAATCATTTATTTTAAGAAATGAGCTTTCTTTGGATATAATACCTTGACTCTTTTTTTCTTTTCTTTTCTTTCTTACGTTATCATACTTTTGTACTTCTAAGGATGCAATAAAGTTATTATTATTAGTTGTGCTTTGACTCTAGAGGGCGCGATTTATAGAAATGCTGTATTCGTATTCAGCCTTCTGTGACTGGCCGAGAAGCACTATATTTTAAGCGCCCTTAGAATTATCGTTTCCTATTTCAGCTGTACAACAAATCAACAAAAATAAAACTTGAATGATCCAGTATAACAAATGAACACTTTCTGTATCACATTATTTGGGTAGTTGTAGTGATAATGCATTCATCTCGTATCTAGACTATGATGTGGCACATCAGGCTGGAATACAGCAATGACGCTCATACAATTCAAACTACATGTATATAACAAGTGTGTCTACAATAATTGACGAATCATAACAACAAGTTGAAAATGCAACCTATATGTCTCTAATAATTCTCATATATCATCAGTAAATAAACAATTAGAAAATATATTTAATAGCCACTGAAAAAAAATCCAACTTATCACAGTATGATAACCGTAACAATTCAACATAACTTACTTCACTTAGGAAAAATAAACCAAATGAAAAACACGTTGAATTACGCGATCGACTAAGTAGATTTGGTAATCACTATTTAAAAATAGAAACCGGTAGGCAGTACTAAACTAAATAATCTCCTGAAGGCAAATTGTGTGAATTATGCAATGAAAGAGAAATGCTAGATGGGATCATGGAGGTACCTCCATGATGGGATGCACTTTATTATATTTTGCCTAGTTTACAATGAACATAGAATTTAAAAATACTTTTGAATATTTCATGTGTGCAGACACAATGATAGTCCCACTAGCAAGTACTCGACTACATGAAACACCCTCCCACTAAGTAATTCCTATTTTATTGTCACTGCGTTCAGAGTATCCCTGTATTTTAGTGAATTTGTCTAAAATTATGCTAGTAATTTTCCCCAGCAACTGTAACGGTGTATTTTAACTATATATTTTTTTAGCGTTGTAGTTTTAGTGACCTTACTTATTGTACTTCCAAGTCAGTGTTGTGTCAATGAACATTATAATTAACAATTGTAGACAACTACAACTTAAAACACCCAGCTGGAATCGGGACAGTACGTAGAACTCGTATGTGATTTCGCGTACTGGGTTAAAGAGTATTTATATAATATCGACTTGCTTAGGGAGACCTTAGAAACCTGTCCTGTAAAGATGGCGTCGATCGCGATGGACGCCAACGACAACAGTGTTGGCGATATTACGCACGATCTTGCGTCATTGCAATTTGAAAATGCCTTGACAGAAGAAGAAAAGAAGTACTTATTACTACGCAAGAGAACACATGCAATTACAGTATCTTTTTGCGCACAGGCTGCATATTTTGTCACTATTTTAAACGAATGCAGGTAAGTAAGTTTACCAATTACATGTGCATGTAGTACCATGTTCAGTTCATAGGGGCTTGACGATCGTGTGGTTGGTTGCTGAAGTCAATACATAAACGTATATCTGGCGGAATGAATTAAACAGTTTAGTAATGTAATACAAGCCTATATCATTAAATTTATTCATCCACGCTCCGAAACCCCCAAATCACTAAATAATACTTGTTTCTGGCCGGTCAGCCTGCTGATTCTAATGCAACCATGGAGCTGAGCTCCATGATGCAACTTAGCTGGCAATGTTTTGGTGTACAACACAATAGGGCGATGACAGTGTACAGTGACAGTGTTTATAATAGCAAATTAAACTAAAACAGTTACTGTACATGGATAGCCGGAACGTTTGCCAATATTTGCACTCACTGATAATCATTGAAAATTGTATTTGTACATATTTGACACAATTCACATTAATTCAAACAATCAAATATTTCCCATCATTGGCTCAGGACCCTGATGCTGCAAGTTGAATAATCTACAACTATAATGATTGTAAAGTGTCAAAATTACATATGAATGTTAACAATGAATGTTTACTTGCGCTTTGAAAATTTTAGATCACCTGATTTTTATATTTGCTTGTTCACAGAGTGGAGTGGTTGGTCTAAACATGGATGTGATCCTCACCTTGTTTAAAGTGGCTGGTCTAAATAATTATGTGTTTCTTATCCACCATTCAATCAACACATCCTATAGTTATGCTGTTTGATTCACTTCATTTCAACAGGCAAGAAATAGTTGAACTTCATAACCCTAAGATGATAAAATCATCCAAATTTCTTCAAGACTCTCAAGATAAGAATCCAGTACAAGTAGGCATTCTTGGTTGTGGACGTCTAGGAACTCATCTTGCTAACACTTTACTTACATATGCAGACGTTGCACCAAATGAACTAAGAATTTCAACCAGAAGACCAGAAACTCTAGGTTTGTTGTATTTTTACTTGAAGTGTATGTATTAGCATATAACAACTATTAAAGGCCAAACAACTAGAATTCTTAGTGCAATCTGCATCAGATTATTGCAGCCGTTTATCAGCAAAACTTTGTACTAAGGCAAAAAAAGAAATTGTACATTAAAAAAAATGGGGAAAAAAAGATGTGACACTGCATCAATCTTTAACCAGAGACAATTCTGTCTTCTACTCGTTTTTCTAACAATTGAAAAGAATTCAGCAACAAGCCTATTGTCACGAAACTGTGTTTTGATAGATTTGCAGATTGTCAGCTGATAATTTTGAAATTCAAACTGTGAAAGCACCTGTAAAAGGGTGGGATGGCTTCATTTTGTGGGAGATGCATACAGTGTCACCTTCAAATGTATTTATTACTTACATGTACCTTTTGATGTATATTGCATTGTATCTCGAAATATCTATCTTTTCATCAGGTGATCTTCAAGAACGAGGAGTACAGTGTTTTCATAATAATGCTCTCCTGGCTTCCTCTGTACATGTCTTATTTATCTGTGTGTTACCATCTCAGCTATCAACAGTAGCAGCAGAAATACGCACTAAGATATCCAGTCATTGTACAGTGTATAGTTTTGTAAGCGCTGTGCCAATTACTCGACTCAAACAGATTCTAAGAGCTACACATATCATAAAACCTGAGATAATATGGAGTTTGGATAACATTGATAAACCTTGGAATAACTCTTTAAGTATCAGTACAACATTAGAAGACCCTATCAGTGTAGATGTCACATGTCCACTTAGTTTTAACAAATCAGGTACGTTGAATTTTATTTTTGTTGAAACCTGAATTGGACTCAACTACATGTACTTATGAATGATTTATGTTTTCAGTCAATGGCTTCAGCATTTAATATTCAGATAAATAATATTATTATATGCCTACCTCTGTAACCTATGGCACGAAGTGGCGCTACAATAATTCTATTCATTTTATTGAACTTTGTTTGACCTTGATTAATTCAAACGCAAAGCAAATAATAGCAGATCCTATATGCCGAAGCATACCATGTACAAGAACCTAATATTTTGTGAATAACTTCATTATTATACATTATTATTTAAAGATGCTGGAAAGAAAATGTCAACTGAAATATTACTTTCAGAACTAGGTTGCCACTAGACGCTGTCAGTGATGTATTCAAAATTTGCACACTCAAACGCAAATTCTGAGTGCGCATTTCTTACTCAATTGGACCAAAACATAATATGCATTCATAACAGCTGTAAAAAATGTCTAGTAAATATATTAGTGTGGTCATGTTACGAATATCTTCAAGAAGTATAATAACATGTACTAACAACCAAAAGATGTAATCAACTTTAAATATCAGCGGCCAGGATTCTTTCGCCTTAACGGAACTCATTGCCGGCATTTCCTCATATATAAATAAGTGAAATTATTCAAAAGCACTACAACAGCAGGATAAAGTTCTGGGGGTCGTTAATCCTAACCATCATGTCCTAGTATATTGACTGCGATTGAAACAGCAGACTACAAGCTATGTGGGGGATGTCAAAGCCGAAGCAACGTTCTGAATGTTATGCAAATGAGTGTTGTCACTGTACAAACTCAACTGTAGACTTCTCTTTCGATTATTTAAATGGTTTTTGTCCACAAAAGTGTCTCACGTCTTGGGAATATCTTCTGTGTACGATGCACTGGCAATCACTCAGTCATGTAGTAATTTCTGGTATTTTGTGAATAACCACATAATATTAGTTTTATCAGTCTATTCAACATTCAGTGTATATGTATGTGTGAAAAATTTTATGTAGATTTCAAGTTATCCTTATCTACATTAATTGTGGTACTCTCATGGTGCATTTCACTTACATGTATTATACGGACAATAGAAAAATGAACTCCCTTCTTAGAAAGACAAAGCATTATTAACATAACAGTACAAAAGATACCAACATTCTCACCACCTGTATCACAATTAATATCATTTACAGATGCTGTAATATCAACCAAGGAGAAATTAGCTGAGATGATTATCTATTCATTTGTTAACATGTGTACACAGCTAGGACTTAACAGAAGTCAGACTCTCTGCATCGTCAATAGCGTTATACTTGGACTGCCTAGTGGAAGGGAACATGTTACGCATTTTAAAATTCAACATTTTACAAGAAAACTTTCAGAAACAGACTCACAGTAAGTGTAACTTTGTCACTTTTCCCTCATACTAAAGTTTTACACTGTTAAGTGTTATACATCAGAGTGTATTCAACTACAAAATTAACTCTTTTCTTTACATTTCTATAGACCATTTCCTAAGTTTGATATGACAACTGTCGCTGCCAATGAAACACCACTCACTAAAGTTATAATGAAAAATGAAGAAATAAGGAAACTATTCATTAAGAAGTATAAAACTATATTTGACAAATTCTATTACTGGAAAGGAATAAAACAAGTCAAGAATTGATGTCATATTGCTCGGCATAACAGCTCCTATTTGAAAACAAGCTTTGTTGGGTCTACTTACATAATGCAACATTGTCTTTATCTCATTAATACATTTTACAAACCTGTATATTATGTATATTAAACATTTTCTTATTAAATACATACACATGTACAGTATTGTTTATTTTTTTATAAGAATAGTTAAGGATGAGTCAGGCTCATCAAGAGGCTCATATGTTCAAGGTGGACATGTATTAGCATAAGCATAAGCCTTAGTTTTCAAAAATGTAGTTCCTGGCATATTGTTTAATTATCTTGAGTTTACAACAACAAAAATCATAAGAATCATGTTTATCTAAATATTTTTATCCGTGATCCCTATTTTTTTTTTATATGACCTTGTATAACAATATATATCAGCAATTTCTGCTGGGAAAACTACTAGGATCACCTTTATAATATCCCTCCCGGTGTTCTTGTAACACTGCTGTGTTACAATGGGCAACCAATACATATTATCACATGAACATATCATTCATAGTAGCTACGTTTAGTGCAGAATAACAAACGTGGTGATTTACTGATAAACGTCATCAGGCTGTGTGTGCTTAAACAGTACATTGAGAAAACCAAATCATGCAATGTTACCATTTTTAATGTACAATATGAGAATATCAGACGCGATAACAACAATTACCTCATAGTGTAATGACAATCATTCATAATAATGAAGATGAAAAAAAATAGCCCCAGGAAGGGTAATATCTCCACTGATTTTGAAAACCAATGGCTGTCGTAACTGCAAATGTCCATCTCCTGATGCACAAATATATCACACCATGGAACTATAAACCCCGGGTTTATAGTTCCATGATCACACCTAATTTAGTGTGGGATTACGATAATAAATGAAGTTTCTATCTTGTTTGACACTCATTCACGTGATAAAAAAGTCATTACATGATATCACCTATTTGTAAAGCTTGTTGATACTCATGGCATCATGGGCTGTACTTGTCAACAAAGTCAACGACGCAGAGCCTTTCTTATTACTGATTGTCCGTCGTCCAGTGTATGTAGTCTGTCGTCAACTTTTAAGCTCTGTTGTCGACTTAAGTCTGATTGCTTTGATATTATACATATAGGTACTACAAGTAGACCTCGCTCAGATTTCTTCATTTCGTTATGACATCTTCAATTCTCTGATTTTGATGAATATTTTTGTAATTTTTGGTAAAAAGTGATATTTTTGAATTCTTGCTTTGATATTATACATATTGCTAACAGCGGAGCTATCTCAGCGGAGAGACTGCTTGTTTAATATTAATTTCAAAGCAATTGGTATGTGTATGATTTCACTCATTTAAACAGACGTATAACAATAATAAAATCTATTGTCCTACAAATTTGATCACAATTTTAATTAAACATTTTTTATAATATTATTTACAGGTTATCAGGTCTGTATTAAATTTGGAATGTATACAACAACGTATTCAATATCTAACATTATTGAGTTAATAAATTCTGAGTTAATGAAATATCCAAAGTTCAAGAACAGTGGTAAAGAGTATGATTTCCATTCAAAATGTCTACACCACCATTGTCTAACTAGAATATTTATATACAACGCATACATGAAGATCCACTGTGTAATTTATTATTACTAGCATGGTTTATTTATCTTGCAACAGGGAAATGCAAAGGATTATGGCATTATGCAGACTGATTATTAAAACATAGAATAAAACCATGTGATTAAAATCACCATCAATAAAAAAAGTTTATGTATGACATGCTAAGGGAGTCAATCATATGACGTTGCTGTGTTGTTGTTTTTCTAGTGTATGTTTGTTTTTTCTAGTGTATGTTTTTTGTCATGACAACCATGCTTTATTGTACGTTGATCTATGTCCATTTTTAAGATACTTCAAAAAAGACTATTATTATTACTAATACACCGTTCACACTAACGGCGAATGCCGCGCTTTAAATCGGCGAGCAAAGCGCCGTCATTTTTGTTTACTTTTCCAAAAATATCAC